>NC_132995.1:40953638-41560561 GCF_048564905.1 Vicugna pacos
AAATCACAGACTGCACAGTCCTGATTGGATTAGGCTGCAAACATCTGCAAGCCCTCATTTATTTCTATTCATTTAAACTTTACTTGGGTTTGCAGTGGTACCTCAGAGCTGCTCCTGCCCTCAAGGAGCCCCCAGGACACAGAGAGCTAATGAGGTGTAATATAATGCTGTTGTCATTGAACAAGAGAAATTTTGGTACTGTAATGGGGATAGGGTAGGTGGGATAGGGGCTGGAGAGTGCCTGAGAACAGATCTAAGAGAAGAGACAATGTTTAGATTAGGTCTTGTAACATGAACAGGGTTTTGGGTGTCAGAAAAGACATTCTACAACAAAGAAATAGCACTTGTGAAGGTACCAAAGTTTCCTGGTAGGTACAAGGACCTGTGAAAACTTGTAATGACTGAGAGACTGGCTGGTGATGGTGGTGTAGGTGTGCAGAAACCAGAGTGTTTCTTCAGACCCTGTTCTTAAACCTTCTGGAAGGCCCAAACTGGTTCCTTTTGGAAGCAGGCACTGCTGCCCACTCTAAGGTTTAGCTACACTCTAGTCCCTGAGAAAATCCATCTGCTGCCTGAAACCACTGAGCCGTTTTCCCTAGGCCTGGACTGTGTGCTCCTTTTACTCATGAGCTTGGCTTGGACCTCTTATACTCATTAGCTGCTGTGCATACTAACCTTGTGTAGCTTATTTGTTTGTCCTCATAGTAGCCTGCTTGGGAGGGAGAGTGGTCAGCTTACCCCTGAGCAGCTAAGGAGATCTGTTACAAGTGAAGTGGCCTTTTGTCTTTCCTCTTAACTCCTTGTTTATTGATTGGTGCTTGATTCCCCTGTTTGCCAAGTAGCCCTTACTGGTCTCCTCTCACCAGAGGAGCATGTCAGACCCCAGACTGTTTTGTGACTCGAAACTCTGATGGTAAAGAACTGAAGTGCTGTGTGTCCTGACTCCACACCCTACCCCATAATTTCTCTACACTTTGTCCAACTCCTTCATGTCCATTCCTCTTGCATTTACCTGCCCAGGGTGGCTGCTTCTGAGCCATTTCTGTGTGAGGCAGTCTTCTTCCTTTCTCTCTCTCTCGCTCTCTCTCTTTTTTTTTTAATGGAGGTGCTGGTGATTGAACTCAGGAACTCATGCATGCTAAGCATATGCTCTACCAGTGAGCTAAACCCCCCCCCCATACTCCTATGTCTTTTCACACTCCTGTGTCTTACCATGTCTTTCTATGCCTTAGGAGCCTACCTTCTCTTCTCCAACCACTCCACTGCTTTGGGTCTAGGCTCTGGTGTCTCTTACCTGGATTCTTAACTATCCTGCATGCTACTTCTGAGCAGTCAACCCTCTGGCCATAGCAGACCATGTCACTTCCCCATTTAAAACTCTTGTGTGGCTCTCTACTACAGGGAAAACCTAAGCACTGCAGCCTCACACCTGAGATCTTTGCAGCCTTGTTTTCCCTCCATCCTTCCTATGTTTGTGTGTCCTAGCCACACTGGCTCTGATGGCACCTCCTCTGTGAAGTCTGACCACGCCCTCCTTCAAGTATGCAGAGTCCCCCTGTGCTAACCTGGGCCTGAATATTAATTAGCCTCAGAGGATCCTTGATGACATGTACCCCCACCCCCAGGTAGAGGAGCATCATGCTCATCCTTTGTTGGGTCCATCATCAGTTTTTATGAAATGAGAGTTGAACAAAGGGCCCTCTTCCCCACTGGCATGCCTCACTTAGAGTGCCTCATGTTTCTTGAATGAAGCTCTTCAGGAGGAGAGGCCAGTGGGCAGGTAGAACAACTTTATCAGAGTAGCGCTTTCTGTCCCCAGGCCCCAGTGCAGAGAGCCAGCGACCATCTAATGCCTACAATGGCGATCTCAATGGGCTCCTGGTCTCAGACCCCCTCTGCTCAGGTGATGGTACTTCAACAAACAAGCCTGGTCTCCGGGCCATGCCACCTATTAACCTGCAGGAAAAGCAAGTCATGTGAGTGTCTGGGAGAGAGCAGTGGTGGTGATGGGGTCTTTGAGGCATTTGCTAACTGAAGTCATAAGACTAGGGGAGAGGGTCCAGCAGCCTCTTCTGCTTCCCCACTAGATGACCTGGGGTAGAGCATTTAATAACGCTGGGTTTGCACTAGGATGAGGGGCAAGGACAAGCTCAAGGGCTTAGCCTGGATCTGCAGTATGGGCTCCTGATTTAGCATGGAAGTAGGGCCATTCCCAAGGAGGGAGGTGAGCAAGGGGAACTGTGGGTTTGGGGACCAGTGGGCCAGGCAGAGCTGGGCATCTGGGACTTGACACCTTCACCAGAGTGGCTGTATCCTCTCCCCCTCCTAACCCTGTGCATTGAGATTTTGGGTGAACAAGAGTCAAATTTGTGCACCCCTGCCCCAGATGCCTCTCAGGAGACGACAGCTCCACCTGCATCGGGATTTTGGCCAAGGAGGTGGAGATTGTGGCCAGCAGTGATTCTAGCATCTCAAGCAAGGCACGGGGGAGCAACAAGGTGGGCACCAGGATGTCATGGCATGTATAATAGATGGGGGCACACTTGGGCTGTCCCTCCTGCACTCTATGCTGCCAGTTCCTATGGAGATTACCCTAACAGACCAGTAGTGTTCCCCAGTCTCAGGAAGCCAGGGTTGGCTGCCAAATCTCTGTGGGAATCTGGCCCCAAGATTTGTGAATGGGTGGCTGGGCTCACACATGTGGCGTCTACTGTCCGCAGGGATGCTGAGGACTACCTTAGCTCCAGGAATGCTGCCTCAGCCCCCAGCTTCTATGACCTTCTTCACCCTTGGTTCTCAGGTGAAAATCCAGCCCGTCGCCAAGTATGACTGGGAGCAGAAATACTACTATGGCAATCTGATTGCTGTGTCCAACTCCTTCTTGGCCTATGCCATTCGGGGTGAGTAGGAGCAGCGGGGAGGAGGTATTCTGCTAGAAGCCCCAGAGATGCAAATCCAGTGTCAGGCCATTCAGCTCACTCAGACCTTAGTGGTGTAATGGAAGGCTTATCTGTGCTGTCCTCACCTCTGCCAGGCCTTCTGGAGCCAAGAGAGAAAACCAAGCTTAAGACTGGTAGTGGCAGAGAGACAGGCAAGGGCAGGGCTTCTCTGCTGCTGCCTGGGCCTGGATATTTATTCACGGTCTATGGCTCTCCTGATTCCAGCTGCCAACAACGGCTCAGCAATGGTGCGGGTGATCAGTGTCAGCACTTCGGAGCGGACCCTGCTCAAAGGTTTCACAGGCAGTGTGGCTGATTTGGCCTTTGCACACGTCAATTCCCCACAGCTGGCCTGTCTGGATGAGGCAGGCAACCTGTTCGTATGGCGCTTAGCTTTGGTTAATGGCAAAATTCAGTATCCTTTCCCAGGGTTGGGTGGGGGACTGAAGCAAGGTGGGCAGAACTCAATCTGCCAGACACACTTCATCATCAACCTGGCTAGCCCTTAACACCCTGTTCAGAGAAGAGATCTTAGTTCATATCCGACAGCCAGAGGGCACGCCACTGAACCACTTTCGCAGGATCATCTGGTGCCCCTTCATCCCTGAAGAGAGTGAGGACTGCTGTGAGGAGGGCAGCCCAACAGTGGCCCTGTTACATGAGGACCGGGTGAGGGGGCTGGGCGTGGAGGAGAGGAAGGGATGGAACAGCCATGGTGTGGGCATGGGCTGAACACTCACCTCCTTGTACCTGCCAGGCTGAAGTATGGGACCTGGACATGCTTCGCTCCAGCCACAGCACCTGGCCTGTGGATGTCAGCCAAATCAAGCAGGGCTTCATCGTGGTAAAAGGCCACAGCACAGTAAGCCTGCAGCTGACTGCCTTTCTGCCCTCCTGTCCCAACCCCATTATGTCCCTCTTCTATTCCCTGTAGCCACAACTGCCTAGGCAGCTTTACTAGCACTCTGCCCTTGGGAACTCTGAGCACAAAGTGACCTTTTCTTATGGAGCTTGCACCTTACCTGGCTGCACCCCATGGGTCCAGGTCTTCTCTATAGCACTCCCACTCATTCAGTCTTTCACACAAACAGGCAGATCCACTATGGGTCAGCCTAGCTCACTACCATCCTCCCCTGAGAAAGGCTTGCTCCTACTTCTAGTCAGGTGGCAAAGCAAGCCTCTTTGGGTTCTTCCCAGTGCCTGAGTGAAGGGGCCCTCTCACCCGATGGGACTGTCCTGGCTACCGCAAGCCATGATGGCTTCGTTAAGTTTTGGCAGATCTACATTGAGGGGCAGGATGAGCCAAGGTAAGGCACGGCCTGAGGGACTGGGCCCCACCAGGTAGGGAATCAGATCACCCACTCAGGCCCCTCATATACCTGCCTACAGGTGTTTACACGAGTGGAAGCCTCATGATGGGCGGCCCCTCTCCTGCCTCCTGTTCTGTGACAACCACAAGAAACAGGACCCTGAGTGAGTGAGTGGGCAGGCAGGTAGATGGTGGGCTAGACCTTGAGCTCCCAGCAGGGGCCCAGCCAGCCACTCAGTGTCTTGTTGCTTTGCAGGGTCCCTTTCTGGAGGTTCCTCATTACTGGCGCTGACCAAAATCGGGAGCTGAAGATGTGGTGCACTGTGTCCTGGACCTGCCTGCAGACCATTCGGTAAGCAGGGGCTGGGGTCTCTGCAGGGGCAGGGTTGCAGATATGGGTTCTATCTACCCTCTCAGTCTCATTCCTTATGCCTTGTTGTCCGCCAGCTTCTCCCCAGATATCTTCAACTCAGTGAGTGTGCCTCCCAGCCTCAAGGTTTGCTTGGATCTCTCAGCAGAATACCTGATTCTCAGCGATGTACAACGGAAGGTAGGTTGCACTCAGGGCACCCTGGGCAGAGCTGGTATTATCGGGGAGGGAAGGGTATGTGTGCCCCTGAGGTCAGCTGTGAATGCACTGCCTATGCAGGTCCTCTACGTGATGGAACTGCTGCAGAATCAGGAGGAGGGCCGTGCCTGCTTCAGCTCCATCTCTGAGTTCCTGCTCACCCACCCTGTGCTGAGCTTCGGTATCCAGGTTGTAAGTCGCTGCCGGCTGAGGCACACTGAGGTGCTGCCTGCCGAGGAGGAGAATGACAGCCTAGGGGCTGGTGAGCTGCTCAGGATCAAGGATATGTGTTGGATATAGGGGAGTGCTGAGGCACAGAGCGCCAGGGCTTAGCTGTCCACACTGTCCTTGCAGATGGGACCCACGGAGCCGGTGCCATTGAGTCTGCAGCTGGTGTGCTCATCAAGCTCTTTTGTGTACACACTAAGTGAGTGTGTTGAGGAGGCCCACCTCTGCCCTGTCTGTGCCCTCCCCACCCTACTGACTCTATGACTCTTCTGTTCTCCCCTTGCTCTTCCTGCAGGGCATTGCAAGACGTGCAGATCCGCTTCCAGCCACAGCTGAACCCTGATGTGGTGGCCCCACTCCCCACACACCCTGCCCATGAGGACTTTGGTGAGTTGAAGGTGAGAGGGAAGCAAGTTCTCACCGGGGTCTGAGATCTGACTCAAGTGGCAGCTTTCCCCACAGCATTTGGAGAGTCTCAGCCTGAACTGGGCTCTGAGGGCCTAGGGTCGGCCACTCATGACTCCCAGCCTGACCTCCGACGCATTGTGGAGCTACCTGCACCTGCCGACTTCCTCAGTCTGAGCAGTGAGACCAAACCCAAGCTGATGACACCTGACGCCTTCATGACGCCCAGCGCCTCCCTGCAGCAGGTGTGCTGGTGAAGGAGTGTGGGGCTAGGGCTGGGGGACTGGGAATGCCTCTCACAGACACGGCCCTTGTTCTCCCATCTCCCCAGATCACTGCGTCTCCTAGTAGCAGTAGTAGCAGTAGCAGCAGCAGCAGCAGCAGCAGCAGCTCCTCTCTTACAGCTGTGTCTGCCATGGGCAGTACTTCGGCTGTGGACCCCTCCTTGTCCAGGTGAAGTGAGAGTCAGAGTTAGTGGGTAACAGGGGCTGGTGCCAGGTAGTGCCAAGGTCTGGCTGCTTACACCTCAGCCTTCCTGCCACCAGGCCACCTGAGGAACTGACCTTGAGCCCCAAGCTGCAGTTGGATGGTGGTCTGACAATGAGCAGCAGCAGCAACCTGCAGGCAAGCCCACGCAGCCTCCTGCCCAGCCTGCTCCCAGGTCCGGCCGACAAATTGACTCCCAAAGGGCCTGGGCAGGTGCGTGTGTGGGTGTGTGTGAAGTGCAGGTGTATGGCAGTGGGGAGATTGGCGGCAGTCTCCTCTGCTAGCCCTGCTCTGCCTCAGGTGGCCCATGTTTACCCTGACGTCATCTCAGCCTCCAGTGTTCCCTGGAGGGCAGATCCTCAGCCTCTCCATCCTCACCTCCTCTCCTCCTGGGTGCATCGCCCTTCACTGCTGTCCCACCTCTCATCACTACAGATACTAGTGCTTTGTCTCTGTACTCCCCTTGTCCCTACTTCCCACCGCCTAAGTTCTTATCTTCGGTCTACTTCAGGTGCCAACTGCCACCTCTACACTATCCCTGGAGCTGCAGGAAGTAGAGCCCCTGGGGCTGCCTCAGGCTTCCCCTAGCCGCACCCGCTCCCCCGATGTTATCTCCTCAGCTTCCACTGCCCTGTCCCAGGATATCCCTGAGATTGCATCTGAGGCACTGTCCCGTGGCTTTGGCTCCTCTGCTTCTGAGGGTCTAGAGCCAGACAGTATGGCCTCAGCTGCCTCGGCACTACACCTTCTGTCCCCACGGCCCCGGCCGGGGCCCGAGCTTGGCCCACAGCTTAACTTGGATGGAGGCCCTGGGGATGCGGATCGGCATAGTACCCCTTCCCTCCTGGAGGCAGCCTTGACCCAGGAGGCCACAGCCCCTGACAGTCAAGTCTGGCCTACAGCACCTGACATTACTCGTGAGACCTGTAGCAGCCTGGCAGAGAGGTGAGGAGTTTAGGAGAGGGAAAGTGTGCTGGTGGTAGGGTCTTCAGATAGAGTCATCCACTGCTGAGTTGGCCTGTCCCTCCAGCCCCAGGAATGGCCTCCAGGAAAAGCACAAGAGCCTGGCTTTCCACCGACCACCTTATCACCTGCTGCAGCAACATGACAGCCAGGACGCCAGCGCCGAGCAAAGGTAGGCACCACCTCACACCATTCCTTTCACAGGGAGAGCTAGCAAGTGGGTAGGTGCCTAGCCCTCTCCCTCCCCTTCCCACAGTGACCACGATGATGAGGTGGCCAGCCTTGCCTCTGCTGCAGGGGGCTTTGGCACCAAAGTTCCCACTCCGCGTCTTCCTGCCAAGGACTGGAAGGCCAAGGGATCCCCTCGGGCCTCACCCAAGCTCAAGAGAAAGGGCAAAAAGGATGACGGGTAGGAGGGGTCCTGGGGCCAGGGAGCGGGGTGATCTCCAGGCTGCCTGCTTGACATGGCCTGAGGTGCTTCTCATGTATGGCAGGGATTCATCAGTGGGATCCCGGCTCACAGAGCACCAGGTGAGTGAGCAACTTCCTGCTTCTGGCTCCTGCCTGTGAGGGTGGAGTGGGAATCTGGGCCATCCCCAGGTCTGGTCTGGTGTGTGGGGATGAGTAGGGCAGGCATCATGTGATGGTGGTGCTCCTGTCAGGTGGCAGAAATCCCTGAGGACTGGCCAGCGTTAATTTGGCAACAGCAGAGAGAGCTGGCGCAGCTGCGGCACAGCCAAGAGGAGCTGCTGCAGCGTCTGTGCACCCAGCTTGAAGGTCTGCAGAGCACTGTCACAGGCCATGTAGAACGTGCCCTAGAGTCACGGCATGAGCAGGAGCGTATCCTTGTGGGCAGTGGCACAGCATGGCATAGGGATGGGGCAACAGCAGCATTCTTGGCTTAGGAAGGGTTGTGGGGCTTGCTCTAGGCCTATTCCTTAGCTACAAGGCAGAGCGGCGACTAGAGCGGGCACTGGCTGAAGGGCAGCAGCGAGGTGGGCAGCTGCAGGAGCAGCTGACGCAACAGTTGTCCCAAGCTCTGTCTTCAGCTGTGGCTGGACGGCTGGAGCGCAGCATACGGGATGAGATCAAGAAGACTGTGCCTCCATGTGAGTTTTGCATGGAGACTTCTGGGTGGGCCACATGGGAGTGGGGCCCCCTTCCTGTCAAGCTTCCTTTCATGGCTCTACCTCTCTATTCTCACCCTACCTCAGGTGTCTCTCGAAGCCTGGAGCCCATGGCAGGCCAGCTGAGCAACTCGGTGGCCACAAAGCTCACAGCTGTGGAGGGTAGCATGAAAGAGACCATCTCCAAACTGCTAAAGTCCAAGGTGCTATAGGGCCTAAGATGAGGGAGGTTGGTGGTTGGTGGGCCTGGGCTTGGGCTCAGGCTTTCAACTGAGTCCCTCCCTCCATGCCCAGAACTTGACAGATGCCATTGCCCGAGCAGCTGCAGACACATTACAGGGGCCAATGCAGGCCGCCTACCGTGAAGCCTTCCAGAGCGTGGTGCTGCCCGCCTTCGAGAAGAGCTGCCAGGCCATGTTCCAGCAGATCAATGATAGCTTCCGACTGGGCACACAGGAATGTGAGTGCGGTCATATGCCCCCAGCTGGGAGGTGTGTATCTCCCCCACCAGCCATCTCATGATCCCATGGTCACTTGTCAGACTTGCAGCAGCTGGAGAGCCACATGAAGAGCCGAAAGGCACGTGAGCAGGAGGCGCGAGAGCCTGTGCTGGCCCAGCTGCGGAGCCTGGTCAGCACACTGCAGGGGGCCACTGAGCAAATGGCGGCGACCGTGTCCAGTAGTGTTCGGGCTGAGGTGCAGCACCAGCTGCATGTGGCTGTGGGCAGGTGTGTGGGCAGGGCACTGGGCAAGGTGGTGGGTTTGTAAAGGCCCAGACCAGACTCCCTGTTTACCTCATTTCCCTTCACTTGGCTTTGCAGCCTGCAGGAGTCAATTTTAGCACAAGTACAGCGCATTGTCAAGGGTGAGGTGAGTGTGGCACTCAAGGAGCAGCAGGCCGCCGTCACCTCTAGCATCATGCAGGCTATGCGCTCAGCTGCTGGCACACCCGTCCCTGCTGCCCACCTCGACTGCCAAGCCCAGCAAGCCCATATCCTGCAGCTGCTGCAGCAGGGCCACCTCAATCAGGCCTTCCAGCAGGTAAGCCAGGCACTAGGCACAGGTCGGGTCAAGTGTCTCCTGACAAGGCCCAACCATGATACGTTCCACTCTACCCATTAGGCTTTGGGTGGTCAGGTCCCAGCTGACTCTTCTTGGTTCTCTTTTGCCTGCTTTTCTCTCTGCCTGGATGCTGGATCCCTTTCTTCCTCCTCAGCCCGCCTTGCTTCATAGCCACCCTTCTCAAGAAACCTTTCCTAATCCCTTAGAGTAATAACAGCCCTACAGAGTCTCTCTGGGCTTCCCCCTCTGGATCCCCTAGAACTCTTCTCTTTGGTCATCTTCCCCCAGGCCACATAGCCAACAAGCAGGCATCTCATCCTGACATTAGCTGCTCTCTACTCAGGCTCTGACTGCTGCTGACTTGAACCTGGTGCTGTTCGTGTGTGAAACTGTAGACCCAGGCCAGGTTTTTGGGCAGCCACCTTGCCCCCTCTCCCAGCCTGTACTCCTGTCACTCATCCAGCAGCTGGCCTCTGACCTTGGCACTCGAACTGACCTCAAGCTCAGGTGAGTGGGTGTAGTCAGGGACTAGGGCTCGGATCAAGGTGGGAGAGCAGTTCAGAGACTCCTACTCCTGCCTGACACCCCTCCCTGATTTTCTCCAGCAATCCCCTTTGCCCATCTCAGGCTTTGAGGCCTCCATTGCCTCATTGCCACCAGGGGGCGCTCCATCTGCTGGAGGCCACCTGCAGCCTGTCCCTTTCCTCCACCCCCAGCTACCTGGAAGAGGCTGTGATGCACCTGGACCACAGTGACCCCATCACTCGGGACCACATGGGCTCCGTCATGGCCCAGGTGCGCCAGAAGCTCTTCCAGTTTCTGCAGGCCGAGCCACACAACTCACTTGGCAAAGCGGCCCGGCGTCTCAGCCTCATGCTGCACGGCCTTATGACCCCTAGCCTCCCTTAGCTAAGCCTGCCTTACCTAGGGGTGGGATGGCACTGAAGGCCAGCAGAGAGGCCTAGGCCAAAGCAGGGTCATGTCTGCCTTTTACCTGCTCAGGCTCCCACCTCTTGGGTGTTTGACAGGGGTAGCACTGGCTATGGTCTATAGGTTGTGGTAGCCAGCAGGTTTAGGCTGGGCCCAGGGTGGGTATTGTGCCTTCTTGGGTTCTGCCATGCCTGGAGCATGACCCCCGAGATTGTGACATCACTTGTGTTAAATTTTCCATGTTCCTTTTTACCTCCAATTTGGATCTTTTTGTTTTTGAAAAACATTGAGAAATTCAATTAAATGCTTTTGGAATAAAATGGAGTACATGTGTGCTTTTCATGTGTCTTTGGAGTGACTTTGATAACTGCCCTCTGTTACCTGCCCCCTCCCTTCTCCCATTGTGGAGCTTGGTCTAGCCCAACCCACCCCAGGGGCCTGGACACCCACACTCATCTGCACAGCTGTCTTCCCAGGCCTCCTGTCTCCATCTTTCAGGCAAGGGCCCTGGGATCAGCTCAGCACCACCTTGTGCCCCTGGGTTCTCCTCTCTGGAGTCCCTCCCTCTATCCCTTGCCTAGCTGGGAGCTGGGGGCGGGGCCGCCAGCTGTCTTTGGAGCCCTGCCCCCAACTCCCATCCAATCACAGTCCCTTCTTTCGGGGGCTGGGCCGAAGGGCTGTACTCCAAGCTGCTAGCTCTGGCACTAGGCTCCCAGCTGGGGATGATGCGCTGTTGCTGCTGCCGCTGCTGCCCCTATCGCCACTGCCAGCAACCGCCCCGTGCCCTGGGGCTGTTGCTGTTGCTGCTGCTGCCGTCCTTTGGTGAGTGCCATTGTGCTGGACCCTGCCCAGGCTGCACATTCTCTCCCCAGACTGGGTATAGATTGTGTGGGAGCTGAGGCCCAGCCTTCCTGAGTGCTGAGAGCCAGGGTGGAGAGGAGGTGAGAGGGCTCCTGGGAGGGGATAATGTGTGCCAGTGGCTTCAGGATATAAAGTGAGGGGTGTGAACTTAACCCTAGTTTTGGGGGAAGAACCCCTCATTTCTGCAGCCCTCATTCTGATAAAGGGAGACTTGGACTCTTGCAGGACTCCCAGACCAACCATGGGACCTCTGAGGTCCTCTGTTAGTGTCAGGCCTGGATCCCAGCACCCTCTATCCTTCCTTACCCATCCAAAAACACTTGTCTTTGGGGGCGAGATGGAAAAGCCAAGCAAAGCTTTTCTAGGCTGCAGAGAAACAACACTGCTGGGAGCCCTGCCCGCCTGACCCCCTTCACTGTGACCTCCTTCATTTGGAACATTCCTACCACTCCTAGGGTCCAGGAGCTCGGAAGAAGAGCCAACCCCTAGGACATGACATCCACTTTCTCCACCCCCACCTATCCTGTCCAGTTCTGCCTAGAAGGGGGCTGAGGCAGGTGGTCCCCAGATATGCCTCTTAGTTCCCTGGGGCATCCCTTTCACGCTGAGTCACATCCCCGGAGAGCTCCCTGGTAAACAAGTCCCTGGGGGTTGCGGAGGGGAAAAGACGGGTTCGCTGGATCATTCTATCAACCATTCTCCATCCCTACCTGCAGTCCTTGTATCTCCCCTGGCAGCAGCCACTGTAGGCCCAGGCCGCTGTGACACCATATACCAGGGCTTTGCCGAATGTCTCATCCGCTTGGGGGACGGCATGGGCCACGGAGGCGAGCTAGAGACCGTCTGCAGGTATGGGCAAGTGCGAGGGCAGTAGCCCAACCCTGCCACCCTTGGGGTCTGAACCTCTTTCTTCCCATTCCAAAGCCCCCTCACCCCACCTAATTCCCCTAACCCCACACCCTTAACAGGTCTTGGAATGACTTCCACACCTGTGCCTCTCGAGTCCTGTTGGGCTGCCCAGAAGAAGCAGCCGCTGTGTGGGAGTCACTACAGCAAGAAGCTCGCCGGGCCCCGCACCCAGATAACTTGCACACCCTGTGTGGCACCCCTGTGCGTGTTCAGGAGCGAGGTGCCGGCCCCGAGACCAACCAGGAGACGCTGCGGGCAGCTGCACCCGCACTCACCCCGGCCCCCTCGCCGGTGCTGCTGACTGCTGCTCTGGCGCTCGCCTGCCTCCTGGGACCCCTGGCCTAGCCAGTCCAGTCTGGTCAGGTAGCAGCGCCCTTGCCCCCAGCCCTGCTCTAGTGGCTGCAGTTGGGGCTCTGCAGAGTGTGCTTGGCTTTCATTAAAGGTATTTATATTTGTATTAATCTCCTTCCTTTCTTTTGGCTGCGGCCGCTTGGCTGGGGCAGAGAATATGATCCTCAGGAAGAGATGGGTGGGGCGGTAGGCAGCCACACGGGACTCAGTCTTACTCCTCACAAACACTCATTTCCCAGGGGTGGGGCAGAACTTTCCATCGCTAGCAGTTTCCATGAGTCCTGGTGGTGACCAGAGATGTGCAGGAATGCACATCTTTCTCTGTCCTCCTGGGTTGGCACACCTAGCTCTGCCTGTTCCTCCTATCCTGGCCCCTGGTAGTGTCCCTCCCCTTATCCCCAGGTTCATACTATCATCCAGGCTCCTGATCCTCTCACCTCCTCTTCCCTCTGCTGAACTACCACCTTAGCCTTCAAGACACAGTTCAGATTAAGTGCTCTTTCCTCTCCTTCTCTGGAGTCCTGGTCCATCTGAGGGTAGTCTGTCCCAGAAGGTGGGGAGACCCTGTTAGAGCCTACATTCAAGTCCCTGAGGTGAGCTGGAGCTGTAGAAATGGGTCACAATGAGGGTTCCTCTGTCCTTTGCTCTCCACAAGCTTGTTCTTTGAGCAGTATGAATTAAAAACAATCCCAGAAGACTTTCTATGAGCATGGAATGAGTGTGTGCTGTGTACAGAGCCCCTGTTCATCCTGGTGGAGAAGAAGAGCAAAAATCAACATGGGCAAAATCCTGAGGGAAGGAGGAGGCCTCAGAGAAGATGAGACCCTCTTGATCGTCCTCTACCACCACTGCTGGGACCCTCTTCCGAGCCACTATGCCACGGCTTCTGTGGGCACTGCCATGACCTCCTAACTGGCTTCTACTCTCCCTTCTTCCTCTTTATTTTCTATTTTTGAAATTGACAAATTGATCCTGATATTAAGTTCCTTGTCATTGTCTACAAGACCCTACATAAGCCAGCTGTGTTTGTATGTAGGACAGTTTATTCAGTCTATTCCTTCAACTCTTCTCTGTAGGAGCACAGAGGAATGATCTACCTACTCAGTCTTTGGGGTAAGGGGAGGCTTCAGAGAAGGAGGACAGTAGGTGGTGATAGGAGGTAAGGATGCAAGACTTACAAATGGTGGAGGAGAAGTGGGGCTGAGTTGGAGAGGACTTTATGAGAGGGGCCCAAGGGATCAGCTGGGAGGGGTTGAGCTAGTATAGAACTTGGCAGGCCAGGTTTACACTGAAGCCCATGCTGGGAGGCTGTTGCTCTCAGGACATAATCAGGCCTGATAGGACCATTTCTTAGGCTCTAGGGTGACAGGTGCCTCCAGAGACTTCCAACCATATATGTGGGAGCCATACTTCATCAGTGCTTCCCAAACACTCTGCCATTCCGGTTAGCTAAGACACCTCAGTTAACTCACTCTCTGCCTTATTGTTGCTCCTGTGCTTCATTCACCTGTACTTTTATTCCCGCTTCTCTCTCCCAACCATTCATTAACCATCTTCTCACATCACCTGAAGGAGAAAGTTCAGGAAACAAACACTCACAGATCTGCCCCATTTGACCATCAGTATCTTCCAGAAGGGAAGGCCAGAGTTTTATTCCTCTAGATCTTTATATATTTATTTTCTGTACTCAGACTATCCTTCCCCATTTCTTCCTGGTGAACTCCTACTTCTTGTTTAATGTCCTCTCCTCCCTAACCTTGACTCCAAGCTGAATCAGAAGCCTCAGGTACACACAGCTCCAGGACTTTCTCCTGCCTCAGTACTGATAGCACTGGCTCACTGGCTTGTTACTGTCTGGGTCCAGGTCAGAATTCCCCACTGTGGATTCCCTGAGGGTCCTGTTTGTGTGTCTAGCACCCAAGCTAGGGCTGGATACAAAGAGTGCACTTGTGGGAGTGTGTGGAATGAAAAATAGAACTTATTTTTATAGAAACTGTTACAGATAGCAAGAGCTTGGACTGAGAATGAGTTGGAGAACGTGTCTTCTTGGCGCGGCCCCCTTAACCTGGGCATATATTGTTGGGAGGGATGGTGCCACGGCTTCAAACTCCAAAAGTCTTCCCAGAGCCATTCTTGATGGATGGCCAGGAGCAGCCTGCTTCCAGGAGCAGGGGCCTGACTGCGTTGGCCAGCCATCAGGGAGATTACCATCCTTCTGCTGTGACCTACTTTCCCCTGGTTTTTGCTCCCTAAGTCCCTGCTCTTCCCTGGAAATGAGTGACCTGGAGTGTGTTTTGTGCATGGGGGTGGGGACAGAATCTGCTCTCTGGCCAGGGGCTTAAGAGCTTTGTCTGTTTTATCCCAGAGCTGGAGGAGAGGGTTGGGCTGACAGCCAAATGGACTGGGCCCTAGCTAAACACAGCTGCCCAGGCCAGAGTATCATGGTGATGGTTCTCACATTCACAGCTCTGTAGACATGGAATAGCTTATTGTTCAGGGGAGAGCCTGGGGGCTGGACGTCCTGAACCCAGTCCCTTCTGTATCAATATACCTCTCCATCTTGGGGTCTGGTGTTCTTCACCAGAGCCCAGACCAGCACCTGCCCATAGCAAGGACTCAATAAATATTTCTTGAATTAATTTGCTGAATGTCAGTAAAGTAGAGGTGTTGTGTGGATTTCTAAGCCCCATCAACCCTGGATTCTATATTATTTTCAATCCTCACAATAACCGTGGGGTCAGAATTACGATCCCCATTGTACAGATAAGAAACATGAGGCTTAAGGAGGGGAGATATCTTGCTTAAGGTCACATAACTATGGAAGTGTCAGAGTTGGGATATGATCCCAAGTTTGTTTGGCCCCTAAGTCCATTCCCTTAATCACTAGATATATGGAAGTAATTTTTAGTTTGTTTTTTTTTAAAATAAAATCTTTCCTGAAACCCTACTGCATAAAACAGGTGGTGTTTCATTGGTGTTCATACATTTTTAGGGTTAAAATATAACATTATCTTATAGTCAGTTAAAGACAATTTCATATATGAAGTTCCCAATAAAGATTTTAATAGATGAACAGACTGAAATGAGGAAGATGGAATGGAGATTACAATCTCCTTATTTCTTGAGTCATCTATTCCCCTCCACTCTGCAATCTGGGCAAAGTAGTGAGATAATTATGAATCTAAAGCGGAATCGTTCATGGTAACAATTTTTCTTTAATCTACTTGCTTTGCAGTCTCAGGATGTATTTAAATTTAGTAACAATAACAACCCTTAAAACAGACAAAAACCGTTACGCCAAAGCTGGCCCAAACTGATATCACGGATCCTCAAGCTTCAACACATCTGACTGTCTGAATTATTTTAATTGCAGTTTTAATAGATTGGTATTTTAAACCGATCCTTTGCGGAGTTTCAGAAACCTCTGTTGAAATGCACTACATCCCCCATTTGGCACTATAAAGCGCTCTCCCACCCTAATTTGAATCTAGAAACTTTCTCCCTACTACCCACAGTGTCTGCCTAAACCTAAGGTGGAAACATTTGGAGCAACACTGAACACTCTCTACTCCTGGAGAAAGCCCGGCCCCGCCCTGAAGGCGTTGATTGGCAAGCCACTCTCAGAGCGCCGCCAACCGGGCAGCCCGGCTCTCCCGAGAGTCCGCCCCTGTTCCGCCCCGTGGGCGGCCCGGATTTGTTTTGGCGTCAAGCGCGCGCTGTGATGACGCCACGACGCTGACGCCTGAGGATGGCGGCGGCGGCGGCGGCCGTGGCTGCGACCCGAAGAGGGTCAGCACAGTCGCCCAGACGCCGAAGAGCCCGCCGTCCGCGCGAGGTGAGGCGGCCCTGCCCACGGCGACGGTCTGACGGGCAGGAGGGGCTGAGGAGAGGCCACGGTCACTTTCTGGAGCACCGGGCCCGTTCCTGCCCATACTTCGGCCCGTGCCCGGTGTTCCGGGGCCTACGGGACTGAGGAGCAGGCCAGGCGATTGCAGCTCGGGGTTCCCGGTGTCCAAGGGTTAATTGGCCTCGAAACGTGCTGCTGTGCTGGATAACCCGTCTCTGAGGCCGCAAGGGCCAGGTGGACGTGGTCAGCTGTCCTGCCTGATGTTCAGCAAGTCGGCATCGGTCAGGGTGAACTAATCCGGTTGTCCTCACTGTCTTCTCTTGTCCGGCACCTACTCTACACCCTCTATGCGACTGAACGCCAGGGGTCAGTGGGGCAGCTGGTCGCTTCCTTGTTCAGGCGGGAAAAAAGCGGGCCTGAGTCCACCTGCTTCGCAAGCCAGTTATCCCTCTGCTTTGATAAGGGGCAGCCCAGCTCTCCACATTCACTCCCCTTCCACGAAGCGATAAATTGATCATTTCCACTTAAAAATCTGAATTAAGTCCTTCATTGTCTAAAACTGACTCCTTGCTACCTACAGGATAAAGGCCAAGCTTCATAGCAAGGCGTTCAGGGCTCTTCATAACTGGGTAGAAACATAGCCCGAAGTCAAAACCTGGGCACTTTTGTCTCCTGTTTACATAGTTTGTTGGGGATATGTGAATTTGCCTTTAGCTCTGTGTTTTAATACCTTTTTGCTTTAGATATGCAGTTTTCTCACTTTGTAATACTCTTTTATCCCCTACCTCCACCCACCAGTATGGAAAATTTACATCTCTTCTTTAAAAAAATACCTTGGATTTCATTTCTTTGGAAAAGCCTCCCTTCACATGTAATCGCTGACTCCTTTGTACTTTTATTCTTGCTACTACTTTGGAGTATATTGTGTTATCTCACCTGATAGTGGGTCTGGGGATTGTGTTATTTTTGTTTGCATCTGAGTGTCAGGCTCTGTGCCTGGCATAAAATAGGAGGTGAATCGGCTGGGATAGGTTGCTGGCTTAAGAATGGATACAGGCTCAACTATATTGTTGAGTACCTGTCATGGGCCAGGACCTGAAATGAGCAGAGCAAGTGTGTATGTCCTGTTTGCACATGCACATGTATGTGTGTGGTAAGTGGTGCAGCCTTGTCAACTTTGATGGTCTAAATTCTCCTGGGGTGGTTTTTCAAAATACAAATTCAAGAGTCTCACTGTCTGAGATTTTGATTCAGAATATCTGGAATCTGGTAGAAATATGTATTTTTTTAAAAAACTCTCAGGTGACTTTACTGTGCTCCCTGGTTGAAGATCATTGCTCCAGAAAACTGTTGTGTCTTTGTCCGATGGGAAAGGCTGGCGATGCCCTGTGGCACACAGCTGTTGTAGTCTCATTGCCCATACCTTGGGAAGGCAGTATGATTTGGTGATTAGAAGTATGGGCTTTGGAGTTAGAAAGACTTAGATTCAGTTCTTGGCTTTTATGAGATCTTGAGGTTCTTTGAGTCCTAGTTTGCTCGTCCCATGATAGGAATAATCATGCCTACTTTATGTGGTTGCAGAGAGGAGTGAGAATGCATATAAAACACTTAGTTGGAACTCAGGAAATGGAAGCCACTGTTATTACTAATGGCCGTTCTTCCCACAGTGCATCCCTTGTCAAAAGCCTGCTCCCTCTTCAAACTGAACCTTGTGTAGGAAGCTACCTAATGTAATGTAATTTCCTTGAGGTAATTTCTAATCATCAGGGAAAGCTCTGACAAAACTATGCTTCTACTCAGGGCAGTTGCAGTTGGCTATTCTCCTAGAAGTTATGTGGATTGCTGACTCATTGGAGGGTGGGTTTGCTGTATTCAGCAAACATTGTCCAGGTCTAATTGCCATTCCTGTGCTTGTTAGGTTGTATAAATGAGCTAGAGAAAGTGCAGCTTTCAGGAAACCTCTTTGCCTTTTACACTGAGCTAGAGCTGTGCCTCACTTGGAATGGAATATCCCTGAAGATGCTAGTGACTGTGAAATCTGAACTAGATACTGGGATTTTCTGTCACTCACAAGTTCATAGCTAAATGAGTGAGACTTTGGTTTGGCCTTCTGTTTTACTTTGTAAGTATGAGCATGTTGTGTGAGCAAATTTGATCCTCTTCAGTGCTTCCTAGCTGTCTGATGTGAATTGGTTATAGGTGTGTTTAAGTGTTGACTCAAGCTTTCTGATAGCTGAGAACAGCTGTCTCCATTGATCCCAGGATACACAGAAAAATTTGAGAACAGCCCTGGAAGAAGGGAAACAATTCTGCTTGTTGAGAGCTGGAGAAAGACTTACTTATTTGAACTTTCTTTCCTTCCAAGAATCTTACTCAGTGAGTATTAAGCTGATTTGTGTTGGCTAGGTCATCACTGAGCTAATTCTTGGTACAACCCCCTGTTGCCATGGCGTCCCATGTGATGCTGAAGTAAAAAAGAATGTGCTGTTTTCATTTGCTGGGGGCAAATTATCTCAGTTGGACCCCTTCCAGACTGCCAGCCTTGAAGTAGCCTCACTTAGCATCATAAGAGAAATGGATCAGGGGACTCTCGGTGTAGAACCATCTGGTCTGTTAAGTTCCTTGAGAGCAGAGATTATAACTGCTTTCTTTTTGTCTGTCACAGCCCCTGGCAGAGTTCCTGGCCCACAACAGGAGCTCAGTAAATTTATTTGTGGGTTGTACTTTGGGATTTTGGAAGGAGAACTTCAGGTACATTGCCAGAGTCTGTATTTCTGATTATGGAATGGGCTGTAGGTGGGATGTCTCAGATGGAGTTGGGATCAGGATAAAATGATGAGGACACAACAAACTTTTGAACTTCTCTCCCTCTCTCAGCTCTAAGGCAGAAGTCTGTGCTTACCAAATATTACCATGTAGAGCAGTGGTGCATAGTTGGAGCTCTTGAGAAGTAAGGTCTTGAGCTACTATATTCCAAAAAGAAGTCATAACAATTTTTATTACAAAATAATATTATAAGTTAAAACATTACAGAAGTGAATAGTGCACCATGTCTTTAGACACAAACACTAATCATTTTTTTAATTGAAGTATAGTTGATTTACAATGTTGTGTACAGCAAAATGATTCCGTTATACATATGTACATTCTTTTTCATATTCCTTTCCATTATGGTTTATTATACGATACTGAATATAGTTCCCAGTGCTATACAGTGGGACCTTGTTGTTTATCTGTTTTATATGTAGTAGTTTGTATCTGCTAATCCCAGACTCCTAATGTATCCCTCCCCCAGCCCCCTTTCCCTTTGGTAACCATAAGTTTGTCTTCTATGTCTGTGAGTCTGTTTTGTAAATAAATTCATTTGTATCATATTTTAGATCCCATATATAAGTGGTATTGTATGATATTTGTCTTTCTCTGAGTTACTTCATTTAGTATAATCTCTAGGTCCATCTATGTTGCTGCAAATGATATTTCATTCTTTTTTATGGCTGAGTATTCTCTTGTATATATGATTGTATATATACCACATCTTTATCCATTCATCTGTCGATGGACACTTTGGTTGCTTTCATGTCTTGGCTGTTGTAAATAGTGCTGCTGTAATCATTGAGATGCAGGTATCTTTTCAAATTAGAGATAAACATTAATCATTTTTAATAATTTGGTGTATATTCCTAAAATTTGGTGTAATAATTGGTGTGTATTCCTCTAGATTTTTTCTTATTGCAGGTACTAGTCTATACATTTCTATACTATATATATTTTTAACTTCAAAAATGAAATATGTGGTGATGATTTAAAAATACAGCAGTGGCACAGAAGTGTGTAAAGTGAGAAGTGAAAGTCCCCCTTCCTTCCTTCCTTCCACCTGTTCCCTCCACATTCCCACACTGTAGAGGTAGTTACTGTCAACAATTTCTCTTCTACCTTTCCAGGATATTTTTCTTCCATATATATGTCTATACCTTTTTTTAATCCCTCATTGGACATATGCTTCACATACTATTTTAAAATACTTGCTACATCAGAAACATGGATCCCAGGACAAAGCTACTCAATAAACTTGACTGATACTTTTCTTTGTCAGTATATATGGATTTACCTCATTCATTTCAATAGCTGTAGAGCATTCCATTACATGAATATACCATAGTTTATTCAATTATTTCCTTACTGATGGATATTTGGATTGTTTCCACTTTCTTTTTATTATTATAAAGAATGTTTTCATGAACTTGCGTGTACAGATATATCTTTGCATACTTGTGGAAGTGGTTTTGTAGAATTATTTCTGAAAATGAAATCGCTTTGTCTCATGTCAGTTTCCCTATTTCAGAAAGCAAAATCCCGCTGTTCCCCCTAAGGTTGCAGAGGTCCTTGTTTGAGGGTTTTGTCTAAAATGACAGACTTCTTTGCCCGTTTTCCTTACTTGCATTAGGTTGGTTAGAAGTGCTATTTTGCAGTTAATTATTTCTGGGATTCCTGAGCGATTACTGCCTACTTCATTTTGAAAGACAGTCTTTCAAAACACGGGAGCAGAATATAGAGGTCTTTGAAAACTAAAGGTTGTAAAGCTTTGCCGTAGAGAACAATCTTAGGAGGTGTTATTGGAGAGAGCCGAGTGCCTACTGGCACCCTGCCTGGTGACATCCACAGACTTCTGTGGCCAGGAAATTGTTTCAGGATCCATCCTGTGCCCTCTTTCCTGGGCCCCTGGCCTCCCTGCAGATGGATCTGGCAGCTTGTGGACAGACTTGCTTTGGAGTTCCGATAACAATCTGTAATGCCCAAAAGGCCCAAGAGCTCCAGCTTCCTTTGTGTTGCTCCGATTTAACCACCAGCCTGGCCTCTTCCTGCCACTTGAAAATTTCTGAGGTTCTGGGATTGTTGCCCTGCAGCAAAAAAGAAATTCAAGAGCTAGCCAGACCACCTTTCATTCATTGTTAACAAACATTGAATGACTGCTCTGAGCTCAGCATTTTGCCGGGAGCTAGAGAGATCTAGAAACTTGAGAAGTGGCCCCTTCCCTCAAGAGGCTGACCGCTCTGGTGATCAAAAGCAGTCTAGATTATAGTAGTGAGCAGCGTGACCCGGACTGTGCTTGGAATGGAGGTTTCAGAAGACATGCCCTTCAGAAAAGATCCTCAGTAAAGTTTCATTAATTCACCAACTAAGTGTATGAGGAAGGATTGAGGCCTTTATCTGGTGAGGCTGAATTCTGCCAGGCTCCAGGCACTTCTGGAGCTCTGAATGGAGAACCAGGAGATTTGGGTTTGTGCTTGGCCATCACTATCCGAGTGTCTTTGAACAAGTTTCTACCTTTTTGGCCTGTTGTTTCTACAGAGTGTTAGTGAGGACAGAAGTGCTGAGTGCTCACACCCCACTGCTGCACTCTGTCTACCACATTTACCTTCTTTGAGGAGTGCTTTGGATCAGACTAGGAGTTGAGGGTGTGGAGGCTGACTCTAGAGAGCTCAGTACTTTCTGTAAGATGCGGCAGAATTGGTGTGGTGAAATGGAATGGTGATTTGTCATAGCTGGCATAGCGTGACCCTCCTAGGAGGTCTCTTCCTGAGGCTTCCTCATTCATCCTCACCTACCCATACACCCACCCTGGTCACTCTGCTGGGACACACCCAGGAGAGCTGATGACAGGAAAACACGTTTCCTTTCTTCCCAGAAGGAGTTTTGCCAGCTGCCTCCCTTGTCTCTATGTTTGCTTTTTTACCTAACTGATGTGGAAAGAGATTTAACTGATATAATGGGAGTGTGGAGCAGCTATGATCACCTGGAGTTATCAGTTGTCTCTCCCTACCCCCCACCCCCCATCCCAAGCTGGCACCCTCTCTCCTCCACTCTCGGTCTGTAGTTGGGAAGGTGGAGTACCAGCTTCAGCCTGTCTTTGAAGAGTTTCTAACTGAAACAAATGTAAGAGAAACTGTGTCCCAGGTCAGAGAAGGGTAATCCTTGGTTCTCTTACTGCTGACTTGAGAACCTTGCTCAGGCTTTGTTTAAAGTGAGAGCTCAGGCCTTTTCTTTGTAAACCTTAGTTTTTCTCATCAGGACCAGACTAGGTATGCACATTGAAAGAAAAAGAGCCATTGAGTATACCTGGAGACATTTATTTTGTGGATCTAGGGTTCTGCCTTCTCACCAGGAAGAAGTGACATCTGAGTAGCTGTGCTGGGTCACCCATGCAATTTGTCTTTTCTTTGAATTGTAGGCGTTGCTTACAGTGTGGTCTTAGGGATCAGGGCCTTTGTTCTGCCTCAGGAAACCTGGCCCAAGAGCTGTATTTTTCCTGGGCTGCAGCCTTTTACCATATTGAGTGTTGTATTTTCCCTGAAAGAAGAGATGAGTCTGCAGAATTCCAAAGTCCACAGTTCTAATCTTTGGCCTCTGTGAAAAGGAACCTTGTTTCTAAATGCCGTTGTTTAAACATGATTTCCTAAGCTGCTGTGTGGGATCTCCTGAGCATTTGGGTGAGAACTGCGGCAAGTTCTGAAGAGCCTTGTGTTAGTGGAGGAATCTTTTCTTCTCATATAAAGAAAGATAAACCTCATCCTGCTGAGAGTCATGTTTACATACTGATTAAAACCTAAGCCGTTAATCTTTGATCTTTTTATCTGATGGATTGGTAATCAAGGTCTTGTGTATGTTTCAGAGGTGAGCTTATTCCTTGGAAGAGTTGGCCACATTGGTCAATTATTACCATCTTGAATTCAGGCTGTTGACTCCCTGGAATCTGAGGGTCTCTGTGTGGGTTCTCTGTGACCCTCAAGATGCCCTAGCAAAACCTCTTTGGGTCTCCCTCTGCTGCCTTTCATGGGATCTTTTGCTGGCTTTGCAAGGGGGTGGGGGTAGGAGTTGGTGTTGGTGTTGTCCCTTGGCCCCAAGTACCACCCTTGGGCAGCCATGGAATCTCTGACCAGCTCTTCTCAACCGTTAGATTCTACAGTCGGCCACCCCACCACAATGCATCCAGAACTTAACTTTCCCCATTGTTTACCAAACCTGTCCCTCCTGCTGCACTACTGACCCTCTGCCCAGGAACTTGAGCAAGGGACTGGAGTGCCGCTTTCTCCTCCCTTTCACCCCTTAGGTCATGCCTCCATTCCCTGGCAGTACATTCCCCAGCTGACCTCTCTTCATTCCCCCCTCCTCACTCACCCTGTCAGTTTTTGACCCTCAGCCTTGTACTTCTTTCTAAACACAGAATTGCCTCTCCTTATAAACCCTTTGGTAGCTTCCTGTCACTTCCTAGGAAGGTCCTGACTCCTCACCGTAACTTTGTGCTGCTCTCCACAACCTAGTTCCTACTGACTTTCCAACACTTCAGCCCCCAGTCCTGTCTTCGTATTGCCAAACTGCCCATTTGCAGGCACAGGGTGCTCCTCTGGGCCTTTGAGTGTGTTATTGTCTCTGCCTGAAATGCCATTCCACTTTTCCCCATCCGCTTATTCTTACTTCAAACTCAGCGTGGGAGTCCCCTCCTCCAGGAAGCTTTCCGTAATCCCTGCATCATTTTACACATTTACTCTTATTTTCTCAAGCCTAACACTTACCTTGCTATATTGCAATTACCTGTTTTTATGCTTTGCTCATCATTTAGATTATGAGTTTATTGACCATGTTTTGCCTGTTTTTTTGTGTATGTGTATGTTAAAACATAACCAGTACTGGATGTCTTATTCATTCCTGTATCCCTAGTAGATGTTCAGTAAACGTTTGATCTGAATTGCTTATTTTATCCCCATTTCTGTATGTCATAATAGGAAATTCTCAGCTCTCTTCTTTCACCCTTCGGGCCCTCAGATAGAGTTAGAGAAGGGCATCCTAGATAGAAATGACCTCTGGAAAGCAGTACTTCATCATGTCACCTTGTCCAGGGCTCCACCAGCCACAGGGTATTAATAGTCAGAACATCTTTGGGAAACAAATGGGGAAGGCCCCTGGATCCTCATCCCGAAGAAGCAGCATACCCCAATCCACAGCATGAGTCTCATTTGGGTGAAGCTGCTTGTGTCCTTTCTGTGCTCAAGGCCCCCTCTGCCTCTTAAGTGAAGCCCAGGTTAGTTTGGTGGCTACCTGGTGGCAGCGTGCTAAGGCTTGTGGTCCCAAGTTCACTGGGATTGATTTTAGCCATTCTGGGATTTGTGTGGCATTTTAGTTATCTATGTGGTAAACTGGGTAAGTGGGAGACCCTGGAAAAGGGTGTTAAACTGCCAGGGTGAAGATGATGCATTAGCAAAGTTAATGGGAGCCATCCAGAAAGAGTGAGGTTAGGGCAAAGACCCAGGGCAGTGTGTAGTGGTGATGGTTGTCACAGGGGGAGCATCAACCCCTGCAGGAGGCCTAGAGGGCCAGGAAGATATCCATGAGCGGGGAAACCTTGGAGAAGTGGCCTTCTGAGCCTTGGTGGGTGATAGTGTTGGAAATGCGCCTCTAACACTCCACACCTCCATTTCAGAAAAGATGAGTTAGAGTAATAAGAGGAATGATTTTAACCTTTAAAAAATACAGGACTTCAACTAGGATAAGGGACCCTGGCAGAGTAGGGAGGAGGGTGGGGATAGTGACAGCTGAGCATGGTGCATGTTCCTGCCCCTCTTCGGAGTTGAAGAGTAGCATGAAAGTCAGATCCAGGGAGACATGAATCAAAAGCCTGGAGCTCAGACCCAGTCTTTCATCTAGATCCTCCATGGTACCTGGACCCTAAGCCCTCAGAGGGGAAAGCCATTCTCCCTTACAGGGAACTATGTTAGAGGCAGGTCTTCAGGCTAGGTTTATCTAGGGGTAAGGGGTTGGGGTTGAGGAGGGTGGCTGGTATCCCTTCAGAAGTGTCCCTGGCATTGCTGAGTTGTCCTTTCTTCTGTCTGTATAGGTGTAGATGGGGCACTGCCTGCAGAGCAGGTCCTGCCAGCCTCACTAGGAAGGATGCCTCCGTGTCCGTGATGGGCTGTGGGACAAGCAAGGTCCTTCCTGAGCCGCCCAAGGATGTCCAGCTGGACCTGGTCAAGAAGGTGGAGCCCTTCAGTGGCACTAAGAGCGATGTATACAAGCACTTCATCACAGAGGTGGACAGTGTTGGCCCCCTCAAAGCTGGTTTCCCAGCAGCCAGTCAGTGTGCAAATCCATTCCCTAGTGTGCCCCCTACTGGCCACACAGAACCTCCCTCAGAACCACCACGCAGGGCTAGGGTAGCTAAGTACAGGGCCAAGTTTGACCCACGTGTGACAGCCAAGTATGACATCAAAGCCCTGATTGGCCGAGGCAGCTTCAGCCGAGTGGTACGTGTAGAGCACCGGGCAACCCGGCAGCCATATGCCATTAAGATGATTGAGACTAAGTACCGGGAGGGACGGGAGGTCTGTGAATCAGAGCTGCGTGTGCTGCGCCGGGTGCGCCACGCCAACATCATCCAGCTGGTGGAGGTGTTTGAGACACAGGAGCGCGTGTACATGGTGATGGAGTTGGCCACTGGTGGAGAGCTCTTTGACCGCATCATCGCCAAGGGTTCTTTCACTGAGCGTGATGCCACGCGGGTACTGCAGATGGTACTGGATGGCGTCCGATATCTGCATGCACTGGGCATCACACACCGAGACCTCAAGCCTGAGAATCTGCTCTACTACCACCCAGGCACTGACTCCAAGATCATCATCACCGACTTTGGTCTGGCCAGTGCCCGCAAGAAGGGTGATGACTGCCTGATGAAGACCACCTGTGGCACACCTGAGTACATTGCCCCTGAGGTCCTGGTCCGCAAGCCCTACACCAACTCAGTTGACATGTGGGCCCTGGGTGTTATTGCCTACATCCTGCTCAGTGGCACCATGCCCTTTGAGGATGACAACCGCACCCGGCTGTACCGGCAGATCCTCAGGGGCAAGTACAGTTACTCGGGGGAGGTGAGTCTGCCCGTCCCAGGATGCTGAGAGGCCCCTGTGTGTGTGTGTGGTGTGGGGGGTTCTATCCTGCAGCCTTCAATCAGGGGGATGTGCTCTGAAGGCCATGTTCTTGGGACCAGGCAGATAATGTAAAAATGATGAAGTGAGACTAGTAGAGTATCTTAGTTTGGGTTCTCTCAAAAGTGAAGCCTGAGACAAGGACTCGGGACTAGATAGTTTAATTATGATTCCAGTAAGCATAAGTGAAGAGTGGGGAAAGTGAGACAGAAAAGGAGAAAGACAATAAGGGGTATAAGAAGGAGTGGACTGCCACTGTGGGCCACTGGAACTCAGTCCCACTGGGGACCCTGTGAATAATCATGTGAAACATACCTCAGAATCATACCACTGAGAGGCAGGAAAGTGGGTGGGCTTAATCTGGCTCTAGTATGAGTTGAGAATTTCTTTGAGGTGAGCGGGGTCATTAAATCCCTGGCACTTTTGGGCTGTGCTGAATGCCACCTAGTGCTGGAGAAAGTCCTCAGGCAAAGAGGCAGAGAGATGCAGCAGTGTGAAGCTGTCTGCTCGCACAGGAGCACTACAACTGCAGGCGAGCTCAGAGGTGGGCTGAGAGGAAGTGGGGGCAGGGAGCCCACAACATCTCCTCATGAGTGCTAGGGCAGGCTAGTGACGATGCCCTGTCTAAAGGAACAGTTGCTTCTCATCTCTGCCCAGTTTTGACACAGCAGAGAGGACTCCATGCACCCAGACATTCCAGTTTTTTAAAAAGAAGCCAGAAAATCTGATATTAAAATATTGGAATATAATTCACATACTTAAGCAATATCTTGTACTTAACCCAACAAAATGCTTACCTGCGGGCCTAATTCAACCGGCAGGCCATCAGTTTGTGTCTTTGGATCCATTGATAGCCCTGATGCCTGAAAAGATCTGTTAGGTTTCAGCACTGCTGGGAGCCAAAGGAAGGTACAGAAAAAGTAAGAACTGGTTGGTTCTTAGCCAGGATGCTGACTGGGTTGGAGATGAGGCTAACTACAGAAATGGTAAGCACTGCAAGCTGGAATATAGTGGTGTGCTTGGGGAGGTTGTGAAGAAAGAATGGGTGACAGCTTTATGTGGGAGGTGAGGTGAGCTTTGCAGGATGACAGGATTCTGCCAAGACAGCAAGGGCCCCTCCCCAAGTGCCCCCTGCAGAGTGCTCCCCACAGTGTTCCTCTCAGGCCTGCTGTCCTTGCCTCCTGAACAGCCCATGCAGAGGAGAAGGAGCTTTGGGACTAGCTTACTTCTGCAACCCAGCTTTCCTCCCAGGGATTTTTGGGCTGGGCCCTCCCTGGCCTCAGCCAACTGGTCCAGAGCAGTGTTTCCTACAGCAAAGTCTCATGAAGGCAAAGTACCTTTAGTGCTTGAGATCCTGTGCACCATCATCCTCCCTGTCAGTTTCAGGGCATGGTTGTGTGGTCAGCCAAGGACTTCCCTCCCGTGGGGAAGGGGGCTGGCATCATGTGCCAGGTCATGCGCCTCAGGATGGTGTGAAGAAGGGAGGAAGCCTTCCTCTCCAGGCCAGCTCTGTGCTGAGACTACAGGTGAAGGAGAACCTGGGACATTCTCCAGCTCTCCCCTAAAGGTTTTTATGTTTTCTTCCTTGCTCCAAATGGGATTCAATAAAACAAACACTGACTGGCTTAGATACCTGGGCTGTAATGGGATGGTCACAGAGGACACTGTCCTGCTCACCCTCTGGGCTGGGTTTCATCATGGTCAGAAAGCATAGAATTCACCTCACAGGCAGTTTTGTGCCAGGGCCCTGTGTGACTTGCCCTTGGAGCTATGTGTGGTGTAGCTTAGCTGTGGGAGGGAGGGAGGGAGGGAAGTTTCCCAAGAGATGCTGACAAAGGAAGACTCTTTCCAAAAGTCTGTAGATTGGCTCACGAGTTCCCGATTCTGGCAATTGCTGATGAGGCAGTTTATCTAATTGGAACTTGCAGAGTCTTGCTAACTGGTTATTGATTATCTGAGGGTGAGAGAAAGACAAATGAATGGGATAGGGAATGGACTCAGGCTTCTTGCTCCTATTGTGGCCACGGACTGGGTCCTGAGATTCTGCTTCCTCCTCTGCTAGAATCATGTGGCATGAGTCTGGGGCTCCCAGTGTAGGGGATGGGCACTGCCCAGCCCAGCGTTTGGAGCCCACTACCCTTCACTTGAAGTTGAAAACCTCAGTTCCCAGTCCCAGAGTCAAATCCCTGACCAGCACTGACGGCACCTGTCTGTTACCAGGAGCTTGGTTGACCCCAAGAGCAGATTCTACCACCATCTGCAGAGAGCTCTGATTGGGAAGAGTTTGTTTGGGGTGTTTCCTGGGTGAGGAGATATCATCATTAAATCAGGCTCTTTGAGCTGGAGACCAGGTGTCTGTCTTTCTGTTTTGCTGGTCATTGTCTGCCTGTAAGTGCACCTGAGGAAGATGCAGAGAGACATGAAGGCCTATTCCCAATCCCCATGAAACTTGAGATTGTCTGGGAGAAAGGACTAGGAATAGAAAATGGCCACAGAATGAACCCTTGTTGGCAGGCACATGCCAGCTCAGGCCTGGGTGATCTGGAACATGGGCCATGGGGCTTGGGGCAGGTGGCTGGACTGGCCCCCCTTCTTAGGGTTGGGCTCTGTCCCCTCCCTCATCCAGCAATCTGTCTTCTACTGTGTGATGGTCATTTACCCTTATGAAAGCCATCTAAGTGAGCAAGGCCCTGCCAGAAAACCTATCTGAGAGCATGCTGGATTGCGGGGGCTGTTTCTGTCTAGTTTCTTGCGCAAAGTTTGTGCCAGCTTTGAGCTCATCAAGGTTTGGAGGTATGCATTCTTTACCAATAGTAAGTCCTCTGGCACTCAGTGCCTTTCTCATAGGCACCTTGCCCGCTTATAGTGGTGTCTCATATACACCAGGCCCTATCCAGCGTGCTTATTTCTCAAGGGTTCTGTCCATGTAGCCTTCTATGA
This sequence comes from Vicugna pacos, assembly GCF_048564905.1. Classification (NCBI taxonomy): domain Eukaryota; kingdom Metazoa; phylum Chordata; class Mammalia; order Artiodactyla; family Camelidae; genus Vicugna; species Vicugna pacos. Next base: position 40,982,538 of record NC_132995.1, read on the forward strand.
TTTCTGTGGACTTGAATGGAAGGCTTCCTGGAGGGGGTGGGCTTTGAGAAGGAGAAAGCTCAGAGAAGGCAACATTGCTAACTGTGCTCCAGAATAAACAGATTGTTTGGGAGTAATGGAACAGAGGTTAATGAGGTTGGACCAGGCCTGGTGTTTGCTTCTGGGAGCTCTGTGGTGCCAGGGATTATTTGGGAAATCAAAGCATTAGGTGGGAGGGAGCCCTCTGGGTTCTTGATAGTGAAGGGGAAATGTAGCAGGAACTGTTGCGGAAGACTAGCGGGGGAAGGCTAACTGGGGGCTGTTGGAGTAATCCAATTTTAGGATGGAGGAGCCTGGTATCCTGGGGATGTTTGGGGCAGATGGGGAATTCCAGAGACTGAGCTCCACATGGTACATGTGAGCCACAGCTGAGGGAGAGACAGGGTGGGGCACAGAACGCTCTTGCAGCTCTGCAGGAGGAGCATCAGCTTATGAGGCAGATTGGGAGAGGACTTCAGGCTGCCCTCTGACCCAGAGAGTGTGTACGTCCTGCCTGATGTCCCTGCATGGGGACCAGAGGTGGAGGGAAGCACAGAAGTGGGCCCTCCTTCAGCACCTGCCCTATAAGCACAACGTTCTAGATACTCTAACCCCTAGCTCTGGCCCCACACTCCACCCCATTCCCTACATACTGTAGGCCTGAGATGTTTGCTCCTTTCACTCCCCACACTATGCTTTTGCTCAGGCTTTTCCCTCTGTTCCCAATGTCAGCCTTAGAAATTTGACCAGCTCTAAACCATCCAATTCAGTATTGCTTCCATTAAACATAATGCCAACCACTGCCATTGTGTAGTTCTACTGAGTACCAGGCACAGGTCTGAGGGTTCTACATCCAACATGTCTAATCTCTACAATAATCTTCCCAGTGGGTGTAATCCCCCCATTTTACAGATGAGTAAACTGAGGCCAGTGAGGTTAAGTAACTTGTCCAGGGTCTCATAGAGAGGGAAGCAGGCCTGGGATTTGAATTCAGGCCATCTTGGCTTCAGAGTTCTTGGCCTTTCCATCCCCACAGTCTACTTTCCCTGACACACATTCCTCACTGTGTTGCTGGGGTCTGTTTCAGCACTTTGCCAGGCTATTGTCTGTGGACATAACTCTCCTCCCCAGCCTGTAAGTTCCTTGAGGACAGCATGTGTATCAATACATATACTCCCAGTACTTTCTCCTCCTTTTCCTAATTGAAGCACCAGTGGTTATTGGTGATGCCCTGGGAAGGACCCAGAAGTGAATAGCTGTCAAGCAGACAGGGCTGCTCCTGCTGGCTGGGAATGTTCTCTTCTGGGAGCTGGACTCCAAGAAGTGGGACGCCTGCTAGAGATGTACTTAGGGGCTGCTGGCCAGGCCTAGTTAGAAGGAAATGCAGGAATCTTGGAAGAGAAGAGAGTGCTGGAAAGGAGAAGGCTGTGACAAATGATTTTGAGAGGAGAAATCTGAAATTTTTCTCAGTGACCAGAGGTGCTGGAGGGGAGAGAGCCAAGCTAGGGTCGTATTGGAAGTGATGGGGAGACACATGTTGGCCAGATGTGAGGAAGGCCTGTGTGAGTGTGAGAACAATTTGTAGACACAGAGTCATCTTGAAAGAGGGCGCTTCCTGTCATAGGAGGCCCTGGGAGGTCTAGAGCAGCTGCTTCTAGAGGAATGACACAGGAGGTGAGTCACCATCTTTGTACCCTACTAGAGGACTGTTATGGTCCCATCAACTTGGAAATTCTGTGATTCACTTGACATGAAATGTGACGTTGTGGGCCTAATGTCATTGCTTTTGTCAAGAGTTCTATTCCTAGAGGCAGGATGGATGAAGGGGCCCTTGTGGGATTGATGACAGAGTGATGCCATCAGTAGCTTTGCTGTCTGCCACGTTTAGCAATCTTTAATTGTCACCCTCCTCTGCTTGAGTAGTCTCTGAGCTGTGGGCGAGCCCAGGTGACTGTACCAGGAACAAGTGGGCTTGGGCAAAGGTTCTCACCAAACCTTATTCAGGAGAGTAAGTGCTGCTGGGCAGGGTACAGAATCCTGGTGGGAGAAGAAGCCAACCTGCAGGGCTGGTCTGCCACTTCCCGGAGGATTGGGTTGGTGGGAGGTGGCTTTCCAGGAGTGGCTCTCCAGGCTGCAAGCTGACCATCCATCCATTTGGGCCAAGGGGCACTTGCTTGGGGCAGTGAGTTACACTGTCTGGTAGTTCTGATAGCCCTGCGATAGGATGATTGCCCAGAGCCAGAGTTGACATTCACATTCCCATCCCAGCTCTTCCCCAGTCCGTAAAGTGACTCTGACACTTGTTGAAGATAAAATGAGGTGCAGCGAGTGTAGTGTGTCCCAATGCTCTCCAGGTGAAGGGGGCCAGCACCTGTGGGGACTGGACGTGCAACCTTGTTCATGTACTCTGACAGGAGCAGCTGGGTGAGCAGGGATAGGACCTTGCCCCAGAGCCATGGGGACGAATACCCCATGGGTGTGGGAGAGCTGGAGACCGGATGTGTGCAGGCAGCAGAGTGGAATGCAGGGAGGCGGGTGGCATGTTTCCAGGCTCGTGCTTGGCTTCTGCCGGATGCCTTTAATTGTCTCATGTTCCCACCTCCAGTGTGGATGGGGGCTGTGGTGGACCATCAGCTCACCACTCTTCTCTTGCTGCCCACCCCCAGCAAGTCAGAGGATGGCTTTCCCGTATCTGTGTCAATAGCTGACAGCACAAGAAAACAGACTGATTTTAGAATTCTTTCCTATGAAGCTCTTCCTCCTTGCCTGTCTGCTGGTGGCTGCCAGGTGTCAAGTGCTGGATGGTAATGCTGGTTCTATGTGAGGATCCCAGGTGGCCAAGTAGATGCCCCCATAACTTGTCCAGGAAGGTTCCCTCTGGAACGGCCATTCTACCTCACCAAAGCTGGTACCCAGTGGATGTTCAACAAATAAGTCTCCCTCATTTACTGAGGGAGCAGACACCCTCAGTCCAGATCCCTGACTGGTCACTGGGAGGTAGCATGGTTTGGTCCACTGGGTATGGGCAGTGGACCCTCACTGGTCACTGTGGTTGGAGACCTCTTGGAGGAATGTGGGGTAGCTCTCTCTTCGTCGGGGCAGGAGGCAGGCTCTGAGTGGAGAGGGGCAGCAGCCCCCTCATGTGCCACCCTTGGGTCACCTCTTGGCTTCCTGGAGCCCTGTCCTATAGGCATCCCTCTGCTGTTGCTGTCCTGGTTGCAGAAACAGATGTCCACCTCCCCACATTGCTGCATTTAGCCATTTTTATCAAAGCACCTTGCTCTGACTACCTACGGCATCTCGTTAACACAGGGTCAGAGCCTCCTTTCATCACTGCTATTTCCCAGCTCTGCTGAGGCCTCTCCAACAAAGTGGTGTATCGTGGGTTGTATTCAGGCGGCTCCCAGTGTCCCATCCGTCCCCTCCCTCTCGTACTCTTCTCATTGTCTGTCTCCACCTGGGTAGGTCTGCCCTTTCAGAGTTGCTTTTGCTTCTGTTGCGTCTAGGCCTTCAAGTTCCTCTGGGAGCTGCTGGGGCTGCTGTTTCTCCCACATTCCGACCTCTTTAAATCTGCTGCTGGCCTTCCACATTATCCCCCTCCTGTCCCCACTGAGATGGTTGAGGGTGACCTGATCCAACCACACCCCACCAGGTGTGCCTCTCTAGCCTCCTTCACACAAGGTCACCCTTCTTGTGCGTGTCTTCCTGGCCTCAGTTTCTCTGCCTCCCAGTGCAAGTGTAGTGCCCAGACCTGACTGTTGCTCCTGCATGGTTTGGCTGGCTTGGGGCACAAGGCTGAGTCACCTTCATTTCTTCACTCATCTTGCCATCCCATGGAGACCAAGTGCCTGTCCTGAGCTGAGTCCTGTACCAAGGGTTCCAGGAACACAGACCTCTGGGGACAGAGGCCACAGTATGGGTGACCTGCTAACAGCCACCAGGGATGCAAATTGTCTCAGAAATTAGAATGAGAGAAAGTTTAAAAAAAAAAAGAGCCAGGTTGAGCCCTGGAAATCACCTCACTTCAGCAGAACCCTTGAATGGAGACAGAAAAGAACACCATGCAGCTGGCTCTGAAATCCAGAACCTTCTAGGGCTGCTCCAGGACATTGTTAAAGCAGACATTACTTGGTTGCTGGCATAGGTTGCCAACATCTCTGATTCCAAAGCAAGCACACAGCATCCTTCCTGACTCTTGAGTTGTAACCCACTCCCTCATGTCCTTGTCCTTCACTTTGTGGACTCTGTGCAGGGACAGGTGGGGTGCAAGATTTCATTTGGTTATTCACCTCAAGTTTTAGAATACAGGTCTACTAACCTTTAAGTTGTCGCACCTTTTCTCATTTTTATCTTCATTCTCTGCCTCTTTTACAAACTATTATCTTCCTTCTTTTTCTCCTCTCATGCTCTCTCCCCCAACATCCTTTTCTTTTCTGCTGCTCAGACCCCCACCCATCCCCTGCCAGGTCCCAGGGTGGTGGATTCTGTCTGGTGTTAGAAGTCCAGACACCAGGAGGGTGAGTATCTTAACCAGAGGAGGGGATGCTGGCTCCACCAGCACACAGTGTCTAATTCTGCTTATTTTTTCAAAGCACTTTTCCTCATGGTCAACATCAGAGTGTGCTGTTCTTGTCATACTGATCATTCTGCTCTCCCGAGTAAACCTGAAGCTCCATTTCCCAGAATTTCCTCTGTGCCCTTTTCTCTGCTCTCATTTAGGCCCACGTAAGTACAGGAAGGAAGCCTGTGAGGGTGGGAATGCTGGGTCTGAGAACACATCTTGAGACAAAGCTGAGGGAAGAACTGAGTCATGGGAGCAGAGTCCAGGCTTTTTTCCTCCCTTCCTTCTTCCAGCAGCTCTTTGCTGGGGCTTCCTTCTCTGCCAGAGAACCTTCGCCAGAATCATCATGGGCTGGAAAAGAATCCATAGAGGTCAAGAGGTCAAGTCAGCTGAAATGTTACGTGTTCCTCACATGCAGCCAAGTGAGGAAGAAAGATGGGGAACCATCTTTTTAGAATCCAGGACTTTAGAAACTAGAAGATACTTAGAATTCATTGCATTAATATTAAAAGTGAAGAGGTTGTGATTTCTCTATGGTCAACAGAGAAGGTAGACCTAGAATGCAGGTCATTGGGCTTGCAGCCCAACACTTAATCTGTCACCCAGATGCCATCCAGAAGAAACACAATGCCTTTTTCTCCCCTCATTTGCAAGTGGTCAGGCCTGTCTAGGGCAAGCCCTGTGAGCTGAGTTTGCTGTTAGAAGGAGGCAGCTTCCTCCTCCCTCTGCAGCCTAGGCCAAGAGAGTTGGTTCCAGCCTTTGTTCCCTTAGCCCTTGGACTCAAGGCAGGACAATGGTAGTGACTTGAGTAATGTTATTGCCAGGCCCTTATGCCATTAGAGCAAGTAAATGGGGCTGGGGCAGAAGGAAGTGTGTCCTCTGAGCTGGAATGGAAAGCCCCTTCTGGTCTGGTGCCTCCCTCTGAAGGGGGAGTTAGATTCTGCTGCGGAGGAATGACTAGTCCCACAGAAGCAGAGGGATAAAGAGGGTGAAGTTGATAAGAAAGTGCTCATGGTGGAGGTTCTTCCTCTACCCTGTTGGCCTCTCTGCTGTTACAGCATCAGAAGTACATACCCAAAATGCAAGGACTCTAGGGGTTACAGGCTAGGGAGAAAGGCAGCCAGTTTGATGGTCAGAAACAGTGGGGAGGTGATACCCTTTCTCCCATAGCCTCTCTTGTCCTCCTCTTGGGGCAGAACCCAGCTGCTTACTCACACAGCTCAGAGATTTGTGGCCAGGAGGGTATGGGCTGTCACCCTGGTTGTTGCAGCTGTCCTCTGATCACACAGCAGAGGGAGACCTGAGTGTCTGGAGGCAAGCAGTCTGACATTTTAACATTCCCTTCCATGTTCCATGCCAGCCCAGAAACAGGTGGAAGCCTCTGGGAGACCGGCCAGGTGGTACTTGGGGCCTGTCCCTTTTGTCAGCCACCTGTGATCCACATGTGTCCCTGATCTGGGCCCAAGTATACTGAGGCAAGTGTTCTGTCCTTTACCCACAGCCTGCAGTTAGGAGCCGAAGGACATGACAGTTGACCATTTTTCTTCTTCTCATACCTATTTTTTTTTCCTCACTTGGCTGCCTGTGAGGAACAGAAAGCTACCTGGCCAGTTAGTCATAGGCTCCCAGACATACTCTTGTGCTCTTGGTGGCTCCAGAGACCCGCATATGTTGGGGAAGGAAATGGGTTGGTCTGCAGGAGTTGACTGCTTTCTTAGGAGGTACTGAATGGACTTAGCCAGAATCAAGGCCATGGGTGAGTGTGGAAAGCCTTGTTTTTCCTTTTTGAGCCCTGTTCGAGGCCTCAGCTGGGCTCCCAGGGGCCACTGTTCTGGAGGTCAACATAAGTTCCTGCCCCGATGTCAGTGGGCTGACTTGAAGACCACCTTCCTATGTTCAGCCTGTTTGACTTCCTGCTGCAAGTCAGTGTGTTCCTCAGTGTGTGAGGGTGAGGCTGGGTACCATTGCACAGCCCGGTTCTCAGGTCAGGACGCTGAGTCACATTGGCTTAGGGGACCCACCTGGTCTAGCTGCTCACAGCTCTTTAAACATGGGGAGATCTGGGGCCTGCCAGAGAGGAGGGTAGGCTGGCCCTCCAACTAATGAGCCCGTTGGCATTCTGCACACAGCTGCAGGTACACAGTAATTGGAGAGGCGAATGTCTAGGGGAGGAGGAGGGGCAGATCAATCTGGCTCACTTTGGCGCTAATGGCAACAAGCAGCAGGGGTTGATGCCTAGTGTGAGCCTGTGTCACTCTGGAGATGCAGATGCTTAAGCCGTGGTGCAAGTCTGGTGAGAGGCCCATCTAAGACTGCACTGGAGCTGCAGGGGGCCTTGGTTTGGCTGGGTATGGATGTGAAGTGAGGATGCCTCTGATCCATCCATATTCAGGTTCCTGACTTGTGAGTCCAGCTTTGCCTCTATTTATTTTGTCATCTGCAGAGGAGTTGCCCCTCTTCTCTCTTGACTGGAGCAAGGGCCAGGAGCAGAATCCATGTCCCAGCCCTGTTTGGCTAGCCTGGGCTGCCAGCTCTGTTTGGAGCTGCCCCACCAACAGGCCAGGCTGAGCTGCAGTGTGCTCCCCAGTGATTTCTCCTTTTCTTGGAGACCATAAAAGCTGACAGGGCAGCACAGTATTCTCATGACCCAACCTGTTCCAGCTTTAGGTTTGCTGTGGCTATCAGTGGCCCCATTATGCCTGCTTCTTTCCATCTCTCAGATGAATGACAGGGGCCACAGTGAGTGTCTGTGGTCTAGGTTGGCTGGCCCCTCATAATGGCTCTTTGTGTTCAGGTGGCAGCAGCAAGCCATGGGTACCAGCCAAAATCTACTATGTGCCTGTCCAATTCAGTCACCCTGCAGGTTGGCCTCATTACCAGAGCCCTGAGCTACACAGGCCTGCAGGGAAATATGAGTGAGTGTCCTTTACCCTGAGGACCTGAGATTCAGCCCGGTGACAAGCTGTGCAGGCTGAGGGCTGGAGGTGGATGGCTGCTTGGTGTGTGGCTGAGACAAAGCAGCTGTGGGTGCATGTAGTAGAGCAGGCTTTGATCAGCTCCTCTGTGAGGACAGCACATACTAAAATGAGGCTGGCACAGGGCACTGCCAGGAGCCACTGTCTGACTTAGAGATGTCATGCAGACTGGAGAAATGCCCTGAGAAGGGTCCTGGTCCCTGCCAGGGTCCCATGTCCCCCCTGCCCTCTCAGCAGATGGAGAAATCTAGTTGCCTTGAATTGTTTCCTTCTCTCCCCATGGCTGAGAGGCTGAGGCTGATGTAGAGAATGCAGTGGTCATTTTGACCACTTTGTCAGTTGGAAGGAGGGTGGACTTTGTCTTTAAGAACTAGGAAGTGGCTTGATATGGGCATTCAGGGGTGGGAGCTTAAGTCTGGCTCAAGATATGGTGGAAGGTTTGGACCATTCTCATTAAATTTCTCTGAGTTATACTGGTCCAAGGGTAGGTTGGGTGGTCTTGACAGGGGCCACTTTCCTGAGCCAGACTCTGAGTCCCGGGCACCTTAGAAGTTTGCTCCTTGGGGAGGGAGCAGGTCTTTCTCCCTTGTCAGACTCCTCACCCAGAGAGCAACCTCTGCTCAGCGGCCTGGGCCAGCATTGGCGGAAGGGGAAGCCTAGAACGTTCTACATGGGAGGAGCCAGGCAGCGCCTCTCTCTGGGAGGAGAATGCAGCAGGGCTGCTGGACAGGTCTGAGTGCTGTGGTGGTGACATCGTCAGGATGGGGAGGGCAGTGTTAAATGCACTCACTCTAATACTTGTCGTTGGCCTCTAGCCCTGGCCCAGCGTGTCCAACCTGGCCAAGGACTTCATTGACCGCCTGCTGACAGTGGACCCCGGCGCTCGAATGACTGCACTGCAGGCCCTGAGGCATCCATGGGTGGTGAGCATGGCAGCCTCTTCATCTATGAAGAATCTGCACCGCTCCATCTCCCAAAACCTCCTCAAACGTGCCTCGTCGCGCTGCCAGAGCACCAAATCTGCCCAGTCCACACGTTCCAGCCGCTCTACACGCTCCAACAAGTCACGCCGTGTGCGGGAGCGAGAGCTGCGGGAGCTTAACCTGCGCTACCAGCAGCAGTACAATGGCTGAGCCACCTGGCTGGGCTGCAGACATGGCATGGTCCCAGCCTGGCCACACATTGCTGTGCCATCTGGGCCCAATGCCCTCTCTAGAGATGGGCTTGTATGGCCGGTGGTAGGTGAATGGCCCCAACCCCTTCTCTGTGCCTTCAGCAGCCCCCATCTTCACCCTGGGCCTGAGCCTGGTGAACTGGGAGCCTGGCTTGGCATGGATGCGACTTTTGGTGGGCAACTACTCTGGTACCAGTTAGGGAAAGGGCAGGCCCTGGCCTTTGGTCTCACTTCTTGGCTCTTCCCCAGACCAGAGGAGCATGCAATGCCAGGTAGACGGTGTCCTCTGGTCGCAGGACTCTTTGGGACAGTTACTTCTGGAACCCACCTTTCCTCCACCAGGCCTTCCTCCCTGACTCTTCCCCCTTGTCCACCCCCCCCCCATATTCCATGGCATCCTGATCCTCATGATTATGCTCTGGTGAGAGGCCCAGGGAGGCACACAGCTTGTGCCTTGGCTGGACTCTCAATCCCTGGCTAAGTCTAAACAGCCCTCCACCTCCCAGCCAAGACCTATCTTGCTTCATGGTGCCCCCAGGGACCCCTCCTCTGGCCCTAGGACTTGTCAGGCTCTCTGGTGGTAAGGCCATGGAATGGTTCTTGGCCCTCTGGACTGTGTGGCTGTGTTGATAGCAGGCTTGCTCCAGGCTCCAACCTCTCCGTCTATGAGAGAGTTTCTGCCCACCAGCCTACTGCTCTCAGTGCCTGCTTTACAGAGCCTACCATCACCTCCCTCTACCCCTTGGATGCCCATTCTGTTCCCCAGGTGCCTCCTTCCCAACTGTGGGGAGACTAAAAGGAGCCCCACTGCTGCTACCTGGAGGGTGGGGGCACCTGGGGGTGGGGGCACCTGGGCCAAAGCAAAGGGCAGGGGCTTCACAGGGAGAGCCTCATCAGGATTCCAGTGTCAGCCCTGGTTTCACGCTTGGTATTGCCCACTGCCTCTCCCTTCAGCTCTGATGTTCTCTCTTCTGCAGCTGCATGAAGGTGCCATCTAGTGTCTGGCACAAGTATGGGCAGCCTAGGAATGACCACCTTGCTCACCTTTCATCCTCTAAGAGGAAGTGGGGAGGAAGGAGCTGCTGCACTGAGGGAGGGTCCCAGGGCTGCTCAGTTCTCTCCCCTTCTGCTGAGCTTCTGTGCGGCTTCTCCTGGAACTTAGCCATACTGTGTGACCTGCCTCTGAACCCTGAGTGCCTGGGGCACTGGCCTTTTCACAGGTGGCCCTGCCTGGTCCAGCCTGTCCCCGCTTGTTTTCATAGCATTACTCTTCCAGTCAGGGCCCTGCTGAATCTCAGACTGGAGGGAGCCCCTGCAAGAGGTGGGTGGAATTAGGTGGCCTCTTTCCCAGAGGCCTGAGCCAGACCATCCCCCTATCAGCCACAGTGCCTCCTCCCACCACAAGCAGGGCTGGAACTCAAGCCCCCTCCCTCCACAGCTACTTTCTGTGGGTGGGAAGGAGCCAGGGCCCAGCTATAGCCTTAGCTGGATTGCAGGGCCCCTGCCAGCAGGGAGGGTTTAGCCCTCAGTTCCTCTCAGTGGGTACCCTTGAGGCAGGCCCTCCTCTTTTTGCATGTGCCATCTCCAGTGGGAAACCAAGCTAAAAGAGACCACTCTGGGCCAAGTCAACTGTGCCTTATATACCGCTTCCTTCTGTCCCCAGTGCTCCCAGCACCAGGCAGTGGAAAGCCAAAGCCCCATGGCCTCAGAATTCCTCCTATTTCCCAAAGTGCCTCTGGGGCCTAAAATCCTGGGGATTTATTTCCTCTCGGCCAGGGTGGACCTGGTCCTGAGGATAAGACAGAGGGAGTTTGGAGACTTGGGCCTTTATGCTACAGACTGTGGATGGAGAATGTGCAGTTATTTATTTTGTGTACTCAGTTTGTAAATGTATCCTCCGTACTCAATAAACAGGCTGCCTTCCCCAGGGAAGGCTGCCCATTCATTCTGACAGCCCAGTCTCCTTGCTGTGGACCAAGGGGTTGCCAAGGAGGTGGGGGAGCCCAACCTGGTCTTGGCTAGTCTGGGAGGATCCTGACTCCTCAACACCTGCCATGCCAGAAGACAAAGTCATTGTGTGGAGTGGGACTCCCAAGAGCCTCTCCTTTTCCCTGAGCCAGGAAGACAGACAGGAATATACAAGAGGACAGAGCCTGGGGTCTTTACTGGACTGAGATGGGGAGAGGGCCTCTGGTGGGCTCAGTTGTAAGCTATGCCTGATTGACCCAGGTGCTGAACTTGCTAACCTGAGTGTACATGGCAGGTGCACACACATTGCAGTCACTGGTGCCCCGGGAAACAATACTAGTAAGCACCCACACATTCCCATTCTGGCTGATAAGAGGACCTCTGGAGTCATTCCTGAGGGGAAGAAGGGCGAAGTCAGCGTGGGGGGTGCAGGGTGCCACAAGGTGCAGAGTACAGGATGGGGTGCTGTGCTCACCTGGCACAAGGAGGCCCTTGAAGCACTTGCACAAATCATGGAGTTGGTGATGTGTGAGCCCCAGAACTGCTGGCATTGACTCACGGTGACCAGGGGCAGAACCACCTGCTGCAGGCATGCCGGAGTCACATTGTCTATGGGCCAAGAGGGGGTGGTTAGCCCCCAGATGACTTGTCCCCACCCTACACTCCCATCCAGATTTTTGATCCAAGTTCCTACTCATGCCACTGAGGCGGCCCCAGCCAGTGGTGACACACGTGAGGCCTTCAGGCAGCACCTCATTTGAGGAAGCCAGGCAAACTGGTGAGATACATGTTGTGTACTGGGCTGGGGAGGCGAGCTTCAGTAGTGTAAGATCATTATTGATGGTGGTGGGGTTCCAAGAGGGGTGCGTGATGGCCTGTGGAGCCAGGAAGGGGCCATGTAGGATGGGAGTGGGCACAGGCCCCCAGGTAATGGGTGCTGAGGAGGCTAGGCTAGGCATGTCCTGAATTCCTCATCCCCAGAGCCCACACACCTGCACCACCCACTCTTCCCTATCTGCAGCCCAGGGACTCACCCGAGAGATGGACAGAACCTGCAAAGTCTCAGCACTGGATGATGGGTCGTACTCGCCCAGGATGACAAAGTGGCTGCAGTAAGAGTGGGGTTGGGCAGCCGCAGGGAGGGCAGAGTGACAAGAGAGGGGCATCCAGGACAAAGGAGTTGAGGAGGTGTGGACTGGGGTGGGGCAGGTAGAGGGGAAGCACTCACACAACATTGCAGTAGGCAGCAATGACCATCCAGGCCTGGCTGCTGAGGGAACCACCGCAGAAGTGAAAGTCTTTGCTGTCCTGGGTTCAGGGGTCAGACATACGGTGCACTCAGGCTATGCCTAGGCATGAAGCACCTGGGATCTTGCCCCACCCGCAGGGTGCATGTACCTGCAGGGATACCTGGCAGGGCCAGGAGCCCAGCAGTACCTTCTCCCCATTGACAGCCCTCTAGCTGAAGCTCAGCACCGGTTTGATGGCAGGAACACTGCAGCCTGCCATTGGGCTGGTGAGGACCTGTTTCCCACATCCCAGCCTACCTCTCACCTCCTCCTGGGTGTCCCCAGGGTAAGCCCCCTAGAGGGGTCCAAATCGAGAAGACTCATTACGCCTTCTCACCCTTAGCACCTCTGGGCCTGTAGCTATCTCAGCTGCCTGCATCCCTAGCCTCCAGGTTCTGTCTGTTCTCCCACATCTCTCCAACCTACTCCCTACCATTTCTCAATTCCACCCCGACCCCCCAGCCCAGGCCATCTTTCTCCCTGATCCCTGGGATAGTCTCCTCCCTAGCCTCTCTACCCACTCCAGATTTCAATGATCCATACCTTGCATGCAGGTTAAGGGCTCTTCCTAAACTACAGGTCCAACCATTGCTTCTCAGCTTCCTAAAACCTCCCCCTGGGCCTGGCCAAGCTCCTGTCCCATTTGTGGGATTGCCTACCTCTTGCTTCCTCCCAGCCCTGGCACATCCTTTTTCCTCTGCCCATTCTGTCTACCTGCTTTCCTTCAAGCCAGCTGAGGGGCCAAGGGTCAGTCTGAGCAGCAACATTGTGATAGGCATGAGGCTGAGAACTGGGCCTGGCTTTATGGCATTCCTTGTCCTTGGGCCTAAGGCCAAGCCAGCTGTGTAGGTTCAGCCCCCTCCCATGCTCTAGTCAGGAGGAGGGTCTCTTTAGGCCGAGGTCCTTGACCCAGGCCCTGACTTACTGGAGTCCAGGTGTGAGGTTCCCATCTCCTTCACTCTCCTAAAGCCTGGCCTATGACTGGCTCCTAGAACCACCTCACATCCTAAGTACTGAGCACCAGTTACCAAGGAATTAAGGTTAGACTTACAGTGACTACCTGGTGGCTGGGATCAGGAAAGTCTCCCAGGCTATCAGGGACACCAGACTCAGAGAAGCCTGCTGAGCACCCAGGGGTGTTCTGACTGGTGGAGGGAAACTCCAGCTGTTACCAGCTCCACTGTTGAGGGCCAGGGCCATGTGGCCAGGTCAGGGGTTCTGGCAGGTTGCATATCCTAACATATCATTTCAGTGATTCCTCATCAGTTTGGAACAGGAGTCACAGTTTGCTTAGAGATGGTGACTCTCCCACTACAATGTTCATTTGGACCCAAACCTTTATCTGCCTTGCTCCGAAGCCCATACTCTTCGTGATGAGATGATACCTGGAAGGGGCCTGGTGTACAGGAGGGCAAGGTGTGATGCTCGACACTGGATGGGGTCACAGGTGGAAGGGTGACAGCCATCAAATCTTTGACAGCTTCCAGGCCTTGGGGTTCCCATGGACAAGCCCCTGCTATCTACAGCCCATTCATTGTAGAGCTCCAGGCTGAGCCTGAACTGAGGGAGAGAAGACGCTCCTGTGTACAAAGCTGCAATAGGTTAAGTTGGCTGGCCTCCTTCGAGGGGTATGAGGACTTTGAATGATTCAAGAACGTTATCAGCCCCAAAAAATTAGTTAATTGTTGATTAGAGGAATGGATGGATAAATCAGTGATAAAAGAAATATAACAGCATACTAATTGTAAAGTCTGTGGTGGGTATAAAGGTGATCAATGTACAATTCTTTCAACCTTTATGTTTAAAAATCTTCGTAATAAAATACTGGAGAAAAAGCACAGTCAGGATCCCAGAGATGTCCAGACTGGAGTAGACCCTCCCCAGAGGTTGGGAAGACTTTAACAGGTCCAAAGCTCCAGTGGAGCTCAGCCATTCTCTCCCAGGACAGGATGCTTCTGTCAGCACCGAGCATCTGGGATGGCACCCAGTGGATGCTGAACAAGTCTACTGGATAAATGTGTCGTGTCATCTCTCCCCACATGAGCCTTGTGACCCCTGTCAGCACAGAAAACTTGGGAGTCAATTCCCCTATTCACAGCCCAGCATGTGTAAACAAGCCCAGTGTTGTGTTAGCACCTCAGGTGTGCCTGGTCATCTGAGGGGTTTCACAGATAAAGGCGTTGCAGGGGTGAGGAGTGTACCTGTGAGAACTTGCCCTTGGAGTCAGGAAGCAGCTCCTCCATCAGCATTTTAGCCATTCGCGGGGGCAGCGGGGCCCGACTGAGACATGTGAGCTTTGTCCTGGGCCATTGATGAGCCAGGTAAAGGCTTTGGTGGGGGCAGTACATAGGGCCTTTTGGGTTTTATAACAGTTCCCAGTGGACTAGAGGGCATGGGAGTGGGTGTGGAGAGTCATGAGGGGGCTTTACACCTTGAGTCTTCAGTGCTTGCCAGGGCTGGGATTCTGGAAAGGTAGATAGATGCCTTTGGTGATGGGTGAAGGGCACCTCTTAGGTCAGGCACTGAAGCCATAGGAGGGAGTGGTCCCTGGAGGGATACCTTAGCCACAGAGCCCTGCTGGCTGCTTGTCCCCCTCCACCCAAGAACGATATAGCCATGTGTTTAGGTGTTTGTGTTCTTTGGGTTTATTCTTCCTTGTTCCAAGCTCTAAGCCTCTGCCAGCATCACTCCACATCCATGGCCTGCACCGTTTCCTCCAAGAGCTCCAGGGTCAGTGGCATCACTGTTTCGGACAGGACGGCTGTGGTCCCAGGGACAAAGCGGTACTGGCTGGACCTGGGAAGGAGAAGGGATGACCTCGCAACATGGGCCCATCACGTGGCCCATCCTCTCTTTGCAGCCCCCTATCTCCCTTGCTACCACCCCATCCTCCCCTGTGGTCCCCCGTCTCCATGCTCCTACCTTTCTATGGGCTTTGTGGGAGAGCTCAGTGTTCTCAGCAGCTTGGCACCAGTCCCCGTGATCACACATGCATCCACACTGCCCCCAGAGCCCAGGTCACCCAGGATCCCTGCAGTGATGGCTTCCACTAGCAGCCCCTGTGCTGCCTCCAGCTGTAATGATGTGTGTGTATATGAAGCTGGGTGGACCCTTCTGGTATCACCCTCAGGCTACAACCTTGAGACTTTGTTAATCTTTAAGCCTGGACTACTTACCATTTGCTCACACCCAAACCCTTCTCTTCCCCTACACCCCCGTCTCCACCCCAAGCTCCTCTTTCTTTGTTTTAGGCTTCCTTCTCTCCAGAGACCCTGTGTTCCCACTGCCCCCCGTCTTCACAAACTACTCTGAGTCACAGATATGGCTCTTGCCTGTCCACCCACCCAAGGTGGTCTTAGCCCCCGGTCCCCGGCTCACTGCCTTTTTCTTTCTGGGCCTTAGACAGCTTTGAAGCAACGTCTTCTGCTTCCATCCACCACAAACAAAATCCACCAGCCCCCACCTGCTAGTCCCTCCTCCCTCAGCTCCAAATGGTTCTCTCTGACTTTCGACTTCTGGAGTGCAGTCCAGGCTTTGGCACTGACAGTGGTCTGCTGGAGTAGCACTTCTCCACCCTCACTCCACTGGCCCCTCAGTCTCCACTTAGTCGTCACCTCCCAGAAGCCCTTCCCGACTTCCAGACTAGGCCGGGGTACCTCTACGTTTCCCCAGCTCCCGGGGGGACTTCCCACCAATGCACGCAGAGTGGGGGGCGGGTGTCGCTCACCGTCATGTTCGGCTGGAACCGGTCCTCCAGCACTGCCAGGGCTGCGTCTTGGCCGGAGCCTGCAGGCAGGAGGGGTGTCTGAGGTTAGCCTCGGCCGCCCCGTCGCGGGACAAACGTGAGGCCAGGGTCACATGGGCGGGGTTCGTGGGGAAGGGGCGCAAGTGCTTACCCAGGGCCGTGAAGGGCAGACGGCTGTAAGAGCCATGGGGGTGCACGCTGTAGAGCTGCGGCCCTGTGAAGTCTACGCCACCCACGATCAGCGAAGCCCCGACGTAGCCACGGTACCTTTTCGCGGAGTGGGCGCAGTCAGCCGAACGCACACGGATCCAGGTCCCGCCTCTCCACTATTCCACCCCTGAACCGAGCCCCGCCCCTTCCCGTGGTCTTGCGCCCCATGACCAGCATCGCTTCTCCCTGTTGCTCTCTTAGCTCCTCTTAGGCCCGCCTCTTCCGGTCTCCCAGACCCTCGCAGCCTGGCCCTTTTTCCTGGTTTACCTCCTCAGCCCCGCCCTCCCCGCAACTGCCCCTCCCCAGAGTCATCTTAGTCCTGCCCCAATACCGGAAGAGCGTCTGGCGCAGGATGCGCGTGACCGTGGCCACTCGGGGCTCCCTGCCCGTGGACAGCGTGTGTAACTCTATGTTGGACGCCGCCATCCGCGTGGTCATCTCGGCGTCCGCGGCTACTCCAGCCCCACAGCAGCTGAGGGTGAAGGGAGGGTCAGTATGGGCGGGGCTAGGATGTGCGGGGACTCGGGATGGGAACGATGGGGTGGTTCTTGAGTGGGGGAACCAGGCCCGGGAATTCTCACTAGATTTTGGGGGCGATGAAGTGGATCTTTTCGCAGCTCTTGTCCGCCACGACTGAATCGTCAGTGGCCCGCGTATCCGCGCCCAGTATGACCCCGTCCTGGGGAGAGGGGCGAAGAGGAGGAGCCGTTGGCTCAGTGCCCACCTCCCATTGCCGGCCGGCCCACTAAGCCGCACAGTCCAATTCCCTGCTCACTTGGAACACAAGGCCTGCGATGGTGGTCCCGGTCTTGCGTGCATGAGGGACCCGGAGCCCCGGGAGGGCGCGTTCCAAGGATGCGTTTCTGAAAACAGAAGAGAGTGGCCCAGGTTTCAGTTCTTCTGGGACCCCATCACATCCCTCGACTCCTTCCTGGTCTCCCTCACCTGGGGAAGGCCTGGGAATCCAAGTCGTACAACACACGTACCCTCCCCCAAACTCGCCCCAGTAATTTTAAAGGCTCTGGGACTCTCACTCCCGGATGCCCTCACAGCATTCGGGACCAACCATCCCCTAACTGACCTCTGGCAGTTACCGAAGGAGAAGCCCCCTCGGGGCTCTAGCGCCTTCTTCTGCATCTCCAGGTGGGCAGGGCAGTCCAAGGGGTTGGGGGTCGATGGTCAGACGAGTGGAATCAGCACCGAGCCGGGAAGGCGGCAGCCTTGTCCTCTGGGCTCTATGTCTGATGCTTCCCCTTTCGCTTTCACCTTTCCTCAAAGCATGCTGGCCCCTTTCTGCACCTTCTCTTTCACTTTCACCTCTGGTCCTCGGCAGCTTGGGCTGGAGAAGATGTTGTTTGCCTGGCTCTCCCTTCCCAGCCCCGTCTGAACAGAGGGACAAATCTCTCCCTTCTGGCCATTGTCCAGACTGAGCCTTGAGCTATGCGTACCCTGACACCAGTCCTAACCTCAAGTCTCAATGCCCTAAGGCTGTCACACTGACCAGGTCTCTGTTCTCATTGTTACTGGCCTTCAAACAGCATCAGGCATGGCTGCCTTTTGTCCTTTGTCACCCACCTCCTGACTCCTGTCTCTCTTTTGTTGCCTTTGCCTTCTCCCTGAAACCTCAAACACCAAAGCTCAATCCTCAGCCAAAGTGGTGCTGACCCTTCCATCTTCCTTGTCTCAGGTGCTGTCTTCCCTCTGTCAAGAGGGGAACTGTGGCTGTCCATCTGGTGGCCCGTAGGCATGCTGAGCTCTACCCATGGCCAAGCCTTATTTCACCTCCCAAGTGACCTTTTTTTTAATCCACATCTTTCTCATTACCCCTTGTCTCAGCTGGCATACTCTCTCCCCTGGATATTGCACTGGCCTCCCTGGCTTTCCCACAACTTTTGCCTCACATCCCCCACCCCAGGCTACACTCTACCTTTCAGAGAGGCTTTTCTAGATTGAAAATCTGGTCACACTTTCCCTGGTTAAACCCTTCAGCAGCTGCACACTGCTCTTAGGCTCAAACCAGTCTTTACAGAGGCCCATGTTACTCATTCTCCTGGTCTCAGCATAGGCACCGCCTCCTCTGGGGGCGCCTACCCTGACCCACAAGACCCACCTCCTTGTTGCTCCACAAACTCTGTTCTCAGACTACTTAGTTCCATCAATTAAAGTTAAACCTTCAGTAGTGAAATGACTTGTTTAGTGGCTGTCACCCTCCCAGATTCTAAGTTCTTGTGCTTCTGTCACCTACCTAGCACTCAAAAGGCCTATCTAGAGGTGGGGTCTCGCCTGCCCTTTTGGGAGCTAGGAGGGACAGCTCTGATCTTCCCCATCCTGCACCCTTGGCTCCATGTAAACCTATTCCACAGCTGTGTGTGCAGCTCCTCCAGTCCTCATGCCCCTAGCAGAGGCAGGCACAAGGCAGGCTGCCTAAACAACTCAACCAGGAGAGTGGGAAGCTGTACTGTCAAGGTGCCCTGTTCAATCCCAGGCTTTAGGAAAGCCCACCTTGTCCTGTGCTCCACAAAGCACCAGACCTGCAGCTCCTGATGAATGAATCCTGGTGTGTGGCACCTAATGCCTCCCTCTCACCCCACAATACACATGTCAGGGCTTATAGCAGCAGAGGAAGTCTTTATTCAGGGGGCAGGAGTGCTGGGCTGGCAGCTGAGGGTATAGGGGTGCTATTTCGATAGGTACCCAGCAGGATGGCATTGATGTGCTCCAGTGTCTGGTTGCTGAAGACCATATTCAGGTGCTGTGTCCCAGGCAGAGGCAGCAGGTACACAGGCTGTGGCTGGCGGCCCTGCCAGCGGGCACAGAGCTCTGTGCTGCGTGTAGCCACAGTGTCATCACCATCCTCGTAGAGCACACCCACGGGGTCCGTGTAGGGGAAGCCGTGGTCAAAGATATAGGTGCGGGGCGTGGGCAAGCCCACACCATACAGACAGTATACTTCCACACCAGGAGCTGGGAGTCCTGCCAGCAGGTCACGTGACTGTAGCCACATGTACCAGCCTTCCTCAAAGCGCAGGTCTGCAAAGAAGCGCTGAAAGTCACGGATCGTGTAGTTGAAGCTAGGAGTGGAAATGAACACATGGTCCTCGGGCCACACCTGGCTAGAGGGAAACATCCAGGGCGAGGTTGTGGTCATGCGCTGCTCCTCTTTAAGCTTGATGCTGGACATGATTGGGATGCCCTGGTTGTCACCTGTGGACACAGAGGAAGGTGGGGCTACCCCCAGCCCACAACTTGCCCCAACCCAAGCTCAACTGGATGGTCAGTCTTGTCCTTGTCAACTCCAAACATTGACTCCAAGTCATAGACTAGAACAGGCCTGGCATTCAGTAGGAGTTCCGTGTGTGCTTGTAAAGTGAGAAGCCCCAATGACACCTCTATGAGGCAGAGCTGTAAGGCCTCAAGAGGAGAGCAGGGAGGGGTTTCCTGAGGATGGGAGTGTGTGTGTGAATGGTGGGATATGGTGCTGGCGGTTCTCCCTTAGGCAAGCATCTGTCTGCCCCTGTGACCTGTGCTACACAGGGCTTAGAGCTGTGTTCTGGCAAGGATGAAATGAGACAGAGCTTTGATGTAGTATGAGGAGTGTTTCCCTCCCCAGACCTTGAGCTCCTTGGCTGTGCTCGACAAGTGGTAGCTGCCTCTCCTTGGGGAGGGGCAGGAGGGGCTCCTAGGGTCTGGCCCTGGCTTTGGCAGATCTGTCCTCAGTAGGGCAGATCTCTGGGCAGAGGGGCTCCTGGGAGCAGAAAGGAGCTGAAAAGCTGGGTAGGCAGGACCTGAGGCCATAAGAAACAGACTTCAGTCAGATTCAGCAATGAGTCAGTTTGCTGGGGTTCACTTTCTGTTTACTTTCCCTTTGTCATTGCTGAGACAGACTCTGTCAGGAGCCATTCTAATGATCCAGGCCAGGCTCACTGCTCTCGGAGGGCCAGTGAAAGGGGCTGTGCCCCAGATGTGGGAGACAACACCCCCAGCCTGGCACTGAGAAGAAACGGCGAGGGCAGGCCCACAGTCAGCTTCATTCCACCCCACACCTCCCTACAGGATACAAGTGATCAGAGGCCCTCTCACCTGAGGCCAAGACTAACATGGGCTTGACGGAGCCACCCCAGGGAGCCCCAAGAGAGATGAAACCATCGATGAAGCGGTCCTTCCAGGCCTGGGGCTGGCGCAGCAAGAAATAAAGCACGTGCAGGCAGCCGAGGCTGTGCCCAATAAGGAAGACGGGCTTTCCGTAAGTAGCATGCATTTCCTCCACCAGCCCAGCAAGCTTCAGGTAGTACTCCTCCTGCTGGCCTGCAGAGGGATGGATGGGTCAGGGCAGTGGGAGTTAATGGCCACCTGCCCTGCCCCAAGCCCCCCATACACAGAGGCACTCACTGGGCTCCAGCCGCCAGTCGTAGGGCGCGGCCCGTACTGTCTCATCCCGTACATACCCATTGTTGACCAGGTTCTGTACCAGTGTGTGCAGATAACCTGTAGGGGAAGCAGTGGCACTGGGAGCTCTGGCCATGGCTCCTACAGGCCCGCCACAGTCTAGAGCCCCAGCCTTCCCCTCATACACACACCTGCCAACTTGCTGTTGTCCAGGTACTCAACGGAGTAGGTCTTGCCAAAGCCAGGGACACGGATCTGTACACCAGGGGCATTGGAGACGCGCCCAGAGCTGCGGTTGTAGACAACCCTGGGGATGGTGGGACATTCAGCAGACCAGCAGCCAAGGAGTAGGGTGTTGGGGCTGGGCCAGAGGGGATGGCACGAACCTGGTGTTATCGATCCAGCAGTCTACCCCAAGGGGTAGGAACATATTGAGGTCCAGCCAGATGGTGAAGAAGTCCTCTGTCTTGCGGTAGCACATCCAGTTCACCACATCTGGTTTATCCAGCTTGGCTTCCAGCTGATTCCCCAGGCAGCCAGGCACTGTGGGCACTAGCCTTCACTCTGGATTCCTCTGATTTCCCTACAACGGACCCTCCCCACAGTGGACCCCACCCCAGTCTCACCGCCCAGACACTGCAGTGACAGCCCTGCCCCTTCATCTCCCACACCCTCAACTGCCAGGACTAAGGACAAGATCCTCTTTCTGATCACATCCCCTGCTGTATCCCCCGAAAGCCCAGGTTCCCCTCAGGCAGAGAAGGTGCAGGGGCCAAGGCTGCTGACCCCTGCCCCCACAAAGCAAACATCTAGCGTGGCTCTCCATTACTGCCAAAGTCCAAGAGGAGAACAAATAGTATGGGGGAGAGGGGGCTGGACCTGGGGGTAGAGGGCAGGACTTGATGATCCTCTCCTACTTTCCTAGGCTGGATATCTTGTCCCTGCTGGGGTGGGAGCTGAGGAAGGAGTGGTGGGGCTTGGCCTAGGGTCTGGTGGCTGCAGCTCATTATAGCTTGTAATGCCCTGGCCAAGCCCTCAGGCACACCTACCCTCCACTCCACTCACCTGGGGCTGACAACTCAGAGACACAGGAACAGTGTGGTATGGGAAGGGGTTGATTTCTCTGCAGGAAAAGCCTTTGGCCCCTCCGAATACTGAGGCCAGGATCAGGGCTAATGCAGGGACAGAAGGGCTTTGGCAGGCTCTGCTACCAGGGGCTAGGACCCAGGTTCCCCAAGGTCTGGCCTGGTGTACCAGGGGCCTGGCGGGGGCTTACCGAGGATGACGGGCCGTGTGTGGTTACTGAGCTCAGCCTTGGGCGTGGTGTGCGGGGGGAAGAGCACATTGAGGAGCCAGAAGGGGGCGGCAGGGGGGACCAGCAGCCCAAACAGCAGTAGGACCCACTGCCGTGGGGAGCCGGGCAGCCCCATTCCAGTCCTAGTGCCTATTGCCCAGTGAAGCAGTTCTGGGCTGGCCTTATCTAGAGTAGGGGGTGGGAGGGGCCCCAGGGCCAGTGGGAGGGACAGCCTGGCCAATAGGGGCAGCCAGAGGTTGCTGGAAAGGGGCACAGCCTCAGGGAGCCAGCTCTGGGCCTGAGTTCAGTTCCGCCTTCTTCCCTTGGCGCCAGGGGAAACAGAGCCGGGGCAGCAGGAGGCCCAGAAGTAAACAATGTTTTATTGAAAAAAGTCAGGCTTCAGCTGGCTAGCTCCATTCAGCTCGGCTTGGCGGGGGGTCCCTGCCCACAGTAGCCTGAGCCAGATCTTCCTGCAGGCAGGCTGGGCCAGACCCCTCCCTTGTTGCCCTTTCCCTCCTCTCTGTTGGTGACATCCGAACAATAAATATGCAATAAATAGTGCTCCTGGTACAGCTGCCTTCAAACCCCACGTCAGCCCCCACCAGTCTTCTCCAGCCAGGGCCAGCCTCCTGGGGTGCTGAACAGGAAAGTCCCCAAACCTCTCAGGATCCTGTAGGACCTTGGGTCCATCTCCATTGCCAGGCCTGGGCCCAGTCTCCAAGGAGACCTAGCAAATTTGGGCCCAGGGCAGGGCTGGGCAAAGCAGGGCTGGTGGGTGGATGCTGGAAGGGGGCTGTTTGTTACCCTGGACTTCTCCACTCTAGGCCACAAGTCTGTATTGGGCTCAGGAGTAGATGGTGATGACTTCACGGCCACCGCCACGTACCAACAGCACCCGCTCGAGGCCCTCTGTCAGTACCTCCAGGAACTCCATGTCTGTAGGGCATCTGGTCAAGGAGGCAGCACGAGGACCAAGGGGCACCCAGGGAAATTTAGCTCATCAGTAAGAGTGAGGTAACCTAGCACCCCCCCAGGGCACACAGGGAGGGGAGCTCTTGGCCTGACCTCACACTGTCCACCTCCCCACTGCCTGCCTCTGCACAAAGGGATACAGTTCTCGTCACCCTCACTGTTTTTGGGTGGTCCAGGCATGTTCAGTAGGACCAAACGGGCATCGTGGGAGCGTGTGACAATGACTTCATTGAGCTTCACAGCTGTGTGCATGCGCCGCACATTTGATTGGTCCCTGCAGATAATGCAGCTGATCACAGCCCCCCTCCTCCAACCCACCCACAGAGCTTGCCTGCCCCCCCCTCAATGTGACTGGGTCCATTTTTTTTTTGCTGCACTCACGGCTTAATATGCACCAGTTCCCGGAAGTTGTCAGGGGCATGGCTGGGGTCCCAGGGTTCAGCTGCCGTGTACTTGTCCCGCGTCCACGTCATCTGGATCTTGTCAGTCCCAGCTGCAGACTCGTCCTCCTCATCTGAGTACAGGCTTTCCAGCCGCAGGGCTGAGTGCCGATCCTTAACCAGCTGGGCCTGAGGACAATGAGAAGAGTTTGCCTTGGTGCCATGGGAAAGGGGGTCCTGACTGGCCCAACATGATCATCCAGCCTCAGGGAAATGGGTGGGGCTGGGGTAGGTCATTCTGATGCCCCCACCTGATGGTGTCTCCAAAGGCCTGACCCTGCCATCCGCCCCTGCCCCCTGAACCAAGAAGGCCACTGACTTCTCGCTCCCGTTCAGTCTTGGTCAGCCTCATCTGCCGGAGCATCTGGGACCGCTGTTCCATCATCAGTGTCCGCTCGTAGGTATATGCGGAGATGTCACTGTTATGCTGGGGAAAGGGTGAGCTGTGAGGACTGGGCTATGTGGGGCAGGATATCCATGGGGCCACATCAGGGCAGGTGGCTCACCATCTCCACCACCTCCACCTCTGCTTCAAGGCGCAGGTGGTATAGGAAGACGGCCAGATCTTTCTTCATCTGGATGCTGTTGTCGTCCATCTGGGCCACCGTGAAGATACGCATCCGGCACTTCCTCCAAACCTGTGGCGACAGCAGCTGGTGGTTCATTCATACCCCACGCCTCCAAGGGCCCATTCCCCGTCACCGGGTCCATCCACCTGGCCCACCTTGTGCTGGCGCAGCAGGAAGGGCAAGAGCATGAGCATGCCACCGTCATGGACGATCCACCACACGTCGATGTGGCCCTCCAGGTAGCGTTCATGGTTGCTGGGGTAGAAGGCGATGTTCTTGGGCACAAGAAGGGCCAGGTGGGCAGCCGTGGTGCAGCGCACGGTATCTGGGGAGGAGGGGCACTGTTGACTGCCAGCCTGTGGCCCTCTGGTCTCTGCCCTCACTTGACCCCTGGCCCCTGTCCCATATGGTTGAGCCCAGGCCCTGACCCTCTCGCACCAATAAAGGTCTTCCAGGCACGTGGATCCTCGCTCTGTCGCCAGCCGTAGGGCCAGCCCAACACCACGGAGTTATGCCTCATGCCGCCCAGGCCGCAGGACTGGATGAGGTGGGCCAGCCCCTCACGCACCTTGCTGGCTACCACCACCTGGCAGAAGCCCTTCACCTTCTCAATCTCCATCATGTTCTTGATTGTCTGTGGGGACCATACCAGGTCAGAAGGCCAGACCATCAGCATCCCCTCTGCAGGGCTCCCCACAATGTCCCCTAGGGATAGGGGCAACCTACCCACCCAGAGGCCATGTTTTCAAGATGGGATAGTCATACCCGCCTTGTTCCAGCTCTCAGGTGGCAGCAGTGCTGACCACCTGGCTGGTCAGGATTGATTGGTCCTCTCCCCTGTGTGGCAGCTGTAGCCCAGACATCTCTAGTCTGGTTCAGTGCCCCCACACCCCACAGCAGGCACCTGCTCAGCTGCTTGGGCCTCGCCATAGCTCTCCAAGAAGCTACCCTGGATGACAGAACCAACGATAGTCAGGCCCTTGCCAGCCTTAAGCTGGGAGGCAAAAGTCAGGAGCCGTGGGTACTTCACGTGAAGGTCCTCATCCAGCTTCAGTAGCACCAGCAGCTGAGGCCTGCAGTGGCCAAATGGGGAGATAGTCTGAGATCAGGGTCAGAGGTTTCCAGGGAGCCCCTCTCCTTCCCTTCTCAGCTCACAGGCCCCCAGAGGTTTGGGTAGTGGAGATCCAAAGGCCCAACAAGCAGGAGGGTGCCCCTGGCAACCTGGGACGGGGAACACAGACTAGGAAGGGGGAGCCAGCACCTCTTGACACTCCCACCCTCACAGTGCCCCGAGAGCCTAAAATGGCCCCCTCCAGGCTGGGCGTGACTCACCGCCAGTTCTTGGTGTGAGGAGGCCCCTCCTCCAGCCGCAACAGCGCATAGCGGGCAGCGCTCAGGGATAGACCTCGGATCCCGTCGCCCCACTCCTTTTCAGCCCTGCAGAGGCCACCACAAGTTGGTGAGCCCCTGGTCCCACCCAAGTGTTGTGTCTGTGTGTATGTGAAATAGAGGAGGGCCAGGCCCAGAGTCACAGCTTCCCAGCCCCGATGCCCACAGTGGCTAACAAAGGATGTCTCAACCCCCAGCCCAGCACACAGACCACCCCAACTACCCTGAGCAGACAGCAGCCCTTCACTCACCCTTGGTACTCAATGTACTTGTAGATCATGCCTGCGATGAGCATGGCAACCAGGGCATAGTACCAGGAGGAGACAAACATAAGAGCCAGGCAGAGGCTCATGCCCAGGAAGGACAGCGCCCTGGGCCAGAGAGTGGTAAAAGGCCAGAATCAGGAAAGAACAATACAGCCCCAAGCCAAGCCCTCCAGCCCCCAGTCTCTCACTAAGTGTGAACCAGGAAACTCAGATTCCATCCAGAATGGGGCTCCTGGCCTCCCCAATAGCTCCTATGTCTGAGGACCTGGCTCAGGGGCCCAGCTGCCACGTACCAGTGATAGTACTTGAACCGAGGCCGCCAGTTGGGGGTCCTCAAGAGCGTCTGCACAGCACAGGCCAGGTTCACAAACAGGTAACACATCAGAAAGAACCTGCAGTACAGGGAGTGGTTGGTACAGAGCAGTCTCCTTGACAGCCAGAGACCTGATATCCCTGCCCTTCCTCGGGCTGGGCCTGGACAAGGAACTTGGACATGTCATGGCCCTGCCCTGCATGCACTCAGGCAGGTCTTCTCAGCCTCACAGCGCCCGCTCCCATGGCATGATGCTGATGAAGATGGGACACTGGAGCAGTGTCCTCAGAGCCAGGTCTTAGAGGGTGGGCGGGTGTTCACAGGCAGTGGAGGGGAGGGGGCTGCAAGCAGGCGGAACCCTGAGTGTAGCTGTGGAAGGGGATGGTGGCGAGGAGGTCAGAACTCTGGCCTGGGTGACTAGTTGTCATGAATGTGGGGAGAAGCAGGTCAGAAGATGACAAGGGCCATTTAGAATCACTGAATTAGACACCATGGTGAATGGGAGAGACTGGGACAGGGGAGGCCTACCGGGTGAGCCCTCCAGAGAAGAGGGCTGAGGGGAGGGGGTGCCAACCTCCACCATCAGCTGGAGGAGAGGAAGGGCAGACAGGAAGTCAGGAGGACTTATTAGAGAGGGCATGCCAGGGGGCAGGGACCCCCATGAGGTGGGAGTGGTCAGTCCCTTTAGGGCTGCCAGGAGGAACCACGTCATAAAGGCTAAGATACATCCTCTGGCGTGGGCAGTGAGGAGTCACCACTCAAGACGACTGGCAAGAATGGTTTCAGGTATATGCTGTGGGAGGGAGCTGGGCAGTAACAGGTGGAGGTAAGAAAGCACTGACTCCTGCAGGCCTGGCTGTGACTGGGCGGCTGTTTTGGGCAGGAAAGGGGGTCCTGTCAGCCCCACAGGATGAGTGGGACAGTGAAGGGTCAAAATGGAACAAGCAAGAGGGAGCACCAGCAGTGGAGCAAGATGTGTGAGGAGGTGGAGTAGGCCACACATGGAAGTAAACACAGTAACAACATGAGCTCTGCCTCTGGGACCCCTGGAAATTACCGTGTGCTGACCACCCCCTGCAGGGCACTGGTAGATTCAAATGCCCAGCTGATTACAGAACATTAAAAGCAAACCACTTTGAAAACAGGTGTACAGGGCAGTGGTGGCTTCCTTAAGGTGCCAGGGACTGGGTGCTTGCCCTGTTTCTGCTCTGGGTCTCCCACAGAGGCACATGGGACCTACTAGTCTCTTGAAAACTTCTGTGTTAAGTGCCAAGGTGGGAGGATATAGCTCAAAGGTAGAGCACGTGCTTAGCATGCACGAGGTCCTGAGTTCAATCCCCACTACCTCCATTAAAATAAATAAATAAACCTAATTACCTCCCCCCCAAAATTAAAAAAAAAATTAAAAACTTATGTGTAAGTACCAGACTCACTCCTGAAGGCAGAGGTAGGCTGAACTCTACCAGGTAAACGTCTCCCCATGTAGCCTGATACATCTCCCAGCTGTGCTGTCAACACCAGATGGGGTCACAGGGAGTTGCCTGGGGCCCCAGGCTGAAGGGTGTTGAGAGTGTGAGGAACCTTCCCCAATCCCACCCCCTGCCCTGCCCTGGCTCCCAGCTCACATGGATAAAATGGGGGCCACCATGTCAAGGGAGGCAATGAGGATGCCCAGCTCAGCGATGAGTGCCGTCAGGAGGAGTGCCCACGTTGGTTCACCATTTGCTTTCCCATGGCCAAAAACCTGCATGCACCAGGGTCAATGGGGTCAGCAAGGGAAGAAGCTGGTCCCACTGCTCTCATGCCACACCTTAGGCCACAAGTCACAGCCTGGCCTCCATCATCCCCAAGTCCCTCTGGGCTTAGGCCACACCCATGCCTATCCCAATAGGTACCATAAATTTCTCTTTTCTTCAACTCTCCAGGCCTCTGCTGTTAATGAGCCATAGAGAGGCTCTGAGGATTCTGGACCCAAGCAGCTCTGCCAACAGCAGAGCAGCAAGGGCAGCTCTCAGCAACTCTCCATGGATGGCTATGTGGCCCTGGAGCCAATATAGACACCAGCTGGATAAAATGTACCCATACCCCATACCCCTCTCCCCTAGCCAGTGTGAGGGGCCAGGAGCACCCAGGCTATGGGCTAGGGCAGAAGGCCTACCCGGAGGAAGGGGATGATGTTGTCCTTGGCGATGGCCTGCAACAGGCGTGGTGCCCCAGTGAGGCTCTGAAGGCCGGCGCCACAAGTTGAGAAGAAGGAGCCGATGACAATGACCCAGGGCGAAGGCCAGGCTAATGTGCCCACCACCAGGTTCCTGCTGACGCCATCACCATACCTGCAGGGGCTGGACTCAGGCCATGTTCCATGCAAGGAGCCCCCCAAACCCTGGGTGGGGCCGCCCAGAGTGAGGAATGGCAGGGGTCAGGAAGGATGGCTTTGGTGGACAGAGCTCTGGCCCCTTAGCAGAGGCTAGTTCACCAGCCTCTATCCTTTCCCCTCAGCCCAGTCCTGATCCTAATGTCACTGTCCTCTCAGAAGCAAAAGTCCCTCATGGGGCCTGACCCACCTGGTAGCACAGACCACCACTGGCAACCAGCAGCCTGAAGACATGTGTGGGGACCACGTGTGCGAAGGGGGCCGGTGTCAGGGCAGGCAAAAGCTGACCCCACTGCCACAGGGAGGGGCCCAGTTCACTCACTTGTCCCGGAGTACCACACCCTCGATGCAGGCGCCAAAGAGAACCACACTGCTGAAGTCTGCGGCTGTGTCAAGGAAAGTCAGCCCTCCACCGCCACCGCTGCCCTGGCTCATTTCCCACACAGCACCCACCTGAGCCTTAGCCAGCCGACTCAGCTGGGACACCCACAGCTGAGGGTTTCGTGTTGTGCATTACACCCCTCGAGCATGAGAGGGGTAAAGTATATGTGAATGCACGTGTGGTGTGTCTGTGTGAGCCAGCCTGTGACTGCTAGGCAGGCAAGAGCCTCCTGTCTCCCTCCTCACCCGCCCCAGGCCTGGGAAGGATACACACAAGGGAGGTTGTAACAATGGCCAGAATGGTCCCCACTGGAATGGACTTCTGTGCGTCTCGGAGGTCCCCGGAGCGGTTTGAGCCAGCCATTATGCCTCCAAAAACAATAAGACTCCCTCAGGGGCTCCCTGGGAGCAGGGGCGGGTTGGGTGGGCAGGCAAGAGGGCTCACCTGTTACGGAAGGGAAGAAGATGCCAACGAGCACGGTGAAGGAGGTGGCGATGTCAGCCACCACGTACAGGGGCAGGCTCTCCTTCAGGCCAACGGCGTCCGTGGAGGGCAGCTCGTGCTTCTCCACCACCTCACCCTTCTCCAGGTAGGTGCTCCACAGGTTTTCTGTGGGGGCAGCAGCATCACCACTGTAGCCCCACCTACTTCCCAAGGATGTTTGGGGCGGCAAAGCCAGAGGCTACAAGGCTCTGGGGGTTCAGTGGGGCAACTTCAGCACAATGGCTATGGTGTCAGCCACAGGGCTGCCCTGGCCAGGGGGATGGAGCTCTTTGGTGAGAAGTCTGACAGGCAGAGATGGCTGAACCACCATCAGCCAGAGCCCCACCACTGCCTGCCTCCTAGACAAAGGCCCTTTATGGCTCCTATGAGAACAATCCCAGGCAGGGTCAGGGGATGGCGGCTGGGGAGAGAGGGGCTGCCAGAACTTTCTGGGGACTGCTGCGGGCCTGGGACATGGGCCAAACAGGCTCCATTCACCCAAAACCTAGCTGCCAGGAGCCAGGCTGAGAGGACACTGCTGGGCCGGGAAGGCAGCCAGACCTGCCCCCCATTCCTGAGCTGGCCACACAAGGATGGCTCTGTGCTCCACTGTCTTTCCGTGCTCATTCCCTGCCACCTGCTCAGCCTGGGGGTCAGGAGCAGGAGGATAGGAGGGAGGACGCACCCTGAAGCACACCAGCAGCTGCACCGGGGATGCCAGGGATCTCAGTCACATTGTTGAGCAGGAAGTAGGGGTCGCAGGAGTCAGCGGTGAGGTTGGGGCCGTGGCAGAAGAGGCTCCATAGTCGTGTGGCCACTGTCTCATTGTCCACCACAGTCGTCTTGGCACAGACATCAAACTGGTCCCGGGACAGGGTCCTGTTGCCCAGCATACATACTCTGTGGGGGATGGGGGGCAAAAGCATCAGCACTTGCTCAGCTGGAGACCCCAGCCTTTCCCACCCTGCAGCCTCTACAACTCAGGGCATCAAGGGCCACCTACATGGGAGGGATGTCCATGCAATGCGTAGATGTATTCCCAGGTTACTTACGGAAACACAGGAGGGTCAAAAATAGACTTGATGCCCCCAGCATAGATGGAGAGGATGGAGATAATCACACAGGCCAGGAAGAGCGAGGCAAATTTGTTCACATACTTCACACCAACAAATACCACCAAGGTCATGAAAGTCAGAAAAATGGTCCCATATACCCGCATATTGTTTAAGGTGGCACTTGACATGTCATGAGTGCCTGTTGGGTAAAAAATGGCAGCTGACGGGGCAATGTAGGTCTGAAACAAGAAGACAAAGAAGGTTCAATCTCCCTATTTGGAGAGGGAAATATCATCTTGGTTTTCTGTTTAAAAGAGTATCCAGTATCCAAAGATTGTATATTGTATGAGACCATTTTTATATGACATGTACAGAATAGGTAAACTTGATAAAATCCTATTGAAGACAGAAAGCAGATTAATGGATGCCTAGGGCTGGGGGTATGGAGTTTCTTCTTAGGGTGATGAAAATGTTCTAAAATTGACTGGGGATAATAGTTACACAACTCTGTGAATATACTAAAAACCATCAAATTGTGTACTTTAAATGGGTAGTGGATTGTATGGTATGTGAATTGTATCTTAATAAAGCTATTATTAAAAAAAAAAAAAAGGACCCAGACATAAGAGTTGACCTGAATAGATAAATAGCCAAGGTGGAACAGTTTGAGAAGCAACAAAATAAATAATGATAGTATAGGATTGTGAGCCAAAGAATAAAATAAATATCTAGGAGTGCATATTGATATAAATACATAGTGGAATAAATAAACAAATGAAAAGAGGGCAAATGTCCTCATAGAAGAAATCCAAATAATAAATATAGGAATGTGGGAAACAGAAAAACAAAAAAACCCCCAAAACCCCAGAAGATCCAGAAGCAGGGTCCACACTACAGGCAGAGGAACTGGAGGTGGGAATAACCAGGCAGTTCCTCTAAACATCTCCTACTGTCTGGATGTGCAGGGGTGAGTACTCGTGACCCTGTGCTCCCTTCTACCCCTCCCCCTTCTCCCACTGCCAGGGCAGTTCAGTGGGGAGCCAGAAGCTGAGTCAGAGCACACATGGGGCCCACGGAGTGGGTACCAACCTCCAGTCAAGGTCCTGTGGCTGTTCACCCTAATTTAGGGATGAGGATAAGATGGATCTGAAAGGCTTTGGTATAGAGGCCTGGGGGAGACAGAGCTGGCCAGAGCCCACAGGAGCCCAGAAGGCAGGCTCTGCATCACCACCATGATCTGTCACTGAGTTAAATACAGTAGTTCACAGATCATCTACCACAGCTGAAATGGTGCCCGGGTGGATGGAACATACAGAGCCAAGGTGAAAATAGCCAGGCCTCTTCCCTGCCTGGCCGAAACTGGCAGAGGGTTGAAGGGGAGACTTGCTGGAACAAAGATCTTTTTCCCTCGAGGAGGCTTCCTACATTCCCCAGACCCTGACCAGAGGTGAGGGGAGCATGAGCCTGTGGGAAAGGGACCGTTCGGACAAGACCAGAATTGGCTAGGACTTAGCCTGACTCACCAGCAAGATCTCAATGGCCCCCAGGATGTACATGGCTGCTGCAAATGTTGTTCCCAGGTAGAAGCACAGGCCCACAGCTCCTCCAAATTCTGGCCCCAGTGAGCGGGAGATCATGAAATAGGAGCCCCCAGCTACAACAGAGAGTGTGTATACAGGTCAAGACTGGTTCTTTTTCAAGGCAGCCTCCCCCACAACAACCCCTCACAACCACCCTAAGGGACAGGGACTGCTTTTCCCATTTACCGATGAGCAGAAGGGTTGCCTAAGGCTGCATGGTTAGTAAGTGGCCAGGCTGGGGTTGGACCTCATTTCCATCTGACTCCAGCACCCAGCATGAGCCAATGAAATGACTACTCTGCTGGGGCAGCTCTATGTCCACAGCAAAGCCTAAGTGGCCCAGTGTCCCCCAACTCCCTGCAGTTAGGTCAGTCCCACAGCCTCCTCTGGCTGGGTGTGTCCTCTCTCATCATGCCTCACCCCTCCCAAGGGCTGTGTCTGTTAGTCTGACCCCTTCAGACCAGGGCAGGGACTGTGTCTTATCTAGTTTTTTTGTCCCTAGGGCTGGCCACCAGGAGAATGTCCATGGCTGACTCTCCTGCCCTGAATCTGTGCCTCCATCAGAGTCTAACAGCCCTGGCAAGACTGTCAGAGTCAACACTGGGCCCTGGGCCCAGGGAGGGTGCAGGGGACAAGAGTGATCCCATTTTCCCTGAAGAAACTTCTCTGGTGAAAAATCTGGCAACAGGGATCAAGAAACTTTAAAAAGGCTAATCCCTTTCATGTTATATTTCCACCTCTAGGACCCTCTCCTAATTGCCAGGGGTGAACAGAGATCCATGTGCAAGGATGTTCTTGACAATAATGCTTACAATAGTGAAAAAGTAGAACCCAAGAGTAGGAGAATAATTACTTAAATTAAGTGATATCAATCCTGTTTAAAAAAAAAAACTGCAGCATTTACGAACGACACACACACACACACACACACACACACACACACACACAGTTTGGGGAAAACAATATATACCAATACTTTACAAGACCCTAAGATCATGTACTGAAATGCTAATAGTTATGAACTCAGACAGTGCGATTATGGGTACTTTCAATTTTCTTTTCTACATTTTTCTGCATTTTCAAACTCTCTTATGGTAAACATATATTGCATTTTCCCCCTATTACTTTTATACTAATACCAATAAAGCTGTTATTTGAAAAATAAAATATAAAATAATTCAAACCCGGGAGCCAACCTGAGTAGCCAAATAGCCAAAATGGAACAGCTAGAGCAACAAACTAAAGCATACAATAAACTTCCAAAGTCCATAGTGATATAAATACATGGTTGAATAAATAAATAAATGGGGGTAACTGAAAACCAAATGCAATCTCATCATCCTGGCTGAAAACCCTCTGCATTGTCTATCCTGTAATCCACAGTGTGGTCCAGACTCTGCCACCAGGTGTGCCCCATCACCTTCTTTATCAGCCCTAGTCTTCTTTATAAAAAAAATTACCTTTACACTAAAAAAGAAAAAAAAAAAACCCCAAACAAACAAAACACAAAGCAATAGCAACCTCAAACTCCGTCACAAACAAAACACAAAGCAATAGCAACCTCAAACTCCGTCAAGCAAAGATGCTCTAAGTGGTGGTACTGCCATGGAGTCAAGGACTAAGACCCATGAGAGAACTGCTTTGGGGGGAGGTGTGTGTCAGGGCACTGAGGATTCCCAGACATGTCAAGGTGGATTTGGGCCCATTTCCTCCCTCAGGCCTGAGTGGCACTCACCCACCTGGAACCACACCGTTGGTGGCGATGGCACTCATGGAGATGGCCGTCAGCAAGGTCTGTGAGAAGGAGGGCCTAGGTGAGCAGCTCAACTGGGCGGGCTCGGGAAGGGGGTCGTGGCCCCTGCCTCAGCTGAGATACTCACACAGCAGCAGCAGATGAGCACGATGAGGAGGGCCTGCAGCACACCGGCCGTGCCCACCATCCAGGTCAGGCGCAGGAAGAGGATAACACCGAAGATATTCTGCAGGCAGGGCAGGTACACCCCCATGAGGGTGCCCATGCTGGGTGCCTGTGGAGCAGGAGGGAGGGGGGAGACAGAAAGCCAGCTCCTAGTCACTCAGCAGTTCCACACCCTCAGGGTGTTCTACCAGAGAACAAGTTAGAGAGGGGCATCCTGGGTGGAGTCTGGGGGAGCGCAGGGGGTGAGGTGACAGGATGTCTGTCTTGACTTTCATATGTGAAGAAACAGTTTAAGCCTGGGAAAGTATAATACCTGATTTTTTTCAAAACCCTATGTGTGAGGTTTTGAGCCTCACCTCACCCTCAGGGTACTGCCTCCTTCCCTTCCTCTCTTCTGTGAGACTTCTGGAAAGTGAGGTCTGCTCAGATCCCTACCTTCTCACCCAGCAGGCCCCATGTCACCCAAGCTAGAGTCCAAGAAGTTGTTCCTGACCCTCCTTCTCTCCAATCCCTGACTCCAATCCTGTGGACACTGAGTCCTGCTCAGTCTGCCTCTCAAGCTGCCCTGAGATCAGCCTGCCCTGCCTCATCCTTAGTCCCTTGAAACTGGGGCACTACTCCTGGTGTCCCTGGATGGTGCCTTCTGTGACTCTCCACACTCCAACCCACTCTGCTGCCAGAGCAGGTCTCTAAGAACCCTCTGCATTGTCTATCCTGTAATCCACAGTGTGAGCCAGGCTCCTTGACTTGGACTACCAAGTGTGCCTCATCACCTTCTTTCTTAGCCTCAGTCCTGATAACATTGGTCCCTCAGTGCTTCTGAAGCAGGGCATATGCTGGGCTCTGCCTGGGAGGGTCACCCCTGCCTCAATGCCTATCAAATTCTTCAGTTAAACCTTTAGGAGACTTAAATGTTGCCTCTTCCAGGAAGTCCCCCTAGGTTGCCTTAGGTGGAGTTGGTACTTCTTCTTGCATCCCCTCAGCATCTGCTATATCCTTCCATCATAGTGGTCACAGACAGGTCACGGTAACTGTTTACGTGAATGGGTCATGACCACACTGGGGTAGACTTGGCTTGCTTACTGTTCTATCACCAGCAGGCCCTACAGGTACTCAAAAGGTGCTCCTCCTGGAATTTGACACAACATTGTAAAATGATTCTAAATCAATAAAAAATGTTAAAAAAAAAAAAAAAGGTGCTCCTGAGCTCAGTAAGTGGTGCCTCAGGCTTCTGGGATAACCTGCCAGGAAAATTCTACATAGAAAGTAGAGACTCAGGCTGAAGGGTAGGTAAGGAAGGTCTAATGGGCATATCCAGGCTGGATTTCTCAACTAAGGGCAGAGTAGGGGCCAGCTGGGAGGCCACGACAGAGGCTGAAGCACAGAGGCAGGGCTAGTGCCTTCTTAAGAATTGAGCCCCACATGAGTGCAGCCTAGGGTAGTGGGCTTCCACCAGAGTCCCAGCAAAGCCTGCTGCCTTGGAGCTGAGGTGGGAGAATGATGTGGCCATAGCTCCAGGTGGGACAGGATCTGTGTGCAGCCTAAAGGAGCTCAGAAGGGCCTGAAAGGGCCCGAGTAAGAACAAATGGTCCCTTAAACTGTCCTGCACAGTGTAGGTGACAGATATACCTCATCTGGGCTCTGTCTGTGGGAGGCCCTGGACCACCCACTGGACAGTGGCAGCACCCAGCCCCCACCCCCATTCTAGGCTGAGTCACTCTGGGAAAAGGGCAGTGTGGGAAACGGCAAGGCCGGAAATGCTTTCTGCATCTCCAAATAACTTCTGGCAGCCTTAGAAGGTCACCAGGCCTGAGCCGGAGTGGTTGCCATGAAAGGCATAGTCTTGGCATGATCTGGTTGGAGGACCGCCTTTTCCTGCTTTAAGCTTTCCTCTTCTGAGGCCCCTGCTCAGAACCCCCCTGGGTGAGGAACACAGCTTGGTGGATCCAGCTCCCCAGCTTCCTACAGACTCACTGTGGGCTTGACCAGGCTCCTCCTTCCTCCACAGAAAAGCCATTGGAGCTGGGACACTTAGCCACCCTCTCACATCTT
The DNA here is from genome assembly GCF_048564905.1 of Vicugna pacos. Taxonomy (NCBI): domain Eukaryota; kingdom Metazoa; phylum Chordata; class Mammalia; order Artiodactyla; family Camelidae; genus Vicugna; species Vicugna pacos. The sequence continues at coordinate 41,017,951 of NC_132995.1, forward strand.
TAGCCTAGGGCCAGGTGAGCTGGAGAGATAAGCTGAAGCTGGACCCCAGCACCCTCATAGGCTTCTCATAAGGCCAAGAGATCATGGTCCTTCAGCAACCCAGAATTTCTTCTCACACCTTGTTGAGTTGTACGTCAGCCTTTCTTAAAGACCTTTTTACTCTCAGCTACCAGTTCCCTAGACTTGGCCTGAAAGGACAGGGAAGAGGATCTTACCCAAGGATCCCACCACCCACTGCAGTTAGCACTCTCAGAGGCTGAAAATCCCCTGCAGGGCTGAACAGGGACAGCCAGGGATAGTCAGGGTCCTCTGCTAACTGCAGTCTAGAAAATACCAGCAAAATCACAATAAGCAGGATAGGGTAGGGGTGAGGTTTACGTGACCTCAAGATCTCAGGTGTGTGTATTTCTGTGTGTCCTCTCTGAAGTGTGGGCTGGTTTGCCTCCTGGAAGGGCAATGTGATGAGTGTACAACAGCCTAGTCTACCCTCTCTCCTTGGCCCACCTCAGTAAGGTCCAAATCTTATGAGCAGGTCTGAGGTTGGGGATCAGGCTTATCCCAAACAAGAGCTCCTCCTGCCTGTGTTGACCACCAGCAAGAATACTACAGCTAGTGTCAGGCCCAAGCTTCTTCCAAATTACACCTGCTTCTCAAACCTCAGGGAGTCAGGAGATGTGGAGGGAAGGCTCCTTGCCACCAAATCAAAAATGTAGGAAAAAAAAAACACCCTTCAGTTAAACCAAATCCCATCAAACATGGGAGCTAAGCAAGGATGTGCAAAGTCATTCTGAAGAAAGAGGAGGGCTGGAGGGCCTGAGGCTTAGAAAGCAACCACAGGTAGGACCAGGAGAGGGAAGGGGAAGCCCCAAGAGGCAATGTTATGCTCCTAACACCCCTGACTCTGGTGCTCAAGGAATCCAGGGGCTGTCAGAGGGGTCTGCCAATGGAGCCAATACAGTAAGGGCAGAAGGGTTTAGTCACTTGCTCTAGGTCACACAGCCCCAAGGGATAACCAGGTTCCTGGTTCCAAAGGAACCCTTATCCATCCTGATGGGATACAGTGATCTGGCATTCTACATAATCATATGCCTCACAATAAATCCACAAATCTGTCTCCCAGTGTTATACATTGATCTTGTTTAGTCAAGGTAAGGTAACTCCCTTTAGGTAAGTTACTTAACACCCCTGACCTTCAGTTTCCTCATCTGTAAAATGGGGATGATAATAGCACCTGCCTCACAGCTTTGTGGTGAAGATGACATGCAAGAACCCAGGCCCACTGCTTAGCACGATGCCTCACACACAGAGAGGGCTAAGTAGAGGCAGCTGGTAGCTCTCACTGTTAATTTTTAGGGCCTCCCTGGCCCTACACCTTGAGGAGCTTAACCCACCCCTTGCAGCCTCCTTGAGCCCAAAGCACTCAGTGCCCATCCTCCACGCTTGCTACATCTGGCACCCAATTCCCCTGGGATGCTTACAGCTATGTGGGGAAACTGCCAGTTCCATGGTGTTGAATCTGCCTTCCTGGGAATGGCTGTTCTACTGCCCCTGACCAGCTCACCTTGGCTGCTCTCCGGCGGGTGCCTTCCCCACTCTCAGCCTCCTCATGCTCCTTGGCACCCTGTGTGAGGTTGGTATAGCTGACAAGCTTGCCCAGAAGAGATGATACCTTTGGGCGGATGTCCAGCTCTTCCTGTAAACAGAGCCACAGGGCAATCTGGCAGTGGGCCCGGCTGGCACCAGGCTACCTGTGTGGAGCCAACAGCCTGGCCTCTGGCCCCTTGCCAAGCCCTGAGGCAGGCCTGGGCTCTTGCCTGGGGAAGCCCAAGCCAGCTGACTGGGCAGGTGTGGGTGCCACACCCCAGCATGTGCACTCAGAAGCTGTTTCTCTCTGCCCCACCTTGGCTACAATCACTACCAGCCCATCTGTGAAAACTACCTGCCTCAAGGTGGAGGGTTGGGCATGGCATGGCTGGCAGACAGGCAAATGGCCCACTTCATGCTGCTTCTTCTGCCTGGCCACCTCTCAGCAATGAGTGAGCCTCTGGGACCCATATCTTCCTTCTACTCTCCCACAAAAAAGCCACCCCAATCACCCCAGGGAACCAAGGAAGTCTAAAGAGGGACAGGTGAAGTATCTCTTATCTGTCCAAACCCTGATCCTCCCAGATGAGCTTCTCCACCAGGCCCCAGGCCCTGTGAGTAACCCACCTCAACCCCATGGGATCCTGACCTCCTACACCATCTGCAGGTGGGGCCAGGTCAAGGACTTTGCTGCAGAAAGTTGCTGCTTTTCCAGGTCAGGAGGCATCCCAGGGCTCAAGCTCCCCTACTGGGTCTAGGCTTTCCTTGTTCCTGCGACCTACCCAACACTGTGCCTCCACCTGCCTCTTGCCCACGTTTAGTCTTTCCCTGTCTGTCAGCTCCCTTCTGACCCTACGCACAAGGACAGTCTAGTTTGGAGTGAGAAATGAATGTGGGTCTTTGGGGTAAATGGAGATTGAGGAGCCTACAAAGCTTCCATGGGTCAACTGAATGAGTGAGTCAGAATTTAGGGGCCTAAACCATGACTTCCATCCAGATCAAACTCTGAGCTTGAATCTGAAAATGATGTTATTCAAGTTCAAAGGTACAAAATTGGGACTGTTTCCACAGAGGGGTCCACTGAAGTTGCAGATGTGGAGAGATGGGGGCAGATCCAGTGAGAAAGACCAGGCCTCAGTGACCTTGACGGGGACAGAGTATGAGGAGTCAACCATGAAGGATGAGGAAAAGTTCACAGAAGAGGGAAGAATTATGGACTGTGAGAAGTCCTAGGAGTGAAGAGGACAAAGGGATATCCTGAGGTAAGAAATCCTGAGAGGTGGTCACCTTGTTGAGGGGCTGCATGTTAGTCAAAAGTGAACCCCCCTGGAGGTGGTGATGAGGTAGGTTTGTGAGTGGCCTCAGGGAGGGAAAGCAGTTTCAGTTCAAAGGGATGAGGGAACCGCAGTCTGACTGCCAACGGAGCGAGACAGACAAGGAGAGACTGGAGGAGGAGGAGCTGAGACATAGGAGGCACAACATCCAGCCTGCTTGCTTAGCTAAGGCTTGGGTCCTGACAAGTCCCTGCCCGTCTCCCCTGCCTGCCACACCTGTGGCCCAGAATGTCTCCTCAGCTACCTCAAACAGTGCAAGGTTCCTGTCATAGTAGTCACTTCCTCTGGAAGCCTCCATGGGACAAAGGAAAGGGCTGTTCTCTTTGTGGTTGCCATGTCCTGTGGAGAGAGGTGAACAGAATCCCAGTCAGGGGCTGCCTCCTGAGCCCCCAGCCTGCACCCCTCCCCAGCAAACCAGCCATCATCTCTGTGGAACACTTTGGGGGCCAGTGTTACTATGCTAGGCTTGTCTCCCCGTCACACCCTGCCAGCCTCCTTGAAAGGACCAGAATTGGCAGTGCCTAAACTCATCTAGCAGAGGGAACAGGTGTGAAGGGCCAGATGCACTAGCTCAGCACGTGTTAACGTCGAGGGGCGGGGCCTGCCGGGAGGGGCGGGGCCCAGCCAGGGTCCGCCTTCAGACCCACCACCACCACCCAAAACACACACATACTCCCGTTTTCCCAGGGCTATCTGGAATACCCAGTGTGCTCAGTGTCAAAGGCTTTGTGTCCTCAGGGCCTCCCCTGGTGCTGCCCTCCAGATAGATTAAGCCACACAGGGTTCCTTCTGCGGCCATGGCCAGCCGGCTGCCTACTAGCTACCCCACCGTGCACCGCGCGGGGACGTCCTGGGCCGCAGCCCCGAGGCTTCCTGGGAGGCGGGGCAAGCAGGAGACTGGAGAGCGGAAGTGAGCGGAAGTGAGCGGAAGTGAGCGCAAGGTCTGGGAAAGCCCTACAAAAACTGGAGGGTGTGGGTATGGGACCGAGCAGGGACTGCTTGGTAGGATCTGCTTGTTGACCTTCCAGCCCCTAGATCCCGGTCACTTGCCCAGACTAGGTTCATGGTCAATCTTGGCTTCCACCTACCCGCCAGGCTGAGACAGTGCCTCAGCTCCAAGGAAGCCTCACAGAAAGGAGCGAGGTACACTTGTTTTTGTTTTCGAGGGGGGAGGTAATTAGGTCTACTTACTTATTTTTAAAAGTACTGGGAGTTGAACCCAGGTCCTGCATGCTAAGCTGTGCTCTACCGCTTGAGCTATACCCGCCCCCCAGATGCACCTTTTTAAAATAAGCCTGCCTCAGTTCTCAAAGCTTGGCTGCTTTTTCTGGCCACTCAGCATTGACACGCTTCCTTATTTTCCAGACTGTGTCCTTTGTGAGTCTCGGTGGGTGACATTCCATCAAGCAGGCTGAAGACATCAAGTATTCCTTTTCTACTTGCTAAGTGTTTTTTTTTTTCTCCCCTTCCAGACAGTCTGGCAGCTGAGGTGGCAGTGGCTGGAGGCTTCACAGCAAACAGGAAGCTGACATCTTGATTCAAAGAAGCCACATTGGTGTTTAATGGCAATGAATGTGGCAGCAGTGTGGCCCTGGTGTCCATCGATGGAGGTGGCAACAGAAGTGTCTTCACCAATCCAGACTAGTGGGGTATTCTTACCATGCCTGGTTTTGTGAGAGGTACCTGCTAACTTTCTCTGGTTAAATAGCCCACAGTCTAATTCTCTTCTTTATAGGTAAGAATGCTGAATGATGCATCCTCCTCCATCTGATACATCCTCTTGTATGTATGAGACTTAACTTGCCTTCTCTGAGCCAACAATCACTCAGCAGGTCCTGCACTATGGATTCTTTATTGCCCAAGGAGACTGACAGGTAAAGCATGCTGATGACAATTTCTGGAGCAAAGTTCCTTCCCACATCATGTAAAAGTGGTATATCACCTCATCTAGGAACCTGCACTAGCTAAGTGAGCCAAGCAGTTCAGTCCTAAGAGCTACATGTCTGTGTGTAGGTCAATGCCAACAGCACAAAGGTAGTGGGAGGTTGTCAGCCTAATGAACCATGTTAAAGCCTTGTGGGGTTATGTAGCTCAGAAACCCTATGACATTTGCTGTGCCCCTGATGCTTATTTAGGATCAGGACAAGAAGCCATAAGGAAAATCTGAAAACCCAGTTAACGCTGCCCATTACACTGACAGCCCTTCAGTGAGAAGCTTCTGAAAAGTACTCTTGGATTTTTGTGACAAAAAAAAGAAAAAAAAAAGAGAGCACTTCCCCTAAATAACTTAGGCGAGACTTCATTTTGTCAGAAAATGGCAATTATACAGTTCATCTTATTTCCCTTTCTGCCTTGGCTGCCAGGAGTCTCCAAGCTAAATTTATTCCTTAGACGCAGTCACCATCTGCTTCATCCCAGAGTCCTTGCCCATTTTCTCTACATGGTTTTGATCTTTCTAACAGTAAAAATCCTTTGAGGGGGCATTTGTGTTGCATATCTCTTCTCATCCTTTTGTAGAAGTAGGTTGAAAGTAAATTATAAATTATTCTAAACTCATGCACTGCAGCCTGCCCCACCATTGTTGCCTTGTCTCTCTGAGGATTGCACTAGTATCAAAAAAACACAGAGCTGAGTACACAGCAGTTCCCCAAAACTGCCTATGAATGGTCCTCCAAGACCCAACCAATCCTATGGCTCCAGGGAAGCTCAGAGCCCTTTCAAGGGTTACCTCTAGTCCTCACAGCAACACTCCAGTAGGTATCATTTACCTCCTTCTAATAACAAGGAAAGGAAAGCTCAGAGAGATTCAGAAGCAAGGTCGCACAGTGAGAAGGCCAAACCTGGGTCCCAGGATCCACCAGAGCCAGGTGGGAGCTGGGCTGTAGGCTCCCTACTCCTATTTTGGTCCCCCATCCACCCCAGGAGGCACCCCAGGGTGCAGTACAAGCCTTTAACTAGAGAAGAGTTTGCAATTTGGCCAGGGTATGCATATTCAAGGCTCTTGGTGCTCAGTGGCTAGCAATCTAGCTTGCGTGCCCTGACCCAGGGCAACCTGCTCACCTTCTCTGTGCCACTTTGGTTTCCTTTTCTATGCAGTAGAGCTAAGTAACACCCATTCTTCCAATTGCCCAGATACAACAGAAAAGGGATAGTATGGTGCCAGACAACCAGCAGGCATTCCATGGAGTTCCCCAAAACCTCCTTTAAGGACAACTCCTATAGGATTGTGGGAATTGGGGGTGGGAGTTGTCTAAGCAGTGCCTGGATGTCTGTACTGCCCTCAGCTATTCCAAAAATTCCAGGGCAGGTCTGGGCATGCCTGGCAGGCCAAAGCTGCTCAGATACCACCTGAAACCCCTGGTGAACCAGAGCATGGAGGCTGGGCCTGGGGGCTGCCTATGAGATACACATATATGTGTGTTCCTGCATCCAGCTGTGAACACACCAGCTGCAAGTGGGGATCCAGGTGACATTCCTGATTTCTGTGCTCACAGGTATCTGCCAGGGGTACCCTTCTAGAACCTTTTCACCCACAGGCCACAGTGGGCTGGATGAACAGGCCAATCTGCACTCTTGAAGCAGAAGTATGGGCCTTGAGAGATTCAGATACCAGGCTAGGAGCGCCCCATGAGATGGGCCTGAGGGTCACTGTTTCTGTGCCCCTGACCCTTTGCAGTCCCCACCAAGAAGGATCATAATCACTCACCAGTGTGCAGAGTGTCCCCCATACTGCAGACGCAGTCAAGGAGTGGCTGAAAAGGAGTAAGAGGAGGAAAGGGTGGGAAGGATAGTGGGAGGAGCTGGCTGAGTCTGAAGAGACCTGGCAAGACTCAGCCAATGTGGCTTCTGGTCCCTGTAGTCACCCTGTGAGAGGCCAAGGCGGGGCCAGAGGCTGGGCTCAGCTCTGCTGGCTTAGTGGTCCAGGCTGATCTTAGGGATGCAGACCAGCCCAGCCTCTGGGGAGAGAGGGACTCCAAGGGCTAACAGAGGAGGAGGGGTGGATGCTGGCTCCTGCTCTGACCACTGGAACAAGGCCAGGGGCAGGTGATGGCTTGGGGTAAGGGCTGAGGTGTATGTACCCACACAGCTGTAAAATCAAGCCTTAAAATCTCCATGATGTCCAGCAGCCCATGCCACCATCCTGTGCCATCTCCACATACAGCAGTCAAGTGACACGCATATAGCCATCACCTACGTCAGGCATGGATCACCTCAGTCATGTCACCATCACAGACAGATCAGAGTCAAGTCAAGATCATATCACCTGACACATGCCACCAACACACACATTCCCTGATATCTCCATCTTGGTCAGTCACAGACATTAAGCATTTGTCATCAAATCTATCCCAATTGACAACCCTGCAGGAAAAAGTGGCCCAGTGGCCCATGAGAATGTGCTACCCTGAACCCACCTTCACTCTGTGGTACCCTACAGCATGTACACATGCACAGCAAAATTACATGTGTATATGCTGCTACACATACAGACACATGTTCTTGGTTGGCAATGTTCACACTCCATGAGTGAGCCCTAGCAAGGACAATCCCCTGTGGGCTTCCTGGGGGAGAAGACAGAGAAAGGGGCACCGAGAGAGGCAAGAACCTAGAAGGGAGGAGGGGTTTACGTTCTGGCCCAGTTCTAACATTTAGGTTAAAAGGGCTCTGGAGTCTCCAACCTTGGATTTGAATCTCCTGGAGCAAGTTACATAACCACTCCATGCCTCAATTCACTCCTTCCTAAGTGTGAGTAACAGGTACCTATCCCATAGGGGAAATTGGGAGGGATAAACGAGTTAATTCACGTAAAGCGCCTAGACAAGCCTGGTCCCGTGTGAGTGTTCCAGATGCCCACTGCACCTAGAGGTAACCTGGGATCAACGTAAGTGATCCACAGCCAGTTACCCACAGACCCCCTCAGGCAGACAGAGCCTTCTCTCCAAGGCCCAAGTGCTGGAGGCACCTGGAGGACAGGGGAGAAGAGGGGAGGGGAGAGGAGAGAGGGTAGTCTCAGGGATAGAGACGCTGGAGCGCAAAAGTGTAGGCGAGACAAGAGGCTGGAGGCAGTTCACAGGAGGTGAAAGAGTTGGGGTCCGGGCTGCGGCTGTTGCTTCCAGCCGAGAAGGGGCAGAGATGGAGGTTCGACGCTATTCCCGTCCCAGGCTGCACCGCTAGCCTGGCCTCCGTCGGCCACGTCCGCAGCCCCCGCCCGCGGCCCGCAAGGGGAGGGGCGGGGAGGGCGGCCCGACCGCGGGCGCCAGGGGCCCAGGAAAATCGGGTCTGTACGCGGAGCGAGGGACTGGTGGTGGAGACGCAGTCTAAGAAAACTTGGGACCGCATCGACGTGGGGGTGCACAGCCGGGAATCTGAGTGCGGGCCCCGCGTGGCCGGCTCCCCTGCCCCCGCCCTCGCCAAGGACCCAGCCAGTGAACCCTCACCATCCGAGTCCTCCCGCTCGGCGCGCTCCCCGTAGTCCACCCAACTGAGACCCTCGAGGTTGTCATAGTCGCCGCGCCGCGGCCCGTCCACCGGCACCACGGTGAAGTGAGGCATCTCGCGCGCTCTCGGCCCTGCCGCGTCTGCCGCCTGCTCGGCTGTCCCCGCCGCCCCAGGCCCGCGCGCCCCGCCCGTTCGCATTCCTCCCTGCTGTGCTCACTTCCTCCGCCCGCCCCCCCGGGCCGCCCCTCGGGGGCGGGGAGCAGGAGGGGCTCAGCGGGCTCCTCCCTAAGGGGGGGCCCAGACGGAGTGAAGCCCCCCCCCCGAGGCAGGAGTACTACTACCTCTATGCCTTGGGGAGGGCCAATTCCTGTGTGACCTTGGATAGTGAGCTGCCCTCTCTGAGCCTCAGTTGCAGTACTTGTAAAATGGGAAAATGGCACTTCCACCTCTTGGGGCTTCTCCGTGAGATGGGGCGCGCTGGCTCTACGCTCTGTGCCTAGTGAGCGCTGAGTGACAATTCTGTTATTTAAGGACGGGAAAGGTAGGCAGGACCGCAGAGGTCATTTCAGTCCTGCCCAGGGCCTCCCGCTATTCCTGGGTATCCCTCCCCATTTTCATCATCTCTGTCTCCTACCTTTTCTCCGCGTCTCTGGAAGCTGAACCCCCGGAAAGTTCCTGTCCCATCCCCCGTACCCTCCAGTGCGGGGGATTCCTGCCCTTTCACTAGAGGCTGCTTCCTCCTCGGTAGGAAGGACACCCGTCCCTCTTGCCCAGCCCCATTTGCCTCTTTGGACACTGCATTGGATTCTTTAGCTAAGTTCTTTCATCTTAATGTTATCTTTTACTGTCTCACCTCCTGAGGGTTCCTTTACCCAAGCAATTTATTTTTTTGCCTTTAACTTTTCTTTCACTTTCTACTCCACTGCTTCAGGTAACTTATCCAGTTGGCTTTACTTTAACATCTTTATCTTTCAAGGTTATCCTTTCAGCTGTTTCTCTATCAGAAAACCCCAGAGCCCGCCTCTGTCTCCATTTTTCTCCCTTTTATGACTCAGAGGGCTTTAGAATATCAGAACTAGTGGTATCTTCCCAACCTGCCTCACACTCTGAGCCTCCAGCTCTGAAGTGGATTCAGGGAACAGAGTCGCTGGGCCCTGCAGGAGGACCTCAGAACTGACCACCATTCTGCCCACTACCCTACAGTCATCCCAGACAGGGCCTGCTGACTTGACCTGTCCTTAACGCCACCTTCAGTTGCCCACAGCAGCAGCCTTCCCAGTGGACTCCCTGCTCATGGTAGAGCCATCTCTTCTGAAGAGAAAGCTCAGGCTCTTCTCTTGGCCCACAAGGCCCAGTCCCAACTGGCCCCTCCAACCTCTCTAGCTGTATCTCTCCCCATCCTCCTCCCCAGCCTCAGCCTCTCTGGCCCCTTTCACTTTCCCAAACTTTAAGGAGTTTCTGTTCACTCTGACAGAGTGCTGTTCTACCATCTGCCCTCACCACTCCTCTGTATGGAGGAGGTCTCAGCTTCGAGTACCACCTCCCCCACAGAAGGCTTCTCTGATACACACCCCACCTCCCCACCACCCCACCTCCCTCTCCCCTGGATTGGGTTCCCCTGGGGCACTTTCAGAGGACCCACTTCAGGGAGAAATGTGTTGGTGGGGATTTTTAATGTTTTTCATGCCCACTAGACTGTGGATTTTGCATGGGTAGAACCGTTTCAGTCTCATCACCTTGGTAGTCTCAGTCCCTAGCCCCAACACGTTTTTTGAATAAAGAATGAACATGTGCCCCCTGTTTGGTCTTCCCTGATGCTCTGCAAAGGTCCCTCATAGTTCCCACCCAGCCCCTACATGTGGCCTGTCTCCTCAGGGGTGGTATCAGGTGCTGTGTGAGGAAGATAGGTGACTATGGCCCAACTGACAAGCTGAGGCTCTGAGGGACTCTGGCTGGGGTACAGCTTCCCGATGCTATTGACTGATCAAGTAGCCTGCACCATCAGGCAAAAATAACTTAACAGGCAAAAGGAAACAGACATTTAAGAAACACAGACATTTCCAAAGAAAACATCTATCAGGAAAATGATTAGAACGCATGGGTCAAAAATTCAAATTCGTTTAACAAACATATTAGAAAAGACAAGGTAGAATATTAGCAATATGAAACAAGAAAATACAAAAAAGAACAAGCAGAAATATAAGGTAGAGACAAATATAATTATTCTAGTGATCTATTGCTACATAACAAATTATCCCAAAACAACAATCAACAAAAACATTTATTTGCTCACAAATCTGCATGTCAACAAAAGCTCCACACAGCTTCAGTTAAAGTCAGAGGATTCTCTTTCAAGATGACTCATTGAACATGACTAGCAAGTTGTTACTACTGGCTGTAGGTTAAGAGCTCAGTAGGGCTGTGGACCAGGGCATTGAGTCCTCTGCATGTGAACCTCTCGCTGGGCTGCTTGGCTTCCTCATAGTATAGTGGCTACAGTCCATGAGTAAGTATCCTAAGAAGCAGGGAGTAGAAGCTGGCAGTTTCTCTAGAACTAGGCCTGCAAACAAGTGCAGCATCACTTCTGCCATATTTTGCTGGTAAATCAGTTACAGAGCCCAGATTCAAGGGGTGGGGAGATATAGAGCCCATCTCTGGAGGAAGAAGTATCAAAGAAATACAGGACCATGTATTAAAATTACCACAATAATATCTGAAACAAAGAACACAATAGGTGATATAATAGCAGAAAGTTATAACAGAATGAGTTGATAAATTGGAAAGGCCAAATTGAGAAATTCTCCCAAAATTCCTTATGATAATATGATTCCCCAAATTATGGAGGATAGAAATAGAAGTTCTAATGTCTGCACAATAGGAATCCCAGAAAAAGAATAAAATAAAGATGGAGAAAAAGTATAACATGAATGAATCATGACAACATTAAGCTAACTATAAGAAGCCAGATACAAAGGTCACATATTATATGATTCCATTGTAAGAAATATCCAGAATAGGTAAATCCATACAGACAGAAAACAGACTGGTGTTTAGGGGGGACAAGGAAATGGGGAGTAACTGCTTAATGGGTATAGGGTTTCTTTTAGGGTGGCTGAAATATTTTGGAACTAGATAGAGGGGTGGTTGTACAACATGGTGAGTGATAAACATAAATTAATTCTAATGCAATCCAATTTATCAGTCTTCTCCTGTGTCATTAATGCTTTTATGTCCAGTGTCCCTATGCTGAGGTTACAAATATATTTTCCTACACTAGCTTCTAAGAGTTTTATACTTTTGTCTTTTGCATTTGGATCAAAAACATTTTCAAATTAATTTTATTTTCTATGTTGTATTCAGCATGGTGTGAGCTAGGGGTCAATATTTTTTTTTTCCAAATGGATATGCAGTTGTCGCAGTTTGTCCTTATGGGTTCATCCTTGTTCTACTCCACCCCACATTCAGCTCTCCTTCTTAACTCTGGCCCAGCTTACCTGTACAGATTTAAGACCCAACACCAGATGCACAGGTGACAGCCTTTTCCATTGTCTCCGACATGTGCATAAAGTCTAATCCCTGTAAATCTCTTATTTTATATCTTCACTGTGGATCTATTTATCTGATCAGACTGATAAGATACTCTTAAAGTGGGAAAACTTACTCTACTAGATACCAAGACTTTTTTTTAAAGTTGCTGTAATTAAGATATTGCAGTATTGGTACTAGAATAAACAAATAGCTCAAATAAATGGAACAGAATTCAGACAGACTCACACATATATGGACACAATTTATAACATAGGTGGCACTGCAATCTCTCTCCCAATTTCAGGTTCCCATGGAAGTAACTTAGATCTGTCTCTGGCCCACCCTTGTGGTTTGGGAGAGGAAAGTGGCTAAAGATGGAGGGTCTGTAGAAAGCTGAGCAAATGGCACTAGTTTCCTTTTTTTTTTTTTTTCAAGATTTGATTTCCCCTCTCCTCCTCTAAAAAATCAGTTTAACAAAAAGTCAGAGGATCTTATCTGAAAAATCTAAAATCTTTACAAACTTTCTCTCTTGATATTTCCAAACAAGTTAGTTCATCCTATAAAAGGTATCACCTTCTTAAAAAAAATTTAACATTTCAGAGAGAGATTGGTATCCAGCATCACACTCCATGATGGGATCAGATCTGAATGTGATTCGTTTGTGCTTTTCTGTGGGCTCAGGCTTCTGGCATAAGAATATGGTAAGATGCCTCTGCCCTTCCTGAGACAGACAAAGCTGGACGCCAATAGGAACCACCCATCTTGAGCAGCTGGGGCTAGAACACAAGACCCCTTACCAACCAAGAGTCTACCAGACCCAAACCCCTCTCCCTGTGAAGAAGGAAGAACACTCACACCTGGTTCCTACCCAAAATGTTTATTCTCAGCACGTGCTTGTGCCTGGATGACTAGGAGGGGAACTTCGGGAGACTCAGCCACAGTGACCTTTGTGGGGACTGGCCAGGTCACGAGGGCCACAGGACGAAGACTGAGAAGGTGGCAGCAGCTACCAGGCCTAGGATGAAGTGTGGGGAGGCTTTGGAGGGCCTTTGGAGGGCTTGATTGGCCGGCCACTTGTTCATCTCTGGGTGTGAGACCAGGTGTTCACTCTGAGGCTGAGTCAGGAGGTGGGAGTGGCAGGACCTGCCCATCTGCCTGTTTGGAAATTCATCCTCCCGAGGGCTCTGGCCACTGCTTTCCTCTCTCACCTGGGGGTGGAAGTCAGCATTTGGTGGCTTCCACAGCACCCGTACCCCTCACCTGCTCAAACCTCTGATCCATCTTTTGCCCAGCCCAGCATACCTGTTCCACTTGTCTGAAGACCCGCAGCAGATTTCCACGAAGGACACCCTGAAGCTCTTCTTCCCTCCAGCCTCGTCTCAGCAACTCCTCTATCAGTACCGGGTATGTGGATACGTCCTCCAGCCCCTGAGGGAACCTGTGTGGCTGTCAGCTGGCTAGCTGTGGAACCTCTGCCCCAGTCTTGGTCTAGGTTCCACTGTAGCATCAGCCCCAATCACATATGGGAAATGTTCTTCAGGCTACTGAATGCAGCTTTGGAAGCTCCTTGCAGACTGGAACTCTGCAGCAACTACCCGCTGAGCAGATGCTCTGCCCACAGCAGATCTACTGGGCTGGGAGTGGAACATGTGCTGGGCGGACAAGCTCTCATGGAAGAGGGTGGGGTACTTAACAACTGTTATGACCTGGAGTGGGAATGGGTGCACGGGGCCACAGGAGGGACAGGGAGAGTCTGGGAAACAGGCCCTGGAAGTGGGGAGATGTCAGGTGGGTTGAAAGACCAGACCTTGTGGTGGAGGCGGGAAGAATGGGAGGATCATGGGATGGGGAACTGAGACTAAAGGATTCCCCACTACACCCTGGCCCAAGACAAACCCCAGGGAAACACTCACCGGCCAGATCCATCATAATTTCCACTAATCCCGATGAACTCAGATCCAATGACTGCCCTGATGTGGTCGAAGTGATCTAGGGGGTGAGGGTTAGTGGTGGGCAGCACAAGGCTGGAGTTAGACCCTGGGACCAGCCCTGCTCTGGGGAAGCTCAGCCTGGCCAATTTCCTTGCCCACAGCACTCCAGGACATAGCAGCCAACTCCACGGAACTCCTGGCCTGTTGTGAGTTCTGAAGTGACCAAGGCTAGACACTGGACCTAGAGTGAACCTCCGAGACACCCACTCCTTTGGCCCTTTTCCTGCCCAGAAGCCACGCTTCCTCTGGGTTTCCTTAAAAGCCTGGCCAGCGCTCTGCCTGTCCTAGTCCAGAGATGTGGGAGCAAAAGTGAGACTCAGAGGCACAGGCTGTTACTGCCCCCAAATGCATCAGCACTGATTGTGGCCCCAGATCCAGGTAGCAGTGAAGAGCTGTATCTCTCCCCTGGGCTGTTGGAAGGCTTGCCCGGAGCCCAGCAGGTGTGCTAAATGGCTTGAGCTGTCCTGAGGGCCCCAGCAGCCACAGGCCAAGCTAGAACTGCCCAAGGGGTCGAAGTGGGGCTCACCTGCCACAGTGGACACGTCAGCAAACAGGTTACACTGCAGCACCCCCATGGACAGCGACACCATCACAATGCCACCGTTATTCTTCTACAAGGATAAATTAATGGACACTCAGCTTGGCCTTACTGGCCTGATGGCCTGCCACCTATGCCCTGGGGGCCCTTGTAGGACAAGTGCTTAGTCTTGGCTTCAGGGATTGGGAAAGGCTTCATCTCTGTGGGTCCTTGGGTGGAAATTTTGGCCTTGAGTTTCAGGGATGGGGGAGGGTTAACCAGCCTTGGGTCCAGGGATAAGTGAGGCCTGGGTGGGTAGCTTTGTTCAGAGTCAAGGAACTTTGGATGAAGCATGCCCAGCCCTGGGTTTGAGGACTAGGGTGGCTGCTCACCAGGAGTTGCAGGATGTCATCGGGAACATTCAGCATATTGTCACATACAGCTCTGGCAGCTGAGTGGGAGAAGATCACAGGAGCCCTTGACACCTTCAGGGCTTGCCGCATCAAGGTGTCCGACCCATAGGACAAGTCCACCATCATGCCCAGGCGGTTCATTTCCCCTATTACCTTCTGCAGGGACAGTTTTTTTTTTTTTGAGGGGGCAGGGATCAGGAGGGACGCAGGAATGTGTGCATATCTGTAGGGAATGGGTGGGGTAGGGTATGGAACAGGAGTCCTTACCTCACCAAAGCTTGTCAATCCACTGATGTTGGTGTAGAAGTGGTGTTTAAACTTGGTGGAACTCTCTGCCCTGCAGGACAGCCGGAGGATGGCAATCTAGCAGGCTACACCTTAGCCAACAAAGCCTGGATATCCAGGCTCTTTGTCCATCCATCCCACCTCCAGAACAGGGGGAGGATCCAGACCAGCTGCTTTCTGGAAGTGTGTGGGACCCACTGGGAGTCCAAGCTTCCTTCTGTGGACCTCTCTCTCCTCACCAATTTGGCAGTTTACCCACCATGCTGTCAACCATTCCACCCTGGGCAGGCACTCTGCTCACCAGGGCGTGCTGCAGGTGAAGGTGAGTGTCAGGTAGCGTACTCCCAGCAGATAGAAACTGCGTAGCACAGAGAGGCTGCTGTCTATTGAGTGACCACCCTCCACGCCAATAAGGCACGCCAGCTTTTGAGTACTGTTCAGACCTAACAAGAGGGTGGAGAATTGAGTGGTCAGACCTCAGGGCCAGAACCATTGGAGTGAGTCCCTGACTACCCTCCCGTTCCTCAGCTCACCTGTGGCTGAGGTCACAAGCTCCAGTTCAGAGTAGGAGGCACACATGCGATGAATGAGGTCAATCTGCTCCAGAGTGAGGCGCACAGCATCCTCGTCCTGGCATGGGGTGTAGGCTGACCAGAACTAGGGGTTGGCCCAAGGTTCCAGAATGAGATCAGGGTGGTCTCCAGTGCCCTTGGCCTGCCACTCCTCCTCGCCCACCAAGGTATTCATTTGGGTCAGTGGCCTCGACTGAGGCACTACGTGACCCAAGGTACTTTGATGACTATTCAGCTTGCTGCCAGAGGCCCAACTAGAATCGTGACACATCATTGCCTGCTGTTGGTCCATGTGCTGTGTGAGTGCCCAAGGCCAATCCACCATATCCTTTGTGCTTCCAGCAGCCTCCACACTCACCAGGGATTTTCTGATCACTTTCTGTGTGTCTCCACGGAACCTGGGCACCCATGCAGCTGGCCTGTCTTGATCTCCAACACTCCCCATCCCCTAGCAGCCACAGGATGGCACATTGCCTCCTATCATAGTCACCCATGGCTCATGCACCCAGGTTCCTGTGCCCCCCACCACCTTCCTCAGGGGCCATTATGTGTCCCTGCAGTACCTGTGCACCCACGAGGCCATCCCTAAGCCTGTCCAGGTTGGTCTGGCCAAGACTGAAATTGCGTAGGTTGACATTTTGCAGCTTGTTTTGGAGAACCTCCTTTAGAAGCATGGGCAGGTGATTGTGGCTGAGGGTATCAAGACAAAGTTAGAGAGGGGATATGGCCTGCAGGTCAGGCAGGACATGTCAGCATGCCTGGGCATCGTGTCCTTTCCCAGCCCACCTCCCCACCTCATACAGATGATAGTCCTGAGGCACAGTTTTTAAGTGGGGGGTTCCACCAGCAACAGGGAAATGGCAGGAAAGGAAGAGAGAGGATTGGTGGTGAGGGGCCCTTCTCACTAGCCATTCACACTCAGGACCTCCTTCCATGCCCAGGGGCAAATTCAGCCCCACCAGCTGGCACACTGCACCTACGCACCCATCCACCAGCCGGAAGACCCGCATCAGGGCCAGAGTGCGCTCCCGCAGACTCGGGGCTCTGGGGGTGCCTGGAGCTGTCGGGGCGCTGGAGGTGACCGGCCTGGTGGAGGCGCTAGGGGTTTCCAACATGGTCGGGGTGCTGGGGGCACCCGGCGTGGTCTGGACTTGGGTTACCGGCCGCAGCAGCAGACACAGCAGGAGCAGCAGACACAGGAGAGGCCGCCGGCTGATCGCGTAGGGACCATCAAGGCCTATGGTCCGCATGCTGCGCGGGGCTAGGGAGGCGGGCAGAGGCCGGTCTCCGGGGCCTGAGAGAAGCAGGCCAGGGATAGAGGGCGACGATGGGGTCCCGACCGTCGATGTAGGTGCCCCAGCAGTGAGGCCTCGTGAGGAGAGGGCTGGAGTCAGGACGCTCCACAGACGCACGGGGATCCGCAATGCCGCCGCACAGCACGGCCGCCAGGGGACGGTAGGCCCGTCCCGCACCAACTAGGAGGGCGTCCCAGCAGGCCAAGCCGGCCTCTGCGCGAGCGCCCACTAGCGACGCATCGCGGGCTCCCTTCGCCCCTGCTTCCGGCCCTGCATCCCCCGCTGCGAGCTCCGTGGTCCTACTGATTCCCGGAGGAGGTCAGCGCGGGGAATGAGACTGGTCCAGGAATCTTCCTAATTTCACCTCTAACCAGACAGATCGCAGGTCCACTTGGGGTTTTAGTTTCAGGGATGTGCCCCGCCCTCCAACTGGTTAAATATTCCATGAATTCTAGAAAGAAGAATTAGAATCAGAAGAGTGAATTAGATCTGTATGTTTTGACTGACAGAAAAAAGATTCTCTATGTATTTTTAATAGAAATGAAATTCAAGAAGAATATTTTTGGGACACCATTTTGTTTCAGCACTCTGTGGTTAATTTATATCTCATCTTTTTCTGTAATATAGTCATCTTTGGCTGAGGGAAGTCGAAGGCAGTACTGGCAAGGGCTGGCCAGGGTGATAAGAGATTTGTGGAGGCATCAGAACTGCAGCTGAGCCTTGAAAGGATGGGGCTTGTGTCTGGCACAGGAGTGGAAAGGGCATCCTAGGTTGGCCAATAGCCCAGGCAAAGGTCTGGTCTGAGCCAGATGACTGTGCTGTAGTGGAGGAGCTAGAAGACCTTCCAAGGCAGTGAGTAGGAAGACAAGGTGTGGTTAGGCCCCTTGGTGCTAGTAGCATGAGAGCTTAGTCTGACACATGACTACCTGGGGCAGAAATTCTCCTTCAAGACAAGGTGATTTCCAGGCTGGTCAGTGGCCTGGACAGTAAAATTAATTTTTTTCTGCAGAAAAAGTCATGGTTTAGGTTTAGGCTGATCTCAGAACTGCATTTGGGTGGCATCTGAGCCTTCTGGGTGTGCATCAGGTTCTACTAGGCTGAGAGGGGCCCACAGCATGGACCAAAATCTAATCTGAATTGTGCCCTGGTTTGTACCTGCATCTATCTCCTGTTCTCCCTCTGGAGCTCCCTGATAAGTAGGCCTCCCCTCTGGGTGCCCGAAGGGCCTCAGTCTCTGGTGACCACTGCCCCTTGTCGATTACTGCCCCTTTCTCATGCCTGGGGTTAAGGACCAAGTCTGACTCAGCTGCCTCCAGCTTGCCTTCCTCAGCTCAGGAAGGACAGAAAGAGAGAGAGAGACAGAGAGAGACAGAGAGAGAGAGAGAGAGAGATGGAGGGAGGGAGGGAATATCTTTATATTCTGGTTTTTCATACATCTGAGCCAACCTGCCATGGAGGTCTTCATTTAAGTGAGGTTAAGCAACATAATGAATGATAACTTTGCTAATAGTTTATCAAAAGTGCAGAAGAATTTCACATACAGCTGTTTCCTATTTTAGTCTTAAGTGAAAGGGTGAAAGGAGAGGTCATAATGTTTATAGTTAATTTTTAAATATTATCAAATTAATGCATAAACAGTTTCAAATGTCTGGTTTTAGTTGACTAAGTAAATCAAAGTTATATCCCTCTAACTAGTCAACCAACTTTGAAAAGTTGGGCAAAATATAAAAAGGATCTTCTTAAAGGCATCAGGGAGTTAACAAGGTATTGAAAAATGACTTGTCTAGGATCCAGGGAGGGTGGAAATCCAGAGATGGGCCCAGCCTTTGGGTGGTTTCTTCCACTAGGGAGGAATACAGATTAGCATCCAGGGTCCACCAGGGTTAAGGGAGAACCCTGAGGAGTTAGAACACAAAAGAACCCACCCTAGAGGAAAGAGTGATTCAGGCTTCAGCAATCCTGGTTACTCAAGCAATTGTCTTTCAACTTCAGATCCAGCCTTCAGTTATTCTCTACACTGTGAGGCTGGGGACTGAACTCTTGAAACCATATTTCCGAGCTGCCCAGCTGGCTTTCTATTACATTCTGCCAATAGGAGTCACTGGAGAAAGGGAAATGGAAATGCAGGAGAAGAAAAGAAGAAAGTCTCTCCAGTTTTTCCTGTTCCTTTCAGTGCTGCTCCAGCAGTGGCAGTTGGCTGTGACCTCCAACCTCTTCTGGCCATCATAGAGCAGCCCCGCCATGCCCATGCAGAACCGCTGTCCGCCAGAGCAGAGCCCCGAATTCAGAGGCCTGAGGCCCAGCAACACAGGGCCCTTCTCTCAGCTGTCTTCTGGTAACCTCTGCCTCTTCCCATTTCCCTTAAATGGACTCTGAGCTGGATCAGCTCGGCTTGCAAGGATCTGAAATGGGATTCAGGTGATCTTAGAGCACTACTCAATCAATCCAAAAGGAATCAAGAAAGGAGAGAACGGGTGAAATGAACAGAACACATTTTTTTAAATTGAAGTTTAGTCAGTTTATAGTATGTTACTTTCTGGGGTACAGCATAGTGATTCAGATATGTACATATATAGATATTCCTTTTTGTATTCTCTGTCATTATAGGCTATTACAGGGTATTGAATATAGTACCCTGTGCTATACAGTAGGACCTTGTCTGTTTATTTTATATATAGTAGTTAGTATCTACAAATCCTGAGGTACCACTTTTTCCCTCCACACCCCACCTTTTCCCCCATGGTAACCATAAGTTTGTTTTCTATGCTTGTGAGTCTGTTTCTGTTTTGTAAATAAATTCACATGTGTCATTTTTTTAGATTCCACAAGTAAGTGATATCATATGTTATTTTTCTTTCTTTTTCTGACTTACTTCACTTTGTATAACAGTCTCCAGGTCCATTCATGTTGTTGCAGAAAGCATTTCTGAGTAATGATGCAGAGACCAGCCGACTTGGACCCTGAGGCAAGAGGAAAAATGGGTACTCCTACACACATATTTTTACTATATTATAGTATTTAATTGTCTAGTTTTTTATTGTAGTATAGTCAGTTTACAGTGTTGTATCAATTTCAGATGTACAGCATAATGTTTCAGTCATACATATATATATATACATATATTTATTTTCATATTCTTTTTCATTATAGGTTACTACAAGATATTAAATATAGTTCTGTTAGCTATGCAGAAGAAACTTGTTGTTTTTTATATACAGTAGTTAGTATCTGCAAACCTCAAACTCCTAATTTATCCTTTCCCACCCTCTTTGCTTTCTGGTAACCATAAGTTTGTTTTCCATGTCTGTGAGTCTGTTTCTGTTTTGTAAATAAGTTAATTTATGTCTTTTCCTTTTTTTTTTTAGATTCCTCATGTGAGTGATATCATATGGTATTTTTCTTTCTCTCTTACACACATTTTAATGTATTATTTAATGGTTAATTTTTCCAGAACATTAAAATAGTTGAAAAATATTAAAGAACCAAAAAGTAGGTGTATTAAAACTCACAATATTATTTTATATTTCTATATTTTATTTATACTCAAACCAGAATTATAATTTTACTTTCCTGGGTTTAATGAAAGCACACTCATGAATAATATTTTTAAAACCTCTTTGCTTAGCTCATTTTCTATTGAGAGGGTACATGTTTGACAATTTCTCTTGACTAACTGACAATCTCAGATACTTTTAAAATAACTACAGCTTACCAAGACTTCTTAATTACAGGATGCTACTAGCATAGTTAAAATTTTTTTCAAGGCTGGCTATTGCCAAATTTGGGTAAGATTCCACTAAGCAAAATTTGTGAATCAATTTTAAAAGATCCAAACACAATGCTGATTTTCTATTACAAAGCATCAATATTGCAGGTTTCTTAAAACTGTCTGTTGGAATTTCTACAGAACTTAAAATTTCAGAATCTATTAGCACCAAATCAATGTCTGCTTTTGACAAATCAGATGTATTCATAGAACATAACTTTTCTTCAGTTAAAAATTCAAAATCTGAAGACCCTGTTTAAATGTTTACACTTCCATTTCAAATGTGAAAATAGGGCATCTCTAGTCTCCTTAATTTCTATTTGATATGCACTTTCCCATAACAATTGATATTCCCATTAGGTGGTTTATATATTTCCAGTTTCTCTCTCTATTTTTGTTGGTCTGAAAATGTATTTACTTTCCTTCAGTTTTGAAGAATATTTTCACTGTCCACAGACTTCAACATTGGTAGTTACTTTCATTCATCAGGTTAAAGGTATTCCACTGTGTGTGGATTTCCATTATTTCTGTTGAAAATTCAGTTGTTTGTTTTATTGTTGTTCCTCATTAATATGATTTGTTTTAATATGGCAGCTTTTAAGGTAATCTTTCATCTTTGGCTCCTTGAAGTTTGACTTTGAAGTGCATTTGCATTATTATGAATAGGGCTGCTATAAATATTATTTCATATGCCTTTTGGGAAAATATTATGCATTCCTCTTGGATATATACCTGAGGTGAAACTGCTCAGTCATGGAATATGTGTAGATTATCAGTATTAACTATTATTTTTATTAGTCATTATCTATTATTATCATGTTATGTATTATTAGCTCTCATTATTAATGCAATGTACTAACTCTTAATGTATTAACTCTTAATTCTGGCTATTCAGTTGCTATTATCATTAATGGACTGGGAGCAGGATGGGGTAGTTCTCAGAAAGGAAGTGGCTAAGGAGCAGAGAAGGAGCTGGGCCCACATCTGGAGCAGTCCAGCCATTGGCGATCCATGGCCCATTAAGGAGGCTGACATTCTGGGCTCTGTCCTAATAGGAACAAAGATCATATGTGATCCAGGCAGGTTCTCTTCTTGGGAATCTGAACCAGAATTCCCTGAAAGATCCCCAGGTGGTGGTCAGTGGGTCAGGATGTAGATTGAAGTTAGTTACTCAGAGGGATCCAAGTAAGGTCCACCCTCACGCAGCCAGAGCCACCCATTGTGGCTCTGTCCTCTTCCAGGCAGAGCCCAAACACCTGAGTTTCCTCAGGCCACTGCCAGCAGCTCTTCCTTGAGTATCTGGTGGTTGAACTGCAGGATCCCCCACCAAACATCACCAGTATTGGGAGCCTGCATCACCAGACCCCACCAAAGAGAAGGACACTCATGCTGATTCCATGTGTGAAACATTTATTTTCAGGAAATGTTTGTGCTTGCATGCGAGGGAACTTTGTGGGTTGTCTGTGGCTGCCAAAATGACATCTGACAGGATTAACTGGATCACCAGAGCCACAGAATGAGGACTGGGAAGGCAGCAATAACTTTGAGGCCTGGGGCCATGTAGGGGTGGGATTTTGAGAATGACCACTTAGGTGACAAAATGAGTTTCCCATGCACTGGAGTCTCGGTTAGTTTCTGGTCTGGAGCCAGATTCTGTCTTTGACGAGGATGTGGGAGGACGGAGCGGCAAGAGCTGCCCAGCTGCTCATCCGGGAACTCGTCCTCCAAGGGACTCTGCCCCTTGTTTTCCTCCCGTACCTGGAGGCGGCAGTCAGTGGGCAGAAGCTCCCACAGCTCCCCCAACCATCCACCTGCTCAGACCCCTGAGCTCCTCTTTTGCCCAGCCCAGCATACCTGTTCCACCTGTCTGAAGACTCGCAGCAGGTTTCCTCGAAGGACACCCTGAAGCTCTTCCTCACTCCAGTCACGACGCAGCAACTCCTCTATCAGTACCGGGTATGTGGACACGTCCTCCAGCCCCTGAGGGAACCTGTGTGGCCGCCAGCCAGCCAGCTGTTGGGCCTCAGCCCTGTTCCCTGGTCCTGAGTCAGAACCTCAGCCCTATGCATCCAGGGTCCACTGAACCCCACCCCTGGTCAGATATGGGAAATGGAGGCTTGGAGAGAGTAAATGATTCATCCCTGCTCTTCATCCATCAGAAGGGAGGCTGCAAAAGCTCCTTGAATATTCATCAGAGCTCACTGAATTGTACTAAGATCTATGCCTTTTACTGAATGCAAAATTTTCCTCTATTTACAAATAGAAGAAAACCTTTTTAAGAACTGGGTTGATCCCCTGCACACACAGACCCAGCTGCAGGCAGAGAAGACAGTCAGTCCACACTGTACCTTGCTAAGAGTCTACTCAGGGGCCTTGGGTCTGCCAGCACTGAATGGGTGCAGATGCTGGGCAGATGAGCTCTGTCTGGTGGTTTGACCAAATGTGATGACCTTGAGTAGGTCCAATGGGCTATACATAGACAGGAAAGCCCAGGAAACAGACCCTGGGAGAGGAGAGATGCCAGCTGGGCCAGCAGACCTGAGTCTGTGGTCAAGGCCATGAAGACCACAGTGTGGTGGGCCTGGTGGCTGTGAAAGCCCCCCTGCTGCACAGTCAGCCCACGTCAAGCCACAGGGAAGCACTTACCGGCCAGCTCCATCATAATCTCCACCAATCCCAATAAACTTGGATCCAATGACTGCCCTGATGTGGTCGAAATGATCTGAAGGATGGAGAGTCAGCGGTGTGGGGCTTCCTGGGCAGGGGTGGGAGTGGGGACTGGACTTTGTTACAGATTCCCCTTCTTGCAGCCTGTATGCCACACAGGCCAGTTCCTTCATGGCCTGGCACCCAGGGTACCAACTTGACAGCTCTGAGGGTTGATCTGAAGTGGTTCCAACTGGCCCCAGACTGGACTTCAGATCTGGAGTGGACCCCAGAGCCACCCATTTGGGCCATTTCCCATCCAAGGGTCACTCTGCCTCACAGTCTCCTTGAGAACCTGTGGGGGCTCCTTTCCATGGGTGTGGAGGATGAGCGAGGGACAAGAGTACAACCGACAAAGATTGTCAGAGACTTAAGGAGCTGTCCAATCCATTGGCCAGAGGCAGGGGCAAGGCACTTTCAGAGTGCCTGAAGAGGCGCAGATGGTTGGCACTTGGGCTCTGTGCCTGATTGCCTCCCTTATGTGTATCAATATCACAGTTTCAATGCTGTGTCTCTAGTTCCACATGGCACCAAGATGCTGTTTACTCTCCATTACTGGGTTTTGGAAGGAGCTGAGGCTATTGCCAATAGGTGGATCAAACCACTGGGGCTGTTGTGAGGTCTTCCCCAATTTTGGACCCAGATTCACATCTAAATCAGAGCTTCAGAGAGCCCAAGGTGAGGCTTACCTGCCACAGTAGACACGTTGGCTAACAGGTTGCACTGCAGCACCCCCACTGACAAGGACACCATCACAATGCCACCATTCTTCTTCTGCCAGGTGGACAAATGGACACTCAGCTTTGCCCTCCAGCACTACTGCCCGCCTGTTCACTCTCTCAGCTCCTATGAGGACGGTGTTCAGCCCTGGCTTTGAGGTCAGAAGAGACTTCTCTCTGGGTTTGTGTGAATGGAGGAGTCTCAGCCCTGGTCTGCATGGTGTTTTGGCTCTGGGTTTGTGGGTTTGGAGGAATAGTTACCACTTAGAACCCCACCTAGGGTTTAAGAGTTCAGGGGCTGTGGGCTGTGGGTTTGTGGGGCAGAAGATGCTCCACCTGGGGTTTGGGGAAGTTGAGGGAACAGGAGCTCAGGTTCAAGGGCTCCTAGCTTGAACCTCTTGCTTTAGGTTTCACGGCCAGGGTAGTCTCTCACCAGAAGCTGCAGGATATCATCAGGAACATTCCGAGCGTCCCTGCACACGCCCCGGGCAGCTGAGTGGGAGAAGATCACGGGTGCCTGTGACACTTCTAGGGCTCGCTGTGCCACGGCGTCTGAGACATGGGACAAGTCTACCATCATTCCCAGACGGTTCATTTCTGCCACCACCTTCTGCAGGGGCAGGTTGGGGAGACAGCATCAGGGCTGCATTTATCTTGTGTTCATTTATCTGTAGGGAACTGATTGGGCACATACATTCATGTGGGGCAGGGTATGGAACCAGGGTCCTTACCTCACCAAAGCTGGTCAGCCCACTCACATTGTTGTAGAAGGGATGGATACCCTTAGCCGAGCTCTCTGCCCTGTTGGATGGCCAGGAGGCAATCTGACTGGTGGCCATGACTTGGCCATAAAAGCCTAGCTAGAAGCCCTACTGGACCTTCTACACCTGCAACTCCCTGGTGTGAGAGCAGGGACCCAATCTTGGCTGTGCCTGGCAGTAACACGACCTTCTGGGGATCCAGTCTTGCTCTGCAAATCCCAGCTCCCCTCCCTACTCCAGGTTCAGGGCCAGATCCCAGGGGTAAAGCTTGGTCTGGGCCCCAATGTGATCTTGGGCAGATTCCTGTCTCTGTAGGGCCATACCATCTGCACTGTGCTCACCAGGGTGTGTTGCAGGTGTGGGTGAGTGTCAGGTAGCGCACACCCAGCACGTAGAAGGTTCGCAAGACGGAGAGGCTACTGTCCAGTGAGTGGCCGCCTTCCACACCAATGAGGCAAGCCAATTTCTGGGTACTGTTCAGAGCTGGGGCAGATAGGTCACATGATCATTTTCAGAGGCTTAGGTAGCTCAGTCAAGTCTCTAATACCCACCACCACCAGCCCACCTACCTTCAACTGAGGTCACAAGCTCCAGCTCAGCATAGGAGGCACACATGCGCCGGATGAGATCAATTTGCTCCAGGGTAAGGCGCACAGCATCCCGTTCCTGGGTCTGGCATGGGACGTAGGCTGACCAGAACTAGGAAAAAGCCAGGGGTTGGCTTGAACAGGGATTGCTTTGGAACTCCTTGGGCTTCTCATAGACTCCACAGCTGGCATAGCACTCACTGTGCCCACAAGTCACATGTAATGCTTTGCTTGTTCTGTGGTACTTGGATGCCCATCAAGTTGGCCCACTGTGACCTCTGCAGCCCCCAGCATCCATGTCATGGCACTTTTTAGGTCACTATAGTAACTGAGTTCCAATGTGACTAACTTGTGGTCTCTGAGGCCCCCACACCCCAGCCCCCCACATTCCTCAGCAGCCGTGGGGGCACCTCGGGTATCCCTGTGGTACCTGGGCACCCACGAGACCATCTCTAAGCCTGTTCAGGCTGGTCTGGCCGTGGCTGAAATTGTGCAGATTAACATCCTGTAGCCCATTGTGGTAAAACTGCCTCACGACCAGGGGCATGTCGTTGTGTCTGGAGGGAAGTCAAAGCAAATAAGTGGGCTCCTTAGGCCTTGGGATCAGGCAGGACATGTTGCCTGGCCTAGGCTAGCCCAGGGGCCCCCCACCCCATACCGTCACACAGACCATACTAGAATCTGCTGAAGCCTGGGTTGAGGGGTTCCCACCAGAGAGGGGATGACAGGAGGGGAAGGGCACCCATGGATGATGGGAGAGGACATCTAGGGTGATGTCAGGGAATCTCCTCACTAGCCCCGCATGCTCCGGACATCCATCCCTGCCCAAGGGTAAGCTTGGCCCCCACCAGTCCCCACTAGTCTCTACCCCGAACCTACGCACCCGTCGACGAGCGGGAAGTCCCGCATCAGGGCCCGTGCGCGCTCTCGCAGACTTGGGGCGCTGGAGGTGTCCGGCGTGGTCGGGGCGCCAGTTACTGGTCCCATCAGCAGCCACAGGAGGAGCAAAAGCAGCCACTGGCTGAGCACATCGGGAACCTCAAGGCCACTGGGCCACATGCTTCTCAGGATAAGGGCCGCTATTGAGAGCCTGAGGGGCGGGCAGTGGGGTCTACACAGGCCACTCGGTGGCGCGTATAGCTGGGAGAGGAGCGGGCAACGAGTCACAGGACCCTGCGAACCATGCGCTGAGAGCCGCGTTCGCGAAGCACGACCTCCAGGGGGCCGCACTGCCCTCTGGCCATCCGCTAAGATGGAGCTGCTACAGGGATCGCAGGCCTCCCCCACGAGCCCACTCGCCTCCCATCGCGGGTTCCCTCAGCCCCTGACCCTCTCCCCACACACACTGCTCTGAGGGGTCCACCCCAGACTGCTCTCCCTCACCCGTCTCTAACCTTGCTGTCCAAGAGAGAGAGTCTGGCCGACTCTCTCTCTCTCTCTCTCTCTCCAGCAGTGGCCTTAAGCCACAAGGCCTCTTCAGATCACATCTTGTCCTCATCTGCCTGCAGCCTGTCCTGCCCACCCTGAGGGCTGCGTGCGAGTGTCTCTGTGGCCACAGTGCTCTGGGCTTTTGGTTTCCTGGTGCTGAGCCACATCGGGTAGGTGTGGGGGAGGAGAGAGTTTCTTGAAATGGGGAATTAATGTTGTGGATACTGGATTCTGGATTCTTCCCTGCCCCTACCCTTCTCTCTTCCCCTACTTTACTCTTTTGCCTGTATTACTGTTTCCCTGGGACTCCAGCCAGCAACTGGGAACTGTCAGAGGCACCATTTTCTCCTCTTACCCAGTCAGCCTCAAGAACAAGCTCCCTCAGCAGTTGCTACACCTCCCTAGGGCCCAAATAGAGTTTAGGGATGTGAACTGAGCAATCATCTAGGGAGAGTCAGTGACCTTTTACACAGCAGAGCAGAAACACAGAGCAGACTATTTGAATGGAAGAAAATGAAGTCATTTCCGTGGCAGCAGAACCCCCATCCC
The DNA here is from genome assembly GCF_048564905.1 of Vicugna pacos. Classification (NCBI taxonomy): domain Eukaryota; kingdom Metazoa; phylum Chordata; class Mammalia; order Artiodactyla; family Camelidae; genus Vicugna; species Vicugna pacos. The sequence continues at coordinate 41,045,425 of NC_132995.1, forward strand.
AGCAACCTTTCTCCTGAGCTACTGGCTGACCTGCTGGCCAGGATCCCTCCTACCTTAGTGTTGAAGGCCCGGCCTCATTGAGGTCAGAAGTAGGGGTCCTGAGGAGAGGCCTGGCACCTGGGTTCTGAAACTATATCCACCTTATTTTGTGGCTCTTATGGTTCTGGCTCTCCCAGAAACCTCAAAGACCAACTTCCTGTCCTTGCTTGGAGGCCCCACCCCATTGCCATTTCCAGCCTCAGGCCCTCACCCTAACTTCCTCCTCTAGGAACAGTCCCCTGCCACTACACACACACGCATGCACACACCAACACACACACATACACACACATACTATGCCTTCTCACAGAAGCTCCACCACTGAGATGTTTCAGGGACTTTGCCTCTCAAGGATCCACTCTGATCCTTGGCACCCCCTGAGCTGTTCCACCTTTGGAACCTTTTCCAGGTGTCAGGAGTGACTAGCACAGGGGTAGTGACCTAAGTCTGAGCCTTGGAGATCCTAGAAACCTCCCTAAAAATGAAATGAGTAAAACTCTTCTAGAGGGACTAGAAATCCTGGGCTATCCAGAAGGGGAAGGATCTGAGCTTGTGTATATTTGAGGGGCTGTGCATTTGACCTTTGTGCTTGCAGGCCAGAAGAAGGGAAAACCACTGGCACTGTGCTGGAGGGGGGTTTACTCCCTGCTTACTGCAGCTGGAGGGTTCTCTAGGCAGCCCCACTGCAGGGCGTGAGTCCCTTAGGGCTCTGCTTCAGAGAACAGCAGGGTGTATCCCTACCCTAGGTGGCTTGGGCACCTAAACTCAGACCTGGCTCTCTTTCCTCCACAGCCACCCCGTGCCCTGGCTGGCCAGTAGCCGCCACGGTCACTCTTGCTGCCAAGTAGGGAGAGGGAGGAGAAGCTCTTGGATCTCCTGGTTTTGAGGCCAAAAACATGGGCTTGGGGGATAAATAGCTTGTTTGTTCTACTCTGGGTAGCCCCCCAGGGAGTGCGGACAAATAAATAGCAGCTGCTAACAGAAGTATGGGAAGAGAGAATTTAGCTTTTTTTTAGGTTTTTTTTTTTTTAGCTTTTTTCCAGGGAATGGATGTCTAACAACACCCTAGAGATAGGTTGTGCTGAGCTAGAGAAGGTGGGTACCAGCAAATTTTTTATAACATTCAGCTTCAGTCCTTAAACAAGCTGGCACTGCTGGCCGTGGCCTTGAGGTGACCATATAATGACGATCATAGAAACACAGATACATCCAGATCCTTATACTTAGACTCAGGGGCAGGGCACAGAGATGGCCTTGGGTGAGGTTAAGGGGAGGACAGGCCACTCTTTTGGTTCAAATCTGCTTTCTCCTTGGGTATGAGTGCTCCCATGCCCCTGTGCAAGTGAATTCAATGAGGCCACGACCACCATATCCCAGCACCTGGCCCCACAACCTGCACTCAACCAGCAGGTGCTTAACCAGCATTTGTTGAAAAGCGAGTTGACTTGATGCTCAGGGGGATGCTGCCTTCCCTTCCTTCCCAGGACAAGGGCATATGCCAACAGTGATGACGTGTCAGAGAAGCTGAAGTTACTGTGTGCCTGAAGTGGTGCTACCTGTTAGTGGCACACAGTACATTCAGTCTTCACAATAGCCCACAAGGTAAGTTTTCTATGTGGAAAAATTGAGATTCTGCTAGATGAACTTAACTTTTTTACCCAAGAGCTGGCAAGTTTAGCTGGAATCTGAAACTGAAATTCCCTTATGCCCAGATCTTTCGAGCTTTGCTTCTAATTCCATTCTCCCTCTATGACCACCCCATGTTCAAAGCAGTTGCCTAGCTGATGGATGCCTTTTTCTCGACCTCTGTTCCCCTCTGTCTGGAGACCTCCCTGAATACAAATCTGGAATGCTGGGCAGCAGAATTCCTGAATTTGGGGGCAGTCTGTGAGGACAATGGGACTGGGATTTTGTGGAGGAGAAACATACTTAGGTCTCTGTTGTCTGGGGCTCTCTGGGACTCAGTCCAGACCCACTCAGACAGGGTCTTTGTCTCTTTTGGCTCTTCCCTATGGGTGCTCCAGGCCCTAGGGGGCAAAGCTTTGGAGAATGACTGCAAGCTGCTTGACAAAGTCTGCCCTGTCTGCTTCTGCACATGCCCCCTCACCTCTTCAGTACTGCCAGGCCCATCAGGGTTGGCCCATCACTGTTGGCCCTTCTTCAGTGAGGAGGGTTCATGGGATATAAGGAAGGCATCTGATGAAGCCAGCAGTGGTAGGGACAGTAGCCCACCGGCCCTGGGACAGAACTCTCCTTAAACCTGGCTGAGAAGGAGGACAGGTGTGGGGAGACCAGCTGCTGGGCAGGCAATTGCTCACAGTGGTGTCCTCCTGGCCAAGTTTCATACAGGGGTTCCTTGGACTTCTTGAATTCCAGGAGCATCCTTACATCCATCTATTTGTCCAGATATCCTTTACTGATCCCCTGTTGGTGCCGGCCCTTTGTTGGGGTGTGCAGTGAAGGGGCTGGACAAATCTCCAGTTCTCCATCCCATGGTGCCAGCATAAGCACACAGAAGACTGGGCTGTGGGGGCTCCAGGTGCTGAGAGTCAGCCCTGATCAAGCAAATGTTAATCCATGACATATATGATTTCTCATTTAGCCTCAAGTTCAGACTTGCTGTCTCTTGTTCAACCCAGCCTGCTCATCTTTGAGGCCTGTTAGACCTGTCCTCTGCAACACCATGCTCCACACACCACACCTGGCTCCAGAGCCCGCCCTGCTTCCTGTTTCTATATGGGAATCCTGCCCTCCATTGCCTGGCTTCCATGGCTTGCACAAACTAGTTTACTCTCTGAAGGTGACCACCTGAGCCCTCACTGATTCCAAATATGGCCAAATGTCAGACAGCACCTGAGAAGCTTTTATTTTTATTTCTTTTAACTTATTAGGGTAATTTTTCCAACATATAAAAAAGTAGAGAGAAGAGTATAATGAATCCCTATGTACCCTTTGTCCAGCTTCAACAGTTATCAACTGGTGGCTCATCTGTTTCATTATACCTTACCCATTTTTCTCTCCCTCCTTTTAATTAATCAGTCCGCCCTTATTGGGCCCAATGGGCAACTAAGAACTATTTTTTATTGAAGTGTACTTGATTTACAATGTTGTGTTAGTTTCTGGTGTACATAGTAGTGATTCAGTTTTATATATATATATACACACACACACACATTCTTTTTCATTATAGGTTATTACAAGATATTGAGTATAGTTCTCTGTGCTATACAATAGGACCTTGTTGTTTATCTATTTTATATCTAATAGTTTGTATCTGCTAACCCCAGATTCCTAACTTATCCCTCTCTTCCCTTTTCCCTTTGGTAACCATCATTTGTTTTCTATGTCTGTGAGTCTGTTTCTGTTTTGTAAATAAGTTCATTTGTATCATCTTTTAGATTCCATATATAAGTGATATCATATAATATTTGTCTTTGACTTAATTTCACTTAATATGATAATGATAATCTCCAGGCCCATCCACATTGCTGCAAATGGTATTATTTTACTCTTTTTTATGGCTGAGTGGTATTCCGTTGTACATATATACCACATCTTCTCTACACAATCATCTGTCAATGGACATTTAGGTTGCTTCCATGTCTTGGCTATTGTAAATAGTGCTGCTATGAACCCTGGGGTTTGTGTATTTTTTCAAATTAGAGTTTTCTCTGGATATATGCCCAGGAGTGGGATTGCTGGATCATATGGTAACTCTGTGTTTAGTTTTTTAAAGAATCTGCTTAGTGTTTTCCATAATGGCTGCAACAAATTACATTCCCACTAACAGGGTAGGTGGATTCCCTTTTGGCCATACTCTCTCCAGCATTTATCTTTTGTGGAGTTTTAATGATGGTCATTCTGACTGGTGTGAGGTGGTACCTCACTGTAGTTTTGACTTGTATTTCTCGATAATTAGTGATGTTGAGCATCTTTTCATGTGCCTATTGGCCATCTTGCTTCTATAGAATATTTTAAAGCAAATAAAACATTTATTTCATCCATATTTAAGATTGCATCTCTAAAAGACAGGACTCTTTTTAAAAGTCAAATCATGGCAGAGGATCTGAATAGACATTTTCCCAAAGAAGGCATACCAGATGGCCAACAGGTATGTGAAAATATGCTCAACATCAGTAATTATTAGGGAAATGCAAATGGAAACCACAATGAGTTGTCATCTCACTCCTGTTAGAATGGCTATTAAAAAAAAAAGAAATAAGTGTTAGTGAGGATGTGAAGGAAAAGGAAATTTTGCACACTGTTGGTGGAAATGTAAACTGGTGCAGCCACTATGGAAAATATTTTGGAGTTTCCTCTGAAAATTAATAATAGAACTACCATATGATCTATCAATTCCACTTCTGGGCATTTATCCAAAGGAAATAAAAACACTAACTCAAAAAGATATATGCACCCCCATGTTCATTGCAGCATTATTTTCAATAGCCAAGATATGGAAGCCATCGAAGTGTCCATCAGTGGATGAATGGATAAAGAAAATGTAGTAAATGCATACAATGGCATATTACTGAGCCATGAAAAAGAAGGAAATCTTGCCACTTGAGACAGTGTGGATGGACCTTGAGGGCATTATGCTAAGTGAAATAAGTAAGAGAAAGACAAATACCACATGATCTCATTTATATATGAAATCTAAAAAAAATCCCCCAAAACTTATACAGAGACTATATTAGTGGTTGCCAGAGGTGGGGTTGGGGAATGGTGGGGTAAAGAGGGTCAAAAGGGACAAACTTCCAGTTACAAATAAATAAGTCATGGGGAATCAATGTAGAGCGTAGTGACTGTAGTTAATAATAATGTATTACATAGTTGAAAATTGCTGAGAGAGTATGTCTGAAAAGTTCTCATCACAAGGAAAAAAATTTGTAATCATATATGGTGACAGATGTTAACTAGACTTATTGTAGTGATCATTTTACAATATACATGAATAGTGGATCATTATGTTGTATACCTGAAGCTAATATAATGTTATATGTCTACTATACCTAAATAAAAATAATTTTTAAAAATACAGATCACCACCATACTATTATGGCACCTAAAAAAGTAAACAATACTTCCTTAATACCATAAATTATCTATCATGTTCAAATTTCCCTGATTGCCTAATTTTTAAATAATTCATTTAAATTAAAGCATAGGTAAGACCCTCCCCCCATATTGCATTTGGTCATTTTGTCTCTTAACCTCTGGGCTCCTCTTTTTCCTTCCTTGCAATTTATTTGTTGGAAAATCACATCCTCTGTTCTTTGGAGTTTTCTGTTTTGGAATTTGCTGATTGTAGCCCATGCTTTCATTTCGTATGTTCCTCTGTCCCTTGTATTTCCTATAAGCTGGTTGTTAAGGGAAGCTTTTAAAACTGCAAATTTCCAGACTTCACCCTAAAAACATATCCAGTAGAACTGTTGTGGGTGCTGGAAGTCTCTAATTTTCCTAAAAACCCCAGGTGGGTTCTGTTTGCCTGTTTGGGAATTGACAACTTATCTGACTCTGCCAGTAACCACAAGTCTGCTTCAGTCACACCGAGTATGAGAGAGCAATACTACAGTTCTAATTTCCAGTGGTGGGCAGTGGGAGTCACTACAGGAAGAGGCATTAGCTATCTTTCGTGGGTTAACTGAGACTCATAGTGCACATTTTCTGGAAGCCCCAAGGCCTGTGTCTCAATCCTCCAACCCAGGTCAAGGAAACTTCCTAAGTTAGCGAGACCTTTCCTAGCCTTCAAAGTGTTGGTGGAAGGAGCAATAGTCTTCCTGATTTGGCCCCTGAGGACAAGTGTGCTGTCCACAGGATGGGTGGCTTCACCTGGGCCTGGGGACAAAGAGCTGCTGATAGTGCCCCCTTCCGTTAGGGGCTGATGAGGCAGGTGGGCCTGGGAACACAGACCCAGATCCCGTGCTCTTCCTTCTCTGCTGATATTCCCCCACCCCCACTCCCCCAGGACCAACTGTCCCCTTAACTGCTGAGAGAGACATTCCACTGGTAACAGCCAGCCAGCCCCTCACTACCATGGCACATAGAAGTCAGAGTAGTCTTTTTAGCATCTACATCAGATCACTTCACTACCCTGCTCAAACCCCTCCCATGACTTCCCATCTCACTCTTCACCATGGCCAAAAGGCCTGCTGTGGTCTGGCCCATCCCTACTCCTCCAACCACATCTTTCATTCTTTCTCCTCCCTGGTCACACTGGCCTTTCTGCTGGTCTTAGAATAGGCCGGCTTCATTCCTACCTCAGGGTCTTTATACTTGCCATTTCCTCCTCCAGGAATACTCTTCTTTCAGCTCCTCACATGACTCTCACTCAACATCTCCACTGAAATATCACCTCCTCAAAGAAGCCTTCCCTGACTACCTTGTGTAACATAGAAACCCCTTATCATTCTATCTTCTTATCCTATTTTACTTTTTTTGGTAGCAATTATAATTACTTGAAATTATAGTATTTGTCTCTTTCTTTAGTTTGTGGGTGCCGTGCGGAGAGGGGCTTCGATCATCTCATTCACTGAAATATCCCAAGCAACTAGCACAGTGTCTGGTATGTAACTTGTGTTCAGTAAATATTTGTTGAATAAATGGACTGATGGATGGGTGGATTGGTAGATGGAACAGCATCTTCTTAGTCCTGCCTCTCCTCTCCTTAAACACACACACACACACACACACATTACTCATCAGGCTCTGCATTTCTTAAAGAACCTGCCTATGTCCTGCCCCAGTTTGCACAGGTGTTACTGCAGGAGCCACATAGTTAGAAACTCCCTCCAAAGGTCCTTTCTAGAAGCAGAAGTGGGAATGTGGGAATATATTTAAAGGGAACAGGGAGGTTTGGGGCCTGTGCCTTGGACAAGCTGGATTTCAAGCCAAACACTGTCAAAGAAAAACATTTTATTGAGCCATAAGGGACCCTATATGAGCCAGAAAGGGCTAGGAATAAAGGAACACATGAGCTTCAGGACAGGATGGGGTTGGGTGGGTGCTGCTCCACTCTCTATCCTGTTCTTGCTCCAGGGAGCAGGTCTTTCTGGGTCTCTTCATATTTCCTCTTGAGGCAGGAGGCTCCTTGGGTAGCCACCGATTGCTTCTTTTAGTTTCAAAAAGCCCGGCTTCCCTTGGTTTGTATTGGTGGTCACTGGCAATGACTCAGGGCAGGAGCCCCAGGGGTAGACTGGGCCCTGCTAAGACCACTGTGCACCCTGTCTCCGCTCCTGGATCCTCCTCAGCTTGCAGACTTTTCTTTCTTCTGCCCCAGAAGGGACTCCCCAGGATTGAGCAGAGGAACATCAGGTTTTCTTCCAGGCCAGCTTCAGCCCTGGGATGTTCAGAGCAGACTCTCATTTCAGATCTGTTTCTGAGGCTCCTTGCTTATGGCTAATTAGTATGGAAAGAAGCTCCTGGTTGAGGAAGTCTCAGACAGAACAGCACAGGTTCTAATCTCCAGTAGTGGGCAGTAGGGGTCACTGCAGGAAGAGGCATTAGCTGACGTAGGCAGTTTGACGTTTGCCCTCTCTAAAGAGTGGCTCAACCAGCAAGCTTCTGTGGGGTTAACCTTCTGCCACCGTGCTGCAATTGCCGAATTTTGGGGCTGGAGCAACCTAGGTCTTTGACCGACTCTGCCAGAGTTCGCCGTCTCTTGGGAGTGTGGCTGGGGACTGGCTTCTCTGCTTCCACCTTTGCAGGGGTGGCCACAGGAGCATCCCCATAGGCCCGGTAGCCACCAACCAGGCAGTATGTCTCCCCATGCCAGCCCACCTGGGTTTCTCCACACCCTCGGTAGAGGACATGGTAGTGACCAGGTGTAGGAGGAGAAATGGGAGCCACTGCTGATGGAAAGAAAATCAGACTGGATCAGTTACTTCTGCTGTATGTAGTCTCCTGACAGAACCTCCCCTCTCTCATGTCCCTCCCAGTTTCTGGCTGAAGCCCTTTAATTTGCTTGACATCCAAAACACAGCCTTGGCCCATCACCTCTATGAGTCCCTAGAGAAGGGACATTGGCTGCAAAAGCAAACCCTGGAGCCTGTGGCTGCAGCAGACCAGGAAATTTGTTTCCCATTCCCACGGAAAACAGTAGAACCCTAAAATAATTGCATTCAGGATCCCCTCAATCTCTCCCTTCCACAACAGAGAAAATTTTCTTAAGGCCTGCCACTTCTAAGGCTTTAATGGAAATGCCTCTCAGATTTTGGAAAAAAAAAGAATCTAATATAAATTGGTTAAGAACCCTTCCTACCTTGACAACTTCTCTTGGGCCCCATTCATACTGCCTGTTTCAACCACACTGAACTCTTGCCCTCTGATCCTTTCATCTAGATGAGAAAAAAGCCAAATGCTGAGGCAGAGTGACCAGGAGGTTCAGAATCAGATTCTGGGTACCAAGTCTAGGCTCACATCACCCAACCTCCTGGGCCATTTCCTCAGTTCTGCAGTCTCATTATCACTTCATCACCCCCCTTGGTTCTGCTTTTCTTCTCATCAATATGGCACCACTCTTTTCCCCAGTACTCAGCAGCTCCATCTGGGATGTGTCTGAGGGGGCCCATGTAGATGTCTGCATCACAGCATGAAGGTGCCTGGGTTTGAAGGTGAGATTCAAGAGTGGCCATCTTCCTCAAACTGCTCCATCTATCATTTGCCAACAAAAATGCAGTTGACTTTTGATAAAAGGCCAATCAGGAAAGGGTCTGAATGGAAGTATCCTGTAGCTCAAAGGCGAAGACTACATTTATAAAGATTAGAATCTTTCTGTATCCTTACCCAGGGATGGCATTTCACTTGTCCTCAGCAGTCAGCACTGTGGGTCCCTGAGGGGACCCCAGGCCACTGGTATAACTTACAGCTGAGAAAGTGCTGAGGTGTGTGTGGTGGGCAAGCCCAAAGGGAACATGTGGCAGCCAGGTGAGGCTGTGTGTATACCATGCCTCTTGTATGGATGCCTACCTGCTGTGCTGCCCTCCCAGGGGACAGAGGACAAGTTAGAGTGAATATAGAAGATCCGATCAGACATTCTCTCTCAGGCAACCAAAGAGATTGGTATCTGGTGAAGAACTTGTAGGGAAGTTTCTCCGAGAGCAGCACGTTTGCGTAGTCACACTGCCATGGAAACTGTGAGAAGGCCTGTGAGGTCATCATTCCCAGTGAGGTCACATAAGGAATCTGTGACTCGAGGGGCAGGCTTTAGGCTCTTGGGGTTTTGTAGAGGAGAGCAGTGTGGAGGTAGGGAGATACCTTGCCTGGCCTCTCACACCTGGGCCACCCCATCCACACCCTAGTCAAGTACCCACTCTTTGTGGAGCATACCTGCTGGCTGGCACAACCCCAGGGGCCACAGGAGGGCAAGAGAAGCTCACATTCTGAGACTGGCTTGAGAGGCAAGATTAGCCTAAGAGATAGTAAGGTTGTATGGCACTGATCCTAAGTTGGAGAGGCTGCGATTTGTGTGGACTCGGGAATCCTTGTGTGTCCTTGGCGGGGGGCCTGAAGGACAAGTTAGATTTTGACTTGTGGAGAGAAGAGGGAAGACATTACTGTTTGAAAGAATAAAAGCAAAGACACGCTCTTTTCGACCTTGTCCTACCCCAAATATAACTTCATAGAACCCTCATTTTTATAACTGAGGACTCTAAAAACCAAGAAGTTAAGGGGCCTTACACAGGTAGTGGAGAGGTGTTCTGCTCAATGGTAGATTCATGTGGGAGCTCCAGATTTACAGCTCTTCACATTTCAAAGTGACACTGCGAGAGATTAAAGGTGCAAAATGAGGGTCCTGAATGACTTCACAAAGTGGGAATGATGGGCCCATTTTAATATGAAATTCAAAACAAATTCATGACAACATGATATAATAATACCTAATCACTACAATCCCCTCTCCCCTAGAAGTAAAAATCATTATACCCCTCTCTCCCACCACCATGAAAGGATGAGATGTAGACTTAGCAGCAGCCTAGGTGAGAAACGTGGGTCAACACTGTGAAGAGGTGTTACTAAAAGATAATTTGGTCCAACTTGGAGAAGAAAGAGACAACTCTGCCCTTAGTCCAGGCTTACAGGAAGGAACCATATTTGGGGCAGCCTTTGATAGTGTGGCCATGAAGAGAGAACCTTCCTTAGGAGGTGGTGCCTTGTCGCTGACCTTGAATACGCAGGGATGGGACATTTGTTTACTGAGGCTGTTGCAGAGGGGATGTGCCCAGGAGGTAAAGGCTTCTTGGGCTACTGTCTGGAGGTTGGACAACCCTGGTTGAGAATCGTAGCACCTTCTCTCTACTTCTAAATTGCTTGAATTAGCGTGGTACGTGTTAGGACAGATGAAGTCAGGCCTAATTAGAGCAGACTGCCTTTGGGAGTGGTAGGAGGTAAAATGTTAAGGGGCAGGCTCTGGAGGTTTGTCCTGGCAGGGCCAGCATGAGACCACTCAGTTTCTCCAAGCCTCCAGAAATTACTTGTCTGGAAGCATCCCTTTGATGTGGTGGCGGTACTGATACCTTACCAGGACTGTGCTGGGCTTCTGGGAAAGGGAGAATAAACGGCTTATCAACTTAAAAGGGCTTGAGACTCAGCCAGGGATTCCACAAAACAACTTAAAAAGACTTGTACATGGATTTTTGGGCCAACACTTGGAAAACATATCCAGATCTGGAATGGAGCTCAGGAATCTACACTTTGAACAAGCTTCCTGGGCAGTTCTACCATAGTGGTCCATGGATAGTGACACTTTTGAGTCAGTGGGCAATATTAAAAACTGCACCATCCTCCAACAACACATAAAAAAGATTATACATCATGACCAAGTGGGGTTCATCCCAGGGACACAAGGCTGGTTCAACATACGCAAATCAATCAATGTAATCCATCACATCAACAAGAGAAAGGACAAAAACCACATGATCATCTCAATCGATGCAGAAAAAGCATTTGATAAAATTCAACACCCATTTATGATAAAAACTCTCGCCAAAGTGGGTATAGAGGGAACCTATCTCAACATAATAAAAGCTATATATGACAAACCTATAGCCAGCATAGTTCTCAACGGTGAAAAACTCAAAAGCTTCCCACTAAAATCTGGGACAAGACAAGGATGCCCACTATCACCACTCCTATTCAATATAGTCCTGGAAGTCCTAGCCACAGCAATCAGGCAAGAGAAAGAAATAAAAGGGATCCAAATTGGAAAAGAAGAGGTAAAAGTGTCATTATATGCTGACGACATGTTACTATATATAGAAAACCCTAAAAGGTCCACAAAAAAGCTACTAGAGCTGATCGAAGAATTCAGCAAGGTAGCAGGTTACAAAATTAATGTTCAAAAATCAGTTGCCTTCCTTTACACTAACGATAAATCAACAGAAAAAGAAAGTAAAGAAACAATCCCCTTTAAAATAGCACCCAAAGTAATAAAATATCTGGGAATAAATCTAACCAAGGAGGCGAAAGAATTATACACAGAAAACTATAAACCATTGATGAAGGAAATTAAAGAAGACTTTAAAAAATGGAAAGATATTCCATGCTCTTGGATTGGAAGAATCAATATTGTTAAAATGGTCACACAGCCCAAGGCAATCTACAGATTTAATGCAATCCCTATCCAATTACCCAGGACATATTTCACAGAACTAGAACAAATCATAATAAAATTTATATGGAACCATCAAAGACCTAGAATTGCTAAAGCATTACTGAAGAGAAAGAATGAGGCTGGAGGAATAACTCTCCCAGACTTCAGACAATACTATAGAGCTACAGTCATCAAGACAGCATGGTATTGGTACCAAAACAGACATATAGACCAATGGAACAGAATAGAGAGCCCAGAAATGAACCCACAAACTTTTAGTCAACTCATCTTTGACAAAGGAGGCAAGAATATACAATGGAATAAAGACAGTCTCTTCAGTAAATGGTGTTGGGAAAACTGGACAGCAGCATGTAAAACAATGAAGCTAGAACACACCCTTACACCATATACAAAAATCAACTCAAAATGGATTAAAGACTTAAACATAAGACAAGATACAATAAACCTCCTAGAGGAAAACATAGGCAAAACATTATCTGACATACATTTCAAAAATTTTCTCCTAGAAGAAATAAAAGCAAGAATAAACAAATGGGACCTAATGAAACTTACAAACTTCTGCAGAGCAAAGGAAACCAGAGATAAAACAAGAAGAAAACCTACGGAATGGGAGAAAATTTTTGCAAGTGAAACCGACAAAGGCTTGATCTCCAAAATATATAAGCAGCTCATACGACTCAATAAGGAAAAAATAAACAACCCAATCCAAAAATGGGCAGAAGACCTAAACAAGCAATTCGCCAAGGAAGACATACAAATGATCAAAAAACACATGAAAAAATGTTCAATATCACTAATTATCAGAGAAATGCAAATCAAAACTACAATGAGGTATCACCTCACACCAGTCAGGATGGCCGTCATTCAAAAATCCAAAAATGACAAATGCTGGAGAGGCTGTGGAGAAAGGGGAACCCTCCTACACTGCTGGTGGGAATGCAGTTTGGTGCAGCCACTATGGAAAACAGTGTGGAGATTCCTCAAAAGACTAGGAATAGACTTACCATATGACTCAGGAATCCCACTCCTGGGCTTGTACCCAGAAGGAAATCTACTTCAGGATGACACCTGCACCCCAATGTTCATAGCAGCACTATTTACAATAGCCAAAACATGGAAACAACCTAAATGTCCATCAACAGGTGACTGGATAAAGAAGAGGTGGTATATTTATACAATGGAATACTACTCAGCCATAAAAACCGACAACATAATGCCATTTGCAGCAACATGGATGCTCCTAGAGAATGTCATTCTAAGTGAAGTAAGCCAGAAAGAGAAAGAAAAATACCATATGAGATCGCTCATATGTGGAATCTAAAAAACAAAAACAAAGCATAAATACAGGACAGAAATGGACTCATGGACAGAGAATACAGACTTGTGGTTACCGGGGGGGGGGGGGGGGGCGGGGTAGAGGGTGGGAAGGGATAGACTGGGATTTCAAAATTGTAGAACAGATAAACAAGATTACACTGTATAGCACAGGGAAATATACACAAAATGTTATGATAAATCACAGAGAAAAAAATGTGACAATGAATGTGTATATGTCCATGTATGACTGAAAAATTGTACTGAACACTGGAATTTGACACAACACTGTAAAATGATTATGAATCAATAAAAATGTAAAAAAAAAACAAAAAAAAACAAAACTGCACCATCCAATAGATGTAAACAAGGAATATTCAAGACAGAGATGTATAGTTATTCTATGCATGTATCACATTTGAGAAAAGCTAGCATGGTGGTTATAAGAACACAACCCTTAGGACAGACAGCCCAGATTCTGTCCCAAAATCTGTGTTATTTTGAGCAAGTTCTTTTATCCTTCTGATTTTGTTTCTTCATATGGAAAAGAGCTATGATTGTTCATTTAGCCCTATATTCTCTTTTGGCAAAGGCTGCTCTGGGCCCATTTCTGTTCTCTGCCACTTAATCCTTTTCAGTGTGCAAGTATCTTTAAGTTGTTTTGTGAAGTATCATATTTGACTTTCAATTGTTCATTACCTTAGGCAAAGCTTATATAATGCTGCAGAGACTAGAACCTCGGAGATAATGAGAGGATGCTATACGCATATTTGGCCAGTTTTGTTAAGAAGTTTAAACTTCTCTCCTCTTCCTTTGCCACCAAGAGCTTGGATAGAAGGCACAGACTGGAAATGCACAATAAACAATACTTCTGTCAGTCTGCCGTTTATTCTTTTGCCAGTACTTCCCAGATAGATTTCACTAAGAGTGCCTAAGCTTGTCACGGCCACTGTTGGTGAAGAAAATTTCTCTCTACTGTTAGTCACAATCCTTTTCTATTCTCCTGGGGGCCTAATGGATGTTTTAGGGGCAAGAAATAAGATCTAAATAAAATCTAAATTAAAACATCAATTTAATGAAACAGCCCTAGTCCTAGGTGTGGTAATTTGGAGTTGGAATCTTCCCAGAATCCAGGGAATTCTGCCCCAATGGAAAGTATTATTAGGGGACAACCACAGCAACATCACTTATTTTTAGAAATCATGACATAATACAAAGCCAAAATCGACTTTATTTTTTATTATGTGAAAGACTATAGAGAGCCGTGCTCAGTAGGTCACTCTCCAATGCTGGCCAGCAGCTTGTCTTTTGAAGCTAGACAGCAGCTAACCAGGCCTTCAGGAAGGTGAATAGGCACCCCAAGTGTTCACCCATCCAGCACACAAAGAATGATCCCTGTTACAGCATCACATTTAAGACAGCTGCAATCAGGTTGACTGGGGCAAAGGCTCTCTCACTGAGGACCCGAGTCCTGGAAGGCTTCTCTTCCGGCGAGCTGCCAGCTCAATCTTCTGAACCAGGTTCACATCCCAGGGATGGGTCACAAAGCTGATAACGGTGCCTGGTACCTTGCTCCCCACACGGCCCACTCTCCCTGTTCTATGGATGTAGTCTTGCAGGGTGAGAGGGAAATCATAATTGATAACTAGCTCCACCTGAGTGCTGTCCAGGCCCCGAGAGGCGATGTCTGTGCAGAGAAGTATGTCTCGGGAGCCCTTCTGGAAGGATTGGAAGATACCTACCCTCATTGAGGCTGGCATTTGTCCTTGTAGTCTTAAGTGTTGGATTTTGTGGTCATTCAGAATATATCCCAGCCAGTTCACAGTACTAGAACTATTACAGAACACCAGAACAGTTCCTGAGGTGCCAGTCCTATATGCTTTGCCATGCTGTTTGAGGAGTTGCACCAACTCAGTCACCTTCTCTGCTCCCTTCAGCCTCATGAATGTCTGTCTGACATGAGGCATGATGCAGTGAAGCTTGGAACTAGTGATGGTGGTTAGAGAGTCTATGCTGCCAATTTTACTCAGCAGTTGGCCTACACCTTCAGGAAATGTGGCGCCCACCAGCACTAACTGCGCTTTGGGATTGAAGGGGTCTTTTAAGTCAGCTGGGCCTTCTGCTATGTGGCTCTTCTCCAAGATGTAGTCCACCAGATCCAGGAAGCTTTCATCTAACAGTGTGTCTGCCTCATCCAAAACCAAGAAGGAGAGCTGCTCTAGGATGATCAGTTGACTTTTCAGGGCCTTCCACAGAGCCCCCGGAGTGGCCACTACTACATCTGCTGGAGGTTGTTTGGACAGTTGCAGCCTGATCCTCCTCATGCCATGGCCTCCACCTAACTCCTGCACCTGGAGGCCCAAGGAGCTGCCTAAGGGCTGGGCCACGGCCCGAACCTGTTCGGCTAATTCTCTCGAAGGCACAAGGACCAAACCTCGTGGAGCAGGGATACGACAGGAGTCCAGGTTTGGCTGGCTCAAGAGCCGCTGAAGCAGAGGTAGCATGTAGCCAAGAGTCTTGCCACTGCCGGTTTCCGCCGCGCAGAGGATGTGGCGGCCGCGAAGTAGTGGTGGAATGGTGCTCGACTGCACGGTTGTGGGCCGAACGACTTCGGGAGCAGCCTCTCGCAGTGCGCTCAGCACGCTGGGCTCCAGACCCAGATCGGCAAAGCTCCCCTTGGACGAGAGGTTCCGCAGCGCTGGGGTCTCATGTTGCGCGCGCTCGATGGAGAAGTGATCCCGGTGGGCCTGCCGATTCTTCCAGCCACGGGAGGCGAGTGGTGCGGGCTCCCAACGGCCCAGCGTGAGGCGCGCCGGCTGGTTCAACTCTGGCCGCCGTGCCGAGATTAGCAGCGGGCCAGGTCGCACCAGCACTGTGGGGCTCTGCTGCCCGCTCTGCCGCTGTTGCTGCCGCCGCTGTAAAGCCCGCGGGATGCGTACCACAGGCAGGGGATCTTCGGGACCGCGGACCGTCAGGTACCGTCTAGGAGCTGAAAGCAACCGAGCCGCGAGCGACAACAGCCGCAGCGACCATGTTAGAGCCATATTCCCTTTGGTGAGGGAGCGGCGCACGGCAGTGACGTCATGGGCGCGCCGAGGCCTAGAGGACGGTGGCTGGCGCGGCTCAGTAACGCGTGCGGAATTGGCGAACTGTGAGAAGGAGGGAGGATCTGTAGAGTTCAGCAGCCGCGAGGTCTGTAGGTCCGAACAGGGGATGGTGACGTCCAGGCCCCGGCCAACCTTGGGGAAGGGTGCGCGATGGAGGCAGGACCGGGGTCTAGCGATACACGGCAATGGGGCCCTGGCATTATGAACCAGGAGGGCGGAGAGCTTCTGACGATCCCATGTCCGATCCCTGCGATTCTCTTTTGTCGCCCTCACAATTCCTGTGATGGCTTGTCCAGTTCTGGTCTCCCCTTGTAAACTCCGAGGGTGCGCGGCACTGTTTTCTCAGATGTGGTCCTCGTGTAAGGTCTTTTAATACAGGTATTTACTGAGAATCTGAATGAATGGTCAGGCCTGCGGGCCAAGGGACAAGGGCTAAGTGTCCTAGATCTAGGATATCCCACCACCACCGCCAACCTACTCCCCCGCCCCCGCTGAGATGAGGACCCAGAGGGTGAGCTAGTGATCTTTAGCTTATCCTCTCTATGAAGTGGTAAGATCTTGAGGCTTTATTTCAAGAGTACTCAGCTCTTCGTAATTTTTTCCTTCTTTTTTAGCTGAAATTCATTCTCCACTCCCTTGTCACCCTTCCCAGTTTCGCATCCTGAACCCATTACTTTTTTGGCCATCTCACCTCCACTGGCTTCCCAGTCAGATACCTAAATTACTTGAATAGTAGTGAGGAGGGTCCTGCTCCAGGTATGTGGCTTGTCTCACAAACCCATGGTCAAGGAGAATGTTTTACTTGAATCCAGTTGTTCACATGGCAAAAAAAAAAAAAAAAAAACCCCAAAACCCCGAACCCTACAGTGTTCGAATTTCTTGAACAAATCCAGAAAATGGGTGTCAGATCTGTTCTAAGTCCCCATTGCCTGGGGTAGGAGATAAGGTAAATGTGGATTAACCACCTGGGAGGTTCTTAACATCTGGAGAAAGAGTTTTAGTTTCATCAAATACTGCCACAAAGATAAATACTATTCAATTTTGAATACCATTTTGATACAGGAGCAGACTTTCTGGAGAGTTACCTGTTAAACCAGCAGAGGAGAGAGTGTTGAGTAGTGACAGGTGAACAGAGTCATTGGAGTGAGAGTGATTTTGCCCCACTCTTCCCCCAGGACATTTGACAATGGCTGGAGACATTTTTAGTTGTCACATCTGGGGAGGTACTACTGGCACCTAGTGGGTAGAGGTCAGGGATGCTGCTAGGTATTGAACAATGCTCCCCACAGAAAAAGAATTATCTGGTCCCAAATGCTGTAGAGAAACGGTCGATGGAGGGTGAGGACTGAAGTGAGGCTTAGGTTACCGCGTGTACTGTCATTTCAGGTAGTCATATTTGCCAGACTCTTGTGCTGACCCTGCTCCTTCCCCAGAATCTGTAGCAGGCACCCTAATGCCATTGCTTGTTATGCCCTTGGGATCAGGAAACCTTGGGGCCCCTGAAAGTCATAAACACAGGAAGGAGTGGTTCAAGAGGGTAATGCTGCAGAAGAGAACTTTAGGGAGAACAAAATTGTCCTCATGGGTTTGGGGAACGTGCCAGATGGGAAAGAGATGGGTTGTGCTGTGTATCATCCCAGAAGGCAGACTGAGACCAATGCACGACAGGGAGTCAGAGTCTGAATTTGATATAAAGACTGCTGTAGCAACTAGAAATACCCAGAGCTGCTTTGAGAGTGCTGGGTTTTCTGTCACTGAAAAGTTCATATATAGGCTGATGACTACTGATTGGTAATATGATAGAGGGGAGTTGATACAAAGGAGATGCTCTAAGATACTGTGACTTTACGCTACTTCTATTATTCTTTCCAAGAAATCAGGGCTCCTTGTTCCTTAGCTGAAGCTCCTTGGATGTCTGATCTGACAGGTTTCACCCATTTACATGTGCCACTGTTTTTTCAGATATAAAACAAATAATTGTTTTGCAACAACCCAGAACGGAGATATTGAAAGAATTATCAGAAAAGAATAATACATAGGTATGTATTTGCATTTGTACTTTGTCCAAATATATGGGGAAGGTAGCTAGCTGATTAGTGGCTGCTTTCTCAGTGCTTGAGCCCTTACATGTGACCTCAGAATGTCATAGGGATTGGAGCCTGTCTGAGTCTGTCTCTATCTCTGCTGTCTAATTTCTTCTCGTCATTTCTTTAGATACTGCATAAGGCCCCTTTCTTTTCCTCCTGCTCACAGCAGACATTGAATTACATCTAGTTGTTATTGAGATACATGTCTTATAGTATAGTGCTTTAGAAGTAAGAAAGGTTTACTTATTGTGGAAAAAACATAAGCTCCTGGGAGTTGTGGCCTCACTTGGTAGTATTTTTCCCAGGGCTGCCATAGTATCTTACGTTGCCTGGTTACTCCTTAAGTTTTAAAAGGAATTGTTCCTTGGATCTCAGGTGATAGGTACATTCATTCATTCATTTATTCACTCAATAAATATTTTCTGAGCACCATATATGTGCCAGGTACTTTTCAAATGCACAGTGAGCAAAACAGACAAAATTCCTGCTCTCATGGAGTTTATATTCTGATTTAATTGGTTTGGGGTAAGGCCTGGACACTGTTTTTTAAATTTTATTTATTTATTGAAGTATAGTTGATTAACAATGTTGTATTAGTTTCTGGTGTACAGCAAAGTGATTCAGTTATACATATATTCTTTTTCAGATTTTTTTCTGTTATAGTTTATTATAAGATATTTAATATAGTTCCCTGTGCTCTACAGTAAGACTTCGTTATTTATCTATTTTATATATAATAGTTTGTATGTGCTAATCCTAAATTCCTAATTTATTCTTCTCCTCACCCCTTTTCTCTTTGATAACCACAAGTTTGTTTTCTATTTCTGTGAGTCTGTTTCTGTTTTGTAAATAAGTTCATTTGTATCAGTTTTTTAGATTCCACATATAAGTGATATCATATATTTGTCTTTCTCTGACTTACTTCATATAGTATGATAAGCTCAAGGTCCATCCATGTTGCTTTTTCATTTTTTATGGCTGAGTAATATTCATGTGTGTGTGTGTACACCACAACTTCTTTATCTAGTCATTTATTGATGGACACTTAGGTTGCTCCTGTGTCTTGACTATTGTAAATAGTGCTGCTATGAACATGTATCTTTTCAAATTAGAATTTTCTCTGGATATATGTCCAGGAGTGGGATTGCTGGATCATATAACTCTATTTTTAGTTTTACAAGGAACCTCCACACTGTTCTCCATAGTGGCTGCACCAATTTACATTCCCACCAACTGCATAGGAGGGTTCCCTTTTCTCCACACCCTCTCCAGCATTTATTATTTGTAGACTTTTTTTTTTTTTGAGTAGGGGAGGTAATTAGGCTTATTTATTTATTTTTTAAAGGAGGTACTGGGGATTGAACCCAGGACCTTGTGCATGCTAAACATGTACTCTACTGCCTGAGCTATACCCTCCCCTCCCCCTCTGTAGACTTTTTGATGATGGCCATTCTGACTGGTGTGAGGTGATACCTCATTGTGGTTTTGATTTGCATTTCTCTGATAAAAAGCGATATTGAGCATCTTTTCATGTGCCTGCTGGCCATCTGTATGTCTTCTTTGGAGAAATGTCTTTTTAGGTCTTCTGCCCATTTTTTGATTGGGTTGTTTGTGTTTTTGATATCGAGCTGCATGTGCTGTTTATATATTTTGGAAATTAAGCCCTTTAGGCACTGGTATTTTAAAAAAAACCTCTCCAGATGATTCTAATGTACGGCTAGGTTTGAGAATCACAGTTATAAGTGAAGCACTTTGGGAATTGCAAGGCATTGCAAAAGTGAAATGTGGCTATTAGTGTTCCTTCACTACTCCTCCATTTTCCTACCTGCATCAGACCGTTGTATAAGTGCTGGTCATTTTCTTTTCAGCCCTTTCACTATATGCCTAGATTCCTTCTCTCTCTTTGTAACCCAACACCCTACCTCCTTCCTGTCTTTCACCTTTCAGTCCATCATCTGTTGCCTGAGTAATCTTACTAAAGCACAGCCATGACCATGTCACCCCTTGACTTAAAAGCCATGCATGGATCCTCTTTGCCTGCAGACTATCTCCAAATCACTGTCCAGAATCTGGCCTCACCTTCATCTCCTATTGCTTCCTTACCTGAATCTTACTCATTCAAGTGGTGGCTCCCATGCAAGTTGCATAAAGGAATTGTCGTCCTTTACTGGGTAAGCGAGGGAGTGGGGTAGTCATTTGCTCTATAACCAGATTTGACGTGTGGCACAGCACTTTAAATGCAGTTTGTCTATGGATAGAGCTCTTCTGTGGCTGAGTGTGAACTGTATCATAACTCTTGTTGCCCCTTGGCCTGTTAACTTCTTTTTATAACAAACACTAAGCACCTACTTTTTGGCCAGATTGTGTGTTTGTGGTGAGGATCTAGTGATGACCAGGCACTCTGCTTGCCTTCACCTTATGATGAGTGAGGCAGATTGACAGTTGCTCTTGTGATTACAAGAATATGTTCCATGCCAGGACAAGAGCAAACTCAGAGGAGGAGCCCTTACCCTGTGTTTGGGGGATGTGGGTCAGGGAAGGCTTCTTGGAGTAGATGACATCAGTACTGAGGTTCTGAAAGGCCAGTGGAAGTCATCTAGGAGGAGGAATAGGAGTGTGGCTGTTAGGCAGGGCAAACTCGTTTGGAGACTCCAGACAGAGAGAGCAAGCCAGTTTGGGGAACTAGAAATACTTCAAATTAGCTGACGCTTGGTAGGGGTAGTTAAGAGGGCAGAGGGCAAGTGATGAAGGATGGGGCTTCCATGGAAGGCAGGGAGCAGATCTAGTTTGTTATGTTAGAGCTTAAGACTTAATTCTAAGGGCAGTGGGGAAGGTTTTGGGGAATGAGAATATCATGTTCTGATTTGTATTCAGGAAGACACCTCTGCCTGCTGGAAGGGGCATGGATTGGACATGATGGGTCTGGACAGACTGGCTTAGAGGCTGTTGCCATGGTTCAGTTGATAGACGGTGACAGTGGCAAAAACCATGAAACTCCTTGAGGTCAAGAGCTTAATTCTTTCCATTTCTTTACCTTCAGCACCTCACATATTGCCTTGACCTTCAAAGAAGTGGTAGATGTTTATTGATATAACAATAGACTTAAAGTGTGTTGAAGGTGTAAAAACCTGATAATGAGAGCAGTTAACACTCATTAAGCCCTTACGGTGTGCTGAGAAATGTTGTGCATCAGAAAATTGACTCTTCACAGCATCCTACCTGACATAGATTTATTGGAGCCTCATATTCCACAGGGAGAAGCTGTGCCTTGACTGGGTTAATTAACCTGCCCAGGCAGGGGCTCAATAAATGTCTACTGAATGAATAATTGAAGACGGAGGATGAGGCATAGGAGAGAAGATCATGACATTGTTTTGTACATATTTAGTGGAAGATGCCCTTAATACATCCCAGTGGGGATGTGTTTTGAATGGTTGGTGTGAGATTTGGAGGTCACCGTGGCCAATATTTTAAGCCATGGGAGTGAATAAATTTGCGGGGGAGAATGAATGGAATTAGGAGGGAAGAAGGCCCAGGTCTAACGAGGAACCTCAGCATGTGAGGAGAGGAGGTGAAACCAGCAAAAGAGACTGAAAAGTAGGGGCAGACAGGTGGGAGAAAATGTGGGAGAGTGTGGGGTTGTGGGGGGGAAGCCCAGGGAGGAGAGAGATTAAGGAAGAGGGAAGGCTCAACTGTGCCATGTTCTGCTAGTGAAACAAGATTGAGGACAGGTGAGGTCTAGTAAATTAAGCAACTTTGAGGTAACTGGTGACTTTAATCAGAACAGTTTTGGTAGAGTGGTGGAGGGAGAGGTCAGGCTGGAGTGGGCTGAGGAGTAAAAGGTGGAAACAGTGTTATTACCTCTGAGAAGAGCATCCTTGGCTGGCTTCGTGATGTTTTAGAGGGGACCATTTTTGCTTGGAATAAATAAATTAATATAAACAATTATCTCTGGGACAGTGGATTTTGATGTTCTTCTTTTTAACCCTAGTTGGCTCTACTTTCAAAGTATTTTTAGAACATGACCACTTCTCACCATCTCCACAACTATCTCCCCATCCTGAGCTGCCATCATTTCACACGTCGGTGACTGAAGAGCCTTGTAACTGGGCTCCCTGTGTCTATCCTGGCCCCCAATAGTGTGCTCTTCCTATAGCAGTCACCATAATCATGGGAAAATGTGATCAGTTATACCACTCCTCTACTGAAAATCCTTCAATGGCTCCTATTTCATGAAGAGCTAATAAGCTCTGTGGAGCGTCCTACAAGGCCATACAGGATCTGACCACTGTGTCCTATCTGCTTACTGCTCTCACATACATCGTGTATCTGACTTCCACTACTCTCTTCTCCTTTCTGTGCTCCAATCACACTGGCCTCCTTACTGTTCCTCTAACACACCTGCCCCAGGGCCTTTGCACTAGCTGTTTCCTCTGCTGTGCACTCTTCCACTACATACCAACTTGGCTGATTTAGATCTTTGCTTAAATTCTCATTGAAGCCTATCTGGGCTGCTCTAAAATTTTAACCTGTCAGGGTGGGAGGGTCAGAGCAGAGGAAAAATGGGTGAAGGTGGTTGGTCAGAGGTGGCAAACTTCCAGTTGTAAGAGAAATACATTCTGGGGATGTAAGGTACAGCATGGCGATTATAGTTAGTAATATTGTATGTACATATGAAAGGTGCTAAGAGAGTAGGTCTTAAAGGTCCTCATAAGAAAAAAATGATGTGAGTTAATAAATGTTAGCTAACTATGGTAATTATTTTGTGATATATACATATGTCAAATCATTATGTTGTACACCTTAAACTAATACAATGTTACATATCAATTATATCTCAATAAAACTGGAAAAAATTTTAACCCATCCTCAGCATTTTCAGTCTCCTTTCTCCCTGCTCTTTTTTTACTCTATAGCACTACCAATTTTCCAGCATACTATATAATTTATTCATTATGTTTATTGTTTTTTGCCTGTGTTCCCCCACTGGAATGAAAACTCTATCAGAGCAGGAATCTGTCTGTTTTTTGTTTTGTTTTGTTTTTTAACTAATGTATCCCAAAAGACTGGGACAGTGACTGGCGCAGACTAGGCATTTAATAAATATTTGTTGGCTGAATGATGAGCATACATTGTTTTTATGATCAGAGAAAAGGGAAACAAAGTACTGTGTGTTGGAAGGAAGAAGGAAAGCTAGCCCTGGATAGCAGAAGAGATTTTCTCCATTTTCTGACTCTTGTTTTCCCTTTCCAGGCCGTAGCAGGGGAGGAATGATTGTGAACAACATCTCACTGTGCTACCACAACAAACTCATCTTGGCCCCTATGGTTCGGGTAGGGACTCTCCCAATGCGGCTGCTGGCTCTGGACTATGGAGCAGACATTGTGTACTGTGAGGTAAGGGGCTCCTAATTTTCCTGGAGATCTTTTCTACAAGTGAAGCCTCCCCATCTGTGGGTGGAAGTAGTCAGGATTTAGAGGAGGCAGAATGGGCTCTCACTTCACAGGTGCTCGCTAAAGGGAGAAGATAAACACTCATGACACTGAGGAGTTCCCTGAGGAGCCTGGGGAGCACGGAGGCATTGTGGGACACCTGGGTCAGGTGGATAGATGAGCATCATGTCAACCACTGCCCTGGCCCCTGTAGGAGCTTCAGTACTTAAAGCAATGAACTCAGGGTTAGGAAGAGGAGGAAAAGGACCAGATTCAGGCCAGGGAAGCTGGCTGCGGTTGGTTTGGGGAGCCATAGGATTTTCTGGTGGCAGTAGCACTTGCCGGCTGCTGTGGAGAATATTAGGACTTCAGACCTAGGTTTGGAAAGCATCTTCTAGGAAAAATAGAGTTATAGGAATACCTAATATTGGATAGGGAGTGTGAGCAGTAGTTCTCAATTGGCGATGTATCATAATTATCTGGGCAACTTCCCCCGAAATCCCCAGTCCTGATATGTCCCCCTAGTGGGTATAAGCATTAGGGGAAGCTATTCAAGTGCTTCTGATATTTTGGTCTTTAAAAGCTAGTGGTGGTGAGGTGGGGATTGTGGCTATAAAAGGGCAACACAAGAGATCCTTGTGGTGATGAAAGTATTCTGTGTCTTAACTTGATCAATGTCAGCATCCTAGTTGCAATGTTGTATCACAGTTTTGCAAGATGGGGAGAGATTGGGCAAAAGGTACATAGGATCTCACATTCTTAACAATTGTATGTGAACATCCAGTTATTTCAAAATAAAAAGTTTAATTAAAAAGAAAGCACACACAAAAAAGCACTAAAGTAGAGGGAAGGGAAAGCTTAAGAGGGGATTTGGGGAGAATATACCCTTATGTACTGGGCTTATGTGTGCGTGTGTGTGGTTGGGGTTAATGATAGAAAAGTTAAAGAGTGAGAGAAATTGGCAAATTAAGAAGAGTATAGTGTCAGGGAAGGCAAAAGTCAGGCCTTTTCACTATGTCAGACAATGCAGAGAAATCTAATTGCAAAAAGACAAAAAAGGTATTTGATTTGAAAGTTAGGTGACTGGAGGACAGCTGTGGCATGCAGATGGGAACACTTGTGGGATTAATAGGTTGAGGAATAGGCAGCAAAATGAGGAAGTAGAAATAGGGCTTGCTGACTACCCCCCAGATATTCAAGAGGTGAAGAGAGGAGGTGTACAGGCAGGTAGCTGGAGGTGAAGGGAGTTGATTTTTGGCAACTTTCTTGTTTGTACCATAAGAGGAGGGATTTAGCAATAAGGAGAGGTCTGAAGATTTGTGGGATTAGGGGGGGTTTGTAGGGCCAGGTTTGGAAGGGACAGGATTCTTGACGAAGTGGTGGTACCAGCCTCCCTCTGAGATAGGGCAAGGAGAAGAGGGGGAGGATGATGAAGAGGAGGGAAGCTGAGGGGTTTTGCCTGAGAGACTTGTTTTATAAGAAGCCAGTCTTTTGTTGGAAATAAGGGTGGCAGGAGTGGGTAGGGACCGGAGCAAAGGAAGTGAAGATGTTTTGGTCCTGTTCCCATGGGGAATGGGTAGTGGGTGGTGAGCCTCACCAGCAGGTGTGCATAGTGATACTGATTTGTAGCTTTATGGGAAGGAGAGCTGGGAAGCCTGGCAAGAGGATGCCCATGACTGGGAATTGGAATGCCAGTACCTGGGCAGGGGCAGAGGTATCTAGGGTGCTGGCCAGGTGAAATGGGAAGGAGGGAGTATGTGTTGTTTAGAGGTGGGAATCAGAAAGGGAGGTTCCAGAGTTCAGGGTCACAGAGGCCCAAGACCTAACTTTTAAGTCATTTGTTGAAGTAGAGGTGAAGAGGCCCTAATAATGTGATCTGGGCTGTTTGTGTACACCCATAAGCCTTCCAGGCTGCCAGAACATATGGAAGGCAGGGAGGAGCCTGTTCTCAGGGGCTAGTCCCAGGGGAATATGGTGGTGTGCTAAGCAGTATTAATCTGGTGACTCATCCCCTTGAGCCCACACTCTGGCTCCCGGGTGGTCAGCCTTGGGTTAGGTATAGCCTTTCTTGGCCAGCACCCTCCTCAGCCTCCAGAAAAAACCTCTTGAATTTGGAAGGGGATTGGGAGGAGGAACTGTGGGGAAACAGGGGCTCAGATTCTAAGTCTGGAGACCAAAAAAGACCAAATCCCAGAGGACAGCTGGTATCTTTCATTGGTTTTGATTCCCCTCCTCCCCAGGACGATAACAGAGAGGGACATGCTAGCTCTTCGTCCACTTAGTCCATATTTACCAATAGGGCCCTGTGGGATGACTCAGACTCAAGGATGAAGCCCCTTGCTTCTTCCCTGCTGCCCCAACACCATTTCTGTCCAGCCATACCTTCCCCATGATTGCTTCAAGGCCTAGAGTGTAGGGTGTCCCTCTCCTCTCTGCCCATGCTTTGCATACTGTCTCCATTAATTATTTGCTTATTCTGATGATATTCTTATGATGCTCCATTTCCCTTCTCTCCCTAATCTTGTGCCTTCATGAAAAATAAGAGTTGATCCATTGAGTGCTAAGCTTTTACTTTCAAATTCACTTAATATCTCCACCATGGCCATCCTACTGGTTTCTTCCATTGGACCAAGTGGTGGTTAGGGCTTCAGGCCTTTAACCAGCTCACCTGGGCTCTAACTTATTGTGGGGCAAGATTCTGAGGGTTGCTAAAATTGAGGAAAAGGCAGTAGTATTAATATATTCAGCCCCATTGGACTTCACTTCTGTGCAAGCAGCATTTTTCTGGGACCCCAGAAAGTACAGTTGTATTCACTTGAGACAATGTGGAGTGAATCACAAGGACAGAATGGAGTGTTTGCATGAGAGCACAGTGCCTGTTGCCGATAGCCTCAATGTATTTATAGCCCTGGGGGAATTGGTCTGTATGATGGGGGTCACGGAAGCTGGGTAGTGGGAAACAGAGCTGACCCACCAGGTTCCAGATGCTCCATCAGCTGCTTTGTTGAGAATTCTTAGGGTTGTTTTCAAGTACTTGGGTAGTCATGGTCCTAGGATTTATGTGATGACATCAGAAGGTGGCCCTCCTAATTGATCAAAGCTTGGTTTTCCTAATGATTGTAACTAATCCTTTCCTCCAGGGCTCTGCTTGAGTTTGGAGCAGAGGAAATTCTGATTAAAGCACTTTGTATGTTTGATGGGCACTTGCTCTGGGAGAGGCAACATGGCTTATGAACAAACTAAGAGCCTTTGCTGGAGGAGGCCTAGGCTCTTTAACCAGACCTATCTCCTGTGGAGAGCAGAGATAGGCAGGACAACTGGCCCCAGCTTGATGTGAATAGGTCACTGGGAACTGGGCCAAGTACTGTGAAGGGTACTGCCCCCTGGTGGATCCAGAGTTGCCCTGCAGTCCAGCTGTGTAGATAATTTTATATGACATGACCAATCTGTGGGATTAGATGGTCAAACCACCCCCTCCACCTCTCAGGACAGAGGGCATACCAGGCATGCAGGTACCTTCTTAAAAGCCCTGCAAAGCCCTCATTAGTTGGAGGTGAAGAAAGGATGAACCAGTTCAGCAAAAGTCAAGGGAGCAATGATCTCCTTCCCTACAAAGTTCTGCCCTATTGACAGAGTTTTCCAGGAGTTCATCAGGTCTCATGTACCTATTCCTTTTTATAAGAACAATGATGTTGGGATAACTGGACAGCTGCATGTAAATCAGTGAAGTTAGAATATTCCCTCAAACCATACACAAAAATATTAGCATAGTATCCTCAAGGTTCATCCATGAGGATACATAGTACACATCCTGTACTATGTGATAGGATTTCCTTCCATTTTTAAGCTGAACAATATTCCATTGTATGTGTACTACATTTTGCTCATCTATTCATCTGTCAGTGGACATTTGTGTTGCTTTTATCTCTTGGCTGTTTTGAATAGTGCTGCTATGAATGTAAGTGTGCAAATACCTCTTTGAGATCCTGTTTTCAATTCTTTGGGATATATATACCCAGAAGTAGGATTTGCTGGATCATGTTAGTTCTATTTTTAATTTTTTGAGGAACCTCCATATTGTTTCCCTGTGAGTTACACCATTTTATGGTCCTAACGACAGTGCAGTTTCTCCACATCTTTGCTAACACTTTTATTCTCTGTGTTTTGATAGTAGCCATGCTAATGGGTGTGAGGTGATAGCTCATTGTGGTTTTGATTTGCATTTCTCTGATGATTAGTGATGTTGAGCATGTTTTCATGTGCTTCTTTGCCAGCAGTGTATCATCTTTGAGGACATTTCAAGTCTTTTGACGAGAATGGATAACTTTTTAAAACTTAAAAAAATTCAATTTATGGAAAAAGTTGCAGGAATAGACAAAGAACATACATATACCCCTACCCAGATTGACCTATTGTCAACATTTTGCTTGATTTGTTTTATAATTTGTGCTCTCTCTAATATGTATTTTCTGCTTAACTATTTGAGAGTAAGTTTCATACACTATGACTTTTTTACTTCTCAAATACTTTATTGATATTTTCTAAGAATAAAGTCATTCTTCTGTATGATTATACAGCCATCATCTTCAGCAAATTTAATTGTTACAATACTTTTTTCTAATCTACTTTCCATATTCTGGTTTTGTCAATTGACCCAAAATTGTTCCTCCAAGCATTTTTTAACATCTTTATTGAGATATGTTTCATATAACATATAAATCACCAATGTAAAGTATATAATTCAGTGGCTTTTAGTATATCTACAGAATGTGTATCTATGCCCACAATCAATTTTTGAACATTTTCATCATACCAAAAAGAAACCTCATATGCATTAACAATCACTCCCCAACTTCTCCCTCCCCGCGTCCCTGGCAGCCACTAATCTACTTTCTGTCTCTGTGGATTTCCCTGTTTTGGACATTTCATGTAAATGGAATCATATAATATTTGGCATTTTGTGTCTGGTTTCTGTCACTTAACATAATATTTTCAAAGTTCACCCATATCATTGCCTGTATCAGTACTTCATTCCTTTTAATGACTGATTAACGGTCAGTTGCATATAGAGACGGCAATTTGTTTGTCCATTCATCAATTGATGGCCACTTGAATTATCTCTACTTTTTGGCTGTTAAGAACCATGATGCTGTGAACATGAGTGTACAAGTTTCTGTGTGGACATGTTTTCATTCCTCTTGGGTTTATATACCTAGAGTGGAATTGCTGGACCATATGGTAACTTTATGTTTAACCACTGAGGGACTGCCAGATTGTTTTCCAAAGCAACTGTACCATTTTCCATTCTCATTAGTGGTATATAAAGTTTCCAGTTTCTCCATATCCTTGCCAAGACTTATTACTTGTCTTTTTGATTATAGCCATCTTAGTGGTATCTCATTATGGTTTTGATTTACATTTCCTTAATGAATAATGATGTTGGACATTTTCCTTATGTTTATTGTCCATTTATGTATCTTTTTTGGAGAAATGTCTATTCATATCCTGTGCCCACTTTTGAGGGGGGATAATTAGGAATACCCATTTTTAAATTGAGTTGTTTGTCTTTTTATTCTAGGAGTTGTAAAGTTCTTTATGTATTCTGGATACTGGACCTTTATCAGATGTATGATTTGCAAATATTTTCTCCCATTCTGTGAGTTGTCTTTTCATTTTCTTGATAGTGTCCTTTGATGCACAAAAACTTTTAATTTTGCTGAAGTCCAATTTATCTAACTTTTTCTTTTGTTGTTTGTGCTTTTGGTATCATCTCTAAGAAATTATTGCTTAGTCTAAGGTCACAAAGATTTATACCTGTGTTTTCTTCCATGAATTTTATAGCTTTGGCTCTTACATCTAGGTCTTTGATACATTTTGAATTAAGTTTTGTATATGATATGAGGTAGGAATCAAGATTCATTTTCTTGCATGTGGATATCCAGTTGTCCCAGCAGCATTTGTTAAAAAGACAATTCTAGTATATGTGCTGCCAAAGCAAGCACTAAAAAGATAATTCTTCCCCCAGTATATTGTCTTGATACCCTTGTCAAAAATCAATTGATCATAGTTATTTTGGTTTGTATCTGGATCTTGTTAGTTCTATTTTTAATTTTTTGAGGAACCATGTAATTCCCCCCTCAAAAAAATAGACTCTCAGGTCTATTCCTTTGGTCTATATGTCTATCTCTATGCCAGTTCCACACAGTCTTGATTATTGTAGTTTGGTAGTGAGTTTTGAGATTAGGAAGTGTGACTCCTCCAACTTTATTCTTCTCTTTCAAGATTGTTTTGTTTGTTCTGGGTTCCTCATGAGTTTTAGGATCAGCTTGTCAATTCTGCAAAAAAAGCAGCTAGGATTTTGACAGTATTTGTGTTGAATGTATAGATCAGTTTGGGGAATATTGCCATCTTAACAGTATTAAATCTTCCATTCCTTGAATGTGAGGTATCTTTTTATTTATTGAAGTCTTCTTGAATTTCTTTCAACAATGTTTTGTAGTTTTTAGCGTACAAGTCTTCCACCTCTTTGGTTTCTGGCCTTCATTGCTTCTTGTGAGAAATCAGTTGTTAATCTTATTGAGAGTCACTTGCACATGATAAGTCACTTCTCTTGTGCTGCTTTCAAGATCAATTGTCTTTGATTTTCAGCAGTTTGATTGCAATGTGTCTAGGTATGGATCTCTTTAAGTTTATTCTACTTGAAGTTTGTTGAGATTCTTGGATGTGTAGATTAATCTTTTTCATCAAATTTGGGAAATTTTCTGCCATTGTTTCTTCAAGTATTCTTTCTACCCCTTCTCTCTCCTTATGGAACTCCCATTATTCATCTTGGCAGTGACCCCCCTTTTTTTTTTGAGGGGGGAATTACATGGTTTATCAATCTGAGTATATTTGTGTTTCTGAAAACAAGAGATAAACCAATGATTCTTTAGCCAAGCTAGAGACTGAAAGAGTATAAGGATATGCCAGAGGTGAGGGTGGAAAGGTGGCATTGAGAGACACTGGTGATAAACTGTAAAGGTCAGCTCAGACAGAGTAAGCTAGCCAAGTGGAATGGAGGAGGTAACGGTAGCAGGATATAGTTCAGATACAGGAATGTAACACATTAACAGACAAGGAAGAGTAAACCCATACATGATAAGACACTTTAAAATTAAATGCTATTCAGATATTAGGTAGCCATATGACTAAAAAGTGACTTATGAATGGGCTTAATTTTCAGATAAGTTAAAAAGCTAAGTTAATTTTAAAAAGAAGAAAAAACCAATTAAAATTATATTATTAACTATGTGATGAAGATAGATTGGGAACTAGAAGGCATTGTTTGTGGCAAAGTTGGAGTAGTCTCCTCTATAAAAATAAAATGTTATGTATGATAAAAATTGAGAAAGTGATATTGGTATCAGAAAAACATTTGTGATAATTGAGACAGAAAAACAATATCCAATTTGACCACGAATAGCCTTTTTTTCCCACACAACTTGTGTACATATAAAAGGCAGTTTGATATCAGGATGCACAGATGATAATCTCAA
The DNA here is from genome assembly GCF_048564905.1 of Vicugna pacos. Taxonomy (NCBI): domain Eukaryota; kingdom Metazoa; phylum Chordata; class Mammalia; order Artiodactyla; family Camelidae; genus Vicugna; species Vicugna pacos. The sequence continues at coordinate 41,076,550 of NC_132995.1, forward strand.
CCACATGGGAAAACAATTTAGTTTGTTTTCACCAATTAAGAAAATACACTGAAGAAAAAATGAGGTTCTACTCTGTACCTATAGAATTAACTAGAAATGAATAAAATTTATAAACAGTAGTGTTAAGTGTGTGTGGGTGAGCAGGCGTATACTTGTGGTTTTATTGGTAACAGTTTAAATTAATTTCTCCATTTAACAAAAGCGGAGCATCTGCTGTGTGTAGGTATTGAAGCCAACTTCAGCAGATGTTTAGTGAGCACTTACAACGTGCTAGAGGCTAGTGATACGAAGATGATTGAGACTGTGTCCAGGTCCCAAAGGCTCTTTTGGTGTAGTCTGGAGACAGAAAAGAAGGTAAGATGTTTCAAGGGCCTTTTTGCCTCAGCTCCTTCCCTTGGGGCTCAGGCTACCTGGTCAGGGTCCTCAAAGCCCACCTTTGTGTGGACCGAACCCTCCTCAGGAGGTTCACTGTCTAATGGTAAAGGTACAACAGTTGCATCCATAACTAGCATACAAAGAAGCGATAAGGCTGTCAAGGTGGACTCTGCAGGGGCTTTGGGGAATCCTGAGGAGGACAAGTTACTATTGCGGGGCTGGCTTTGCTTTGCCCTGCCCATTCCCAGCTGCAGCTCAGCCTGGCTGTAGACCTTGTTTTTATAAGCACAGGCCACTAGGTGCTGCCCACTTGTCCTCTTGCCTTCTTGCCTGCCCTGCAACCAGGATCACTGGCTATGGGAGCGCTGTGTTGGGGTCTGTCTGTGCTTTGGGACACCGCACTGATTCTTGGGGCTTGAGTGCCAACCGTATATCCATACTGCTTGGAGGTAGTGATTTATTTGGTCAGGCCTGGTGAGCATCAGATACTTGATGACCTGGACACAACATGAAAAGAATAGCCAGTGAAATACCTAGAGTGCGTATTAACCTGGATGATAGATGTGGGGAGGGGCCTGTGGATGCCAGAGGGCCTGTTCGGCCACTTTAGCCCTACGTGCCACATGAGGGAGCGAAGGCCATTGTGTCCACCTGGCTGGGGTTGTGACATGCCGAGGTTCAAAGCAAGTCAGCGTGAGCCTGAGTTCCAGGGCTGAGAGTTTCTCCCTGTCTTCTTCTGGACTTCCACAACTCCTAGATGTGAGCTTCTGGGCAGTGTGATGGGTGCCTAGCCCTTCAGATTTATCTTCCACATCTGTTGAAATGACCACCAAACAAAGCAGAGCAGTCTTGTCTCCCACCAAGAGGTAGAGAATCTCAACCCTTCAGGACACATGAGCTTTCCCTTCATTTTTTCTGATCCTGATTTTGAAGAAACCCCCTTTTCCTTTCTTTCCTGAATCTGCTTGAATATCCCCAGAGCTGAGGGCCTTACCCCTTTCATTTCCTCATAGCGTGACCTGTGTTGGATAGAATTTTAAATTTTTCTTTCCTATGTTGATCTCAGGTCTTCCTCCCTGTGCTCCTGTTCAGTGGTCTCACTTTTGTCCTTGGATGTTTCCTGGGAGCCCTTCACTGCTTGCTGTTTGCATAGGGATGAGGTGGGAAGTTCTTTGAGGGGATGGGCTGGAGCTGAGACTAGTAGATGAGGAAGGTCCAGGTGTCCACATCTTAGGCTGTTGTCTTCTCTCTGACTCCCTGAGTGGCTCACCCCTTCTAGGCCCCAGACATCTCTAAGGTCCCTGGGAAGAGGAGCTCACTGACAGGAGCTGACTCAAGCCCCTGCTTGCCAGGCTTTGTTGCGGAGGACAGTACTACATATCCAAAAAGCCATGATTTGATGTTGGTAGTTGGGTGACAGGCCAGTTGACCCCCATCAGGTGTGTGATGAAGGCCTTCCCCCTATGCCTAGGGCATATATGTGTCCAGGACTGACATGTGCTGTTTGGTTCCTCTGTAGGAGCTGATCGACCTCAAGATGCTTCAGTGCAAGAGAGTTGTCAATGGTGAGTGCAACTCTGGTCCCAGGACTGTGTGTGTGCCCAATCACAGCCAAACTGTGCTACCACTGCCCTTGCCCTGGTGACAGTGTCCTCCAGGGTGCTCCTTGCCTGGCTGTGTAATTTGATGGATCACATGCTCCCTTGAGAACAGTCCCTGCTCTTCAGAGACTGTGACAAATAGCCAGATGTGAAACAGGCAGAGGATGCCTTCTACCCACAGACTTGCTAGCATGTAAATCACCAGATGTCACTGCACAGGAGGGATGCTTAGGGTCAGGATGGCTTCAGCACTGGTCCTGGTTCTGCCACTTGCTAACTGTGTCCTTAGGCAAGTCACATGACCTCTCTGTCTCAGTTCCTTTAGCTGTAAAATGAAAGTTATAATCCATGCTTTATTTAAATCATAGGATTGGAATGTGAGGATCACATAAGATAAGGTACACGTAAGTACTTCGCAAATGGAAGTGGTGAACTGTGCTGAATTGTGGTTTTGCTTATACTTTATTGATGAGGCTGATTCTGCTTTGATTAGAGTTGTGGTATTGTCTGAGGTTTTTGAAATGTATACATGTTTGTGAAATCTTAATGTAAGTTCACTAGAAGTTATGACTTAATTTTGTCTTTAATTGTTTTAGATTTATATTTTCTTTGTGTTATGAAAAATTCAATGTTATAGATGTGTACAACTTAAAAAATGAAAATCCCCCATCATCCCATACTTGAAAAATGATCACAAGGAGAAATAACATGTACTTTTTTATATGTGTAGTGAAGTGTATGTATAAAAATATGACATATTTATATATACTCTCCCCCTTATACACAGATGTGGATCATGCTACATGTTTTGCTACTTACTTTTCTGTTAGGATATTTTCCCATGTTAGTACCTATTAATGACTATGTCAGAATGGATTTCACCAGCACTTTAACAGGGGTTTCAGTATTTTGATGTTAAACATAAAACTATAGTGTAAACACTAAGTTTTTGTGGTTTTTCTCTTAGACTTCTTACTGCCAGTCATGATCAATGTGCTGTTGGGGATCACTTCAGTGACTTCTCCCCACATGTCATTGCCTTTACCCCACCTTTTTAACCTTCTAATCTGCTCAGTGCTGGGATGATACTAAAAACTTCCCTTTGTGGACGAGCTTTATGTGCATTAACGATCTCCGTTTTTGCTCAGAAAAGCCTTTGAGGTAGGTGTGTTCTCCTGTCTGCCACTTTGGGTCTCTTCCATGTGGTAGTCATCTTTGAAAGCTAGTAATGATAGTACCTACTGCAGAACTTCATTATGAAGAGCATGTGAGATTCTTGTTGTTTGCAGTAGTTACGTTCTATAAAGTTGCTGCAAACACCAAATTAGCAAATACTGAACCATTGCTCCTGGGGGAAATACAGTGTTAGATTCCTGCAAGACTTTGGTCACACTATTTCATTAACAGATCAGTACATAACCTTGTTTTATGTGTGTTTCTGTGTAAAGACACATTATTTAATATATAGTGTTGATTCATTAAACTGAACTCACAGCCAATAGCACTATGATTTCATGCCTGAATAAACAGCACTATGATTTCATGCCTTATCTAACACATGTATTTTTTCTGTAAGGCATGTCACCACCTTCTTATGCTTAGGAGCACTAGGTAGCACTTCAGCACTGTGCTAAGGGCCATTGTAGATGGTGAGATCACCAACAAAAAGCCCCAAAATGTAAAGAAAGTGGCATTAAATAAATACACCGTCGTAAAGACCCTTGTTTACAGGACGAGAGCTGAAAGAAGAAGGCAGAGCGTTACCTTGTTTGACTTCAGCTGGGTATGTGTGTGTTGGTGACTGCATATTTTGCAGTTCTATGCATGTCCGTGAATGGCCATGAAAATGCCACAAGTGTTGATTAGGGGGTTACAAATAAATTTTAGCAAGCAGGCATATTTGCAGATACACAACTGTAAATTATGAGGATTTCCTGTGATATCATAAATCTCCACTCACAATACACAATGCACATGATAGGTAAGTAATTAAGAAACAGCAACTTTGGGGGAGGGTATATAGCTCAGTGGTAGATCACATGCTTAGCATGCGTGAAGTCCTGGGTCCAATCCCCAGAACTTCCACTAAAATTAATTAATTAGTTAATTAAAACCTAATTACCTCTCCCCAAATAAAAAAAAAAAAGAAATAACAACTTTGCTGCATTTCAGAATGACATCTTTTGGGAAGATTTGGACAAAATCTGAAACACAGATAAGGTTCTTCGTATGTACACTTTCTGTCAAAGTTAAAAAAATTGAGAATTGTAAACACCATACAGAGAAAGTGCATAAGACACAAGCATGCAGTTTAACAAATAACTAAAGCGAGCAGTCATGTAACTAACCACCTCTAGGTGAGAGAGTAGACCATCATCAGCACCTGAGAAGTCTCCCATGTATGCACTGATTTCTTTCAAGAATAGTATATTTCCAGCATCCCATTTTTCCCTTCAGGGTGATACTTTTCCTGTGTCTTCTTCTAGGGATTAGGCTGGGTTGAACCTGCTTCTTCACCAGGTGGCGCCATGTGTTTGTGTTTTCTTGCAGAGGTGCTCAGCACAGTGGACTTTGTTGCTCCTGACGACCGAGTGGTCTTCCGCACCTGCGAAAGAGAACAGAGCAGGGTCGTCTTCCAGATGGTACGGGATCCCAGGGCTGAGTGCATTCCCTGCTCGTGCCCCCTGCCGAGACAGTACTAAATGCCTGGGTTCCACTGCACAGTGGTCTTCAGTCTTGCTGAGGACTCTACTTTGACGGTTTTCAAAGATCTGCTCATGAGCGATTACACTGTTGAAGATGGTTTATGGAAATCAAGATCTAGCAGTCTATTATATGCTTCCAGTCTCAAATTTAATTTCCTTCATCGCAGGGATTATCTATTTGGCATGATTTATATATTTTTATTCCCTGGCATTGGCTATTCAGATCATGGTCTTTGTTTTGTGTAGTCTGTATCTATTTCCCATAAAAAGAAACGAGGTTTCCTCAAGAGTAGTTAAGATTTGTATTAGAGTTGAGTAGTGATTCTATAACTCTGTTCTCTCATTTTGGGAATTTCTTGGTCTCTTTTCAGAGATACCTCTTGAATGATGTTTAGGTTTTTAAAAAATTGATAGCAATGAGTAGACATATGATAAAGCAAATATAGAAAAATGTTAATTGTAGAATCTAAGTGATGGGTATATGAATGTTCACACTAAAACTTTTCCAATTTTTTTTATGTTTTAAAGTAATTGCACCATTGATAACACTTTCTCAGCCCTCCAGGTCTACTTTTGGTCTCCACCAGTGAGCTAGTCTGGTGGGCTAGCTGTTAAAGAGAAAGCTAGCTGGACTTCACTTGCTGGTGTGTGTGTGTGTGTGTGTGTGTGTGTGTGTGTGTGTGGCGTGCCTGGGTGTCCTTTCTGTGCATGTGTACTTGTGTCAGGGCAGCAGTTGATGCAATCTCTTATGTTCCCAGGGGACTTCAGATGCAGAGCGAGCCCTTGCTGTGGCCAGGCTTGTGTAAGTTCTTCTCTCTTTGGGACTGCCTTTGCCTCTCCCATGGGCTGTGTGGTCTTACTATTCCTGGTGACCTTGGAGGTGACATCTTTCTGCTTCCCAGTTCTGCTTCCCAGTCCACTGCCTTCTGTTTCCTGGTTAAGAGTGTCAGGTTTCCTTCTCTATTTGTGCCGTCCAAGGCCTGCCCTGGGCCTCATGTGTACCCATTGTGTCTGGACCCCAGAGAATCTCTGAATGAGGGCCTATTTTTTAGTGTTAATTCATTTTTGATACTTTGATACTTCGCTGCTTGCTGACTGTGCGACTTTAGGTAAGTTACTTAACCTCACAGAGAACTTAGTTTCCTCATCTATAGAATAAGACCAATAGTACTACCTCCCTCTGGCATTACAGGGAAAGGTAAACGAAATGATGCATGTAAGTGTCTTGCAGTGTGTGGCACACAGTGAGCGCTTACTAAGTGCTAGCTATTGTTATTAATTACAACCAGGGTGAGAAGGAACCCAGGCAGTAGTTGCTGCTGTTTACAGACTGTTAACTGTGTATGTACCAGAAGATGAGGGACTATGTCTGAGAATTGTTTGCAGGAAGCCACCTGTGCAGCCTAGCACACAAAGACTGCCCTGCAGCTTCCACCAGAACCAGTGCCCTGGAAAAGGGCTCTTGTGCTCCTGTCACTTTTATGTATTGACAAAGGGCTTTTACCACCCAGTTAGAACTGGAACTCTGGGATCTAGTGCAGCGTGGCTGTCATTCTGCATTTGACTTACCTGATACAACTTGAAACTAGCGAAGTCCTCTACGCTAGCCCTTACCTCATGTGTGAGTGTGTTATATTCTTCCTCTGGAGCTCTGCTCAGGGGAGCCAGTTGCACATTTTAGAGACAGGATTTTTTACCTTCTGTCACTGAGGGTTGGTGTGTTTCAGAGGGCTAGGGACACTGTAAAAATTTCATGAGCTCAGACCCATGCCTTTGACTCTGTGCTACTCTCAAGTTGAGCATTTATTACCTTTTCTCCTTCATGTTTTTCCAGTGAAAATGATGTGGCTGGTATTGACGTCAACATGGGATGTCCAAAAGAGTATTCCACCAAGGTAAACTGATTTCTTTATACTTGTTACTAATACAGGGTGCAGATTAAGGGAGACTGACAGGACGTGACAATGAAGTACAGTCCCTGACTCTGTTCTAGATCCTGTACTAATGGGCAAAGTGCTCCAAAGGATATTATTAAATCTACTGGCAAGAGTAGAATATAGATTATGGTAGATTAGCTAAAATTACTGTATCAGTGTAAATATATAAAGTTGATAACTTCTGTGGTTATGTAAGACTATCCCTGTTCTTAGAAAATATACACTGAAATATTTAAAGGTCAAAGGCTATGATGTACGTAATTACCCTCAAATGGTTCAGGAAAAATTTTATATGTGCATACACATGTATACATATATATATAAATAAATACACACACAGAACACTTGTGCTCAAGTAATAAAACAAATGATGTAAATGTTAAAAGAAAGAATCATGTGAACAGGGCTTTGCCTTTTCTTGACTAAAACCAAGACACATGTTACAAAAAAATAGAGGATGTAATACGTGTGTCCCCATTGTCATCACAAGAGATCAGACATGACTGCTAGGGAAACGCAGAGAAAGGAGCAGAAAGGCAGCGCTTTAAACTAAGGATCCTGTGCGGAAATGTGGGCCTTGGTGAGGAGGTTTGGGACCCTGAAGGCGGAGGGAGGGACACAAGCAGGGACCTAGAGGCCAACATGAAGTAGAGGCAGAGAACCTTGATTTGACCAGAGGGTTGGGGAGTGGGAAACAAAGAGGAAGCTGAGGAACACAGGATTGAAAATCTGGATTGGGACCAGATTAGCTGAACTTTGACTTGAGATCTCTCTGACCTTTTTTGAACAGAGAAGGCATGTGATCAGAAATGTAGTTTCCTTCCCCAAGGGGAACCAGTGTTACTGGTTTCTTGTGTATCTTTCCAAATATATTCTATATATAGAAATATTTAGACATACTAATCTGGAAGTCATGTGTCTAGTGGATTTGAGTGGATTCGAGTGGGAAGAGGCTAGAGGTCAGGACACAAGTATGGGAGATGAAGGTCTTGGGTCCACAGGAGAGACCAGAGATGGAGAGAAGAGAAGCCAAACTAGAGCAGAATTTGACAGGACTTGGCTGGCAAATGATTGGACTGGAGAGGTGGGATGAGTGGTGGTGGTAGGTGGAGGAAAGACTGGCAGCCTGGAGGACTGTTGGTCGTCAATGCCACCGGGACAGCTAGAGGAAAAGGATGTTTGGATCGGAAAACAAGGACAGCTTGGGATTGGCTGAATGTGGGGTACCAGAGGGACTCCTGCGGGGCTGTCCCTGGGAATCTTACCACAGGGTGTGAGGTCAGGGTCAGGCAGACATAGAAGATGTCCTCATGGCCCACCGCCCAGAGTCAGCCGCTCTGCTCTCAGGAGTTACTTGGCCTGGGGACCTTTGCTTTAGGCCAGGAGGCTGAAGGCTGCCTGAGGGAAAAGCCGTTTGGATGCTTGAAAACCAGAGGGCCTTCTGGACAGCTGCTTCAAGGAATTGTGGAGGTTTGAAATTGCCTGTGAGAAGTTGAGAATATCAGGTTATCTTTTGCTACCTTCTAATTACTCTTGGATGCCCCTGAGTTGCATATGGAGCAGAGTTGAAATTGTTGGAATATTCTCCCTGAGATCGTGGAGTGAAAAAAGCAAGAAACAGAATTGTATATGGTGTACCACCATTTATATATGGGGGAGGGGGAATGAATATATATATATATAACATACATATATGTTTACTTCTCTTCTCATAGAATATATTTGGAAAGACACAGAAGAAACTAGTGATACTGGTTTCCCCCAGGGAAGGAAACTAAGTTTTTATTTGGTTTTGCATAGGGACTAAATCCCCATTGCAGGGTGCTACTTAAAATAATAAATAACTGTCACAGCACTGGTATTGACAAGTCAGGACGGATACCTCCTAGTATGTCATACCAATGCATACCAGCTGAATATCGCTCTCTTCTCATAGTTCAAAAATTGAAGTCATATTAAAAAAATAAATCAAATCTCAGGGATGGAGAGTTCTTACTCTTTATCCTTTTGAACTTTTAAGATTTTTAATGTGTTACCTATTCAAAAAAGCAAATAAATAAGTTAAATAGAAAGGAAGGAAGGAAATACCAATTGAGAAAGCCATTGTTGTGGAAGGAAGGGCCAGTGAGACTGGATTTTAGATCCTGTGATTCTACAAGGAAGGGCCGGATTTCATGTGTGAGGTGAAGGACATACAGAGCCAGGGTTGAGTGGCCAGGGCTTCCTTAAGTCCTCTAAGGTTTGTAGCTGAGGGTCCAGGGCTAGGAGCTCCTCTGATCTTCTCTTTCTCCTCTGAAATGCAGGCTCAGTCTTTGCTGGTTCAGTGTTCTCTCTGGTTCTAATCTGTCACCCTTAAACATGAAATTAAACTCTAATAATAACTGAACAAAAACCTTCTGAGCATATCCTGTGAGCATTCATTAGTATACAGTCTGTATACTAATACCATATATTTATTGGATTTGTTTTTTTACATTTCCCCCTCCTCTGATTATTTAAGTAATTCATACCATTGTACAAAACTTGGATAATGTAGAAAAGTACAAAAGAAGCAGGAAAATCACCAGTAATCCCACCATCAAGGGACAACCACTGTTACTAACGTCAAGATTTAAGTGCTTCCATAGGCTGTTGGTTTCCATTAGCTGGGGCTTTTGTTAGAGTCTGACATTTGTCTGGGCGCTCAGAACTGGGTGGGCCATTGTCGTGGACAAGGGTTGCAGGTGATGTGTAGCTTTGCTGGAGGTGGTGGTGTCAAAGGAAGTGATGTTAAAGATCAGAAGAAGATGCATTTGATCTCATTTCAAAGGAAGAATGATCTATTGTTTTTTTAAGAACTTGACAGATGGTGGGGTTTAGTTTATTAAGACACTGAGACCCTGGGTAGGGAATGGGCAGTCCTGAAAATGTTTTTTTAGAACCTACTTCTAGATAGATCTGTGGGTCTTGCTAAGAGAATCGGACTGATGACATTTACAGTTCATCAAACTCTGGTCCCTGAGATTGTGGGCACAGATGCAGCTGCTTTTCTGCATGCTTAGGAGAAGTGCTGATTTTAACTTGGTCCCTTGGAGGCAAGTACTGGGGTGCTGCCAGATTGCCATACCACGGGGAGGAGCCACCCTTCTCCAGCTGTAAGAAGCCTCTCTGTGTGCTTTTCCTTAGGGTGGAATGGGAGCTGCTCTGCTGTCAGATCCTGACAAGATTGAGAAGGTAAGTCCTGCATGAGTGAAAGCAGAGGTCCTTAAACATGCCTGTGAACTTGAGTTCCCTGGAACACCTCTCCCTTCCCTTCCCCAGATTTAGGGGATCAGTCACTCCACCTGGGAGTCTGGACATATTTTTAAAGGCTTCCCAATGATTTTGACATGCAGGCAGGTTTAGGAACCCCTGAGCTAGCCTACAGCAGCCTTGGAGTTCTTAGAAGCCCAAGGCTAGGGACGTGTCAACCGAGAGCAAGGGGACCTGAGGACTCATTTAAAACCACCTCTGTATTGCCTCTCTCCCTTCTGAGAAGATCATGAGAATGTAGGCCAGGCTCTTTGTGGGTTGTGGATGGGCTCAATGGCTGTGTGTTTCAGGTGATAGGACTGGCCTTTCCTAGGGGGCTTGATGAGATAGAGTCCACCATCCGCCTTTGAGAGCAGCCAGGCTAGGGACATGTGAGGTAAGCTGAAGTTAGCCTACTCTGATCCCCTTCTCTTGATGATTCTGGTGGCCAGCTTCATGAGGCCCTGGGGACAGGTTGATGTTTGCCACCCCATGTTGTGAGCTGCCAGGGCATGTGGGAGTGACATTTTCTGCCACACCATATACACCTTTTAGTTTCTTCTTATTCCACTGGCTTTTTCCTTATCACTTCTCTTAGCTCCTTTGATTTCCTTTTCATTCTCTATCCCCATTTTCCTGTCTGGGCTTTAAGCATCCTAGTGTCTCCCACAAGGTAGAGCAACTTGGGATAAGGCACCACCCATTAGAGCTGCCTTTGCTGGGTCAGTAGCCCAACTCTGTATATTCCTCCACCCTCTACTGTCTCTGGGATCTAGGAAGACAGTGTGTTTGTAGGCTAAGCACCTTCTCATTTTTCCCATGGGCAAAAAGGCACAGGTAATGTATTTCTAATGTGCCTATAATGTATCTTTACCATTTGTAGGGTAATTTCCTTTCTAAAGTAAATCCTGTTACCTGCTCAGATCTGGGCCTGTCTTGGGGCCTTTTCCCCCACAGACTTTCACACCACAGAGACATGAGGTGTGGCTTGGATCTGGGAGAGTTGGATCCAGGAGAGGTTCAGATAGAGTGTGACCAGAAGACAAACTCCAGTTGGCCTTACCCCTCCCATGTGACTCTTGAAAGTAGCTAGGACTTTTGGTTACTAATTGCTTTCTTGGTCCTGAACATGCACATGAAATGAACAGAAATACTGAAAAAGATGCTTAGAGCTGCTTGGATAAAATACACCAAAAGGAAATTCTGCAGAACAGAGAATTGGATCAAACCAGCTGATATTTCTGAAATTACCAAACATCAGAGAATTCTAAGTCAGCACTTACAAAGGAACCTTCCAGAGATGGTACTGTCAGCCTGAGGGAAAGGATTAGTGTCTCTGTCAGAGAATTTTTTATTGTGTATCTTGATGGATAACAATACCCACCCTCCCCTCTTAAAGGGTAGGTGCCCCTTTAAGGCCTGCCAAAGTGATCCTAGGACTTCAGGCCCAGTCAGCCTCCTGTGGCAGCACCTGGGGACAGTTCCTTCCTGCCACGCTCCGGCAGCTGTGCCTGGGCCAGCAGGCCATGTCTTGCCTATGATCTGTCTAGCTGCCTATCAACCCAGCCTCTTGGTCTGATGTCTCCTGGAGAGGCCTGCCCTAGCCTGTCCCTGAGAGAAAGGCCTCTTTCACTGGTTCTTATAATCTGGCTCTCTGCTGCCCCCACCTGTTAGAACCAAAACTGGCAGCCACTGCCTGGATGTCCCCTTGCTCTGCTGGACAGGGATCCAGTTTTTGGAAGAGGGCTCTTGGGATCACCTTCCCCTTGGCTTGCCTGGCCCGAATTTTTTGGTGAGGGAATAAGATAGTAAGGCCACAGACTTACAATGTCATCTACACTTTCTTGATCTCTGACTCTCATATGGTCTGGTTTGCTACTGACCTGACACTTTTCTGTATGACTTTCTTGATTTTTCTTTGGAGTCCTTTGCAATTACTATGCAAAATAAACACTTTTTAATATGTTGACTATGTTGTCTTTTCTGTTACCAGTTTCATTCCTGTATATCCAACTCCCCTAAAGAGAGGGGTACTTTAGGACAGGGTCCGGGTTCTGTTAAAGCTTTCCTGCTCCCTCCCTTGCCAGATCACGAAACAGCAATCAGGGAACATTGCTTTCAGACAGAAATGGAGCCGTGAGCTGTGTGTTCTCAACCAGCGTTAGGCCTTAGAACCATTTTGAGGAGAGAGTGTACTGGGCAGAGTCTTTGGGAAACACATATTCCTAAACCTTGCCCCTAGAGACTCATTCAGGAAGTATGAGGTAGAATCTAAGATTCTGTATTTCTTAAGCTCTCCAGGTGATTCTGATGTTTGCCCTGGCAAAGGATCACTGTGTTCTAAAGAGGCACGCATGCAGATCCATCTATGCGTGTATTCACTCATTCATTCATTCACCAAATATTTGTATGCCACTGCATCCTAGGCAAGGGGCTACTGGTGCTGGGGGTTCAGCATAGAAAAAGGAGGGTGGGTATAGCTCAAATGGTAGAGTACATGCTTAGCATGCACGAAGTCCTGGGTTTGGATCCCAGTACCTCCATTTAAAAACAAAACAAAACAAAACAATAAAACTAATAATAAATAAACAAATAGACCTAATGACCTCCTCCCCCCAAACAAACAAACAAAACAAAACAAAATAAAAAAGATGAATCCTTTCCCTCATGGAGCTTATGTAATAGACACATTCACATGGACACATACATGGACATAGGCGTGTCCATGCCAGTGGGCCACACAGGTCTGGAGCAGAATTAATTAGTACAAGCAGTTGCAGTTGTTTGTTCCAGAAGAGGCAGATGCTCTTGTGTTCTCTCTGCAGATCCTCAGCACTCTTGTAAAAGGGACATGTAGACCTGTGACCTGCAAGATTCGCATCCTGCCATCGGTAAGGATGGTGTGTTACATCTGAAGGTCCATTTTCTCTGGAGATGTAATACGGAGGTGTGAATGACTCTTGAGGGGCCGGAGAAGGTTTGGAGAAGAGGGTAGGGCTGAACCCACTCGAGGAGCTGGCAGCTACTCCCTCTGTGACTTCAGTAACCACCCTGTGTGGTCCCCTCCCTCAGCTGGAAGATACCCTGAACCTTGTGAAGCGGATAGAGAGGACTGGCATCGCTGCCATTGCTGTTCATGGGAGGTGAGTGGTTGCCTTTCTAGTGACCGACTTGCAGGGAAGTCCTCAGCCATCTTAATGTTTTTTTTATAAGACCCCAGGTGACTACCAACTTCTGTGTATGCAGCCTAGGTCCGCCTAGCTCTTTGACATCTTGTAAGTTCTCAGGAAGGTCATACCCTTTATGTGGTTGCATTTTCCTTTGTTTCATTCTTTGAGCATATACTGTGGTAGGCACTGCACCGAACTTTGGTGATATAAAGAGACCAAGAAGGAGGAGAAACACTTCTCCCTCAGGATGAGTGATTTGCTCAAAATTTTATGCAGTCAGGAAGTGGTGGAATTGGAGCTGAGTGTCATTTTCTTTCCACTACATTCAGCAATAGCTTCTCCCTCGAATGACCCCAGGCAGATTGCTGTTCTTTTAAAGACATTACCTATTTTATCTGCCCTTGTTGGACTGCCAGCTGTCACAATGACTAAACAGTCCTTGTATCTGTAGCTAATGAGCTCTTTATTAGGAGCTGAGGTGTTGCTGAAGCCTACCCTTGGTTTCCCAGCCAAACATGCTCCCTGTGTCCAGGATGTACTTTTGTACATAATCCCAGGTCAGCCGACTTTGGCCAGAGTGACTTCTCTTCTTAGTGATGTTCCTTTTGAGTTCAGGCATCTTGTTGGAACAGCCCATTTTTTGCTGGTTGTGTCTATTACAGCATTTTCAGAGAAGGGAACCCAGAACTCCAACATATAAAACAGAAAATCAGAGCTGTGTGTGTTGCAGTCAAATGCTCTACCACTGAGATCAGAGCTGTGTGTGTTGAAGCCAGTAGAAGGAGGTGAAAGGCCATGCATGTGTACACACATGCCCTTTCCTGAGACAGCAGGCTCTGGGCTCAGACTGCCTAGTTTCAAATCCCAGCTCTGCTGTTTGTTGGTTGTGTATCCTTGGACAACTCATTTGACCTCTTTGAGCATCATAGTCCTCATTTTAAGTCCTCAAATTAAGATAATTTCTGCTTTATTGGGTTGTCATGAGGCTCTTAATGAGGTTATAAGTTTACAGCCTTGGCATGGTGCCTGGCATATAGTGTTCTCTAAATAAATAAAGCTATTCCTTTTCCCCACTAGTTGGAAACACTAGGAAGACAGTTTTGGGTGAGTTTAAGGAGGGACTTTCTGGCCATCAAAGTTGTTGAGGATGGGCTAGCACTGGGCAGCTGGGGGTGTGGAGAGGTGGAGATGGAGGCTGGGGGTTGACCAGGCTTTCTAAGGCCTTGTGGCCCCTGACCCTTTTATTGAGGAGTTTAGCAGAGGGAACACACTCAGGCAGGACCTGGGTAAGGGCTGTCTGGGCGACCACCTCTCTTGCTTGTTCTGAGCACACCTCAGGTCAGGGCTTACCTCAGCATCCCTGAGACTCACTCACTCATACACAAGAACTCTTGCAGTTGACCGTGGAAGCAGGAGCCCCAGCTTGTGGTCCTGCCTCCCCTGTGGTTCTTCGTGACAGCCATGGTCTGTGGCCTGCCCTGGTTGCTGGGCCTACCCTATGCCAGGTGCTTCTCCCCAGAATCAGCTGCCCAACTTGGCCTCAGCACAGGCAGCTGTGTGGGAGTGGCCAGTCTGAGCTGCGGCAGCTGTTCCTAGTCCCTAGGGGAGGGCAAGACTGGGACAGTAGAGGCAGCATTCTTAAGACACTGTCTCTCATCTCTGGCAGAGGCGAGGGGAAGCCAGGGAATAGCAGTATGACCACCCACATCAGCCCCCTGCAGCCATGCCCCACATGCAGGCCTCCGAGGGCTGGACTTGCCTTCTCAGCATGAGTGCGTGTACTCTCAGAGGTCAGGGAGAGCCATCCCCTATAGCCCAGACCCCCATCCTTGCTGCTACATGGCCTTCCTGAGGTTCAGTAGGGAGGACAGTAGGGTTTGGCTAATGTGACCCTGTGCTAACTGTGACATGCCCTTTCACACCGAGCCCTCAGCCTTCTTTTTTCTGTCATCTCCAAGGAAGCGGGAGGAGCGACCTCAGCACCCTGTCAGCTGTGAAATCATCAAAGCCATCGCTGAAACCCTCTCCATTCCTGTCATAGCCAAGTAAGCCTTCCTTCCTCCTCATTTATTTTTTTATGCCTCATCTCACCCAGAAGGGATTTGAGGTGGCATATAGAAAATGGAATGAGATAGCATCAAAACATGACCCTAAAGGAGAAGAAAAAAAAGGGTGTGACAAAAAATGAAATTGGGAATGAGGCTGTGGAGTGCTTGTCATGTCTCTTGGCCTCTGGTGAGTGGCCACTGTAGGTATGTGGTAGGCAGTGGCCCAGGGTGTTTTGGTGGACTGGTTGAGGTGGGAGTGTTCAGGGAGAGCAGGAAAGTGACTGCTGAAACAGGCCCAGGAGAAGGCGATCACACCAGAGTCAGGTGGGCAGAGTGTGGGGTGAGAAGTCCCAAGCCAGAACACATAGAGCCATGGCTCAGGGAGCATGACGCAGGTCATGGTCCAAAGCCTGGATGAGCATTCTAGGCAGTGGCAGGACCAGGAACCTTGACTGGCAGGTGTGAGGTACCAATGACCAGCCTAAAGGCCATGCAGTGTCCTGTTGCCACTGGGGAGCTGGCCTGTGTAGGCCAGTTGGGAGTCCAGCTCAGCCTTGCATCTGCCTGATGGCAGGATGGGAACAAAGAAGTTCAGAAGCCCTGAAGCCCCAACAAAATGCATGCCTGGCTGGAGGAAGAGAGAGAGCTAAGGGTGGGGTGGTAGCCAGGCCTGGCCTTCCCCAGGCCAGGGAGTTTTAGGCGTGGCTTAGAGAGAGGACAGGGCTACTCAAGACCCTGGGCCCTGTTGCTACTGCTGCCACTTGAAGGGGGTGCCCCTCTACTCCCATCCCCACATGCAGTGCTGTCTCAGGATGGAGGCTGCTTCCCGGCTGCTAATGGAACAAAGACAGAGCAGTTTCCAAGGGGACCCTTGGGGCCACAGGGTGGCAGGAAGGGAAATTGCAACTAAACCGCGCCTCCTTCCTTCCTCTCATAACCACCACTGCGTCTGTTCCCTACCCAGGGTTTTGATCTAGCCGTTAGTGGGCATATAGGTGCCCAAGCCTGAGGATTTTCCTGTGATCCCAGTATGCATGACCCCTGTCCCTCAGATGTGGGCTGACTTTAGCCACTGTTCAGGATGAGGGGGAAGGAAGGTAAAATTTCCGGAGTACCTGTTAAGAGCCAGGCTTCTTGGTTTGGGCTGCTTGACTGTATTATCTCACTTGGTGCTTCTGACCCCATAGCGGGGTATGTGTTGTAATCTCCAGTCTCTCGAAGCTCTCATAGCTGAAGGACTTGGCCAAAGTCACTTAATGAGCAGCAGATCTGGGAGTTGCTTTCTTAAAATGCTAGTATGAGGATGGGGATACCAGGATGGGGATACCTCTCACCCCCCTGTTGCTTTTCAGTGGAGGATCTCACGACCACATCCAAGGGTTTTTGGATATAGAAGACTTTAGACAAGCCACGGCAGCCTCTTCAGTGATGGTGGCCCGAGCAGCCATGTGGAACCCATCCATTTTTCTCAAAGAGGGTCCACGGCCCTTGGAGGAGGTCATGCAGAAGTATATCAGATACGTATGTCTACGCAGTTTTTCAAAACAAAACATTTTCTCTGTCCGTCACATTCCTGCAGAAAGTGCTTTGGGTGAGCCCCCAGCCCCCAGCAGCCTGTGTCTATTTCCTTTTCTTTGTAGTTCTTGTAGTGTAGCATGGGTTCTCCCTGGCTGCAGTGTGAACAGAGAGGGTGCTGGGGAGTTGTGCCCCTACCACCACCCTCTTCTAAAGCTTCCAAGATGTGGGGGGTCATAGCAAGGACGTCTGGATCCCGGATGCTATTGGGGCCCCAAGCACATGATATTTTTCTTTTTCTCTCTCACATTTCTACCCCCTACACATACACACCCGTGCACAATGACAGTGGCGTCTGAGTCCCTGAAGACACTTGTGCCAATAGGTTGGCACTGGAGCACCCACAGCCAGGAGGAGCCATTGTAGCTGTTGTTGTTGAGGACAGATTCTCTCCGTAAAGACATGTCACCTGATCATCAGTCACAATCCCTTCTAAAACTCTTCTCTTGCTAATTCTTAGAGTACTTTAACTATGATCTTAGGAAGTAGCCTAACTTTAACCCTCTTTTCAGGCAATAGCTTTCTCTTCTCACTGGGAGCTTGATGATGGTGCCAGGGGCATTTCCCTGTAAGGGAGGGTTTTTTTGACACCTGTTCTATCCCCTTGGCACAACCCTGGAACTCTGTGATTAGCTGTGCATATCTATAGGCAGAGACAGTGAGTGGTCCTCAAATTCATCAGTGAGTTGGGCCTGAGAAGAGAGCTCAGCCCTCACCCAGAGCAGACGTACACCCTCCTCTTCAGTCCTGGAGCTCTCACCCACCTGAGGAGTCAGAAGCTTCTTAGATCCTCAGACTGCCTATGCCCCCTTCAAGCCATGTCCATGCCTGGGCAGTTGTGGCTGCCATGACATGTGGGTGTCTCCAAGGCTGTGCAAGCTGGGGATGGTCAGAGGCCCTGAGGTCTATGTCCAGAGCTGCGCAGCCTCTGTTCCAGAGCCTCCTCTGCTTGATGCTGCAGCCCTCATCCTCTTGGCTTAGGGTGTCCTGTTGGGCAGGTTGGTGACCACTGGGTTCTCCAATGATCTGGGTCAGCCAGAGGCACGGGAGGCTTGCCTCAGCCTAGATCAGCCGGCTGGCAAGTCTGTGGCAGAAAAGGCACGTTCAGTAGTGCCGAGCTTGCTCGCTGGGTGAAAGGTGATGTTATTATTCCTGCTCAAGCCCTCCCTTGGCAGCTCAAGAGGGTGTGTTGGGCCAGAGAAAGGGAGTGGCTTTTAAGCATAAGCAGGGCTGCTTCTGGTTCAGCCAGGTGCCTTCTGTCCCAAACAAGTCAAATCAAGGCCTTGCCGCTGGCCAGGGCTTACTCAGGTGTCCTTGCTTTTCCTGAGTGTGCCATGGCACCTCCAAAACACTGAAGACATAGGCCTAGATGAAGCATTAGAAGAGTGTAGGGGGTGAGGGGGGCAGGGGTTCTGGAGGGCTGGGGCACCCTTCACCCAGTGCTCTCCTGCCTGCCTCAGCCAGGTGGGCTTCATTGGGTATCCCTGGGCAGTCGTCCTGCCTCCCTGAGTCTGCATTTCCCAATCTGAGCAGTGGTAACAGCTGCATCTCACACTTGTCTAGCTCAGTGAAATGACAGGTAACACATGCGAACATGCTTGGTGATGGTGCTTTGCTTTTCCCATGAAGGGGGAAATTAGAGACAGGCTATTTAAGATAAGGAATAGAAGAGTCACACCCTTGTCCCAGGGCTGGTCCTGTCACAGCAGAATTTGGCTATTCCCCCTCCCCGCCTTCTAAGATGCTTGGCCGCAGGTCCTCTGTGGTAGCCAATGGTGGCTGAAGTAGGAGGAGCTTCCTACACATCTGGACCTTAGTCAGACTGTCCAGCAGGGTGTGCTCCTGACCGTGGGCCTCAGTATGACCCTCAAGCATTGTACCACTAACTGGAAGAGTAGGCGGCCAGGATGGAGATAGCTCTTTTATGGGGTCACACTGCCTCAGCCTCAGGGACACCTCTAATACCCCCTCAGGGCCCTTTCTCTGCTATCAGAGCATAGCCCTGGCCTCAAAGCCTGCCCAGGCAGCAAGGGGGCTCATGACAGTTCTTCTCTCAGGCTGTGCAGTATGACAACCACTATACCAACACCAAGTACTGCTTGTGCCAGATGCTGCGAGAACAGCTGGAATCGCCCCAGGGAAGGTTGCTCCATGCTGCCCAGTCTTCCCGGGAAATCTGGTGAGAGGGGCAATGGGCTGCTTATCTGTCCTTGCAGACATTATCCAGACTTGACCCTGAGCCCTAAGCTGACTCTACCAAGGGACCCGGGACACAGCTCCTAGAGGTGGATGTGCTGGAGTGGGGAGGTGGAATGGCTTTGCCTCACAGAAGGAGGTTGGACTTAAAGCTTTAGAACTTTCTAGCCCTGGATTGATCTCGGGGGCATAATTTTGGGAACTAGAGCACTAGCAGGATGGAGGAATGTGAGGGCTGAGCTTGGGAATTCCTGGGGAAGAAGGGGCTTTCCTAGTAACAGATATGTCACATGCCAGGCCACCAAGATCCAAAGGTTAGGAGAGTTGGGTTTGTAGAATGGAGCCCCCGGCCTAAGCCTGCACCCAAACCGCATCATTCTGCAGTCTGAGAAGCCACCCCTTGGTCCTCTAGATCTGGTAGAGTTCCAGCTCAGTGGTTGACATCTGGGGCCCCTCACAACCTGGCCTCATGCCTGTTCTCACAGCTCCCTGTTGACCTGTGCTTGTACTGGGTCTCCTGCCTGAATGCTGTCTCCCCCCAAAGTTGGCTGTCTATGTCCTCTCTCCTCCAGAGAAGCCTTTCTGAACCATGCTCGCCCTCAGGCATCCATCTTCATGAATATCCTCCAGCCCTCAAGATGCTTCCTAGAAGGGAAGAGCCTTGCCAGAACCTTCCTCCCCACCTTGGGCCTGTGGTGTTCATTCTGTCCCTACCCTACATAGCTTAACCAGCTTGACTCAGGTATCTTGTGAGCTCAAGAGGGTGACTCTCAAGAGTAGCTCTCTGTAGCTCTGGGTGTTACCTCAGTTTAGGCTTGGCCTGTTTGTGGCCAGGACAGGAAGTGGGGAACCAGTCAGTGGTCAGGCCTCTGTGTCTTCCTCCCATGGGTGCGCATGAGGGTGAGGCCATGTATACCCCTGTGCTTGGTCAGTGTAGGTCAACTTACTCACCACTGGCTGGAGACTCCTGCCTGTGGGTTCTTCCCCAGAAGAGAGGCTTGGCTTAGGTGGTGAGGTGACCTTTAGAATCTTTTCCACCCAGCCCAGCCACCCCTCTAGTGCTCACCTTCAGGAGCCCACATTCACTCTCCATCTGTCAGTTCAAGCTGATCCCAGGGATGGGTAGGAAGCACCTTCTGACGGCTAGGCCCTGGTGGTGGTCTGGTGTGTGTGGGGGGCATTTCTCAGTGGTGGGGCCCTGGGCTATTCAATAGTTTCCTGAATGCTGGCTCCACTAAGAGGCTTGCTGTCCTTTGCCTGTCCCTTCATAGTGAGGCCTTTGGCCTTGGTGCCTTCTACGAAGAGACCACAAGAGAGCTGGATACTCGACGGGCCAAGCTCTTGGCCAGGAGCCCAGAGGAGCCAGCTGAAGACACCTCTGGTGTCATTAAGATGGCTGTCAAGTTTGACAGGTAGGTCTCCAGCTTGGCCTTGGCTTGGGCCAGGGGCAGTACCCTCCTGTCTGATTGGGCCAGCAAGCTGGTTGCTGTACATGGTTAATGCTAAGCTTGGGGACCACAGGTCTCCTTGGTTGGACACTTGTTCTTAATTTTCGGCAATCCAAAGAAGGCACTGTAGAGAAGATAGTCCCTGAAAGCCCAGGCAGTGCTGTCAGGGGTGTGCATGTTGTTCCAAGGGTGACTGGACACCTTTTTACTGACCCGTCCCCTTCCACAACTCAGGCTGGGGGGACTTCTTCCATTCCTGAAAGTCTGTGCTTTTTCCCCTCCTTTCCCCAGTTTCCTGAGGAACTAGATGCCTATAAGGAGCTCCCCAATAGCAACAGGACCCTAACCCTCACGGGTCTGGCTGAGAAACCTACCCTCACTGCCCTTCTCTAGCCCTGTGGTGCCCTCTCTAGGCAGAAGTAGCCTCAGGCCACTTATTGCCTCAGACTGTGACTTAGCTTTGAATGAGGCCCTCATCCTTGTCCTCTGCAATCTAGGATCTGAGCCTTTCTTGGTCCCCAGGCTCAGACCGGTAGTCAGTTTTGTCTGGCAAGGACTTGGGAGGAGGGAGGTGGATACAGCTGGGTTGGGAAGTCATATCCAGGGAGAGCTCCTGGTGGGAAGCTGGAACATGGCACTTCCTACCCTGTCACTGACTGACTGCCACCAGAGTCCACTGTGTCCAGGGAAGCAGCTGATCATCCTGACACTCAGCAGACAGAGTCAGGATGGGCGCTGAGCTAGATCCTGAGACCATTGTGTGGCCACCTATGTTCTCCACCCCCACCCACTCCCTCCTCATCTTGTCTTGAGAGGCAAACTGGACCTTTCTTCTTGGCTGTTGAAGGCTGTTTTCCAAGCTGGACCTCAGAATTCCTAGAGTTCATTTCCCATCCCAATTCCCCAAGCAGCTGGAGCCCATCTTCCCTTTAGATAGAACCCATGCCCCAAGCCACTGGTGGGGCAGAAATGGGAGCTCGGGGAAATAGGTACAGGAGACTTAAGGCAGCAGTGTGATGTCTCAGTTCCTGCAGCTCCTACCAGGAACTGAGTAGGGCTCCTGCTGAGGAATGGAATGGTGTTAGTAGGTGGGCCCTGACTCCTTCCCCTTCTTTCCCCAGGAGAGCATACTCACCACAGATCACCCCCAAGATGTGCCTGCTGGAATGGTGCCGGAGGGAGAAGTTGGCACAGCCTGTGTATGAAACGGTGAGACCCTAGCTGTGGCCTGCCTTTCATCCAGCCCATGACACTCCCACAGCTGGTGCCATCACCCCCAGCACACCCAGAGCTCGTACCTGAACTCCAAACTGCTTGGCTGGAGCCTGGCTCTGCCCTCTGTGGGCCGGTAACAGTTGCTGGTGACTGGGCCAGTTGCTGTTAGCTCCTTCCCTTTGACAGTGGGTCTGTTGTCTAGTTCAGGCCACTTTCATAAAACTAAACCAGAGACCAAACAAAAGGGCTGCTTGGGCCAGTCCCTTCCAGTGGCATTGCTTAGGTAAGGGAGACGTCTCTAGGAAAGGCCAATTAGCTTAGGAAGGATGCTCAAACCTAAGTCAGACTGACATACTTTTGGACCACCCAATTCTGTGCCCCATATCTGGGCCCCTCAGTGGAAACTTTGAGGCCGTATTGCTTCACTTTCTTGGGTCCTGATGATCATGCCTGTTTAGGTTGCTCTGTCTCTTCTGGACTGGCCTTCTGACCTCCAAGCTTGTACCTTCTGGGCCTGTGTTCCCCTTTGCCAGAGTGACTTTTCCAAAACAAAATCTGACCTCTGTCTCCCGTGTTCAAGTCCTCATCAGCTCCCGAGTGCCTTTGGGATCAAGCCCTACTACCTCAGCACAGAGCATGAGACCCCCATGTGTCTTTCAACTTCAGGTCTCATCTGCTCAGCTCTCTGTCCGCCACATCACCTGGTCGTCTTGCCAGGTGTACCTTCTTTGCTCCAGTCCTTGTCCCCTCTCACCCCTTTACCATCTGGTGAACTCATCTGGGGGAACTTGGCCCATCCAAATGTCAATAGGAGGAAACTCCACAGTCCCACGCAGCTAAGGCCTCTAATGGCCCTTTGCTTAAGTCTATGACAGAACTCCTGACACACTGGGATGTCACTGTCTGTTTGTGTGTCTGGCTTTCTTCCCTGGAATATGCACCAGGCACTTCTGCTGGGGAGGAACATGTGATACAGGTAGCCTTCATGTGACTTAGGTGGGAAGTACTTCATTTCATTTGCCTTTGTCATGACCCTGGCAGATGAGCCTCTAGGGCTTATTCCCCCTGCCCTCATGTGGACATCCCTGTGCCTTTGCTCTCTCTGCACCAGGTTCAACGTCCCCTGGATCGCCTCTTCTGTTCTGTTGTCACTGTTGCTGAACAAAAGTACCAGTCCACCTTGTGGTGAGTTTCCCATCAGTGGGCATGAGGCTTGGGGTGGGGGGCCTGATCCCAGCATGGCCTAGGAGGGTCGGGGGGATGGTATATCTGAGCAGTGGCATCCCTGGCAACCCCTTCCTCAGTTTTGTCAGAATCTTTGCCAAGGGTATGTAGAGTCAGGCCTCTCAGCCTCTAGGCCTGTAACCAGTCTGCCTGCCTCCCTGCCTTATTGCTCCATGCCTCGTCTGCCCAGGGACAAGTCCAAGAAACTGGCGGAGCAGGCTGCAGCCATCGTCTGTCTGCGGAGCCAGGGCCTCCCTGAGGGTCGGCTGGGTGAGGAGAGCCCCTCCTTGCACAAGCGCAAGCGGGAGGCCCCTGACCAAGACCCTGGGAACTTCAGAGCTCAGGAGCCAGCCAGGCCTGGGGAGCTGTGCAAGAAGCCCTTTGTAGCCTTGGCAAGTGGTAAAGAGAGCCCACTGGAAGGCTGGTGACCACTGTCCCTATCCTGGTCTCTCCCTCCCTGGGCCTGGCCCTAAGATGGCTGTGGGTGCAAAGCATCAATCAGATGCCATTGGACAATTTGCTGCCCCTGCTTGGCAGGAATTAAGAGGTTCTGGCCTGGGCCATCAGCCTAGAGCATGGGCCAAGGGGTGCCCAGAGTGCCCATCTCCCTTGGTAGGTCTGAATAGCATGGCCAAGTTCCCGGCAACCTCAATATTTTCTTTGAAAACAGGAGCTTTTCAGGTAGCACCTCCCCAACCTGACATTGGTCCAGTGCAATAAAGACACCTCCACCCTTACCCATGGCTGGCTGCTTCAGCCTTGGCATCTTCACACATGGACTGATGTCCTGGCATAATTATTCTACTCCCACCCTCTGTGCAAACTGGGGCTTCCTAAAGCATTTCTTCTTCCCATCTTTGTGAGTCTAGATGGAGGTGGGAGATGGGTATCACCTTTAATGCTCACTGGATTTGAGTTGAGCCAGGAGAGCCCAAGAAGCCTGTTCTACTGATGGTAAACCCAAGGCACTGGCCCTCAAATGGCTTTCCTGATGGGAAGTGACATGGAATTTGGGGAGCCAGCAAGGGACCAGCTCAGGCAAGTAGTGGGTACTGGGTCCAGCTGGCTGGAGCTCAGACCTATGAGGTGCCTGCTCTGGGCAGAGGATACTGGAGACTGCTGATGACAGCAATTTGGGGCTCTTGTAATTACCCGCCCACGCCCCTTTCCCCCCACCTTCTGCCCCCACCATCCCGTTTGGGCCGGAAGGAAGTGGCAGATTCTCTTTAATTTCCTCCTGGCAGTGAGAAGCAAACAAACTACCACATCTTGTGGGGCCTCCCCCGCTTACTGGGAGGGGCATTCTGACCAAAGGTCCCTGCCCAGCACCGCCCCTGCTTCCTCAGCTGTAAACAGGCTGCTTCTCCTCCTCTTTTCAAAGCTCTGCGGGGAGGGGGGATTCCCCTCTGGGCCAAGGCCATGTTCCTCCTATCTCCTCAGGGTCAAGCCCCGGTGCCACAGCACCCCTGGCCCTGTTGACCTGAGTCAAGAGTTGGGTGGGTGAGGCCCCTGAGCTCAGTCCCAGAGCTGCCCCTCCCTACACCCACACTTGCTCTTCTGAATGCAGGTATAGTACCAGTGGCTTCTCGGAACTCATCACTGTCTGACCTTAGGCAAGTCACTTCTAGTCCTTGCTGGGCCCAAGGGCTCTTCTCTGATAGTGGGATCAGCTGTTCTCTCCCTGCTTGAGGGTGTCTGGAGGATAAACAGGCTAGTCCTGTGATAGGGCACTATGCAGCGCATGGGGTCACTCCATACCAAAGCTGCCCTAACTAACTTCCCAGACCACTGTTCCCAGAGAAGGGGCCCCATCCAGGAGAGAGACTGAGACATGGTCCAGTCTCAGCCATTAAGCTTTTATTTCTGATTTCTCTTGCAAAAAACTGTTTTAATCAAAATGTCCCCGTTGTCTTTCCTCATACATCAAGTGAAACAGGACAGCCAGAGAGGCCCCAGTGGACCCCTCCGGCATCCTGAGTTAGTCAGAGCTGGTTGGAAGACCCTGTCTCTGTGGGCCAGGTAACAACTGTTAAGATCCACTTCCCCAGTGGGGTTGGGCTCTGTCCTCAGCCCTCTTCTTCCACCAATGTGATTTCCCTGGGGAAGCCCCTTCTCTGGAGGGGTTAGGTTCATTTGTGGACAATGGGGAAGGAGAGGCAGGGGTAGTGATAAGCTGCTAAGATAGAGGCTAGAGTGTGGGGACTTTGAGGGCCCAGGAAAAGTACTGGGGAGAAGGTCATTCACAGGGGAGCAGGTAGGATGGGGCTAGTGTGTGTTCCTTGACTGAGGATGTTTGGCAAAATCCTGGTTGAATGTGTTGGACCTCAAATGGTCTCACTTTAGCACACCTCAGTGACGCCTACCCTGGTCTCAGAGTGACCTGCCTAAGACCTGGGACCAATTGGAAGGACCCAGTTAAGTCTGAAAGCTCCATCCACTGTTCTTACCTTGCCCACTTTAAACTAAGGCCACATGGATGCCCAAACCCCTCTCTGGATTAGTGGCCACCACACTTACCCATCCATTCCAGCCACCTTGATTGAGGACTTCCTCTTGGCTCATCACATTTTGGGGACAAATGGTTTTGGTATGAGCACAGAGGAAGGGATAAGCCTGGAGAAATCTTCCGAAGGCCACAGCAAGCAGAATGGACTTGGTGCACAGATGAGTAGGGAATCTTTTACCCCTGCAGTCCTGCATGCTCAGTTCCTTCCAGGTGTCACTCTGACTCAGAATTCTTCCATGGCTCTCCATTGCACTCTGGATCTGGTCCAAACTCCTCAGCCTAGCATTTGAGGACAAAGTGCTGACCCTGTCTTCCTGACACCCTGTGCTGACTTCAGCAACTAACTTTCTTCGATTGTAGTTGGCTGGTCTTATCTCCTTCGCCCACAGTCCCTGTGTCCCCTCTGGCCAGCGTGGGCATGGGGGTGGGGAGCAGGCACAGAAGAAAAATCAAACAAGAGCTTGTTGGGGTGGGGGGCATGTGTGGCGTGGAAAGGAAGAACTTTCTTAACTCTGACTTTCCTCCAAGGCTCCTATTTCCCTTAACATGGAACAAGGCAGTTGGACTGAGCTAAGCTATATCATCCCTTGGCTCAGAGGCCACAGGAGAGCCTTCAACAATGGGGGCTCAGGGCCAGGCCTGTGGTAGATGAAAGTGTTGGTTTTCCCTCAATCTCAGGCCTGGCTGGCATTCACACAGGAGGGAGAGGGTGTACGGGGATCCACACAGTCCTTGTCCACCAGCCTGGCCCAATCTGGGTTTCTATCTATTGCACTGGGTTCTTGGGCCTCCTGGTTTCACAGGGCTATTAGAAGGCCAGAAGTGGGTCAGATGGCAGCTGAGAGAGCTTTGGAGATGGCCTGAGGAACAGCTCATTGGGGAGGGCCTGGCCCTAGCTAAGGAAAAGGGGTGGAGAGAGTTCATGTATTGAAGTGTGAGGGAAGGCAGGCCTTCATCACAGCCTGCTCCCAGCTGTTTCTGCCTTTCTTACAAAGGTGGCGACACTCTTCCTGCGGTTGGTGCCCACCCCTGCCCCAGCCTTCATCACTCCAGGTTAGGGTTCTCAGTTATCTCCAGAGCAGAAACCTTCCCCAAGACACATCCCCTTTTAAGCATTCTCCAGGTGCACAGTGGTTGGGAACACAGATGCATTGCTGAGCATTTGATGAATGGGTGAGTTTTTCAAGCCATCTAGCTTCTGTGGTCCCTTCCCAGTGGTGGGCTGACAGGCCCAGGGTCTCCTTCTTGCCTTCCCCGTGGCCTGGCTGGCCTGAACCTCTGGTTCAGGTAGTCATGTCTGGAGGGCAGAGCGGTTAGATTTTCTCAATCCAGATGGTAACCTGGGAAGTATATGTGTGGGGGCAGGGAGACACATCCTGAAACTGCATTGTTTTATGAGGAGGGGGAGGTGAGCTAGCCAAGCTTCTGGGGCCTTTTACTATATTAAGTGTCATGTTACATGTAGTACTAGTTGGCAGACCAGCCATCTGCCTGGGGCAGAAGGCTGCAAAGTTACTGTGATGTTTCGGCTTTAAATTCCACATTTAGGCCCTCAAGGTCAGAGATCCTTTGAAGGTTGGCCAGCTTACTGAAAGGATGTTTCATCCACCTAATGCCATTTGCTTCCTCTCCTTAACTGCTATTATCTTCTCCTGCCTCTAACCTTCTACTCCTCCACTCCAATCCAGTGTTTCATCCAGAAATCTGAACATGTAAGTCTCCAGCTCTAAACCCTTTTGTGGCTCCCTACTGCCCTCAGGATAAAGTCCAAATACCTTGCTGTGGGCTGCAGCACTCTGCCCATTCATCTAGCCTTACCTTTGGCTTCTGTTCACTGCATGTAACTTTCTGGTCTCCAAGTCTTTGGAAACCTGTTCTCTGCCTGGAACCATCTTTCTCATTTCTTGCCTATTTTTCCAGTTCCTAGTTAGCCCTGTAGACACCTACAGCCAGGGGGATTAAGAACTTTCTTTGAGCTCTTGGCATAGCCCTAATCTATTTGCACAATGATTATAGATTTGCTGGCCTCCTCTCTCTGAAGCCTGAAGGGAGATTAATTTATCTCTGCGTCCCCAGGTCTAGCACAGGTATGGGTACAGACCACAGGGCAGGAAAAGTTTTCTGACCTCAGGAATGAACCAATCCAAGATAAATGTCTCAAAAAAAAAAAAAAAAGAAAGATAAACATCTCAGCTTCTCTGGACGTTCCCTCCTCCTGACCCTAGCCCTAGTTGGGCTCTCCCTAGGGCCCCCTGGGAGTTCAGGTTGTCAGTCCAGATACTGAGACATCTCAGCAGGATGCACCACCTTGCCCTCTTCTCCCGGGGGCTTTCGTGGGCAGTGTGGGATGTGACTGGGCCCTTGCACCTGCACCCAAGGTTCTGAGACATAGCACCCTGGTTCCTGTGGCAGCTTACTTCTAGGGATGCTATGTCATTTGGGGCCTGGAGCTAGGGGAGTTGGTCACCAGCATCTCTCCCAGCTGTTGGTCCATCCTGTGCCTTGGAGGAACCCTGTGTAAACAAGCCAGGCTCAGTGTCTCTGGGCAGGGCCTCTACCCCAGGTCCCAGAAGGTGTCCTTGGTCGGCTCTGGGGAAGATGGGGAAGACAGGTCCTCTGGGGAGAGGCCAAAAGCGAAAACTGTCTTCAGACACAGTGTCACTTCCTTCCCACTATCAGCCACTCAGTTTGGGTATCACATCCCTCCCATTCTTTCATTGTGCCTCGGGATGCAGAGGTCACAGAGCCCTTTGAGTGGCTCGAATTCACGACGGGCTTTCCCAATTCAGTCTTCCTGATTTCCAGCAGGCGACAGACCCTGCTCATCGGGCTTTGCAGAGGCCTCAAATACGAAGGCTGTCCTCGAGGGAAAAGCTGCCAGGCAGGCTCCTGGGGGCAGACGAAGGCTCAGCCAGATAAGTGCGGGCTCTGCCTATCAGGGGTGGGTTTGAAGCGACAGGTAGCCCAGACTTGGATCTTGTCCCGCCACCAAAGTCTTCACTGGCTCCGCTCCACCTTAGCTGGAAGCGCAATCCAGTCCCCGCCCTCTTGGCACTCCGCCATTAAGGTTGAGGTGAAGGGATGAGGGTGTGAGGGGCGTCCATATATTCCTTCCGGACGCTAATTTCCCCAAACCTAGCCAGCAGGAGTAACAATGCAGGCACCCGTCACCGGACCCATAACCTCAAAGCTCTGGCGCACCTTCCCGGACGTGGGGTCCGTCCAATAAGAAAAGGAGTCTCCGATTGGCCGTGGTGGCCCCTTCAATCCAATTTAAGGGCAATCCCACACCCCGGTCCCGGGTCCTGGTTTAGGAGTCGAGATAATAGAGCCCAAACTACAACTCCCAAGAGGTAGCAGGGCTAGCCAGCTATACGTATTCACGTGACTTCCGTCTCCGCGAGAGGGAATCACGCGGTACACGGGTGAGAGGGCGGGGGCATCGGGCTAGCCCGCGGCGCCGGTGGCCTATGGGCTGCCGGGTCAGATGGGCGCGCGGTAGGGGGCGGGGCCGGGCGCGCGGTAGGGGGCGGGGCCGGGCGCGCGGTACGGCGCGGGAGCGCGCCGGTGGTGGCGGCTGTTGGGGGGGCGGGGAATATCGGATAAGGCGACCGTGGCAGCTTGGGCACCATCGACTGGCGGTGGCGGCGGCTCCTGGTGCGGTTCCGCGCGCAGCCAGTATTAGAGTTCGGAACCGAACGCTTGGCGTCGCGGTCCTTGCCCGGAAAGTTTGCTGCGGAGCTGCGACCTCCTGGCCGGCGCGGCCCGGCATGAAGCGGCACTGAGGAGCCGCCGCCGCCGCCTGAGGAGGAGCGGCAGCACCCTGGGCCACGCCGATGACTACTGCAAACTGTGGCGCCCACGACGAGCTCGACTTTAAACTCGTCTTTGGCGAGGACGGGGCGCCGGCGCCGCCGCCCCCGGGCTCGCGGCCTGCAGGTGGGTGCCGGGCGGGGCGGGACCGAGAAGCGTCCGCTTCTCTCCTCGCTCGCAAGAGCTCGACCCCTCCCTGGTGCTTTGGCTGTCCCCGGTCTGGTAACACCGTCGTGTGTGTGTGTGTGTGTGTGTGTGTTGTGAGTGAAGAGCGGATTTAAACCGCTGAGGAGGCGTGTGGGTCGCAGCGACGTGGAAGTGGCCGCGGGCTTGACTAGAAGCAAATTAGTGGGGAACGACTCCAGGACGCCTGTGGCCAGTGGACGCCCGGGGTTTGGAGGCCGAGGGTCGGAGCCGCTGCCCAAGTGGCATCTGGTTGTCGCTTTTTTGCCAGCGAGGTGCGGAGGAAATGTTGTCTCTGTGAAGTGTAAGCAGCCTTGGTTTTTCGTCTATCCTAGGCTTTTTTTTTTTTTAATCTTTATTTGAAGGATGCGCATTCTTGAAGTGTAGGAGCTCCCTAAAATTCGTGCACATGTCTGTATAAATCTACTTTGCTAGGAGAGTAATGCTATAATGTTAACTTCCACTTGTGCAAGTTTATGGCCCACATTTAATTCGAAGTGTAGTCATAACGGGACTTTTGTGAAAACTGGGCTTCTTTCTTGAGCCTTTGCTTTGTTTCGGAAGATTTTTGAAAGTGGGGTGTCCTCGTTCGTAACTCACCTAGAAAGTTCTGGAAGTCGATTTTTATTTTAGGAAAAAGCTCACCTTGGAAGATGTTTTAAAGAAGATCGTGAATTGGGAAGGTTGGGCACCATAGTGCTTGGAGGTCAGAGCAGTCAAGAAATAGAAACAGAATGGCTGGGGACTTAGAGCTCTCCTGTGACCTGGTTTGGAATACTGTGGTTCATTAAGTTCAGTTTCCCTATTACATATGCAGGCAAACTTCAAAAGGGTGATGGGTAAGACTAATCCCCATTTATTCTTTCTGGGTATTAGGTGAATTACTTCATGTTCATATTGATGATCGACAGACTGTTCTGTAGGGTTGCACTGAAAAACATATCTGAATGTAAGGCATAAGGATTCTCTGGGAAGTATTTGTATGATCAGTCCTATTAGTCTTTATATATTAGATGTCGTTTTCAACATAATAAATAATTTACAATAGTTATTTGTTGACTGTGTTTATTTCAATTTTACTGACGTCATTTGAGCACCTATCATGTTGAAGATACTACTAGGTGCTTTGTAGTGTTACGATGGATGCAGAAAGGACTGAGGTCCCTCAAGGAGCTTGGGAAATGGGATGTGGGGCACAAAACCCAAATAACTGTGCTACTAGGCTGACTGAAGGTGGTGCATGTTATAATAGAGGTAGAAACAGGGAAAAAGTGGCATTTGTGGTGGGAATTGTATTAAATTGTACTTAGATTATTGGGATTTAATGAAATAACAGTTGAGTGTTTATTGGGCACAAACTTAGTCATAGCACATTATATACCAAAAGTATAATCAATAAAGATATTAACCAAGCATATGAGGAATAAAGGAGTATCATCATGTGAGTAGGAGTTGTATGTACATTCAAAACATTAAGCAACACTTAAAAGCTATGAAAACAGCTTTTTAAGAAATTATTTTTGCCATAAACCCTGCAAAAACCATTTTAATATTAAAATGGTCTAGAAGGATTTAAGGTTTGAAACTTGATTTATAACTGAAATTCCCAGTTAAACTTGAGCAGTTTTACTTGTGACAAAAAGTCACTTTAAAATATTCTAGTAGCTATTTTTTTAAGTTTTTAAAAATTTGGGTGAAATATACATGACACAAACCATTTAAAAGTGATTAATTCAGTGGCATTTAGTGCATTCACAATGTTGTAGAACCACCATTTTCTATCTAGTTCCAAAACATTTTCATCACCCCAAAAGGAAACCCCAAACCCATTAAGCAGTTGCTCTTCATTCTCCCTTGCCTCCTCCCAGTCCTTGGCAGCTTAGTCCCTAATCTAGGATTTTTCTCTATGGATTTGTTTCTTCTGGATATTTCATATAAGTAAAATCATACACATGTGACCTTTTGTGTTTGGCTTGTTTCACTTAGCATAGTGTTTTTGTGGTTCATCCATGTTACAGATATAGCAGTACTTCATATCTTTCTATGACTGAATCATATTCTACTGTATATATACCCCAATTTGTTTATCCATTCATCCATTGTTGGACTTGGGCTGTTTCTACCTTTTGGCTATTGTAAGTAGTGCTGTTAGGAACACTTAGGAGCTGATTTTTAAATTCTATTGAGAAGGATGTTATATATTCAAAACTAAGATTCCCAAATTATTTGTTCACAATTTAGTTTTTCTTTTAGTAAGCATAATTGAGTGTGTAGTTTGAAGGAACTAAGTGGATTAACTGGCATGCTTTTGGAATGATAATATGCGGTAAAGTGGGCCATGAGAATAAAATTGCTTGGTAGAATTCAGATCAGTATTGGGTCATTATCAGTGAGTTCACTTGTTTCTGGATTATCTTCCTTACTGGAATGGAACATTCCATGAGGGCAAGGTTAGTGTCTGTATCTTGTTCATAGATGTATTATCAGTGCCTAGCACAGTGCCTTTAAGCTAGTAGGCAAC
The DNA here is from genome assembly GCF_048564905.1 of Vicugna pacos. Taxonomy (NCBI): domain Eukaryota; kingdom Metazoa; phylum Chordata; class Mammalia; order Artiodactyla; family Camelidae; genus Vicugna; species Vicugna pacos. The sequence continues at coordinate 41,108,337 of NC_132995.1, forward strand.
CAATATTTGTTCAGTTAATGAATAAGTACCTCTGAAGTTGAGTCAGTGCTTGCTTTTTTTTTTTTTTTTTGTGGTAGGGGAAGTTGATGAGACTTGTTTCAGTTCTTTGACTTTTATTGGTCAATTCCATACGACAGCAGATCTTGGTAATTTTGGGCAGCAGATTTTCCTTCTCTCTAAAGGTTTTGGAGTACTTGTATCACATCTAAATTTCCATACAGAAGATTTTTGAAAAATATTTGAAGTGGGGGATAGTGGATGGAGACTGAAGGGCTGTATTTAGTGAATGTGCTAAGCAAACTTGTCAAAGTACAAATTAGATGATTTGCCACTTGATAATGTTGGATACATTGTGACGGACTTGTTTTTAGATGATTGCTTATGAGTTGTTTTGAGGTTTTTCCATTAAAGAAAATTTAAGACCCTAGAGTCATTAGCTTTTTTTTTTTTTTAAATATGAGGATGGTGCTAGCTTTGATTTTTTTTTTCTAGTTAAAAATGAGTCAGGCTATTATGTTTAAATTTCTTTTGCTTAATACCTAGTTTCAAAATGACAATATACCTCAGTAGTAAATAGAGAATTTAAAATTGGTAAGTTTAATGTATTTCATTAACATTATTTGCCGTTATAAAGGGCAGCTTCTGGTGCTCTATTTTAGTGTGCTGATTGTATATCTCTAATTTAGTTTGGTGTTATAATAATATTTATGTTTCAAATTCAAAGTTTCATTCTCAGGGTTTGTTCATTACTAAATATTGACTTTCTAGTCCTGAATGAAAGTCGCTGGGAGGAGTGTGTGCTATAGGTGTGTTATGTCTTATCTACTTGCTACTTTTTAAAGGGGGAGAAATATCTTAGATACAATATGTATGTTTATAAGAAATTTACTTTGTGATAGATATGTGTAGTTTTGTCATATATCACTTTAATATACAACTTTTTCGTATGTAAAGTTAAGGAACTTTTCCTAGATTATTGTCCTAGTCTTTAATCTGTAGTGTTCTGCTTAATTTAGTGTTTGAACATCTGATTCACGTGTTCTTAATAATTTACTGTTTCTTAGATAGTGTTTTTTTCTTTTTCTAGTTTTTATTGATAATTTTTACTTAACGTTTTTGTTTTACCTTGTTTTAGTAGAGATAATGTTTTTAAAGTTCTTAGCATGGTCCTTGGTCCTGTGGTACTCTTTAAGTGGTGGTAGTTAACATTTCTTTAGAAAAAACAAAAAAACTGAGGATAGGTTATTTTTTACATCCTCCTCTTCCCTAGACCCTTTTCCTATACTAAACTAAAACATTGAGAGAGATTAGGGGCAGATGGGAGATCTAGTCAGTAAGCCTTACTTAGATGAGTTGGATTAGTTGTCTTAGATATTTAAATTTTTTCCTCTTAATTCTATTATTCTTTTCACTGTTATCTCCTTTGTCATATCTTATTAAATATAAGTACATTTGCTTTTAATTGTGTTTTCTGCTTTCTTGAACTAAGTTGTTACCAGCTCAGTATGGTGTGAAAGATGGTGGATTTGCTGACCATACTAAGTATAACTGGATATTTAAATCAACATGAAAAAAGGGAAGTTGCTTGTATGGTTTCCTGTAAAAATTAATGGTGTGTTTGCATGGTGCATTAGGTACTGTAAAGGATTACTGCTGAACCTTACTTTCATATCATAGGTCAGCCCTTTCTTTATACTCGAATGCAAGGAGGATACGTTAGGTGATTGAGTCAGTGATAAATATTTCACCATTACACTTGGAAGAATAATATAATATTCTGTTCCCTTGACACTTTTCCTGATAAGGGTATAGGATGCTCCCAGGAGTATTAGCAGAATTTTGTGATGGAGATTAGTGAATAAATGTGTTCTAGTAGCTATGGGGAAACCACAGCCAGGAAAAAAAGTCATTGTCATGTTGTTTTGTTGCAACTCTGTCATCATAAGAGCAGATGCCTGTGCTTTCTTAGACTTTCCTATTTGCCAATACAAAAGGGATATTTTGGCATATCTTCTATTAAAAGAAGTAATACTTTAGTGGTTTTATTAGATGATATAAAAATTAAAACTTGGGTATTACATACAATGCCCAGAAATTGTGGGGGTCTAGAAAGGCCTGAGTCATAAGCATTGAAGGGCATTTAAGATATTAGCTTGAGGTAAGTTGTAGAATCAACTTCTTATTATGACATGCCGTTCTGTGGCAATCAGTAAACTTAACCTAAAATTACTATGTATATTTTTACTGAGGCATATCCCAAATTCTGCTTTTGAGTTTTGCTCTGTTTTTTTTTCAATGAAGTGTGATCATGAGATCATTTTTAGTAAGAAAATGTGGAGTTCATTGTTCCTTTGAGAAAGTAATAATATACTAATCTATAAAATGGAAATGTTTTAATAGAATAAATGAGTTGTGTTGCTGATTGTGAAATTTAATATGTCCTTTACTTTCTCTTAGTATTGAGTAGTTGATGATTCAATATGGTGATGTTTTATTTTAAATACGAGGTAGGGTTGAGGAAGCCATAATACAATGAAGTCAATTGCATTACTCTTAAGAGATAAGAAACCTGAGTAGGTTGAGCCTCATTTAATAGTAAGCAGTAGTTTGACTGCTCACAGCAGTAACATAAATAAGGGAGGTGTTGTTTAAAGCAGTCCTGGTGGGTCAGGGGAGTAGACACAGCAGACTTGGCAGTAAGCCTGACTTCTAAAACAAAATCCAAGTCATCAAATTTGTCCAGGCATGCCATATGAGGTTCAAGTAACAGTGGAATTTAAGAGGAGTGAGTTTGTTCAGGGAGGCTTAGGAGAGTCACAAGCAGTAGCACGTTTTTTAACAGCCATAATTTTAACTCAAACGTAATATAGGTCTGCATATATTTCAGCATTTCTGATAATGTTTACATAATTATATTGCATGACTCTCATCTGTTTGCCTGAATTCAGTAAACTTTAGAAGAGGGACAACTGGACCTGAAAGATTTAAGCAGAATGGTCTATAATTTGCCTATGAATTTATAGCTGAAATTTAATTGTTGGGACAGTTACCATATTGGTATTCCTGTTTGTGATGGAAGTACATCTTTATGAAAGTCTGAAAATCTCAGGTACACTGGAGAAGTAATTTGAAGGCTTCATTTTCCTACAAAATTTACAGTTTCAGTGTGTCTTATGTCACAGAAGCAGGTGAGATTTTTAATATTTTAAAATGTTTTCAGTGTCTTGAAGTTTTTATATTTCTTAATTCTGTGTTAAATTTTCATCAGCTTTGCTGTTTAATTAGAAAATAGGTTTTTGAAATTATAACTTTTTTCAATGTTGATTTCTATCACATGTAAAAATATTTCTAAAAACATTTTTTCACATCATTGGTCAGAACAGTTCAATGGACAGTTTGTGAGTTATACTTAAATGTGAATTTTTTCAGTATTTCTTTAAAGTAAAAAGGTTGTTAAATAAAAATGGCATTCAGGAGAAAAATGACATTCTGAAATTGTTGAAGCTAGATGATGGGTATATAGAAATTCATTATAGTATTTGTTGTACTTTTGTGTATGTTTTTAAATTTCCATAATAAAAAGTTTTAAAAATGACGCTAAAAAACTACTCAAGCTCTTTAGGTTTTAGATTTAGGATAGGAAAAATGTTCACTTTAAAAAAATAGCATTGTGAAGTTAATAGAATTTGTTGTTGCATGTAATTTTTTAAAAAACTGGTTTAACAAATAAAATAAAAATTAATTATAGTATGTCTGATTTATAGAACCCATTTCTCTCTTTGGGTAGTATTAGTGGTGGGATGGTAAGGTTTGTGGTGTACATAAATAGGAAGTAATCTGATCTTATGATACACTTTTAAGTAGGTATTTTAAATTTTTTGAAGTATTTTTTAAGTATATGGGGTTAGAAAAATTCACTTACTGTTTAATGATTTAAGGGCTTAAAATTATTTAAAAAATTTTAATGTTTGATCATGTTGCTTGAATCCATCAGGCTAACGTTTTAAGTACTGTCATTCACTTGAACTTTTAAATCTATGATGAAACTAGAGAACTTGATCTTAATTTTAAGACTAGATTTTTAATCTTACTATATAATTGGTAGAGATTAACTCACAAAAATAATACGCATATAAATCCTTTTGATTTGTGAACATTTTAGAGCAGAGAAGTTCTGAAATTTGTATCTTAACATTTTGACATTTGTAGGATCATTTTGAGTACTAAATGAATACAGATTTTAACCTTGTTCTTTATATAAAGAAAGTCTTTGGGGAAAATACAGAAAATTTTATCTAAATGTTACTTTTTAATTTTTTATTGCCACAGAAGAGTTTTAAGGAAACTTGATAGTTTCTTTGCCATCAACACTTCTTTATAGATTTCACTTCCTTTCAGTAAAGGTTGTTCAATGAAAATGACATTCAGGAAAAGAATGACATTAAACTGTTGAAGCTAGATGAAAAATATATGGGAACTTGTTACACTATATTCTCTGCTTTATGTTTGCAAATTTCCACAATACAGAGTTTTGATATCTTTTAACCATGATGCAGAGTAAGAAATACATTTTATATTTTTCAAGCCAGCACACACATAGATGTTTAAACACAGAAAACTGAGATAGACGTTTCAAAAAAACGGCATTTACCTTTACTCTGGCATCACCCTGATATTTTCTTTTTCATTATTTGAAAACATTGTTGGGCGTGACTCCCTAAATAGATCACTACCTTCAGTTTGAAAAACAGAGCTGTGGGAGATGGTTTCATAGTTCTGATTTTATAAAAACTATTAGGTCATTGACAAGTTCTTGTTGTTCAAACCATGTCTGTAGTTCTTTAATACATTTTTAATAAATTATTTTTTATTGAATTAGCTTGTTGCTATCTTTTTATTGGGTTAGTTGGTTGCTAAATTTTGCCACTTCCTGAAAGTGAGTTTTATCTCCCCCTTTCTCTCTGCTCTTTGGCCAAAATCAAGTCTTGGTTACCTCCTGTTTGGATTTGTGTAATTTTCTCTTCATATTTTTTATTCCCCTCAATTCAGTTTTGCAAGTCATAGCTAACATCATTTTTGATTCCTGTGCTCTTGAGTCTGTAACCTCCTCCTCACTGGTTTTCCTCACTGTGATTTTACCTTTTTTGTATCCCTTACTCTGTACATTAATATCAAGTTTATCATCTTTAATTTTATTGATCTTTTTTCAGTCTCACTGTGAAACCTTTCCCTCCACCCGTTTGTCTGAACTGCCTCTGCCATTTACATATTATTTCGTTGTCTTTCTCTTTTGAGGCAATTTAGAAACACTGTTTTGAGGCATTACCGAACTAGGTCTGGGCTCTAAGTTCCTATCTATTGTTAGTTGTGTTACATTGCTAAAAAGCACAGGGTCTGATTTGTGGCCTTTGCAGGCAATTTTGCACTTACTAAAATTTAAAACATTTTTAGATTTGTTGTCAAAATTCCCCTAAGCCTCAATTAGATTAAAAGTTCAGAATTTAAAAAAACACTAAATTACTAGGTAGGGCAGTCTTTTTATTTTTTAAGTTAACATTTTGCTTTCACATGTTACAAAAGATATATGAGTACCATTTATTTCTTTAGTTAAATTTAGAGCCCAAGTATAACTACTCTACCTTCTATAACCACTAATGCTGACACACATTTTTTTTTCTTGATATTTTGATCAGTTTGCCATCTGCCACTTATTATCTCCTAAGATCAGTACTGCCTTTTGGGCTTCTCTTTATCTACTACCTATTACTTTTCACGCACACCCAGTTGTCTTTGAGCTTTACCAGAACTCTCCTTTCGGATTAAAGGCAAGAAGGCCCTTTTGTTCTTAACCTAGTAAATGTTGATTGATCACTGTTTTGAAACTTTCCTTGACTTTTTAATCATCTGATTGCTATTGAAAGAAATAGTAATACTTTTAATTTTCTGGTTTAAACATGTATAAAATAGATACATTTGGGATTGATATTTGATGGGAGGAGGGGAAGAGACACAAACACTGGCTTCTTTTCTTTTTAAGCATGAAGAAAGACTTCCGGAAGCCTACAGCAAATGTAACCTCTCATTTCATTGACCAAAATTGGGTTGCATTCCCTTTCCAAAATTAGTGACTGGTAAAGATGAATGGAATTCATGGCTGCACAGGAGAGAAGTGAATACATGGAAGAAAATCTACTGGGAGGAAATGGATGCTGGGGGTTGGAGGCTGAGAGATCATCTAAAAGAATCCTCTATACTTTACGTCCATGGTATCTAGCAGTTGAGGAACTTTAAAATGTAAGTGTAACTTTTGCTATGCAATTACTTTTACTGGCACTTGCATTTTCTCTTACTTTGTCAAAGTTCTTGGGGTGGACATGGAGCTTATTTCAGTGCAGAGAAAGAGAATGAAGTATGGCCAGTAGATTTCTGTGAATAGTGGTCTTGGTGTCTAGTGGGTGGGATATGTAAGGCACCAAATTCATGTTCTTTGTATGGTTTAAGCGGAATCAGATGGTCCTACAGGCTTGGAAACATAAAGACAGAGTCTTCCAGTTAACCCAGTCCTGATTTTTAAAAATAGATATTATAAAGTGTTTTTAAAATGTTTTATTCCACTCTTTGTCTTTCAGGCTAGTCCAAAAGTAACTAGCGTTTGTTGAAGGATGAACTAGAAAGATATGCACAGGGAAGAGAAAGTAGAAACCAGGTAGGAACATTGTGTAAGATCTGAGAGTACCTCAGTACCGTTAGCTGAGTGAATATACTAAACCATTCAATCTTTTAATACAATTTATTGTGTCAATATTATTATGTATGAATATGATGAAGTTTATTGGAGTGGACATACAATAAATACAGCAGTAATACAGGTACAGACAAGGCCTCTGAGTGCATAAATAACAAAGAACTTAACTTTGAGAGGTCACAGAAGAGGTTATAATTGAGTTGAATCCAATAGGTTGATTTCCCTGGGTAGACCACTCCCAGAAACACAAGTTAGAGAGCAAGGTCCTTTCATTTTGGAAAGGTGAAGATCAGGCTGTGGTATCCAAATGTGGCTGGAGAAGGACAGCCTGCTGTATTAAGTTTGGATTTTAGATTGAAGACAGCAGGGAGCTGTCAAAGGATTCCAAGCTGGGCAAGAATGTTAAATTTATGGCTTAGATCACCCTGCTACACTGTAGATAATGGATTGAGTAAGGCAGGAATGGAGGTAAGGGCAGTGTTGTATCTGAGAAATTATATGGACAGAAGAGTTGAGATGGCAAGGTGGAAATAAAGCTGAGATAGATTTAGGGGAAAGAAATCGATAGATCTGGTATCAGTTGAGGAAGGAGAGGAGGAAGGAGGCTGGGATTATTTCTGTTTTTAAAATTTGAATCATTTGTGATAAAAGCAGATTTGGAGGAGGGAAAGATGATTCATTTTAGTAAAATGTGCCAGGTGTTATGAAAAGTCTGGAAGGCTTATATACCATTTTACCAAAGAGTGATCAAGTGTGGAGAAGAGACTGGACAGAGTAAAAAGGGGGTTTGGGCATCTGGTGGGGTGTAAGTTGTGGAAAGGTGACTAGGAAATGTATGATAAATAAGGATTGTTCAGTAAGATTTGTTATACAGAAAAGAGTAGTTCTCCTATTCCTGGTACAGGAGAGGGGAACACCTTTACGAAGGCAAATTTATGCCCTGCTTTTGGGCAGAAAGGGAGAGGGCAGAGAGTTCTTCCTGTCTGCTGTTTTTCAATTAACTTCAGATCACATAATCCTCATGCCAAAGAGGCATATTTTGGGGTAGCATATTGTGAGCCCCTTCAATAATAATTTATTTGAAGCGTACAGTTTGATAAATTTTGACCCATGTAATTTTATCACATTAAAGACAGTGAACATACCCATCACCCCCCAAAATTTCCTTCTGTCCTTTGTAATCATTCCAACTCATCTTTCTCCTTTTCCCAGAGGGCCACTGAAATCACTATAGAAAACATATAAATGGAATCATGAAGTATATAGTCTTTTTTTGTCCAGCTTCTTTCATTTGGCACTGTTATTCTGAGATTCATCTATGTTAACAAGCATGTCAGTAGGTCATTTATGCTTACTGGAGAGTAGTTTCCCTTATATGTGTATCCCACAATTTGTTTATCCATTTACCTTTTGTTGGACTTTTGGCGTACAAATAAAGCTGCTATAAACATCACGTCTTTGTGTGGACACATATTTCCTTTACCCTTGAATAAATACCTAGGAATGGAATGGTTGGATCCTATGGTAGATTTAAGTTTAACTTTTTGAGAAACTGACAAACTGTTTTCCAAAGAGGATGTATGATTTCACATTCCTTACTAGCAGAAGAAATATACGTTTCCACATTTTCTGCCATCCTGGTCAGTCTTTTTAATTTTAGCCATTCTAATATTTCCCTAATGACTAATGCTGTTGAGCGTCTTTTTATGTGCTTTTTGCCATCTGTGTATCTTTTCTGGTGAAGTGTCTGAGTCTTTTGCCTATTTAAACAGCTTTTTATTTTGAAATAATCATAGATTCACAGAAAATTGCAAAAAATTATATATATAGAGAGAGAGTTCCTGGGTATCCTTTACTTAGTTTCTCCCAGTGAAAACATCCCGTATAACTAGTATAATATCGAGACCAAGAAAATGACATTGCTATAATCCACCAAATTTATTCAGATGTCATCATTTTTACATGCTCTGGTGTGTGTCTGTGTCTGTGTGTAGTTCTGTGCAATTTATCACATGTATAGGTTAGTGTAATTCCTACCACAATCAAGATACAGAACTATTCATTACCACAAAATTCCATCTCACTAACCCCTTTATAGCTGCCCCACTTCCTTCCCGCCTCCCCACTCGAGTATCTAATTCCTGGTAACCACTGATCTGTTCTCCATCTCTATAATTTTACTTCAAGAAAATGTTATATAAATTGAATCATATAGTATTTAACCTTTTGAGATCGGCTTTTGTCACTCAGTATAATTCCCTGGTGATCCTTTCAAGTTATTATGTATATTAAGTTTGTTCCTTTAAATTACTGAGTAGCATTCCATGATATGGGCGTATTATAATTTGTTTAACCTTTTACCCATTGAAAGACACTTGGTTATTTCCAATTATTGGCTGTTTTGAATAAAGTTACTGTGAACATTTGTGTGCAGGTTTTTGTGTGAATATAAACTTTCATTTCTCTAGTATAAATGAGAAAAAGTGTAGTTGCCTCTCAACCTGCAAAATGTGAATTAAGTTTTATAAGAAGTTGTCAAACTTTTATATTCCCACCAGCAGTGCATTGGTTACTCAGTTTCTCCACATTTTAGACAGCATTTGGTTTTATTATTTCTTATTTTAGCCATTCTGATGTATTCGTAGCAATATCTCTTTTTTTTTACATTTTTTATTGATTCATAATCATTTTACAGTGTTGTGTCAAATTCCAGTGTTCAGCACAATTTTTCAGTCATTCATGGACATATACACACTCATTGTCACATTTTTTTCTCTGTGATTTATCATAACATTTTGTGTATATTTCCCTGTGCTATACAGTGTAATCTTGTTTATCTATTCTACAATTTTGAAATCCCAGTCTATCCCTTCCCACCCTCTACCCCCCCTCCAGTAACCACAAGTCTGTATTCTCTGTCCATGAGTCTATTTCTGTCCTGTATTTATGCTTTGTTTTTGTTTGTTTTTGTTTTTTAGATTCCACATATGAGTGATCTCATATGGTATTTTTCTTTCTCTTTCTGGCTTACTTCACTTGGAATGACATTCTCTAGGATCATCCATGTTGCTGCAAATGGCGTTATGTTGTCGGTTTTTATGGCTGAGTAATATTCCATTGTATAAATATACCACATCTTCTTTATCCAGTCACCTGTTGATGGACATTTAGGTTGTTTCCATGTTTTGGCTATTGTAAATAGTGCTGCTATGAACATTGGGGTGCAGGTGTCATCCTGAAGTAGATTTCCTTCTGGGTACAAGCCCAGGAGTGGGATTCCTGGGTCATATGGTAAGTCTATTCCTAGTCTTTTGAGGAATCTCCACACTGTTTTCCATAGTGGCTGCACCAAACTGCATTCCCACCAGCAGTGTAGGAGTGTTCCCCTTTCTCCACAGCCTCTCCAGCATTTGTCATTTTTGGATTTTTGAATGACGGCCATTCTGACTGGTGTGAGGTGATACCTCATTGTAGTTTTGATTTGCATTTCTCTGATAATTAGTGATACTGAACATTTTTTCATGTGCTTTTTGATCATTTGTATGTCTTCCTTGGAGAGTTGCTTGTTTAGGTCTTCTGCCCATTTTTGGATTGGGTTGTTTATTTTTTCCTTATTGAGTCGTATGAGCTGCTTATATATTTTGGAGATCAAGCCTTTGTCGGTTTCACTTGCAAAAATTTTCTCCCATTCCGTAGGTTTTCTTCTTGTTTTATTTCTGGTTTCCTTTGCTGTGCAGAAGCTTGTAAGTTTCATTAGGTCCCATTTGTTTATTCTTGCTTTTATTTCTTCTAGGAGAAAATTTTTGAAATGTATGTCAGATAATGTTTTGCCTATGTTTTCCTCTAGGAGGTTTATTGTATCTTGTCTTATGTTTAAGTCTTTAATCCATTTTGAGTTGATTTTTGTATATGGTGTAAGGGTGTGTTCTAGCTTCATTGTTTTACATGCTGCTGTCCAGTTTTCCCAACACCATTTGCTGAAGAGACTGTCTTTATTCCATTGTATATTCTTGCCTCCTTTGTTGAAGATGAGTTGACCAAAAGTTTGTGGGTTCATTTCTGGGCTCTCTATTCTGTTGCATTGGTCTATATGTCTGTTTTGGTACCAATACCATGCTGTCTTGATGACAGTAGCTCTATAGTATTGTCTGAAGTCTGGGAGAGTTATTCCTCCAGCCTCTTTCTTTCTCTTCAGTAATGCTTTAGCAATTCTAGGTCTTTGATGGTTCCATATAAGCAATATCTCATTATGGTTTTAATTTATATTCCCCTAATGACATACACTGTTAAGCCTCTTTTTATCATCTGTGTATCATTTTTGGTCAAGTGTTCAAGTCTTTGCCTATTTTAAAATTGTTTTCTTCTTGTTGAGTTTTGAGAGTTTTTCACTTTTTTCAGACATAAGTCCTTTATCAGATATATGCTTTGCAGAGTTTCTCCTAATCTATGGTTTGTCTTTTCATTAATAGTTTTTTTTCCCAGAAGTTTTTAGTTTTGATGAAATTTGTTACCAATTTTGTCTTTTATGGACTGTGCTTTTGATGTTAAAGGCTAAAAATCGTTGCCTAACCTATATAACAAAAAAGAAGCAGACTCACAGAGCGAACAAAGTACTGGTTACCAGTGGAGAGAGGGAGAGAGGGAGAGGCAATATAGAGGTAAGGGATTAACAGGTACAAACTATTAGGTAGAAAATAAGCTACAAGTATATATTGTACAACACAGGGAATATGGCCAATATTTTACAATAACTATAAATGAAGTATAACCTTTAAAAATGAAATAAAATAAATTGCAAAAAAAAAAAGAAGACATCTTTGCTTCACCTACATTCACAAAGATTTACCCCTAGCTTTTCTTTTGGAGGTTTTATAGTTTAGGGTATTATATTTAAGTCTATGATCTATTTTGAGCTTTTTTGTGAGTGTATGGTGTAAGATGTGGACCCAAGTTCATTGTTTTTACATATGGATATCCAATTTTTGCAGCCCCATTTGTTGAAAAAGCCATTCTTTCTTTACTGTATTGCCTTTATACCTTTGTCAAAAATCAGTTGACCATGTATGTGTGAGTTTATTTTTGGACTCTGTTATGTGTTGAGCTGTATGTCTGTCCTTTACTAATATTATACTGTTATGATTGCTGTACCTTTACAGTAACTCTTAAAATCAGCTAGTGTCACTTTTCCAACTTTGTTCTTTTCCAAAGGTGTTTTGGGCATTCTAAATCCTTTGCCTTTCCATATACATTTTAGAATCTACTTGTCAGTTTCTATCAAAAATGCCTACTGAAATTTTGGTTAAGATTATATTGACTCTCTATAGACCAGTTTTGGGAGAACTGATACTACTATTGAGTTTTCTGACCTGTGAATAAAATATCTTCATTTATTTTATTGTTTTATTAAACATTATTATCTTATTGTATATCGCTATTATTTAATTTCTGTCAGCACTATTTTGTAGTTTTTAGTGTACAGGTCTTATCCTTCTTCTGTCAGATTTATCCTTACATAGTTTTTTTCTTATGTAGTTAATATTTTTTGATGCTACTGTAAATGTTGCTGTGAATATTTCATATACAAAGTTTGTGTGTGGCCATTTGTTTTCATTTCTCTTGGGTATATGACTAAGAGTGGAATTGCTGGATCATATGTTAATTCTGTGTTTAACCTTTTGAGGAACTGCCAAAATGTTTTTCAGACTGGCTGCACCATTTTACATTCCCACTAGCAGTGTACAAGAATTCCAGTTTCTCCACATCCTTTCTAATTCTTGTTATTTTTTTGATTTTGTTCTCTCACTGTGGTTTTGATTTGCTTTTCTCTAATGACTAATATTGTTGAGAATCTTTTCGTGTGTTTACTGGCTATTTTTATATCTTCTTTGCTGAAATTCAAGTCCTAAAAATAGCTGCATTTTTTTAATTGGGCAGTTTGACTTTTTGTTGTTGTCTTAAGAGTTCTTTATATATGCTGGTATTCTGGATACTTACTTGAAATTATATCATATGCTTGTTAGCACAGTACATTCTTTTCACTTTGTGTTCATTCCATCTTGGAATCCCTCAGACTCTCCCATGGGCCCCCTTTTGTAGACACTCGCTCCCTCTTCCCATTTTGTCTCGTTTCTTTCGCCTTGCAAAATGTATTTTAAGATTCATTCATGTCATTGTATGAATGAGTAGCTTTTTATTGCTATAAAGTATTCCTTTAAATGGATGTACCACAGTTAGTTTATCCATTTACCTGTTGAAGGATTATTTGGTTCCTCTTGATATTTGGCAATTATGAATAAACCTGCTGTAAAGAGTTGCATACAGGTTTTTATGTGAACATAAGTTTTTAATTTACTTGGTCTTCTCAGAATCATGTTTTGATGTCATTAATTTTTCTCTATTGTTTTCTGTTTTATCTGTTTTTTATCTGCTTTATCTGTTTTCTGCTTTCATCTTTATTATTGCCTTTCAAGTAGAGAATTTTAAAAAGGAAGAGTGATTAAGATCTGCTTCTTCAAGGAGATTGATATAGATGCAGTAGATGGATGAGACCCGAAGCCACATAACACTGAAGAGTGAGGAAGTAAGACAGTACACTACTCTTTCTAGAAATTTAGTTTTTAGAGCAAAGTCTCTCAACTTTGGCATTATTGACACTTTGGACTAGATAATTCTTTGTTTTAGGGGGCTGAGTTGTGTATTGTAAGTTGTTTAGCAGCATCCCTGGCACCTACTCTCTATATGCCAGTTGTATCCCTCCAGCTGTGACAACCAAAAGTGCCTCTAGACATTGTCAGATGTTCCTTAGGAAGCAAAATTGCCCACAGTTGAAAACCAGTGTTTTAGAGGAAGGAGGAGAGAGAAGACTGTAAAGAAGAGCTCAGCTCTCAGGGACGCTTTTAAAGGAAGTGACAGATTGGAGGAAGTATTCAGAGAAGGAGAAGGTTGAATTTATGAACAAGAAGGTAACTGATGAAACTGGAGAATGGAATTTAGATCACAGATGGAGAGATTAGCTTTTTATCTAAGATGAGTCACTTTTTGTTTTTTGAGAAAGGAAAAGAAAAGGATAAATGTAGAATTTGTAGAGATACATATATTTTTGAGGGTGATGTAGGGGATATGGCTCTCTGCTGTCTTTGTCAAGTAGGGTCAAGATCCTTTGCTAAGTGGGGTGTCACTATGGACAGGATAACTGAAGAGATTAGAGAAGGTTTGGGATATGGGAAATAGGAGAGGGAGCTGAACAGAAAAAAGCAAAAATGTTACTGAGTGGCATTCAGAGCTCAGCTCAGTAGGCATTTTGAAGATTTGTGTTTCTACTAGTCTGAATGTTGTACTGTCCCCTCTATCCCCACAGCAGTATTTGACTGTTTAGGTGTAATGACAGAGAAGACAGATGATGGGATTTATTCTGGGCTGAAATTTGCTGGGTAGAAGGAAGGTCAGAGAGTGGATGGAAATGAGCTGCCAGGAAGAAAGCAGTTGAAGTGATGGAATTTGAGATATAGACTAGATAAGTAAGGAAGTAAAGCCAGGAGATGAAAGACAGATTGAGAGAAAAGGGAGAGGTTAAAAGACTGTGCATCTAGATAAGGTAACACAGTGGGTATAATGAAATAAGAGAAGAGAATGATGGATAGTTAGGATAAGTGTTCAGAGATAGGAACTTGAGTTTTAAGATTATGGAAGTTAAATGGACCCTGGCAGTGTCAAGGTTCAAGTTAGGTCCCTGGGAGTTGGATGTTGAAGTGAAGTGAGGGTGAAGGACATGGTTGAAGACACCTAGAGTCAAGTAGACTTGGAGTGCAGAGGAAACCTGTGCCAGATGGCAGTGACCTAGATGACATTAAGTATTGGTAATAACAAATGGAAAGTGATTTAGCTGGATGGTGTGGGCTTTCCAGAGCCTGGAAAGAAATGTTCCAAAAGCTGAGAGAGGTGTGTAGGAGTATTTGAAAGAGTACTGACTCTGTCTTTTGGCCCCAGAGTACGAATTTGGATGAGAAGCCACACATTACAATGACTTGCAGAGAAGGAGTGTCCTTATGAGAACCAGCTTCAAATCTGAGAGATAGGGATGAAAGGAGTCTCCTGTTAAGAGACTGAGAGAAGAGAGGAGTCAGGTGGGAGGAGTCATCCTTGTTAGTAGCCTGAAGCCCAGAGGAAAAGTATGGAGTAATAAGGAGTAAGAGAAGAAATAGGATCTAAAAGAGAATGCTGGATTTAGAAGAAATGGAGGGATTATATTACATGACATTTCTTTCTAGAAACCATGGTTCTTGTACACTCATTGAAAGCATAAGGATTAGTATTCAAATTACTGTAGTAAAGGACTTAACTGGTGTGATTTAGAGGACTACTTTTTAAATTGTTTTTTTCCTCCTTTTTCCGTTTTATTAGGTAGAATTATTACAGTTTGACTGCACATGCACATTATATTGCATGTAAATACATGTATACAGTATACTGCACTTTTTTTTAGTTTATACATATGTACTAAGTATTGTTTCTAAGAACAGATTAGATCTTTAGCTTTTTAAACTTACATAGTTATCAAAGGAATAAAGCCAGCTGCAAAATAAGAATCAACAGAATGTGGTAATCCAATTGTAAAGGACAGTCAAATGTGCTTACACATATACAAGAAATCAAAAAAATAGTTCATTTGTGTCCTTATTGTTATTATTTTTAGATTCCTCATAAATTATGTCATGTGGCATTTTTCTTTCTCTTTCTGGCCCACTTCACTTAGAATGACAATCTTCATGTCCATCTATATTGCTGCAAATGGCATTATTTTATTCTTTTTAATGGCTGAGTAGTGTTCCTTTATATATATGTACCTCATCTTTATCCAGTCATCTGTTGTTGGACATTTGTGTTGTTTCCATCTCCTGGCTATTGTAAATAGTACTGCTATGAACATTGGGGTGCATGTATCTTTTTGACTTTCGGTTTTCTCCATATATATTGCCCAGGAATGGGATTGTTGGATCACATGGTAAGTCTATTTTCAGTTTTTTAAGAAGCCTCCATAGTGACTGCACCAATCTATACTCCCACCAACACTGTAGAAGGGTTCCCTTTTTTTCCGCACCCTCTCCAGCAGCTATCATTTGTAGACTTTTCAATGATGCCCATTCTGGCTGGTGTGAGGTGATATCTCATTGTAGTTTTGATCTGCATTTCTCTGACAATTAGCGATTCTGAGCATTTTTTCATGTCCTTATTGGCCTTGTATGTCTTCATTGGAGAATTGCTTGTTTAGGTCTTCTGCCCGTTTTTGGATTGGTTTGCTTGTTTCTTTGATATTAAGGTGTATGAGCTGTTTGTGTATTTTGGAAATTAGTCCCTTGTCAGTCACATCGTTTGCAAATATTATCTCCCATTCTGTAGGTTGTCTTTTTTGTTTTGTTGATGGTATCCTTAGCTGTGCAAAAGCTGTTAAGTTTAATTAGATCCTATTTTGTTTATTTTTGCTTTTATTTCCAATACTCCAGGAGCTGGTTCAAAAAATATATTGCTATAATGTATGTCCACGAGTGTTCTGCCTATGTTTTCCCATAGGAGTTTTATAGTATAGTTTTATAGTATCTGGTCTTACATTTAGGTCTTTAATCCATTTTGAATTTATTTTTGTACATGGTGTTAGAGAATGTTCTAATGTTATAATTTCAGTCTTTTACAGGTAGCTGTCCAGTTTTCCCAGCAATAAATTCTTGTATTATGCTTTTATTATTATATGATAATATGCTGTTAGTTTAAGTGATAGAACTCTACTGTTGACTTAAAAATTATAGTCAATAGTAATATGTAGACCCAGATTTGTTTCTGTTCTGTTAAATGTTATATATAATATTTATTTGATGTCTATTTCAAATATGATGAGTTCTTGCAACAGCCTTTCAGTATAGATATTATCCTTAATTTACAGATAAAGTAATTGAAACTCAGATTAACTTGATAAAAATAAAACAGCTAGTAAGTGGTGTATTTGTCTCCAAAGTCACTGTTCTCCATTGCATTTTTCTCCTTTTATTCCCTCCCTTGGGCTTGTTATGTTATTCCACACTACCTCCCAAATATGACACACAATCCAATTTTTGTCTAGTGTGGTCTTAACTGTATTCTGTATTTGTCTGGGAATCGTAGTAAGACCACTTTGTTGTTTTCTTTCAGCTTTTTAGGGATTTTTCCCCAGTTTCTCATGGTCATTTTGAATTTTGTCTTCCATAGTAGCTCCATACAAATAGTATAATGTTTGGAAACATGAACATATATTTGATATCTCTATATTGTATATTCATAAGTAACTTGAAAAGGATTAGTTCTGAATGCTGATATCCATGTCTCTGTTTTCAAAACAATTTACCTACCTAATTACTACCATGATTTCTTGGCCTTGTTCATGGCAATGTCACATGGAGTGGGCTCAAAGGCTTACTATAATCTAGGTAGATTTAATTTTCTCGATTGTTTTCTCCTTGTAGGCCACTATAATGGCTATCTTAGGGGAAAATTGTTCTGACTTTTTTAAATAACAAAATCAGACTAGTAAATATTCTATAGATGACTGTAAATTGATCTCATTTATTTTTTCCTACATGTGGATGTTAAGCTATGAATGCAGCACCGTTTCTGTGCTATTGACTTTGTCCCTACAATCAAGTACAGTAGTGCTAAGTAAACGGTTACCAAGTGATTCTCCTGTTTTTTTCTTTCTGTTGTGAGCATTTCTTTGATCAATGTTTATTATTATTATTTTTCAGTATTGATAGAACCTAAAGACAGTGCAATCCCTTGCTTTTTAAAAAATCTCCTCAGGAAGCATTTTCTCTCTGCTTTGGTGGGATATAATGGAATTGAGTACCTGTGTGAAATTCCACACTTATTCTAGAACACTGCTTCTTAATATGATCTTGAATGATCTTGAATGAAATGGATTTCCTTTGCTTAATGAATTTAGGGTATAAATTAGTTCACTTTCTCTTGCTTCTTTATTGCATTATTTTTTCAGATTCTAGCTGTGCTAGTATAATCTCACTTTCCACATAACTTTCCTTTTTTTATTACTCCTTTTTTAGTAATGTTCTAATTTTTCTTTCTAAGTTTCTGAATTTTTTTTTTGGTGGGAGGAGGTGATTAGGTTATTTATTTATTTATTTTAATGGCGGTACTGGGGATTGAACTCAGGACCTCGTGCATACTGCTAAGCATGCACTCTACCACTGATGTATTACCCCTCACTCCCGAATTGTTTTGAATTTAGCCAACTGATAGCTTGTTAACTCTGATTTTTTTTTCACAAAGTACTATTTTTTTTTAGTTAATATAGGTATTATCAAAGTTATACATACCTTTGTTTAAAGAAGCAAATCATTCAGTAAAGCTTATTTTGGAAAAAGTATTTCCTTGACTCTCTACCTCACCTTCCTTTTTCCCCTGCCTAAGGCAGCTGCTTTCAGTTCTTTTAGCAGTTTCTTTTGGTAATTACCTTCAAATCTCTAGATAACATTTATTGATTTTTCATTTTAGCTATTATCTGTTGACTCCCATCATGAAAAATGAGATTTTAGCACACTGTCACTCTCAATTACAGACAGGCACATTTCTCCTTCCCCACTATGGTTATAAGGGTATCCCCCACTTTTTGAAAATTCACTTGATGCCACTTCACTTTTATGAAAAGACCTACATTTAATAACTGTTTTGGGCTAACTGAAAGAAGTTTGAAAAGGATTTTTGTTTTTAAAAGAAAAGAAGAAAAGCAAAAATGGTGTTCAGCATTTGTTTTGAAGTGAGCCAATACAGCAGCAGCGCATACTTACAGCTGCCAGAGTAGCACTGCCAAGCTCCTGCCTCGGGAGCTGCGCTCAGCATCAGCATCCAGCCACCATAGCTTTGAAGTGTGTCTGTGAGCATCTGTGCTTTATCTCAGTTTATTTTGTGCATCTGTTAGCAAGATGCATCCAAAGGTAGTTGCTACTTTGCTTTATGCCATTTTGGCTTAGGAAAGTTTTCATAGGAATGCTCACTTTAGGGTTGCTCACTTTAGGATCACGCAGGAAACTTGTATCATAATTGTGATTAGATTAATACTGTTTATATTATTATAACTTCATATTATGCTATTAATAGCTAAGTTATATAGTATTATTTTTCCTTCCTTGTGCAGTTTGTTATTGTTTCTAAATGCCTGTTGTTATTGTTCTATGTACTTAAACTAGTTCATTCCTGAAGTCTCCTCCTGAATCTGAATCTCATCTCAGCACTTTTTTAACTGGATCCTGAATCTCATCTCAACCCTTTCAAACACATCACTTAGTCTGTCAATTTTATTTTCTTGGAAACTTCTCTCTTAGAGCCTTCTAAACTTCTCCAATCTGGACTGGTTGTTACCTGGGCTCTTAACATGTGTCAATTTGAGATCTCCCTTCTCTGTCATCTTGAAGAGTCCCTTTGCCTTTTTGTTGTGTTGGATCACCTGTTTCTTGGATACATGTCACATGTCCTCCTTTTGCTTGGTTACTTTACATTCATTTTGGTTGAGTATTTACTCACAGTAGTTTACTGAAGGTAATGGGAGGTAAATATTTGAGACCTTACATATTTAAAAATGTCTTTATTCTCCCCTCACAATTATGGCTGGTTGGAGAAATCTAGATTAGATATAATTTTTCTCAAAATTTTTAAGGTATTTCTTGCTGTCCATTTGCTTGTAGCTTGAAGGGTTGCTTTTGAGAAGTCTGATAATATGCAAATTCTCCCATTATTTATGTATAACCTGTTCCCTTCCTCCCAGTTTTTTAGGTTTTCCTTTGTCCTCTGTATTCTGAAATTTCATGATGTGTATCAGTATGGATCTATTTTCATCATTGTGCTGGACCCTCAGTGATCCTTATTTATTCCTCTTCATTTTCTATTCTCGTCTTCCAGTAGCTTTTAAAGTTTCAAATATTGGGACTCCTGGGCAGATTCTAATATTCTCTCCCATTTCTTATTTGTCTTTTTGCTGAATTCTTTAGGAAATTTCTTCAACTTGATCTTTCAAAATTTTGGGGGCCTTTCATTTGTTATTTTTAATATCTAGGGATTCTTTCTTGTTTTTATCTTTTTAAGTAAGCACATGTTCTTCTTTCAGAGTTGCAATATCTTTCTTTTTTCTCTCAGGTTATTGAGGATAGGTTTTGGTTTTATTGTTGAGGTTTCCATCTTACTGCATAATCTTTTTCTTCCATCTTCTTTTCTTCTCTTTTTGCCTTTGTCTTTAACGTTGAAGCTTCTCTTAGATCTTTAATAGTCTTTGGCTATCTGCTTATTTTTTAAAATGGAATACCAAAATCTTAATCTGTGATCAGAAGTGGCACTTGCTAACTGCAGGCCTCACTTGTAGGAGTTTTACTGGGTT
The DNA here is from genome assembly GCF_048564905.1 of Vicugna pacos. Classification (NCBI taxonomy): domain Eukaryota; kingdom Metazoa; phylum Chordata; class Mammalia; order Artiodactyla; family Camelidae; genus Vicugna; species Vicugna pacos. The sequence goes on from NC_132995.1 coordinate 41,128,490, forward strand.
AACCGTGATGTAGTCTATTGCCTGTGTATAAGCCCATTATACTGTGACAGGGGAGGGAAAAGTGCTGGAGAGTTTTAGAGAGACTTTTTATTTCATCATTCTGTTTTCAGTATGGTTACCATGGCTTTCAGTTATCCTGTTTTACCTCTTCAGAAAATCTCCAGTCTTTAGCCTAGAGAGACAGTCATCTGGTAGGCAGAGTGAGGAGGTATTAGAAATTGGGAAGGTGGTTACTAAGCAAACTTTGGGCCAATCTTGTTTTCAGCTTTGCCTTCACTTCCGCTTCCAGAAGTACCAGGTAGTGCATTTCCTGAGTGTTTGGAGTTCTTTGTTGGAAATCAGTTTTCTTTTCACTGTTGGCTTAAGTTTTAGCTTTTTCAGGTGCTAAATCTATTACACATGTCCTGCATTCCAGTTTCTAAAAATTTTGTTGCCATGGTTTCATCTCCTGTTTTGTTTGTTTGTTTGTTCTTAGGAGTTTACACTCTTTAAAAAATCCTTTTACTATCATTTAGTGGAGTTTCAATAGGAAATGGGAAGATGTGTGTTTTTAATACTCTGTCTGGAAGTTCTTTCAATTTGTTTTTGTTTTTGATTGAGGTAAAATTTACAAAACATACAATTAACCATTTTAAAGAATACAGTTAAGTGGTTTTTAGTGTATTTATAGTGTTGTGAAACTATCAGCTTTCCCTAGTTTCAAAACTTTTTAATCACTCCTTAAAAACACCCCATACCCATTAAGAAATCACTCCCCGTTTCCTCCCCACCCCCCATTGTTGGTAACCTCTAATCTGCTTTTGCTTATTCTGGAAATATCATATAAAAGACATCATGCAATTTGTGACTTTCTTTGTCTGGCTTTCCTTCAGCAGAATATTTTCCAAGTTCATTCAGGTTACAGCATCTGTTTAATACTTTGCTCCTTTTATGGCTGGATAATATTCCATTGTATGTGTGTACCATAATTTGCAGCCCCACTCATTCATTGATGGTCGTTTGCATTGTTTCTACCTTTTGACTATTATGAATACTGTTGCCATCAACATTTGTGTACAAGCTTCTGTGGAGACGTCTATTTGCATTCTCTTGAGTATATACCTAGAGGTAGAATTGCCGAGTCCTGTGGCAATTTTATGTTTAACTTTTTGAGGCAATGCCTATCTGTTTTCCACAATATCTGCACCATTTTACTTTGCCTCTATTAAAGTATGAGGATTCCTATTTTTCCTCATCTTCATTAACACAACATTTGTTATTTTCTGAATTTCTTTTTTTATTTCCTTTTTCCCCTTTTCTTTTCTTTTTTCCTATTTTTGTTTCTTGTTTTTGTTTTTAAATTAAAGCCAACTTAGTGGGCCTGAAACAGTATCTCACAGTGGTTTTGATGTGCATTTTCTTAATGACCAGTGATGCTGAATATCTTTTCATGTGCTTATTGGCAGTATGTATTTCTTCTATGGAAAAATATCTATTCAGATCCTGTGCTCATTCTTTAAATTGGTTGTCTTTTTGTTGTTGAGGTGTAAAGAGTTCTTTATATATTGTGGATACTAGACCCTTATCAGATATATGATTTGCAAATATTTTCTCCCATAGTCTGAATTGTCTTCACTTTGACAGTATCTTTTGAAGCATAAAAGTTTTAAATTTTTATGAAGTCTATTTCACCTGATTTTTCTTTTGTTGCTCGTACTTTTAGTGTCGAATCTAAGAATCCATTGCCAAATCTGAGGTCATGAAGGCACACACCTATGTTTCGTTTTAAGAGTTTTATGATTTTAGCTCTAGTAGGTCATCAGTCCATTTTGAGTTTATTTTTGTGTATGGTGTAAGGTGGGGCTCAACTTCATTCTTTTGTATGTGGTTATTCAGTTGTCTCAGCACCATTTATTGAAGGGATTATTTACCCATTGAGTCATCTTAGTACCCTTGTCAAAAATCATTTGGTCAAAAAAAAAATCAATTGACCATGTTTTGGGTTTATTTCTAGACTCTCAGTTCTGTTTGTTCCATTAGTTTATATGTCTTTCCTTATGCCAATACCACACTATTCTGATTACTGTTGCTTTGTAGTCAGTTTTGAATTGTGAAGTGTGAATCCTGCTTTGCTTTTCTTTTTCAATATTATTTTGATTGTTCTAGGCCCCTTTCAGTTCCATATAAATTTAAGGATTAGTCTTTCCATTTCTACAGGAAAAGCTATTGAAATTTTGGTAGAGATGGCATTGACCTGTAATCGCTTTGTGGAGTATTGCAGTGTTAACAATATTAAGTGTTCTAAGCCGTGAATAGGGGAAATCTCTTACCCTTTATTTACGTCTTCTCTAATTTCTTTTAGCAATATTTTGTAGCTTTTAGTGTACAAGTATTTTATTTCGTTGGTTAAATTTATTTCTAAGTATTGTATTCTTTTGGAGGCTATTATAAATAGAATTTTCTTTTCCTTTTCGGATTGTTTGTTGCAGCATATGGAAACACAACTGGATTTTAAATGTTAATCATCTACGCTGCAACTTTTCTGAAATTATTTTTTAGCTCTAGTTGTATTTTGTGGCTTCTATGAGATTTTCTATATATAAAGTAATGTCATTGGCAAGTAGAGATAGTTTTACTTCTTTCTTTCCAATTTGGATGCTTTCTGTTTCTTTTTATTGTCTAATTAATTGCTCTGGCTATAACTTTCAGTACAATGTGAGTATCAGTGTCGAAAGTGGACATCTTTGTCTTGTTCCTGATCTTTAGAGAAAAGCTTTCAGTTTTTCACCATTAGGTATGATGTTAGCCATGAGTTTTTCATAAATACCCTTAATCATTTTAAGGAAATTTCCTTCTAGTCCTAGTTTGCTGAGTTTTTTTTTTTCCATCATGATAGGGTATTGAGTTCTGTCAAATACTTTATCTCTGTCAATTCAGATGATCATGTGGTTTTTTTCCTTCATTCTTATAATGAGGTAATTGATTTTCATATATTGAACCACCCTTACGTTCCTGGGATAAATTCCATTTGGTCGTTTTAATGTGGGTTGATTAGTATTTTGTTGAGAATTTTTGTGTCTATATTCATAAGAGCTACTGACCTGTAGTTTTCTTGTGGTATTTTTGTCTTCCTTTGGTATTAGGGTAAAACTATCCTCATTGAATGTATTGGGAAGTGTTCTGTACTCTTCTATTTTGTGGAGGAGTTTGAGAAAGATTGCTGTTAATTCTTCTCTGAATGTTTGTTACAATTCACCAGTGAAGCCATGTTGTCCTGGACTTTCTCTGTTGGGAGGTTTTTTGGCTGTTTATTCAGTATCCACTTGGTATATAGGTCTGGAGATTTTCTGTTTCTTCTGAGTTTTGTTAATTTGTGTGTTTATAAGAATTTGCTCATTTCTTATAGATTGTCTAATTTGGTGGTGTACAGTTGTTCCTAGTATTATTATTATAGTATTCGCATACATATTTTTACCAACACCAGTTATAACACATCCCAACAGAGTCCATTTAGGTTGTAAACTATTGTTTGTTCAACTTCTTTGAAAATTGTCTTACTTGAAATTGTTCTATGTAGACTATTCGTAGGAGGCTAATTCTTAAATCACTTTAAACTCTGTATTGACTCTTGAAGTAAACAATAATTGAGCAGAATCAATAACATCGTTATACAATAACATCTGGTTCCTGTTTATATCAGGAACCAAGGAAAACCTTGAAAGCATTTGCCTTGTTTTGTAATTGGCTATTGATTGGTCCTTAATTTTTCAACCAACCATCATTGCTGATAGTCTTATACAAGTTTATTTTCTGTGAAGTTTTTTCAATTACTGCAATCAGCTACAACTTAAGTAAATCACCATTAATAAATGGCTTTTTTTGCTTGGGTAACAAATGAACCATTTAGAAACTTTCTTTGGTTGAAGTGTCATTTTAATTTTATCTTCTTGTGAAGAAATCCTGCTGTGGTAAAGTATTCTGTTTTTTTTCCTGATTTTTCTTTTGTTTTCCTGTGAGTTGGGAGTATTGTGATGAATGCTTACTGGTAATGCTGGTGTATACGTTATTCTTATAGCACAGCCATAATGTTACTGCTCAATAAACATCTAATTTGATAACAGAATAACCCACACTCCACTGTGCCTTAAAAGCATGACATTCAATTTGAAGTCCACTTTTTTCTTTCCTGTTTGGAAGTAATAGGTATGCACTGGTAAGTTTCAAAAATTTTGCAATGCATCAATATGCATTGCACTCAATGTTGTCAAGTTAGAATATTGTCAAGTTAGAACTGTGTCACTGCAATTTGTTAGTGCACCAAATAACAGTGGGAAGCATTATCTCACAGCTACTCAGCTCTGCTCTTATTGTATGAATGTAACCATAGGCTGTACATGAACCAATATGGCTATGTTCCAATAAAACTTTATTTGTGGATACTAGAATCTGAATTTCACATCATTTTAAAGTCATTAAACAGTATTATTTTGATTTTTTACCCAACCATTTAAAACCAGTCTTAGCTTGTAGGCTGTGCAGAAACAGGTGGGAGACCACATTTGGCCTGTGAGCTTTATTTTCCCAACCTCTGCTTTATCGTTTTAAGTAAAGACACTCATAGGCAACTTGTGTTGCCCAGATTACTGCATGCTTGCCTAGAGCCCCCTGGTGGCTGAAGGGGGCAAATAAGTCTTGAGATGGTCAAATTTCTGAAGGACCATGAATTTGAGAATTCTAGAGTTGGATATTTAGACTTAGGACTGTTTATCATAGTGAGGTTGTAGTAGTCACTTGTATCATTTCCAGAGCTTGGGCTTTGGTGACACTTAGGAAAAAGATGAAACAGCACTCCCCCAAATTTTGTATTCAGATCTCTGCAATGCTTTAAGACATCATTCTGATGTAGACTGTGTTTGCTTCATCTACAGTTTATTTGGGGGAAGGGTTTGAATTTCAGCATTATTCAACACAAAAAGGCATTGGTACAATAATTACACTTGAATGAAGCTATATCTTCCAGGGGTGAATTTCTTCCCTTCTCCCCTACTCTTTTTTCCCCCTCAGAGTATTGCGATTTAATAAATTAATAATTTTTGCTACTTATCAAGTACATTTCTAAGTAAAATTGGATTTTTTTTTAACTACACATGTATGGTGGTGAAGAATTCAGTAACTGTATAGTTGGGTGCTGCTGTCTTGCTTTGAACTAGGGTGCCAACATGCTTTGTATTTTTGTGGCTTCTGTAACCTGGTTTGCCATGATCAAAGATATGAGTTCTTGAAGATGTGGCTGTGAAGGAAAAAGCTGTTTCTGTTAATCATAAATCTTTCCTTAACGAAATGAAAAGTTCTGAATTTTACTGCAAGGAAACTGAGACCTTGGAGAGGTTAAAAGATGTGACTAAGAGCTCACAGTTAACAGCAGAGGTAGACCAGTGTCTAGATCTCCTGAATTTGAGTCTACAATCCTTTCCATAAATAAAATAGTGTGTGTTCTTACAACTGAAAACCTTTCAAAGACTCTGTTTTATCCTTTACTCCATTTTAACCCCAGAGGACGCAGAATTTGTATGATTATATCGTTATATAATTCTGTGAATATTTTTTAGAATTATGGATATGATTATTTCTTTTATAAAAACATTTATTGTTTTGAGATTCTCATTTTAGAAAATGTGGAAATACGGAAAAAGAAAAATTATACATTACATATGTAAATATGTAATGATGTATATCTGCAAAAATAATTAGATACATTTAAAAAACCCACACACAGGCCACTCTTTAGTGGAGCTAATGGTGTACATTTTATGTCCTGCTTTTTCCTCTCAAGATTATTATTTACTTTCTCATCTAATAATTTATACATCTAAATTTTCTAATTTCTTGTTTTGTTGATTTTTTTTTTCTTTTTTGCTTTCCCCTCCATAGATCTTGAGCCAGATGATTGTGCATCCATTTACATCTTTAATGTAGATCCACCTCCATCTACTTTAAACTCACCACTTTGCTTACCACATCATGGATTACCGTCTCACTCTTCTGTTTTGTCACCACCGTATCCGCTCCAAGGTCACAAAAGCTATGAAGGAACTTGTGAGATTCCTGAATCTAAATACAGCCCATTAGGTGGTCCCAAACTCTTTGAGTGCCCAAGTATTCAAATTACATCCATCTCTCCTAACTGTCATCAAGAAATTGATGCTCATGAAGATGACCTACACATAAATGACCCAGAAAGGGAATATTTGGAAAGGCCTTCTAGAGATCATCTCTATCTTCCTCTTGAGCCATCCTACCGGGAGTCTTCCCTTAGTCCTAGTCCCGCCAGCAGCATCTCTTCTAGGAGCTGGTTCTCAGATGCGTCTTCTTGTGAATCTCTTTCACATATTTATGATGATGTGGATTCAGAGTTGAATGAAGCTGCTGCTCGATTTACTCTCGGATCCCCTCTGACTTCTCCTGGTGGTTCTCCAGGAGGCTGCCCTGGAGAAGAGTCCTGGCATCAACAGTATGGACTTGGATACTCCTTGTCACCCAGGCAATCTCCTTGCCACTCCCCGAGATCTAGTATCACTGATGAGAATTGGCTGAGCCCCAGGCCAGCCTCAGGACCCTCATCAAGGCCTACTTCCCCCTGTGGGAAACGGCGGCACTCTAGTGCTGAGGTTTGTTATGCTGGGTCCCTTTCACCTCATCACTCACCTGTTCCTTCTCCTGGCCACTCCCCCAGGGGAAGTGTAACAGAAGATACCTGGCTCAGTGCTTCTGTCCAGGGTGGATCAGGCCTTGGCCCTGCACTTTTTCCATTTCAGTACTGTGTAGAGACTGATATCCCTCTGAAAACAAGGAAGACTTCTGAAGATCAAGCTACCATAGTACCAGGAAAATTAGAGCTCTGTTCAGATGATCAAGGGAATCTATCACCATCTCGGGAAACTTCAATAGATGATGGCCTTGGATCTCAGTATCCTTTAAAGAAAGATTCATCTGGTGACCAATTTCTTTCAGTTCCTTCACCCTTTACCTGGAGCAAACCAAAGCCTGGTCACACCCCTATATTTCGGTGAGTTGATGGAAATGGCTGATGGTCATTTTCATGTTTATGGGTTATTGTTGGTATGTGACTACACTGTATAGAATGATTTGGCCATTTTTTCCTCTTCCTCCTTTTTTCCTCTACTTTCTTCCAGATAAATAACTTTAAGTCTACATTTGTTTTTCTTTTAGTCATAAAAATGTCTTTAGATAGGCTGAAGTTATAATTTTAAAAGTGTATAATGAATAGTAGATAGTCATAAATTACATTAAAAAATCTCTAGAAGGAATTTTTTTATCTAAAAAAGCTTCTTGTAAAAAATTGATTATAGTATGAATTAAATTACTAATGAAACTAATTGGAATAGACATTTATATTTTTAAGAGCTCAGTATATAAATGAAATTTGCCTTTTTATGTGACATGGTTTTTTTCATAATTTTTTGTCTATTAACTTTATAAGTTAGTGATTTTTGTTGTTGTAGAGAAATTTTTAAACTTTGTGTATTCAAATTTATCTTTTCCTTTATGGCTTTAGGGTTTTGTGTTATATTTGAAGGCCTACCCCTCTGCAAAATTATTAAAAATAAACAAAAAATCTAATTTTCACATGTTTTCAGCAAAATTTTTATATATATAACTTATAATATGTATGTAACATGTATAGTATTTGTATTTCTATTTTATGTATACATGAATCTTGACTTCAGCTAAGGACTGGAGTGAAGTCTATTGTAATGACTTTACTAGAAAATAAAGTCATTAGTTGTCACAATGCCATTTATAGACTCAATCTAGTCTATAATTGATTAGAAGAGATGACTTTTATCATGTATTAAATCCTCACATGGAGTTGGGTCCGTTTACTTTTTTTTAAATGCTTTTTTATTGGTATGAATGTTTATTTCTGGATCCAGATCTTTAGAAAAATATATAGTTTTGAAGATTTCTTTGAGCTTATCACTTTGCTTCTGAAAATTATGTTAATCTTTTTTAGGGATTTGCTTGAACAAGTGCAGAAACTGGCTGAGAGTTGATGAAGTTGAGTTGTTGTTTCAGACTAATGAAAATTAATTCCTTTGAGCTTCACAATAGCTAGTAAAGCTAAGCTGAGGACATTCAAGGAAATAATGAAATAATTTAGAAATTTACTGTGGCATGATAGCATGTCAAAGGTTAAAGAGACCTTAAAAGTCTCATTTCACCAATCATTAAGAAGATACTACTTTTTAATACAAATCATGCTAGCTTTGGGTCCATTAATATTTAACCTATAAACAAAGAAGTTTTTTCTTTTCTAATTCCATAGTTTCAATATTAATATGTCTAAATGAACCTGTAGCACTTTAAGCTATTTAAACTATCTTATTGAGCAATTGACATTTAGAGATGCTGCAATGATAGGCCTTATATTTTTCCAACCATGTACTGAAATTAAATTTTTACCTTAAATTGCAATGTATTGCTGACTATAAGCAATATTTCAAAAAGAGGGGGAAAAGCAATAGGGAGGAAATAGGGGAAGCAACATGTACAATATACTGACTTCTATAACTACACCGGAGTGGGAGATACATATACTGAGACATAGGGGTTTTTGGATCCGTGGAGAGATGCTGATAGACATACATAGAGATATGCATTTTTTGCTTTAGGAAATCAACTTGTTATTGTTTTAGTAATTATATATGCATATACAGTTTTATAAAATGTTAGAATTTTTCCTTTTAAAAAAAAACAGGAAACCAAAAATCAGATAAAATTGATTTTATTCTTCAATTTAAAGAATTATTTCTTAAGTACCCACCATATCCAATGTTATAACTTATTAAGTGACGTTTCATTTTTACTTTGCTTCAAAGAGAACGGGAAGAAATGTTGGTCCTTTCAAAGAAGTAATTTGAATCACTGCTTGGCAATAATAGCATGGTGAAATACATCTTTGTGTGTTTTGTTTATAGCACATCTTCATTACCTCCGCTAGACTGGCCTTTACCAACTCATTTTGGACAATGTGAACTGAAAATAGAAGTGCAACCTAAAACCCATCATCGAGCCCATTATGAAACTGAAGGTAGCCGAGGAGCTGTAAAAGCATCTACTGGGGGACATCCTGTTGTGAAGGTATGAAATTTTGGGGGTGTGTTTTGCAGACACCACACATCTGTTAATCATAGAGTCTGTTCAGTCAGGTACTGCTGAGCCTAAAGAGAAAATTTTTAAACCTAGAAAGCTTCTGTTAAGGTTTTGTATCCTTGTTGATATGACAGCACTTCCACATTATTTTTTTGTTTTTGCTTTTGTTTTTGTTTTTGTTTTTGTTTAGCTGGGCTTAAAGATATTCTTTCTGGACTGACTCTCCAGCTGGGGAAACTCTGGGGAAAGATTATAGTAGTCAAATAGTTGTTTTTCTGATTTTAGAAGAATGACTGTTATGTTTTTAAGTACAATACATGTGTGTTTAAAATCTAAGTAATACAAAAAAGTAGAAGGAATAAAGTGATAAATTACCTAAAATCTAAACCCCTCAGGAATAAGCAGTTGTTAACATTTGATTAATATTCTAAATAATTCTCTTTGTGTATGTTTAGTGGAAGACTGGATGGGTGACTAGAAAAATGAATGAATTTTTTTAAGGATAAGATTATATTGAATATCTTTGTAACTAAATTTATTTTATTTGAATTTATTGGAAGAAAATAAAACTAAAGTGAAATTATTAAAATTACATAATATTTGAGTGTATGAAATATACTATGTAAAATTGGAATAATAACAGTTGAATATTAACTTTAATTTTACTTGAATGAGGGGGAAGGTTATATAGCTCAGTGGTAGAGTATATGCTTAGCATGCATGAGGCCCTGTGTTCAATTCCCATGACTCTGTTAAAAAAGAATGAAAGAAACCTAATTACCTCCCCTACTAAAATTAATTAATTAAATAAGTTGTACAGAAAAGTTTTTTTTAAAATTTTACTTAAATGAAACATTTAAAAATGAAACAAAACTATATGAACTACTGAATCTTGGCTATTGTTCTTCACTCTAAAAAGGTCCTAAAAGATCTTTCTGAGGTCAAAGAGATTAAATAAGTTATTGCAAGACTGAATTATTGTTTTAGATTTAGATGGTATAAATTGCTCCCTGCTCTGAAAAATGAGGTAATTGTCTCTCTTAAACTTCTTCCCCCTGTGCTACCTCGTCTCCTGAATTTTGTTGATATTATTCTCCCTTTCAGATCTACAGTCATCTCCCTGCCTCATGTCCTACTACTCCTGTTGTTGAGCTTAATCTTGTATCTAGTTGGATTCAGTGATTACTACTAATTCTTTTTTATTTCTTTCTTTTTAAAGTGTTTTTGTTTGTTTAAGGAGGGCTTTGGATTCTTTCACATTTGAGAATGTTTTGTTTGTTGCTTTTATATACTTAAACATCAGAATGGCCATATGTAATAATCTTGAGTCACCCATTTTCTCTCTTGGAACTTGTCTTACAGCATTGTGTGTTGCAAAATTAATTCTACCTGAAGTGAATTTGAACAAATACAGTTTATGAGCTATTATTTCCTATATCAGCCATGCTTTGTGATTTATTGTCTTTAATTAAACATATTTTATATTTCTTGACAAACAAAGCTTTACATTTTAGGTAGGATTTTATATGACTTGTAGCAAGAAATGTCAGTTATAGAAAAATAGATCAGATTTGTGGTTACCAGAGGCAGGGGCCAGGGAGTGGGAGAATTGGATGAAGGTAGTCAAAAGGGACAAATTTCTAGTTATAAGATAAATAAATTGTGGGATGTAATATACATGTTGACTGTCATTAACACTGTTGTATTTATGGTCTATTTGAAAGTTGCTAAGAAAGTAGTTGATCCTGAATGTTCTCATCACAGGGCAAAAACATCTTCTCTTTCTCTCTCTTATAACTATGAGGTGATGGATGTTAATTAAATTTATTATAGCGATCAGTTCACAATATATGTAAATCAGGTATTTATGCTGCATACCTTAAACTTACAGAGTGTTGTATGTCAGTTATAGTTCAGTAACACTGAAAGAAAATAAAAGAAGAAAGATCAGGAAAACTCAACATAGAAATTGTTATTTGCCATTTGTTATTGGAATTATATTTTGCTCTTAAATGAGTTTAATTTCAGTTCAGTTAAGGAAGAAGATTCTTTGCTTCATTTCTTGTATCTTTGACTTTTCTTATCAGGAAATAAATTATTTACAAGTGCTTAAATGAACAAAAATCTTTTGGGAGTCCAGGTGATTTGTTTCTACAGTATTCCTTTATAAAAAATGATTCCCTGGCAAAGGGGAGACTCATTTTGGATATCATCAATGTTTTATATTCTCCTTGTGAGTGCCTTATTTTTTTTTCTTACTTGTTTCTTAAAGAATTATTATTCCTTGTACTTGAAATTATTGACTTAACCAGACTATGTCTGGATGTTGATGGTGCTTTATCAGTCTTTCCCAGTACCTATGATATGCTCCCTGCCCCTTTCAATCTGAGTTTCTTCCCTCCTGCAAGAAAAATTTACTACATTATGAATCTCTATACATATCCTGTTCCATTTGTTTTATCCTTTACTTCAGAGACTCCAGTTACTATTCAGTTTTTTTTTTTTTTTTTGGTGAGGGGAGGTAATTAGGTTTATTTATTTATTTATTCTTAGGGGAGGTACTTGGTATTGAACCTAGCTCTACCACTTGAGCTATACCCTCCCGCCTCCCAACTATTCAAATGTTGACTTATTTTTGTCTGTTCTTTTCTCTGAATACTTTAATGTCTTTTTAAAAATCATTAAATCTGATTTTTTTTAAGCCTTACCCCCATGTTTTTGGTATGTTTGTCATTTGCTGTTTCTAATTTAGCTTTTAGATCTGCAATTGTGAAGTGAATATTAACTTAGTTCCTTGGCTCTACTTTCCACCCATTTGATGTTTTATCATTATACTTGGCCTCATGATTTATTGAATTTATATTCTTAAATTTTTTAGTGTGGAGCATTCAATTTCTGTGTTTTGCTGTGTGTGTGTATTGTTGAGGGGAGGTTTTGTTTTCATTTTTATTGTATTTTTCAACTGTCTTTTGCATAATGTGTTCCTTTTCTCATTAAATAAAAACAAAACAAAAATGTATATTATTATTGCCTAATTCCCATTCCTTTTCCTCTAATTTTGTTTGAGAGCTTGGTCCATGGCCTGAGGCAATTGGGATAAAGAGGTAGAGAATTAATTTACGGTAGGCCTTGTTGGGTTTGGCTCAAGAGAGTGGACAGTATCATGTATATGGCCCACTCCCAGAACTCTAGTATGTATCATATTTTCATGAGCTTTGCTTGTTCCTCTAGTACAACACAGAGTTCTGGAAGATGATAAGCATTCCTGACCTTTTTTGCCTCTGCCAGAGGCCCTGGAGCAGATTGTAGGAACTTTTACTCTATTCTTTTGGGAAAGTTTTTCCTTGACTCTCCTCAGAGCTGTCTACTTAGAACTTTGATCTACTTTGCTACAAAATAGTTAGCATTATCTGCTATTTTATTTTCCCACTTTATTACTTTTATTCCATTAATTTACTCTTTAATTTTATTTACTCACTTTTCCTTATTACCATTCCTGGTGGATGAGGCTATAGAGTGGTTAGCGGCTCTGCCTCACTACATCAAAATCTTCTGTTTCACACTCACTACTCCCTCCCCCTTTTAAAGTTTATAGCTCAAAGTTGTTATTTGTTTGTCTGGTTATTACTAGTAGATTTTTGGCTATTTCCATACCCGGCACTGCACCTCCACCACCCTGCACCTCCCATTTTGTTTATCTTGTTATGTATTAGGGGAATGAGATTGTGATATTACTTTATTCCATAGTCTTTATCCAAAGATAAAGATTTTTTTTTCTTTTTCTAATATCGAGAAAATAAGCACTACATGATGAGAACAGGTCCTCTCAAATTGGAAATGAAACATGCTTAATTGTACATACTCTACCACACTTACAAGGTTATGTGCTCATATGTACCACTTCATTTGTATGTGCCCACTTCTAAGAGTACCTTCGTTTCCCCAAAAACACAGGTGGCCCTTCTCCAGGAACTAAGAAGAATGTTTGTACAATTTCTCCACTATTCTGATAATTTTTTAATACTCAGAAAGAGAAAGAAGACAACATCAATTTCCATTCCAGACCAGGTCTGACCATCACACATAAGAGTGGTGTGCTTGGTTCTTAAGACTGGGACAAGTGTCTTGACTATATTCTATTAGTATTGCCTTTTTAAAAAAAAACACATTTTATTGCTGTATAAGAATATACATCATTAAAGTACATGGATTTTAATATGTATAGCTCAGTAAATTTTTCATACACACACACACACACACACACACACACACATCCATAAAATTACCACACAGGTTACGATACAGAATGTTTTAAGCACCCCAGGAGGCTCCCTTATGCCCATCCCAGTTTGTGTCCTCCATCCAAAGGTAGTTATGCTTTTGACCTCTTAATTATTAGCATAGATTAGGTTTTTTTCCATTTTTTTTTAAAGTGTAGTCTTTTTACAATGTTTTGTCAATTTCTGGTATATATAGCATAATGTTTCATAGGTTTTTTTTCTTGAGTTTCTAATAAATGGAATCATACAGTGTGTTCTGTTTTCTGTCTAGCTGCTTTTATTCAACACATGACTGAAATTCATCCAGTTTGGGGTTTTTTGGTAGTATTTTTAAAAAATTGCCGAATAGTATTCCATTGTATGAATTTGCCATAATTTATTTGTCATCCTGTTCATTGACACTTGGTTTGTGTACAGTTTTTGACTATTATGAATAAAGCTGCTATGTGTTTTTTTTTTCCACACATATCTTTCGATAGACAAAGCATTCACTTTTTTTGGTATATGTTATATGTTCAGGAGTGGAATTACTGGTTTTTCAAAGTAGTTGTACCAGTTTTTACCTCTAGCCAGCCATATCTGAAGTTTCCAGTTATTCCACATCCTCACCAATACCAACATTTGGTTATTAGTTTTTTTTCATAAGAAGATAAAAGTTTTTTTTTAATGAAGTATAGTTGATTTACATAGTTATTAGTGTTTTAATTTTGACCATTCTGGTAGGGATGCATACGTATCACACTGGTTTTAATTTGTGGTTTCCAGATAACCAGTGATGCTGAATATCTTTTCATATGTTTATCAGACATTTGGCTATCCTTTTTTATGAAGCACCTATTCTCATTTCTTGACCAATTTTGTAAATTGTCTCTTTTTCTTATTGATTTGTAGTATTTTTTAATATTTTGGATATAAGCCCTTTGTCAGATACATGTATTGCAAATGAAATTTCTTCTCCTAGTCTATTGCTTGCTTTTTCATTTTCTTAATTGTCTTTTGATGAATGGACTTAAAATTTTAATGAAATCCAAATTATCATCCTTTTCCATGGATTGTGTTTTGATATCCTGTTCAATAACCTTTGCTTACTTGAGGTTATGAAGATAGTTTCCTGTGTTTTATTTTGGAAACTTTATTGCTTTACCTTTTACCTATAGGTCTATGATCTGTCTCAAATTAATGTTTGTATATGATGTAAAGGTAAAGATTAGGTACTTTATTTCTTGTGGATAGAATTTGATCCAGTACTATTACTGAAAAGTCCATCATTTTTCTACTGTACTACAATGGTGCCTTTGTCATAAATCAGATGGTCGGCCATATATCTGTGGCTCTCTTTCTTAATTCTTCATTCCATGTCATTGAACTATTTGGTCTATCTTAGGTTACCATCACTACATTGTCTTAGTTACAATGGCTTCATAGTAAATTTTGATACTTGTATTGTGACTCTCCTTTTTTTTAAAGATTGTTTTGACTATTCTAGGTCCTTTGCATTTCTGTTTAAATTTTAGATTTAGTTTGTCAGTCTCCACCCCCACTACAAATTAAAAAACCCTGCTTAGAAAAAAAAAAATCCTGCTGGGATGTTGATTAAGATTATACAGGAGTTTTGTAGTTTGTTTTGTAGTTTAAGTCATACATTTAGGTCTTTTCTCCATTTGAGTTAATTTTTGTATATGGTGTTAATTAAGGGTCCAACTTTATTCTTTTGCATGTAGAATGATTTCCCAGAAAAACTTGTTGAAAAGACTATCTTTTCCTCATTGAATGGTCTTGACATCATTGTCAAAAATCATCTGATTCAATGTGCAAGGGTTTATTTCTAGGCTTTCTTTTCTGTTCCATTGGTCCATATGTCTGTCTTTAGGCCAGTCCCACGGTGTTTTGATTATGGTAGCTTTGTAGTAAGTTTTGAAATCTGGAAGTGGGAATCTTCTAGCTTTGTTCTTTGTTTTTGAAGATTGTTTTGGCTATTCAGGGTCCCTTGAGATTCCATATGACTTTTGGAATGGATTTTTCTATTTCTGCAAAAAAAAGTCTGGGATTTTGATGCAGATTGAATCTGTAGGTTTCTTCAGTATGGCATCTTAACAATAATAAATCTTCCAATCCATGGATGTGGGATTTTTTTCATTTATTTATGTCTTTAATTTCTTTCAGCAATGTTTTGTAGTTTTCATTGTCTAATTCTTTCACCTCCTTGATTTAGTTAATTCCTAGAGGATTTTTTTTAATGCTATTGTAAATGGAACTATTTTCATAATTTCCTTTTCAGATTGTTCATTGTTTATGTATAGAAATGCAACTGATTTTTATGTATTCACTTTGTGTCCCACTACTTTGTTGAAGTCATTTGTTAGCTCTGGCACTTTTTTTGTTTTTCGGCGTTTTTTTGGTAGAATTGTTGGGTTTTTTTATATATAGGATTATACCATCTGAGAACAGAGATAATTTTACTTCTTCCTTTCCAATTTGGGTACCTCTTATTTATTTTTTTACCTAATTGCTCTAGGTAGAACTTCCAGTACTATGTTGAAAAGAAATGGTGAAAGCAAGCATCATTAACTCGTTCCTGATTTTAGAGGAAAAGCTCTCAGTCTTTCACTTTGAGTATGATTGTTTGCTATGGGTTTTTCATATATGGATTTTATTATGTTCCTTCTATTCCTAGTTTATTGAGTGTTTTTATCATGAAAGGGTATTCAATTTTGCGAAATGTTTTTTCTGAACCAATTAAGATAATCGTGTGGTTTATTACATTAATTGATGTTCATATTTTGAGCCATTCTTGCATTTTAAGAATACATCCCACTTGATTATGGTATATAATTCTTCAAATATGGTGCAGAATTTGGTTTGCCAGTATTTTGTTGAGGATTTTTTACATCAGTGTTCATAAGAGATAT
Organism: Vicugna pacos; assembly: GCF_048564905.1. NCBI lineage: Eukaryota > Metazoa > Chordata > Mammalia > Artiodactyla > Camelidae > Vicugna > Vicugna pacos. Next base: position 41,144,832 of record NC_132995.1, read on the forward strand.
TGATCTGTAGTTTTCTTGTTTTGTCTTTTTCTGGCTTTGGTATTAGGGTAATGCTGACTTCATGGAATGAGTTAGGAAGTGTTCCCTTCTCTTTAGTTTATTTGAAAGCTTGAGGAAGATTAGTATTAGTTCTTTAAATATTTAATTGAATTCAAAGGGTCCAGGGCTTTCCTTTGTCGGGAGATTTTTTTATTACTGATTCAGTCTTCTTACTAGTTGCAGGAATATTCATATTGTCTGTTTCTTCATGATTTAGTTTTAAGGGTTTGTATTTCTAGGAATTTATCCATTTTATGTAGGCTGTCCAATTTGCTGGTGTATGATTATTCATAGTACTCTCTTATAATCCTTTTCATTTCTGTAGAATTGGTAGTATTGTTCTCACTTTCATTTCTGATTTTAGTAATTCAAATCTTCTCCTTTTTTCTTAGTCCATTTAGCTAAAAGTTTGTCAGTTTTTATCTTTTCAAAAAACCAACTTTTGGTTTCGTTGATTTTCTCTGTTGTTATTCTGTTTACTATTTCATTTACCTCTGTGCTAATCTTTATTACTTTCTTCCTTCTGCTAGCTTTAGGTTTAGTTTATTCTTCTTTTTCTTAAGTTGTAAAGTTGTGAATTCACAACTGGAAATCAGATTCTGCCCCTTCCACAGGGTTTGCTGTTTTTTGTTATTGTTTTTGGCTTTTTGATTGTCGTAGGCTATTTCTTTGCCAAGGATCAGTCTGAGGTGTTAACTTCAGGTCTTCTCTGATCTTTTCTGACATTTCCCTGGGTGTGGGTGGTTGTTTCTAATTTTCCCCATAGATGCAGTGGTTTTTAGTATATTAGTCTTTAATGTTGTGACTTCCAGAAGGGGAAAAAGAAAAATGAGGTGGGGGTGCCAGCACTATCCCCTGAAAGTCACTTCAGCCAGAGGGGACAGAGCTTACAGCAATGAGGGAGGTGCAACAACAATGGCTGCTTACCTCTGTCTGCACCTCTATTGTCAGAAGCAGCAATCAGTGATCAGAAAACAGATCACTGATGTTTAGAGCACAGGATTCTTTTTGCCCACTCTGGCTCCCACAAGCTGCTTGAAACATGCCACATGACTGAGTTTTGCTACTGTGCTAATAGCTGAAATTGGCCAGAGTTTGTTGCAGTTTATCCTTCAAGCCTTCCCTTGGAAATTGCAAGTCTTCAATAGACTCTGGAGTTTTTAAAGAGTTGTATCAAACAGATTCTGCCAGTGCAGTTGCTGTCTAGGTAGGGAGACAGATTGCTGCTGCTTCCTACTCTGCCATCTTTCTGGTATCCTCTCTTAATTTTCCTTTATTGCATTGACTAGTCCTCCTTGTACACTGTCAAATTAAAGTGACAGACATTGTCTTTTTCCCAAACTCAGTGGAAAAGCCTTCATAAGTGTGCCATTAAGTAATTTGTTAGCTATAGACTTTCTGTGTGTTTTTTGTTTTAAACATACCTTTTATCAGATTGAGGATGTTCCTTTATCCTAATTCGCTAGCACATTTTTATTTTTGTTTTTTGTTTATTTTAAATCACAAACAGGTGTTAAGTATTATCAAATATTTTTTCTTACAGAAGTGTTTTCTATTTCAAAGATATTAGAAGAACTATACAGCCAATGTCTACTTCATGTATCTTCTGTAACCTGATGAATTCATAAATGGAGAGTGCAAAGTAGAAACTGAATGTTCTTTTATTATCAAATTGTGCTGATAGATGAAAGATATATATAGTCTCATTTCTTTTTATAGTTTATGGTTGGGGACTGTAGAATTATGCAGCACTGTTAAGAACTTCTTCCAGGTTCCCAGTGGTTTTTTTTGTATACACAATCCACAGTGTTTTTGTGTTGGGGTAAAAATTGCCTATAATGCTTTCAGAATGTACAAGCACAATTCAGAAATGATGCAGTTTAATCTAAAATGAAACTAACTTGTTTACCTGTTGCCAGGAAATTAACATTTAACAAAATTAGCATAGTCTATAGTGAGTATTTAATCAGGTTATTTTTCTTATCCAAATTTAAGAGATTTGTCTGTTTAATTGAAGTCAGTAGCTTGTATTGGAGTTCTCTAATGAAAATAACATAGTTTCAGTTACTAGGATTCAAAGATACTTTTGCAGATCTTAACTTTCTAAATTTTGTTTTAGATGGTTTAACATGATATAGGTTTTCTCTATCTTGTAGAATAATGTTTAAGTTTTAGAACAAATCATTTTAAAAGAATTTGATTTAATGTTGACATTTATCCAAGAAGTGCTAGAAGACAACATGCTACTTAAATTGCCAAATTTAGTGACATTTTGCATATTTGTTCTGCTGCTAATTGCAAGAATTGATTTTTTGTAGTTCTTCATAGTTTACAAAATTTTTCTCAGAGTTTATATTTAATATTCACAAAAGTTCTTTGAAAAGGGCAAGGCAAGTACTTTGTACAGATGATTTAAGATTACACTTAATGTAGTTAGCAGAGATCTTAAACTCTGGTCTTTTGACTCTGCTGTTCCTCTTTCCACTGTACCATGTTGTCTCTTATAGTTAACTCATAATTTCATAGTACTTCTCATTTTATAAAGTACTTTGACATTATCTCACTTAATTCTTCAAATAAGCCTTTTTAGAAAACCTGGTCTTTGACTTAAAGTACGGTGCTGTCTTTACAGCCTTTAGAGCCCTGATAAAAATCTTAGACCTTGTTTACCATTATTGTAGTTGAAGCTGTTTTGGATTCATGGTAGGCTAACAACCATGACTAATAATCCCTAGTCCTCAGTAGCTTAGGACAAAAAAAGTTTATTTTTACTTTCTTTTGAATTGTCACTCACGAGTCCAAAGTCTGTCTGTCTTGTGATACAGTCGTGTTGAACACACAGCCTCCATGATCCCTGGGAAAAGGGAGGAGAGTATAGAGAAGGCGCATAAGATTCATGAACCTGGAAATTACTACCAATTATTATTTTAAAAAAACTTCGGGGGGGTGTAATTAGGTTTATTTATTTGTTTATTTTTAGAGGAGATACTGGGGATTGAACCCAGGACCTCATGCATGCTAAACATGCACTCTACCACTTGAGCTAAAGCTATACCCTCCCCCCCTACTACCAGTTATTACCACTCACTGTCCTCAGGCCAGAAGTAATCATGCGACCCTACTTAAATACAAGGGGACTGGGAAAGATAGTCCCTGGCTGTACTGCCTTTTCTCAGAAACAGCTCTATGCTCTACACTGTACTATACAGTTCTGTGTGTGACTCTTTGGTGGTCAGCATGCCTTCTCTGCCTCATTCCCTATACAGTCTCAGTCTTTAGGTACATTCAGGAGTGAGTAGTAGCTAAGTTACTGATAGGAGCTCTGCAGCCAGACTGCTTCAGTTTGAATCCTGAGCTGTACTGTATCTTTGGCCAAGCAGTTTAAGTTTTCTAGACCATATAGACCTTAACTTTTCTAGACTTTTACTTTTCTAGACCTTGACTCATTCATTGCTCAGTTTATTCATCCATCAATCCTTTCACTCATTCAATAAATATTTTTTGATTGCTCACTACGTTATAGACAGTATTGTAGATGCTGAGGATCCAGAGATGAACAGTACAGACAAGGTCCCTGCCCTCATGGGCCTTTCTTACATTATACTGAGAAGAAACAATGAGCAAATAAACAAAATAGTACTAGAATGTATTAAGTGCTGTATTGGAAATTAGAATGTGATGTAATAGAGGCTAATTATGGAGGGAACTTTACTTCCAGTTCCTTTTTTGTAAAATGAGAATAATACTATCATATACCTAAGAGCTAATGTGAGATTAAATGAAGCATTGCATGTAAAGAACATATTAAATGCTCAGTAAATATTATCTGATATTATTACTTAGGCTTCTTTGAGCAGCTTGATCAATACTCTCAACCCCAGTGAAGAAAATGTAGCATAATAAGATATCTACCTTGGCATCTTAGAATTCAGCTTGATTGATTACTGTCATTTGAAAGAGTTGTGTTTGTGTTGTATTCCATGGGATAGTGTTATGTCAAAAAGAAAAGAGTAAGGGCACTTAAGCACCAATTCTAGAAATCTTCCTGGTGTTCACCAAAGGATAATTTCAGATATTCTCAATATAAATATACATTAAAAGCTAAGAGATTCCTGAAGTATATGTTTCTTAAAATTTTAAAAACTCAAACTATGAAGCTGTTGAAATATACCACCTACATTCTAGCCAACTAATAAATTAACTTTTTCTTTTATTCAAAGTAAATAATCTTATTCATTAATATAGTCCACAGATATTTAATACATTCAAGGTAGTTTGTTTTGTAGCTGAGGATTAGGGGAAGGGTGTGGAATCAGACACATTTTCTACTTCCATGAAGTTTATGGTTCCGTGAAACTTGCTTATTAAATGAGTTAATAACAAGAGTATGATAAAGGATTATTGGAGGAAATTCAGATCTCTGTGAGAGTGAATAAGAACCTGAAATCCAGATGAAAGGGTTGAATCAAGTACCACTTATTTGAGGAAAGTTACTAGCTAGTTAATAAACAAGTATTACTCAGGGGAAAGGTAAATACTAAGGAAGGGAAAGTATTAAGCATAGAAAGGTTTTAGAGCTACACAGTCCAATCCAGTAGCCACTAGCCACATTTAAATTTAAATTAACAAAAATTAAAAATTCAGTTCTTCAGTTACATTAACATCACTTCAAGGTTTGGTAGTCACTGCGGCTAATGGCTACATTGGCTTTTTAACAAATGATGCTGGAGCAGTTGGACATCTATAAGCAAAAAAAGTAACCAAACCTAAACCTCACACTTATACAAAAATTAATTCAAGATGTATTATGAATTTAAATGTGAATTGTAAAACCATAAAACTTTTAGAAGAAAACAGAAGAAAATCTTCAGGACCTCAAATTATAAGAAGAGTTCTAGAACATGATACCAAAAGCTTGTTACTAGAAGAAAAAATGGATACATTGGACTTTATCAAAATTAAAAGCTTTAAGTCTGTGAAAGAGCCTATTAAGAGGATGGAAAAGACAGGCTGTAGATAGAAAACATTTGCAAACTACGTATCTGACAAAGATCTTGTATCTAGAATATATAAGGAACTCTCAAAAGCCAACAGTCAAAAACAATTCAATTACAAAGGGACAAACATTAGAAAAATGCAAATTAAAAGCACAGTAAGATACCACTATAAACCTACTAGAGGAGTTAACATAAAAAATAGTTATAATACTAAATGCTGGCAAGGATGCCAAGAAACGTGATCCCACCTGATCTGCTATTTAGAACGTAAAATGTACAGCCACTCTGGAAAACAGTTGGTCATGTTCTTAAAAAAACTAAACTTGCACTTGCCATGTGACCCAACAGTTGTACTCGAAATTTATCACAGAGAAATAAAAACTTGTTCACACAATAACCTGTGAAGCTTATAGTGGCATCATTTTTCATAGTCAGAAATTAGAAACAACCCAAATGGATGAATAGTTAAACAGACTCTAGTATATCCATACAACACACTACCACTCAGCAATAAAAAGGAACAAAGTATTGATACACACAGTAAGTTGGATGGTTCTCCATGGAAATATGCTGAGTGGAAAAAAAGGCAATCTCAAATGGTTACATGCTGTACGATTCCATTTATGTATGTAACATTCTCAGAATGGCAAAGCTGTAGAGATGAAGACTAGATTAGTGGTTGCCAGGGAACAGGAACTGATTAAAGTTTGTGGGTATAAAGGGATGGCACAAGAGAGTTCCATTCTGGTAATGGAAGAGTTTTAGATCTAGACTGTTAGGCATAAGTATTATGAATCTTATCCCAAAGTTACTGACATTTAAAATGGGGATTGTATTTTTTTTTCATGATTAGACTTAGTATTTCATCATATGCCAAGATTATTTCAAGGTGATGATTTTCTATTTAATGTTGTTACATGCGCATTTTCAGTTTGAAGCAATTTATATTATGGAGATTTAATTGTGTATTTTTAGTATCTCTACATTGTGTTGTCATATTTCTAATATATTCAGATCCCCATCCCAAGTAATTTAGCAGAACTGTTAATAGAACTGCTCTTATTGAAGCTGCTCTAGTCTGTCCTATAGTGACCTTCGGGCTTTAACCCTCCAGCTTTAGTTAAATTAAGCTTTGCTATGGAAACGATACAGAGACATAACAAACAACTTGACTTACTTTCTTCTACAAAGCAGAAAGTAGCCTGAAGCGAAGTATACCGATACTAGTTGAAAGTTTTTAGTGAGTAGTATTAATAGTAGGAGTAATTTGTTTATTGCCTATAACATAATGCTGCTCTGGAAATGGAAAGGGATGATAGTCTAACTTACTGGATGTTCTTTTAAAATCCCTGAAATGCAAAGGAAAAGCCCTGTTTTTCTTATGCTATAGTATATATGCTTGGAGCAGATGTTGGCTGAAATATGTGTTATGAAATATATCCCTTTGAAATCTTATATGCGTGATTACCTTCCCCCATCACTGGTTCATTTTACTATCAAAGTATAAAGGACAGGTGGCGTATGTCTTTGCCAAGCTGGTATTTTTGTGAGTCATCTAATATGACAAGGATACTTTGGAATATGGTACTTACTGGAACGTTATGTGATATTTGGGTAACTTAATAGAAGCAATAAAATTTTTTATTTGTATTTTCTATTTTAGATTTTATTTCTTCATTTTGAGTGGCTACTTTAGTGGCTATAATTCTTATTTAAATAATTCTGTTGACTAACCTCATGTGTTATTTTGCTCCACCAAATTGTACTGTCTCATTCCAAAATTCATTCATTCAGCAATGATTAAATCCCTGTAACATGATAGGTACTATACTATGCTCTGGAGATAGCAAAATATATGCTGTCCACTTCACGACACTTTGAGGCAAGTGGTAAAGTTGTTAGTATTTCTTCCTCCACTACATGAACCGTAGGTCCTATAGAATAATTTGTTCAATGTGGGATTAAATTTGAAAGAGCAACAGATATAGCAGAAAAGAATGGTTAATCACTTAATTGTCATGAGTTGCCTAATCTTTCTTTGCTTAAGATTTTTCATCTGTAAACTGGAAAAAAGTGACATGTACCCTATAGGAATTTTAGGATTAAATGAACTAATTTAAAGTATATCACCATTCTCTACCTTCACTTTTTCACCTCTGTATACAAATGTGGATGACTATTTTATGTTATCACTTACCCCATCTGCCTCCATACAAACCAAAAGTAGGTGGGGTGGATATAGCTCAGTGGTAGAGCACATGCTTAGCATGCACAAGGTCCTGGGTTTAATCCCCAGTACCTTCAATTAAAAAAAAGAAAATAAAAAGAAAAAAAAGCTAAAAATAAAATGAAATTTAAAAAAAGGGAAAAATAGGTGAACTTTATTTATGTGCATATGCACACATATGCCCACACTTTTGCTATTTCTCCTTTAGTTGTTGTTTTATTTAGGCTTTTTTTTTTTTTTACTATAATCATATTGGCATTTAATTTTTTTATGGAATATTTTCCATTCAGTTAAAGCTTTAAAATTTATTAACTTGCTTATACCAAAATATGTAAAAAGGAAATCACAACTGAAAATATTGATAGATTTTTTGACTACATAAATATTTACAGAAAACTGCAATTTCCAGTTAAATATAGTAGATTGAACACGTATGTTTACCTTCATTAGATACTAAAGAACTACAACTTAAGCTTGTTTGTTGGAGAGAAAGAACCAAGAAATAATCACAAATCATTTTACACCAAAGAACCTTGGAACAAAAGAGAAAAAAAGAACCTTGGGAAGGCTCTCAAGGGGTTTGAGGCACTGGTGTCTCTGAAAGTGGGATGTGACGTGGAGCCGGAAATAGAAGGATTGGTTGAAAGTCTATAAAAGAAGCAGACTTCCCAGATTTTCTCCCATATGTGGTATAACCAAGTGATAACCACTGGCTTACCATGAGAGAATATTGGAGAGTTACTCTTTTGAAGGAGTGAAATAGAGATTCTAGGTTCTAGAATAACTGAAGGCAGGCTTGAGGATCTGTATAGAAAATGGGATGGGGATGCAAGGGGAGGCTAATGAAAGTCCGTATACTGAATAAGGAGACCCCTGACTCCTCTTAACTCCCCAAAATACTTTCAGTAGGTTTATGCTGTCTTAACAGGAGACTGGAGGATTTGCCTTTAGGCAAACTGGTCCAAGATAAAATACTCACATGTCTCTTGCAGATCTTCTAGACTAGTGATTCTCAACCCTATCAGACCCATTCCCACTCTTTTTATTTTGAACAAATATTTTATACTACTACTTTATTAACCTGAAAAGGAAATGCAAAGACAATATAATCAACTTATAGATATACTTTTTAAAATATCAATATAATGCTTTAATATTAAAAGGAAACAAATTTCCAAAACTAATTATAATGAAAAGATATGTTGTATAGAAGACACAATGGAGTAGTTAGATGCTTGTAGGCAGGTGTATTGATCAGCAACCTAAAATCAATGGGTGAATGTCATTACTGGCAGTGATACGATTTTCTGAAGTGATGAACTCTTGCTAAAGTTTTCCTCAACTTATGTGATAGTTGCATTCATGAGAAATTGATATGTGTTAAAACTGCAATTTGAGGGGTATTTATATAGACTAAGGAGTGGGGTCCCAAGTTCATAAACTTCTGTATATCTAAATATATATGATGGGATGTTCTGAAATTCTTTGCAACTAGACTAGTTCTGTTCTTGGAAGAAAAATAATTATCTCATGTATTGATAGGAATTTGAATCTCTGGCTCTTTTTCATTAAATGCCCTCAGTGCCCTTCACTAATCATGTTGCCATACTCATTCATTTATAAATTGACCATGGCTATTTTTGTGCAACGATGGAAGAGTAGTTAAGATAGAGAGCATATTGGCACTCTCATATCTTCACACTGATTCTGCAAATCACAGTGATACGCAGTTAATAGCCTTTCAAGTGCTCTGAGTATTAGTGTTCTGAAACTTTTACGATGCATACTCATTATGTCATTATTGTGTTATCCTCATTGTCATCATGTCAAAACAAGAAAAGGAAAGAGGATTTCAGATGTCATCCTTTTAAGGCACAGTAGACTGTGGATTATTTTGTTGTTGTGTAATAACACTATGGCTGGGCTAAAAGAATGTATGTATGTATAGTCTCACATTTCCATCTAGATGTCTCACTGTTACCTTGAATACAGCATGACTAACATTGAAAACATTACCAAATCTTCCTCTAAACTGTTCTAAATCAGTGACTTCTTCATTTTATTTGCTAGTGATAGCACCATTCTCCTGGGTATTGAAGCTCAGAACTTCTCTTTTCTTTGTTTCCTTCTCTTAATTATTCTATATGTAGTCAACTAAAAAAAAAAATCTCTTTAGGGTCTCATAGGAAAGATTTATTGTATTTATCCTTTTTATTCCTATTTTCTATTTTTGTTCTCCATGAATTTAATACCTGCCACTTTGTTCTTTATTTTAGTGTCACCTATGTAATACTGCCTGGAGCAGTGGCATATGTTGTAGATATTTCCATAATAGATCCTCAATAAAAAGAAGAAAGAGTAGAGTGGTGAATAGGACAAGTTTTCTGCCTTTTTGGAAGTTATAGGGTACTGAGGAAAACAGATGTAAACAAATGTATTATATACTTTTGTTAGTGACCGGTACTATGTAAAGTAATAAAACAGGATGAGGTGGTAAAGAAGTGATATTTGAGATGGGTGCTTTTCTTTAAGAAGCTGACCTTTGAGTGTACAGCTGAAGGAGTGAGGTAGTATGAAGATCAGAGGAAAGAATATTCCACAGGCATAAAACATTAAGTGTGAAGGTCCTGAGGTTAAGAGTAATAAGCTTGGGTGGTTTATGCAATAAGGCCAAGATAGCCAGAGCAGACTGGAAGGGAGAGAGTAGGAGAAGGTAAGGCAACAAGTTAGCCAGAGCCCAAATCACAGAGGACTTGTAAATCATCATAGCGCATTTGAATTTAGTTCTGAGTGTGGAAGGAGGCCATTAGAGAGTTCTGAGCAGGGAGATAAAGTTACCCGGTTAGTGTTACAAGTTTGTTCTGGCTCCTGGACAGAGAATAGGCTGTAGGGGAGCAAGAATGAAAACAAGGAAAGCAGTTTTAAGGCTATTGCAATGGTTCAAGCTTTATTTGCTTCTCTATAAATGTTACAGGACTGAAAACCATCCTGGGTAAATTATTTTATCTGATAATGGGCAAAAGTCTTCATTTCCTTTCCTGGGTAGAGGAGGACAATCAATAAACTGTGATGTTGCATGATTACAAACTCCACTATAAAGCCAGGGAGTGACAAGCAGTGAGGAGTAAAGCACTCACCTGAAGGACTACATAATCAAATAAAACTCTTACACATTTGAAACTGGCTAGATTCCATACTTAGAATCTGGATGCATACTAATAGCTAATTAACATTTGTTAGCTGCATGTCAGACACTGTACTAGGCACTCAGTATTTGCTATCATGTGTCAGGATACTTTATAAACTGTGGTACAGAAACGAGAATTTTTAACGTTATTAGGTAGCTCATAAAATCTCAGGTTTAGAAGCTATGTGGCCTAGAACAGCATCCAGCCACTCTATCTAGTTTTGCTGTAATGAAAACAAATCACTACATTGGCAACAAAAGAAAAATAAATAAATTGGATTCTATCAAAATTTTAAAAACTTTTGTGCATCAAAGGATGCTACTAGGAAAGTGAAAAGGCAACCTGCAGAATGGGAGGTAATATTTACATATTATATATCTGCAAGGGATTAATATTCAGAATGTATAAATAACTCCAGCTCAATGTCAAAACAAATATATATGCACCGGCATGTGCACTCCCAAAAGAATGTTGAATTCTTTTGTTTAAACAGACACATAAGTTGGTTGGAGTCAACCTCTGTAAAACCTGTCTCCCTGTGGTTGGTGGTAGCTCATAAGCTCATTTCAGCTATTTTAGCCTTAGGCTGTTTGGATCTGCTCAGTTCATGAATGGTTTACAGGTCAGTCAGAGAATTGGGCAGGGTTTATATATATAATTTGGAGCTTCCGCTCTCTCACTATATCTTTTCTGGGGTTTCCCTCTTACTTTCCAGAAGTTGTGATTGTGTCAGACTTTGTCCTCAGTTCTTCAAACCCTTCAGACTGTAGATTTTCTTTGGTAGTTTGAGCCACACTGTGAGGTGTGGGCTGGCTTTTTCTCAGGTTAAAAACCATAAAAACAGGAAACACACCTTTTGTTATTCTCTTCTTATGTGTGTCAGGTTGCTTCCAGTATTTTCCTTTGGTACTTCCCATCTGTTAAAGTCATTCTCTATATTTTTTCCCGTTTGTGGTTGCTACCTGCATGATGGTAGGTTAGATGGGTGCTACTCAGCCATCAGACTGGACATTGGAGTCTCCCTAAGTGCCTTAGGCTGTGTTTCTTCGCTTTGCTTCCTTTCTTGTGGTCACTGTTTTTGCCTCCAGCAGTTCCTGGTCATCTCCCTTATCAATCTTATAATAGCCTTAGCAATAGTGAAAGATACCAAAAAAAGTCAAGTTGCCCAGCTTATTAAATCAGTTGAAATTCTAAGTTGGAAACACCGAATAGGGTTTTTCATATCTTTTCTACTAAAACAAAGTGTCTCTGATTTTAACATTTTGTTAGAGGACTTTCCCACACATCCCATTCTTTAGGTCTGGTCTGGATAGTAGTTAATGTTCCCTGGAGCACAGAATCAACATTTCTTTTGTGTTCTCCACAGCACTCTTAACCAACGCTTTTCAAAATTTAGGTTGATCTAGATATTAATCCAAAAAAAAAATGCCGTTCCACCCCTTTGTAATATATTCCAGCATTTTATGACTCTTAAAATATTTCTGAAGTGTGGAGGGCTGTTCACTTATTACTTTTTAACTTTTTTATTGCGGTTATTTTTGAAATAACATTTTATGTATAAATAATATATAATATAGATATAATAGACTTACTGTTGTGTGATTATTGTAAAATGCATGGATAATGAATTGTGTTTTTCTGTTTGCTTTTCCAAATTAGCTCCTGGGCTATAGTGAAAAGCCGATAAATCTGCAGATGTTTATTGGAACAGCAGATGATCGATATTTACGGCCTCATGCATTTTACCAGGTGCATCGAATCACTGGGAAGACAGTTGCTACAGCAAGCCAAGAGATAATAATTGCCAGCACAAAGGTTCTGGAAATTCCACTTCTTCCTGAAAATAATATGTCAGCCAGGTATCTTGAAACATGCCCCAAAATTGACTGCTTTTTTCTTTTCCTAAAACAACTTTCAGATAAGACTTTTTATAGGACAGAATAAAATATTCAGTGTTCTAAATTAACTGAACAACATTATATAAATAATTATAGTACATTTGCTAAGGCTGGTACCATGTTTCCATTGAAAAAATTCAACTCAGCAAATGTTTATGACCATGTAGTACCAGTCAAACATCATGCTAGGAAATAGAGACAAAAATATATGGACTTTTTTTCAAGTCACTCACAGTCTAATGGGGGTAGACAATAAATAATTGCAATACAATTATGATTGTTAAGTTTCCTTAAGGAAAACTTCCTGGTGTCCCATTTGACCCATTTCCAAATAAAATGAGCTAACCAACTTCTGAATGAGAATGCAAAAAGAGTTTTATTCAATATATTAGTTAGGAATGTATATAGTACCCGTAATAGAAACCTGAAGTGCAGTTGCTTAAACAGTTAGAGGTTTAATTTATTATTCCATAAAAGAAATACTCAGGCAGTTTAGAGCTAGCACAGTGGCTCCATAAGTCATTGGGGCCCCAAGCTCCTTCTTTTTTTCTCTCTCTCTGCTATTTTTAGCATGTGATTAATATCCTCAAGATGCCTCTTGATCCACAATGGCTTCTGGACCTATAACCATCATAGCTATTATCCTGGAAGGAATAAGGAAGAAGGGGTAGGAGGAAGGGTAAAAGAGTCAGGCCACTTTAAAAAGCTTTTCCCAGGAACTTACTGAACACCTTTACTACCTCTCATTGGTCATCCTTGTGTATAAAGGAAGACCTGAATATGTTTTTTATCTGAGTGCATTGCCACTTCTAACAACATATAGGGTCTCTTACTAAGAAAAATAGAGCAAAGAATATTTAGTAGGCAGCTATTAATCTGCCACAACCAGGGATGTGAACCTTACAGTGAAGTTTGTTACAGAAATTGCTTCAAACTATAATATAGACCTTTTTTAAAATGGCAGTAACTTCTATTTCAGGCTATTGCAAGAACAGTTCTGTTAAAGTCATATTTCACTCTTTTTTTAAATTTATATTTAAATAACTTTTTAAGTAAACCGAATATATCCCCAAGGACATAGCAATTTATGATATAATTGTATTATTTATAAAATAAGAATTGCCTGTTACCTACTTATCACCAGAAAAGATTAATCAATATAAACTTGAATAAAACTATCTTCGCCTCCTTTGTTCAGATGAATAGAACCCAACCCCCCAAAGTCATTACACAGGCTACTACAGAGTTCTTTTATGGCAAAGACAGACAGCTAGCTGATAATCTTTACTCTTAACTTTCTTTGTTCTGTAATATAAAAAGAAATTTGGATTCTCAGGCACTTGAGCAAAGTTCTTTTGTAAGAAAAGCGTTAACCCTGTCTACAGGCATCCTACTGACCCATTTTCAATTAAGGTGAGGTGGCCAACCTCTGAATGATAATGCAAGTAGACTTCCCCTTTACTCTGGGATCCTGTTTTTTTCATCTAGAGTCAAAAGGATATGAATATATCGTTATTCAGCTGTAGAGGGGAATATGAAACTCAGCTTTGAACTATCTTTTTCTAAGAACTCATAAAATTGGTCCCTAGGTGGTACTTTGGAGGCCTTATTTCCATTCATTTTTTTGGATATTCAAAGAAGTAGACTTGAATCAAGTTAAATAGAAAATCATCAAGAAGCTTATTATGTGTCATATCTTTGCTTAAAGGACAGTTTAAGAAATAGCTATATGAATTAAATATTTCTTCATAATCTGGAAAACTACTGTTAAAGATTTTATCTCAGATTATTTTGTTATCTTTTAGGTTATTATCACACACACACACACACACACACACACCTTTCAGGTTAAAGGGAGAAAGTTGGTATTTCCTGATGACATGATAGATTTTGCTTTACCAAGGAGACCTATAAAAACTTTATCACCTTTGCTTTTGGCCTTGGCTTCTTCTAGGAAGTTCATGGTTAAACTCAATTATAGTCATAGTAATTCATATAACCCTAGATTTGGGATATATTTATTTCCTGTTCTTTCTATAAAATTTTTTCCTATTTCTTTCTTCTTGACCTTATTTGTATTTGTGTTGTAAAATGCCTCATATCCTTTCTAAAAATAATCTATAAATCAATAAATTAAAGAAAAAGGAGTACATGAGTTCCTAAGATAGATTCTCAAGAAACTGGGAAAGTCTTACATATGGAATAGTATAAAAAAACGTAACAGTAGGATCTAAACATATCTGCCTCCTCCTTTTCACATGGAACAGAGGTGGTGGTCAAGATTCATATCTCTTCCCTAACCAGACCTAACATTATACTGCTTGCTTGGATCAGACCAGAAAGAACAAAGCTGTGGAAATACCACTGTTACTAGTTGCAAGCAGCCTAGTGCCTTCATCCCACCCTGCCCTGCTATGCACACACCTGAAGCTTCTCTGACCATCTGTCTACTCTAGACTGTTAGATTGGAGAACAGGAATTCTGTAGGAACTGAGATTTGTGACAGCATTGTGTGTGTCCAAGAAAGGGTTGAGTAAGAACAATTAGGAAGTTACCCAAATCTAAGAAATCTTTTACAGATACCTTACATACAGAGCAGTTAATGCCGAATAAGCCTGTTTTTACCAAGAACTAATTACTAAGATAAACTGTAGTGACTGAATATGGTATAGTTTCAGATAGTGATAAATAAAAAAACTTGTGAATGATAGATAAGACCATTTTTCAAAATAATTTATGCCCAAGTGAGTTGTAGGTGTGTATTAAAAGGCTCCACTGTTCTCTAAAAGCAGTAAGGTGGGAAGGATTGATCAATATTCCCCTTGTTTTGCCTACTATCCCACAGACTGTTCATTTCAAGCCTAATCTATCTTGGATGTGTAAGACCCTTTATTTAAGATCAGTATACTAACCCAAAAACTATAGAGCCACCCTATAAGATACTTTAAATATACCAGTATTCATTGCCTTACCCTATTCATAACTCCTCTCTGTTTTAAAAACTAGATGAATGTGAATGTGGCAGTGTTATGCTCTGATCTAAAATATATTTGTATTATAAACAGAATTTAATAGTTATTTTCATTCTTACATATATGTTGAGTTTTTTATTGGTTTGGTTTTTTCTTTTTTTTCATTTCTTAGCCAAAGTTTTAAGATTGTCATTTCTGATGCTCTTACTCCAAATCTTCTGTTAGAAACTTAACTCTCTGCTGAAATAAATAACTCAATAATAAATAAAAATAATAAATACACAAATATAATGTATATAAATAATATATACAATATAATATATATTACAAATATATATTATAAAATATATATAATATATTTAAATATATAATATATTTAAAATTTAAATATATAATATATGATATATAAATATATAAAATAAATATAATAAACTATAAATAAATAAATAAGTAAAATAAACTCAGTAAAATGGATGATCTCTGGTATTCCTCTGGTATTTCCTTCTAAATACTCATGTTGGCATGTTGACATGAATAATCATTACCTTGATACAATTTGATCAATACTGCTCTGAGCTAAAGTGCAATTTTTCATTATTAGTTAAATATAGTTTGTTATCCATAAATGGAAAATTTTTCTTCAAAAGTATTTACTTTTTAAAAAATTTCCTTTGTCTTTCTGAAGTTGAAAATATTATATTTTTCAGATTCTTCCTTGTGCTTTACTGGTCCTTATCCTGACAACCTAGTTCTATAACATATATTGTCCTTCAAAGTGATTTCTGCAGCCTCTGGGCAGTGAGCATTAGAGTTGGAACCATTGGTAGATAAAGTAAGAGGGCAGATAACAAGGAATGCCATAGGAGAGCGTAAACTTTAACTCGAATATTTGATCAAGTAGTTATCTCTTGCTTTATTCTTTCAACATGTGAATAACAAAGATATGTTATAGGTACTGTCGTTTCCTACCACGATTGTGTCATAAGCCGCTATACTTAGTAAAAAATTTTGAAGGATGATGAAATGTTAGACCTTAAATACCAAAAATTTAATCTTACATGTGCATTCTTCAGAAAGACAAGCCTGATGGATTGTTTTTATTAATAAATGTATCACTATAAAAGTTTAAGTATATTATTAATGACTTATTTATAGTCCTATAAGTTAATCTTTTCTGACCCAGTTACATGTATAGAATTAAACAGTCTTTTTACTTTATATTTCACTTACTGAGTTCTGTGAAACAAACCACTCCCAAAATTAATTGGCTTAAAATAATAACTGTTTATTATTTTTTATGATTCTTTTTTGTTTGCCAGACCCAGTTGGTCCATTCATGTGGTGCACCTGAATTCAGCTGGGAGTTCCTCTGGGGTGACTCAAGTAGTTGAGGATCGTCTGGGCCTTTCTCTCCAGCACACTAGTTGGATTTCTTCATAGTGGCTTATGGCTCCTAGACAACCAAAGTGGAAGTTACAAGGCTTCTTCAGTGCTAGGCTCATAACTTACACAGCATCACCTAGTCACATTCTGTTTGTCAAAGAAAATCATAAGGCCAGCTCTCAAGGAGAAGGGACATAGTTACTCTACCTCTTAATGGGAGAGGTAGCATGTGAGTACAGGAATGGGGAGGCATTATTAACAGTCCTCTTTACAGACAATATGCCACACTTAACTATTACACTTTAGTCATACAAAAACATTTTTAATCCCAAAATTTAAATAGCAGAACAGAGCAATCATATCTTTCTTTTGTGACCTGATTTTAGGCAGTGATAGCTTTTCCCTGCCAAATTACCAATAACTGTTCAACTGAGTTGTTTAGAACTAATTTTCAGTAAGCAAATAAAATTTGTATATTTTTTCTCTAGTATTGACTGTGCAGGCATTTTGAAACTCCGCAATTCAGATATAGAACTTCGAAAAGGAGAAACTGATATTGGCAGAAAGAATACTAGAGTACGACTTGTGTTTCGTGTACACATCCCACAGCCCAATGGAAAAGTCCTTTCTCTGCAGACAGCTTCTATACCTGTTGAATGCTGTAAGTGAGCTTGTGATGATATTTTAAAATTTTGTTTATAATAGGTCATTTTTTGTTTTGCTTATAATGTAATGTCTGGATCTGTAAAGTAACTGAAGTATAGAGTCTGGATAGCTGGTGTGATTTTTTTATATGGAAATAAGCTACATATTTAGGTGGAAGGAGTACTGATCTTGCAGTTAGAAAATGACTTGTCATTATAATTTGATCTTAGATAGTTATGTGGCTATAGACATTCTCTTGACCACAGTTTTCTTATCTGTAAATGAGGAAGGTGGGCTTGATTATGCCTGAGGACCAAATCATGAAGCTGTGATTCTGATACTGTTACTTGGTCAGCTTTGTTTCATTAAAATGTCAGCCTTCATGATGGATGATGCCTGTCTCTGTGTGACACTTCAGCTAAATAAGGACTTACAGGATTTTGTTTTTGGTGTTTTACCATAAATTCACTTACAACACCAGATTGAGAAGGTGAATTCTTTTCCCCCAAAGCCAAGAAATGAGAAAAGGCCCTAGAACCTTCTATCTGCTCAAGCCATGGAGGACTGTGGACCTCTGGTAGGATAGCTGATAGAAGTGAAATACTGAGACTGTGAGTTACACCTTTAGCGTAGGTCTTAAGACTTAGAAGTGTTCTAATTCCGTGCCTTAATTTTGTGTAGGAGGAAACTGAGGCACAAATATCTTAAGGGCTCCCCCAAAGTTATTTGCTTGTTAGTAACAGAGCTGTGCCTAAAACAGGTTTTCTTAATATTCTTTGGATTATATTATACCATTGTATTTTTGTTAACCACATGCATTCTTGGAAGGCAGCTATGCTCACCAGCATACCACCAACACCATATGCATTCTTAATTTGGGATCATACCTGTTTTACTTTTCTATGCCTCCTTTTGCTGTTTGCAGAATTGGAGTAATACTTTATCTGTCAGTTGAGCATGGGAATCACTGAGTAAATTCATTGTGGAAGTAATTTTTATATTAATTTTTAATAGATAATACAGGTACATGGTGCAAAATTCAAAAAGAATGAAAGAGTGAAAAGTAAATTTTTGAGTAAGCTAGTTCCCCTTCTTAGAAGTAGCTATCATTGCCAGCATCTGTTACCGTACAGAGTATTCAATGCCCATATAAACATATATTTCTCTCTTCTTTAGCAACATAATTTAAATACTTAAGTTCATAAAGTAGATTGAGTTTTTGAGATGAATTTACTCTAAAATGATTTTCTGGTTTTTTTTTAGTTTATTAAATTAATATGTGATTATTGTTGAGACTGGAAAATGCAGAATGCTACAGAGAGCAGTATTAAAATTTTTTGTAAATCACTTCTCCAAAATAGTGACTATTAACTTTTTTTTGGCTTTTCTTTTTTTTTTCTTTTTTTGTCTATGCATAAATATATAATATTTGGTATTTTCACTTACAGTGGACATTTTCTCATTGTTAAATATTCTTAAAAATACTTTTAACACATGCATAATATTTTAGTGTCACTTGTTGAACACGTTTTTGCTGTTACTTTGAATGTACCTGTGATGGCCAGTTTCCAACATAAGTATCTAAAACTTGCATTAGTCTACTCCCTAGGCTAGTCTGTGCTTGTTTTTATGCCCCTTTTTGTGAGCCATTTGGAACATAAGTATTTTGTGAGATCTAGGTTGGTGTATGGTGCTTCGTAAGTCGTAGTTCATCTTGAATTCCAGACCTATTCCCTATGCAGGGGTCTGTTCTACCATTCTCTTTGAATGGGGCAGGGATCCCAATTCACATACTTTTTGTGGCTGGGTATTAAATAGTTGGGAGTGCATGCTTTGTAAAGGCATTCAAGTTTAAATTTCTTTAAAATGTTGTTCTGGCCAAACAAAACACAGCTGACCCCCAGAGCCACCAATTTTCCACCCATGTTGTAGGACTAAAAGTAGACCTGTTTCCAGAATGTGAAGAAGAAAGTATAACCCATACTTTTTAAAATTTGCTTTAATCCAGAGAGAATTTAGACGTTTGGCAGGGATCAACCCTTAGGGAACCTAAACAGTCAAAAGAAGTGTAATCTATAGCTTGAAACTCATGCAGTTTTTTTTTAAAAAGGAAAGAAAAGAAAAGCTAGAAATGGGATCTCCAAAAAATATAACAACTTGGAATCAGTCAATGTCAGAAAAAGGTGGCACCAAGGAAAAGTTGCTAGTTTAAAATTCAGTATTGAAATGTGTACTTTATGTATACGTCAGTTGTTTTTTAGAAAATTGTCCAAAATGTAATTCTGATGTCTTAATGATGATCCAGATAATTTCTTGATGAAAGGGTTGTTTGGTGTTTGTCCTTTAGAAACTTGTCTTATTTTAATTGTATGCAATATAATTGTGCATCTTTTGATTTAATTTGCTTTTTATAATTAGATATATCAATTTTAATAGACAAGTTGTAGGAAAGAAATGTATTAAAAAACTTACACTAAAAGAGAAAGGCAAATGAGATAAATGTGTTGGAGTTAGTATCAGGTTGCAGGCATTAATTAATTTCTCTTTATTAGTTTCTCTACAGTTATGGTCTAAGAAAGTAATTTAGAAATCACATGAATATAATAAATCTATTTTGTTTTCTAAATAGCGTAGTTATTTTAGTGGGTATTATTACCATTGTCTTGAATTTAAAAAACCCAGAGTTTGCTTCTTTTATAGCTAGAACTTTTCATCTATGTATTAAAGATTATAAACTAATATTTTGTTTCTTCTCAACTCTTAAAAAATTAAAAACAGCCCAGCGATCTGCTCAAGAACTTCCTCATATTGAAAAGTATAGTATCAACAGTTGCTCTGTAACTGGCGGTCATGAAATGATTGTTACTGGATCTAATTTTCTTCCAGAATCCAAAATCATCTTCCTTGAAAAAGGACAAGGTAAATAAGATAAGATTTGAGTTGACTGACCTCAGACTAAGGTGCAAAAGGGTAAAATGAATTATTCAGACATTTTACTAACATTAATCACAAAATAGTTTTCCTAAAGCTGTAGGCATCATTTACACAGATTTTACTGCAAAGCAAACATTTATTAAATTTTCATATAAGTATTAAGTTTTCACTAAGGATGTCTCAAAAGTAGAAGAATCCCCTAGTATTTCTACTTCTAGGGCTGTGGGTGCGTGTATGTGTGGGTTTTCAAAAGAATTGAAAATACAGATCACACAGAAATTTGAATACAAATGCTTTTAGCAGCATTATTTAGATAATAGACAAAAATGGCAACAGTGCAAAGGATCATCAACTGATAAATAAAATGTGGTATATCCATACAATGGGATATTAGCCATAAAAAAGAATAAAGAACTGATTCATACTACAGTATGGATTACCCTTAGAAGCATTGTGCTAAATGAAAGAAGCCAGCACAAAATGTCCAAAAACAGCAATCCTTAAGAGGATTCCAGGGGTTGGAAGGAGCTGTCAATGGAGTGTGACTGTTAATGGGTGCAGGATTTATGGAATTAACAGTGATGATCATACAGCACAGTGAATGTACTAAAAACCTCTGAATTGTATTCTATACAAGAATGAATTTTATGTTATAATTATATAATTATATGTTCATTTTTAGAAAAGTGGGAGAATCCTGTGTCAGGGCATTTGATTTTAGCTATTTAAAACATATTTCTATCAATTACTTCCTCTCTCATATTTTTTAAACATTTAAAGATGTGTAAAGTACCATTCTTATAAGAATACTTTAACAAATACTCATAACCTACTACCCAGTTGAAGTAATAGGACATTTACCTCCGATGGCCTCTTGGTGCCCCTTCCCAATGGATCCCTCTCCTGAAACAGTCTTTGCTTTTCTTTATAGTTTTAGTTTATATATTTTACCCTGTTTTTGGACTTTATATAATATTGCATGTATTCTTCTGAAAATTGCTTTTTTTAGAAGTCAGTATTAATGTTTTAAGATTGGTCCATAAAACTGAAGATCTTTCACTTTCACTACTATGCAGTTTCACTATATGTTCACTATACAGTTTATTATCTGTTCTCTCACTAGGTATTTGGGCTGTGTCCAGTTTTTGGCACTACCAAACAATAGCTAACAATGCTGCTATGAACATTTGAGTTCTTATCACCTGGTGGACATAGATAGGAAGGTGATAATTCTTAACTTTTGTTAATCCATTAGGTGTAAATTAGTATCTTGAACTTTAGGTTTGAATTTCCCTGGTAACTATTGAGGTGGTTATGGGCATTCATGTTTACTTTTTTGTGCAATGCCTGTTCATGTCTTTGCCCGTTTTTTTTCCCATTG
Organism: Vicugna pacos; assembly: GCF_048564905.1. Taxonomy (NCBI): domain Eukaryota; kingdom Metazoa; phylum Chordata; class Mammalia; order Artiodactyla; family Camelidae; genus Vicugna; species Vicugna pacos. The sequence goes on from NC_132995.1 coordinate 41,166,496, forward strand.
AGTCAATTTTCATTTTCTTATTGACTTACAGAGTTCTCTATGTATTCTGTATATCAGAGTGATTTGGGGATGTGTCCCAACTTTCTCCACTGTTAAAAAATATCTATGTGGTAGCCTTACCTCCTTTTGAACATGTGACAAAACTCACCTTTGAAACCTTCTGGGCTGGGAGCTGTCTTTGTGGGAAACTATTAATATCTGATATAATTCTGTTTAAGGTTATAGGATCATTTAAGTTTACATCTTCTGGAGTTAGTTTTGGTTATTTGTATTTTTCCAGGTGAATAGACAAACACACTTCGGTGTTTCTCCTTTATTCTCACAATACTACCACGCTCACAACAATTCTGACACTAGATATGTGGGTTTCCCACACATCAAGCAATTCTTCAACACCAACTAGGTGTCCTGAATTCAATTTAATTCAATTCTGACTCTAACTGTAGTTAGTGCAGACTCCACTGGTTATGGGTTCAGTCCCATAAGACTGCCCCCCACTTCAGATGCCAATTAAAAGTAGTAAGTTCCTAGGTACCACAACTTCTGCTCAACTTGGGTACAAATCAGAGGTTCTCATGAGCCCCTTCTTGGATTCGATCCTTTGGTAGGACAGCTCACAGAATCTTTAAATATATATAAAAAGATGTTTTGGTTTTTTTTCACTTTATAATAAAGGATATAAAGGATACAGATGAGCATCCAAATAGAAGAGATACACAGAGTAAGTTATGTGGGAACAGGCATGGAGCTTCTGTGCCCACTGTGGGTTTGCCACTCTTCCAGTACCACCTTATGTTCAGTAACCTAGAAGCTCCCCGAACCCCATACTGTTAGGATTTTTATGGGGGCTTCATCACATAAGCATGATTGATTATTCCATTTCCAGCCTCTCTTTCCTCTCTGGAGAATTGGGGGTGGGATGGAAAATTCTAAGCTTCTGATTATGGCTTGGTCTTTCTAGTGACCAGCCTTTATCCAGGAGCCTGCCAGGTCACCTCCTTAGAACAAAAAGATACTTCCATCACCCAGGAAATTCCATAGACACTCTATACAAGGAACCGGAGCCAAAGACCAATGTATATTTTTTTCTGTTATTTCACACCAGGATTTTATTTATTTCACCTAAGTTTTCAGGTTTATTAACATTAATTTGCTCATAATATTTCTCTCTCTGCATCTAGACTTATAGCACTTCTAAAAAATCTATTCCTGCTGTTTTTATTTGTGCCATCTCTGGTTTTTAAGTCAGTTTTTCCAGAGTACTTGGCTTTATTGATCCTTTCAGTTGTGTCTTTGTTTTCTGTTTCCCTGATTTCTGTATTTTTTCTTCTTTATACTTTTTTCAGCTTAATATGTTCTTTTTCTTAATTTAAATGCTTACTGCATTTGTTTTCATCCTTTCATCTTTTTAAAACTTTGTTATTTATGGTTATAAATTGCCCCATCTCTTAATAAATTGCACTATCTTGTAACTCCACTATCTCATATTTATTATTGTTTTTTTGGAGAGGGGGGAAGGGAGGAGGTAATTATGCTTATTTACCTTTAGAGAAGGTACTGGGGATTGAACCCAGCTAATCATGCGCTCTACCACTTGAGCTATACCCTCCACCTCCACAATCTCATATTGCACTGTCTCATAAATTGCACCATCTCTTGTAACTCCAGTACTTTTTCCACTGAATTTTTTTCTTAGAGTTTAAATATGTTTAGATTTTTTCATCCTAAACATTCTCTGTCCCTTGACTCTGTCATCCTCATAAGCTATCATTTTATTTCTCTTTCATTTATCATTCAACCTGAGGAAAGTAATCTGTCATCTACCTTTATTGTCTTACCTACTACTTACTGTTTAGTCTTTGTCTTTCACTATATTGAAATCATAACCTCCTAAAAATCTGAGAATCAGCTATTCACTCTCCTTGATGGCCTTTTCTTTCTTGGCTTTTGTGTAATTATACATACCTGATTCTAACACATCTTTAACTGTTCCCACTCATCTTTTTATCAGTCTTTTTGGCCCTTAAATATAGATGTTTCCCAAGGTTTTACATTTAGCTTTCTTTTCATTGTATTCCTTTGTTCTGGTAGATTTCATCAGTTACCAAATCTCTATCTGTAGATTTCTCCTAAACTTCTAACGTGTGCTTGAAAGTACCCAATGAATATTGCTACATAAAGGTCCCACTGATACTAAAATATCAGACTTCAGAAACCAGTTCATCTCACTGTCATCTCATTGTCAAAACCTTCTTCTACTTGGACTAGAAACCATTTTTCCATCTGTCTTCTTCCTTAAAACTCACTTCCTTCCAGCCCTTTCAACCCTGACTAGTACCTGGCTGTCTTCAAGAAATACCAATTTTGTTTCACAATTATGAATTCATCAGTTATTTATGAAGCAACTGCTATGTTATAGACACTAGACATTTGGGTTGCCTGCTTTGATAGAACCTACATTCTAGTGGGGGAACAGACAATAAACATATAAACAAATAAGTGAACAAGATAATTGTAGACAAAAGTGCTATGAAGTAAGAGAGTAAAGTGATAGTGACTGAATAGTGAACTATTTATATCTGGTGGTCAAGGAATGTCTTTTTGCAGAGGTCAGATTTTAAGCAAAACAAGAAGCATATAACAGACCTAAAGGGAGAAATAGGCAGTAATGCTATAATAGTAAGGGACTTTAGTATCCCGCTTACATCAATGGATAGATCATCCAGATAGAAAATCAATAAGGAAATATTGGCCTGAAACAACATGTTAGACCAGATGGACTTAACAGATATTTACAGAACATTTCATCCAACAGCAACAGAATACACATTCTTCTCAGGTGTACATGGAACATTCTCCAAGATAGGTCATATGTTACTCCACAAAACAAGTCTTAATAAGTTTAAGAGGATTGAAATCCTATCAGGGATCTTTTCTGACCACAATGGTATGAAACCAGAAATGAATTACATAAAACTGGAAAATTCACAAATATGTGGAGCTTAAATAACATATTACTGGACAACCAATGGGTCAAAGAAGAAATCAAAAGAGAAATTAAAAAATACCTTGAGACAAATGGAAATGGAAATGTAACAAACCAACATTTATGGGCTGCAGCAAAAACAGTTCTAAGAGGGAAGTTCATAGCAACAGAAGGCTACCTCAAAACAAGAAAAATCTCAAACATCCTAACTTTACACATCAAAGAACTAGAAAAAGAACAAATGAAGTCAAAAGTTAGTAGAAGGAAGGAAATAACCAAGATTAGAGCAGAAATAAGTGGAATAGAGATTAAAAGGACAGTAGAAAAAATCAATGAAACTATGAGTAGTTCTTTGAAAAAAGAAACAAAATTGACTAACTAGATTCACCAAGAAAGAACGAGAGGACTCATAAAATCAGAAATGAAAGAGGAGATGTTACAGCTGATACCACAGAAATACAGAGGATCATAAGAGACTACTGTGAACAATTAAATGCCAACAAATTGGACAGTCTAGGGGGGGAAAATGGGTAAATTCCTAGAAACATACAACCTACCAAAGACTGAATCATGATGAAATAGAAAATCTGAGCAGACTGAATGAATACTAGAAAGGAGATTGAATCAGTAATCAAAACCTCCCAACAAACAAAAGTCCAGGATCAGACAGTTTCACTGGTGAATTCTAACATTCAAGGAAGAATTAATACCAAAATTCAAGGAGCAATTAATTCAAAATTCAAGGAAGAATTAATACCAAATTCTTATGAAAATACGAGAGGAGGGAACTTTTCAAACATATTTTACAAGGCCAGCATTACCCTGATACCAAAACCAGACAAGGATGCCACAGGAAAAGAAAATCACAGGCCAGTATTCCTGATGAACGTAGATACAGAAATCCTTAACAAAATATTAGCAAACCAAATTCAGTACTTTAAAATGATCATATACCATGATCAAGTGAGATTTGTTCCAGAGATACAAAAATGATTCAATATTTGCAAATCAGTCACACATTAACAAAATGAAGGATGAGTCATATGATTAAAAAAAGCATTCGACAAAATTCAGCATCCATTATGATGTGCTATACTGTAGAACCTTGTGGTTTATCTGTTTTATGTATAGGAGTTTGTATTTGCTAATCCCAAACTCCTAATTTTCCCTCCCCGCCCTTTCCTCTTTGGTAACTGTAAGTTTGTTTTCTATGTCTGTGAGCCTGTTTCTGTATTTTATAAATAAGTTCTTTTTTATCATTTTTTTATATTGCACATATAAGTGATATCATATGATATTTGTCTTTCTCTGTGTGACTTCACTTAGTATAACCTCTTGGTCCATCCAAGTTGCTGCAAATGGCATTGTTTCCTTCCTTTTTATGGCTAAGTCCACAACTTCTTTAACCATTCATCTGTCGTTGGACATTTAGGTTGCTTCCATGTCTTGGCTGTTGTAAATAGTGCTGCTGTGAACATTGAGGTGCATGTATCTTTTCGAATTAGAGTTTTCTCTGGATATATACCTAGGAGTAGGATTGCTGGATCATATGGTAACTCTATTGTTAGTTTCTTAAGGAATCTTCATACTGTTTTCCATAATGGCTGCACCAAATTACATTCCCATCAACAGTGTAAGAGGGTTCCTTTTTCTCCACAGCCTCTTCATCATTTATCATTTGTGAACTTTATGGTGGCCATTCTGACTGGTGTGAGGTGATGTCTTATGGTAGTTTTGATTTGTATTTCTCTGATAATTAGCGATATTGAGCATCTTTTCATGTGCCTATTGGCCATCTGTATATCTTCATTGGAGAAATGTCTGTTTAGGTCTTTTGCCCATTTTTGGATTGGGTTGTTTGGTTTTTTGTTATTGACTTGTATGTGCTGTTTATATATTCTGGAAGTTAAGCCCTTGTCAGTCACATCATTTGCAAATATTTTCTCCCAGTCTGAAGGTTGTCTGGTCATTTTGTTTATTGTTTCCTTTGCTTGTAAGTTTATTTAGGTCCCATTTGTTTACTTTTGCTATTATGTCTTTTGCCTTGGGAGACTGACCTAGGAAAACATTGCTACGATTTATGTCAGAGAATGTTTTGCTTTTGTTTTCTTCTAGGAGATTTATGGTATCCTGTTTTATGCTTAAGTCTTTAAGCCATTTTGAGTTTATTTTTGTGTATGGTGTGAGAGTGTTCTAACTTCATTGATTTACATGTGGCCGTACAGCTTTCCCGACACCACTTGCTGAAGAAACTCTTTTCTCCATTGTATATTATTGCCTCCTTTGTCAAAGATTGACTATAGGTGTATGAGTTGCCTATCTTTTCAGCCTCATTTCTTACTGCTCCCTCTTTCTTCCTTTGTACTCTACCAGCACGGCTGCTTATGGTTCCCTATATCATGTGGTTTCTTCCCATCTTGCCTTTGTTCATGCTGTGTCTTCTGCCTAGATTACCCTTCCCCTCAACATCATTGTGGTTCAACCTTATCTTTAAGACTTAGTTCAAGAACTTCTCAAGTAGCTTTCCTTGTCTCATACTCCTACCCCAAGGCTAGGTTAAGGACCCTGACCTCTGTGCTCTTAGTATATCCAGAATGTACCTTTATTAGTTATTATAACCATGACGTTTCGTTATAGTGAATTGTTTATATTGCCTTTCATCCACAGATTGAAGGCAGGGTATTCTGTCTCCATTATCTCAGCAACTCAAAGTGCCTGGCATGTTGAGACCCAAAAAGTGATTGCTGAATTGAACTATAATTCTGAGTAGGCATAGCATTTGTCTGTAGTGTCTCTTGTGCACAAAGGTAACTATTATCTAGTAATGAGACTGCAAATAGGATTGGAAAGTGATAGTCACAGTCTAGAAGGCATTTCATTGGGTCTTTCCCGGTATCTTCACAGACCAGATGAAGAAGTCATGCTGGCTTTGAAGATATTTGTATGAGTTAGTCACTGGGTGACTGCCCATGATATAAAAAGAATGCTTTAGGACAGCTGTACATCAGACTGGAGTGAGAGCTGTAGTAGCAGGTAGGGCTCTCCCCAGGTAAACAGTTCACTTGGGATGAAGAGACAGAAAATGTGCTGGCCAGATCTTTAAAGTGACAGAAATCTGGAAAGCCTAGCAAATAGCTCAGAAGACCATCAGTATCTAAAAAGATCTTTTTTTGTTAAAGAAATTATACACATTTAATTGATGCAGTAGTTAAATGTTTAACAGTCCTGTAACACTAATGTTTTTAGGGCTACCTAGAAGCTGTGCTAATTAGTTTTCTCTCTCTTTTTTAAATTGAGTTATAATCAGTTAACAATGTGTCATTTTCTGGTGTACAACACAATTTTTCAGTCATATATGAATATACATATATTCATTTTCATATTCTTTTTCACCATGAGTTGCTACAAGATTTTGAATACATTTCCCTTTACTTGCTATACAGTAAAAAGATCTTGACAAGCCACGCAATACTAGAAGGTAAAGTCTAGTAGGGAGAAATGAACATAACAAGGGTTGGGGGTTAAAAAAAACACAACTGTGTAATTTCACAGTGTGGGCAGACTTGAGCTTGGTAGTAGGAAAATGTGGCAGACTGAGGAACACTTGCTGGCCAAACACTAAGTGTAAGAGTCAGCATGGTGTAGCTGCCCCAGTAAACTTTTATTAACAGAGAGAGAACATCTCCATATAAGATGGCAAGAGCCTCAGTGACTCTCTGTCATGCTGGATCATTTCTTAGCTGAGCTATTCAGTCCTTGGCCTGATGCATTTCGAGGGAGGTTGTCACACTGCAGCAATGTTCAAGAAGTATGACCAGGAGAGCTAAACTGTTGTTTAGGGATACATGGAGAACTGGGGATACTAGCTAGCAGAAAAGGAGACACAGGCAAATATATCTACCTTTAAACATCTGAAATATTATCTCTCAGAGAAGCACTCAAGATTTTTGTTGGCTGACTGCAAGGAGTAGTACTTAGACCAGAGGCTGGATACTAGAAGGAGACAGATGTCATCTATCATGAAGAGCTTTCAGTGGCAATTATTATCCAAAGATGAAGTGGGTTAGTTGGTTAGGGAGTGAGTTTCCTGTTGCTTAAGGCATACAAGCAGAAGTTGGCCACTTGGTGGAAGTAATCTCAGAAGATTTTCAAACATCACTTAGTAGAATAAAATCGTGGGGCCTCCAAACTCAGGCAGCCCAAGATCTTTCTCCACATTTTCCCCCCTGAAATACACATTTTATTTTCATAACAGAAGTCAGTGAGATAAAGATTCCTTTTGCCAATAAATTTGTGACACTATATACATTAGATTTTGTTTATGTGCTTTCTGACCTGAATTACTTTTAACTGTAAATTGTTTTTTTTCAACAGATGGACGACCTCAGTGGGAAGTAGAAGGGAAAATAATCAAGGAAAAATGTCAAGGGGTGAGAAGTTTACCTTATTTCTTTAGAAATGTGTAAGAAGCTTAATGAGAAAATTGGATAATGCTACCTTATGGTATAGATGAGGAGTCTTTTTTCTTTTGAGTAACAGAAAAGTAAATTAGAATTTTTAGGAGTTTGGATGAAAGATACTTTCCTGATACTAAAATTAAAGTTTAAGAAGGTATCTTTCTAACAGTTGGTGTCTTTTTTTCTCCTTTTTTTGTGTACAGGAAAGGAGATATTAGAAATGAAAGGTTATTGGAAGGTTCTTACTGAAGTTATCATTAATTTATTTCCCTGAATTCAGTGAAGAAATCAAACAAGTTCAGTGAAGGCCATACAAAGTGGGCAAAAAATAGGAGGACAATCCTCAGGGGTTTGTGTATTTAATTTAATACACTATTCCCAACTCCTCCAATTAAGCCTTCCAGGATTCAACACTGCAAGCCGTGGTTCCATCATCCTGGTCAAAACAGAGACAGAATTTTCTCTGGGATAGACAACACCACTTCCCACAATGCTCTCCAAACGCCTGGAGAAATTAGGTTAAGGATTACAATTGGTTTGGGGCTAAAGGTTTTCATCCTGCTTGTGTAAAATTATTGTTGATATGGATACAGATTTTGTGTATTGCCAACTTAGAACATTTTCAATATAAAATTTAGGATAAGAACTCTAAACTATAACACAACTTGGGAAATATTAAACTTGATTAAAAACTGGAGCAGACTTCCAGTTAAGATGTCTAATGTAATATTTATTAGAAAAAAGTATCTGACTATATAGTATATAAGACTTTTTATTTCTGCTACAACTAGAAACCCAGTTGAGTGATTGGAAAGCGATTTCTTCTTTAATGATTTACTTGAAAGATCTTTCTCTGTTAAGACTGAAGTATCCATAGAGTAAATCTCCAGATGACTTAAATGACCAATTGATGTGTATAATGATCTATGATGGAAGAGCCTGAGTAGTTAAGACTTATGAGCTGTGTTGAGTTTAGCAGGTGCATTTCATTTTTAGTTCTGAGTGTAACACAATCTTGCTTTCCATGCTCCTTAGGCTCACATTGTCCTTGAAGTTCCTCCGTATCATAACCCAGCAGTTACAGCTGCAGTGCAGGTGCACTTTTATCTTTGCAATGGCAAGAGGAAAAAAAGCCAGTCTCAACGTTTTACTTATACACCAGGTACGAGGTGATGTTGTGATGGTTTACTATAAAACTCTCTTTCGTAATGAATAAAAAGTTGTTTAATGAATCCTATTGGATTGGATTGGATTGGAGTGTTTAAGGTAGGGTGCTTATAACCAATAAAAATCCCAACATATGCCTAATCTGTAAAGTTTGTGTTGACTTTAAATATTAGATCTGATGTCAGTTGTTATTTTGTAGTCATTTATTGTAAGGAAATCATAAGATTGAATGTAGATTTGAAGTTGGTTTTTCAGGAGCTACCAAGAATCACCAGCATTATAGGAAGGGCAAGTCTTTGTAAATATGTGTGAACTCCCCTTGTGCCTTTAGGACTGTACGCAGTGTGCCTCTTTCATAGTGTCTTCATCTCATCCAACTTCAGTCAGATGGAAAAATCTCTCATTAAATTTTCATTTACCAAGCAGCAACTGTAGCATATTATGGGCTATGGAGGATATAAAGTTGATGGCAGAATTTCTGATTTTATAGATACACCCTAACAAAGGAGGCCTCCACACCTCTTTTTGCAGCAGTTAAGTGCTATAAGTTTCCAGGTCTTGATTGTGACACATAAATATTGTATGCAGTAATTCATGCTGATGTCTACATACTTAAAGAACAAATATTTGTAGAAGTCTTCTCTCCTATGTGCTATGTTAGTCACCAGGGCATATGATGATAAAAAATCGTAGTGAACCTTACTATCCAAAACTTATTCTTGCAAAAACTTTTTAATTGTTTATAGTAAATGAAAAGAATAAATGCTTGAATTTGAAAGGGTGCTGGTTATTAGTGGTCATTCATTTGTCATCATATTTTTTTAACATTTTTTATTGATTTATAATCATTTTACAATGTTGTGTCAAAGTCATATTTTTTAAAGCCTGACTGTATATCATTTATAGCCTCTAAAGACCACTTATATTCCAGAGTCTGAAAATTAATATTACTTGATTATGGTAATACATTATTTGGTAATAAAATATTTCAGCGAATTTTCAAATAGAATACAAATCTTTGAAAACTAAAGATTTTGGTTAGCCATTTCATTTACCCATTAATTCACTAATTTTTTTTGGTGGGGAGTTAGTTAGGTTTGTTTGTTTGTTTGTTTGTTTGTTTTAGTGGAGGTACTGGGAATTGAACCCAGGACCTAATGCATGCTGAGCATATGCTATACCACTGAGCTATACCCTCCCCCAATTCCCTAAGTATTTAAGGGCACATTTATGTGGGCACAACCTATCTCAGCTTCTTCTCTTGTGGAACGTATAATCTAGTGGAACAAATAGAAGCTAATAAATCACTAAATAAATGAATCACAAATTTGTAATTAGGAACTGAGATAAAGACGATAAGGAAAGGTAAACAATGCTGTGGGTGAAAATAACAGAGGGACCCTTGCCTAGGCTGATTGAGAAAAGACTTTCATAAGGAAGTGATACTTCAGTTGATAACTGGAAAATAATAGTAATACTTTATGATTATATAACATTTACTATGTTCTTAGTACTGTTCTAGGCACTTTCTATATTGATTCATTTAATCCTCATAATAGACATATGGGATAGGTTATTACCTTATTTTACAAATGAAGGTACTGAGTGGTTAAGTAATATGCCCAAGGTCTCACAGCATGTGTCGTAGAGCCAAACGTCATACACAGGCAGTCTAGTTCCAGAGTCTGGGCTCCTGACTGTTATGCTAGACTACATCTGTTTGTTCATTTATACAGCAAACATACAGAGCATTTAGTGTGTGCCAGGTGCTATTCTAAGCAGTTTATTCATAATTACTCATTTATACTCCCATAACCCTATAAGGTAGGTACTGTTGTTCTCCCCATTTTGCAAATGAGTGAACTGAGGTCACAGCTAATAAGGGCAGAGGTGAGATTTGAATCCAAGCAATATGGCCATAAAGTCTATACTGTTAATTACGATGTTAGATAAAGTGTGGGAGAACGTTCCAGATAAAGGCAGCAGCGTATGCAAAGGCCTGTGGTTGATTGGATCATAGAGTATTACAAGAGTTGTAAGAAGTGAGCTTTAACAGAGAGGTGATATGATCAGACTTGTATTTCAAAAATAATTTTTCTTATGTCTCTTTATAAGATGTTAATGACCAGTTTAGTCTTCTCTCAAATTACTAACTGTGGAGTGTCAGGTTTATATGGGAGAGACTCAGGAAGGTTAAAAAGGTGATTCAAACAGCTAGAGTGTTTGGAATGTATAGGGCAGAGAGCATCAGTGGTGATAAAGAATATCAGGTTTCTAAGAAGGATAGGAGAGGAAAGGATTTTAAATATGCAAATTGGAATGGACCTTAAATGGGAGAAGGAACAGGAGGGGAAGGTAAAGTAAATGAACAAGATGGTTGTACATTAGAAAGTTTTATACCCGCTCCTGGGCATATATCCAGAACGAACCCTACTCCAGAATGACACCTGCACCCCAGTGTTCATAGCAGCACTATTTACAATAGCCAAGACATGGAAGCAGCCTAAATGTCCATCAACAGATGACTGGATAAAGAAGATGTGGTGTATTTATACAATGGAATACTATTCAGCCATAAAAGCCGACAACATAACGCCATTTGCAGCAACATGGATGCTCCTGGAGAATGTCATTCTAAGTGAAGTAAGCCAGAAAGAGAAAGAAAAATACCATATGAGATCGCTCATATGTGGAATCTAAAAAAAACTAAAACAAACAAACAAACAAAACAAACAAAACATAAATACAGAGCAGAAACAGACTCATAGACATAGAATACAAACTTGTGGTTGCCAAGGGGGTGGGGGGTGGGAAGGAATAGACTGGGATTTCAAAATGTAGAATAGATAAACAAGATTATACTATATAGCACAGGGAAATATATACAAGATCTTATAGTAGCTCACAGAGAAAAAAAATGTGACAATATATATATGTTCATGTATAATTGAAAAATTGTGCTCTACACTGGAATTCAATAATTTTACAGTGTGTCATAAATCAATACAAAATGTTAAAAAAAAGGAAAAAAAGAAAGTTTTATAGATTTAGTAATGGAGAGTTTAGGGAGTTTCCATATGATAACTTCAATTTTATTTCTGAAAAGAATCACATGAATTCTCCTGTTGTGAGCAGAAGGAAGAGAGTGTGGGTGATCTGGCAGTTTAAGAATGTGGAAAAGTTTGGAAAAGTTGTTGTAAAGTGAAGGGGGAAAAGTAAGTTTTCCCAGAAACCTAATAGGATTCTAGGCATGATCAAAGAGCACCTTTGATGTTGATATTGATGAATTTATAGCTCTACTGCAGAACTCCATTAGCTCTATCTTAAGCAGCTTCTTTAGGGCAGGTGGTAAAATATGTATAGTAGGGCTCCTCCAGGGTAAGATTTACTAAAGACCCATGGTCCAAGAATGTTATCAAACGCTATTGAGATGAGGGATTATATAATCTAACTTGGATAAGAAGGGACCTGGCTTCCAAGATTGGGGGAAAAATACAACAGTAGGGTCAGCAGATTAGAGGTGTTGATTACTACCATCATAGTGGTGGCAACAGGCAAACAGAAAGGAGCAAATGTAATGCCTTTACATTATCAGCTCTTGAATTGGGAGGACAGTATAAAGGCAGAGTCCTAGAGGGTATTACATATGAAAATGGAAATCAGTGGGGCCCCAGAGTGCTGAGAGAATATTGGATTGGACTGCAGCTGTCATCACTACTGGCCTTGTGATTGACAGAATACAAATCAGGTGGTACACCAACAGAAGGAAGAATGGACACAGGAGTGTTTGGATAGTCCTTATTCTGGTTGATTACTACCTTTCCTTATAACATTTGGCTTTTTTGTTTTTCTAAAAAAATTTTGATTAAAAGTTTTACAAAAGCAAATACATTACTGTGGGGTTTTTTTTAGAAAAACAAGTTGAAAAAATACTTTAAAATATCTACTCTGAAACTGTCATTCTATCCTTCTAGATCTTTTTGAGCCATGTATAGATAAATCTTTTTAAAAATAGACATGGAACTGTACTATATATACTAATTTTGTAACCTGAACATTTTTATTTTTCCTCATCAGTGGATATTTTTACAGAATTTTAATAGTTTCTTAGAAGTCTATTGAATGACCCTGTCTTTGTTATGTTCGAGTTGTATTTGTTTTATTAATTTGAATGAGTTCTTTAGAGATTTTTGCCATTTGTTTATGGTGTGGCAAATAATTCCTTTTTAAATTTTACTTATAAAAATTTTAGATATTCATAAGTTGCTTGTTTTTTATTAAGGGATTTGTTGATTTGTTTCCTTTTTGGCAACCCCTTAGCAATAGGGATCTGACCAATATCCAATGGAAGAATAGTCACTAACTGCAAATGCCTGATTTTTTAAAAAGGTGTTTGTTTAAATTAGAAAATATGTTTATCTAAAAAATAAAAAGAAAATATGTTTAGCATTATTTGTCCCACAATCCATGCACTTTATAGAATGAAGTCAGTTTTCAGCATAATGTGTATGATTCACAAATTACAGCAATTGCTAAGGGAGCACACAGCCCTTCCTTAGTGGTACTGCCTGAACTTCTGCCTAACCTCTAGCTTTAGAACTTCTGAGATAGGGGGCCATACCCCAACCCTAGCACCCCTGAAGCTATTGAGGAACTGTTTCTCCCTCTGAAGCCCAGCAGAAGTTATTTGTACTTGGAAGTACCACCTAGCTCTGGTTTTTGAAATTATGGAGATTTTTCTGAGCAGCTTTAGAGCTAAATTCTCATGTATAATATTTTGCCTGTGGGAAGGTATATTCCATGTTCCAAATAGTTGACTAGACAGACTGACTTTTGTGGATTGTGGTTGTTTTGATTGGGGGGGAAAAGCCTGCCTTATAGTCAGGAGATCAGATCTCAGCTCTGACACAGATTGTAACTACTACTGATTAACCTCCATAAAATGAGGGTATAATACTCATGCAGTGGTTTTCAAATTGTTTAAATGGTTTTATTCTTCAAATAAAGTCTTATGCAAAAAGCAAATATATAAAAAAGGATGAAAGCTAGCTTGGGTGCTCGGTTTACACTGTAACGGGAAATCCAGAGCTCTAACTCTGGATCCTGTTTTTACACATCTGTTACTTAAAGAAGAGTTGTGAGGTTTCTCATGGTTTGAAAACCACTACAACAGTTGATTTTTTTTTTCCTGGAGCACTCCATTCATCAATATTCTAAACCTGAGAATGAGCATATATAATACAAAAGATAAAATTAATCTGTTTCTGAAAGTCATCTCATTCCAGATATTGTAAGGTCTGTTTAACTGTATTTCCCTCCAAACAAGAATAAATTACCATAGGCCAGCAGTAGGCACTTCTTATGGTTGGGTCAGGTTGGAGTCTGAATCTCTTATAGACAAAAAGAGTGATACTTGATTTGGTAGGGTGGATATACGTTCAATTTAGTAGAGCAGAACTATTAGTCTGGGTACCCAGATGTGGGTCAGGAACATAGAAACAAGGATTGGATTATGCAAAAAAGATGGATATTATGCTGTAGTTTTCAGTCCCTCTGTCTCATTTTTCATACATGATAACCAATCACTTATGTAACCAAGGGCCCCACCTGCTCTGCCCAAGATTAATCAGGCTTTCTTGGATATTTTCCTTTCTTATGTGGTAATATGACTCCGGGTATAGGGTTCACCATGGCTTTCCTGGGACCCGAGTAGGAGCCAAAGTAGAAGACGAAAAAAATCCAGTAGGCCAGGGACAAAGTTCTAGTTCTCCCAAAGTCAGAAGAAAAGTAAGTATATCAAGACATTAGAGAAGTCAGGAGCCAGTAGACACAGTGGACCTGAAATGAGATACTTGAGCAAGAATCGGAAACTGGATGGAAGCCTGGGTCAAGAAAATGAACGTTGTGACAGAAGCAACAAGAAGATTGGAGTTGTTGTCTCATTGTTAGGGGTGGGCTTACCAGTTGCCAGATTGAAAAGCTAAAGCAGATGAATAATGAACCCATTCTTTTCTTGCTAGGAAACCAGAGTAAAGTGTAGAACTCAAAAGCACCCCCAAGCAAACACTACATTAATCACCTCTTCTACAGTAAAATAATACTATCAGGGCTGTCTTTTTTAAAAAGCAAGGCTGTCTAAATTGTTACCTTTATTTTCTCAGATTGATATAGTGCTTATGTACATGGCAGAGGTTAGATAAATGGTCAGATGAGATTAGACCTTGCTTTGGGTATCACTGTTACCTTCTTTTGACATAAAATGAAGTTCTTATACATTGTGAAGGTCATGAAAATTTTAATTATGTTAATTAGTAGTAAACTAATTCAAAACTTGGAAAGAACAATGAGATGTGAATTTAGGAAAATTATTTTTAAATGAGTTGTAGCACTTCAATAGGAAGGTAAAGTAGATAATTTTTAGTGGGCTGAAGTGCTTGCCAAGAGAAACCAGTTGTTTTGACACAATAAATTAATGATTCTTTTCTACTTTGATAACCATATTAAGTAAAGTAAGCAAAATACATTGATTCCTACCTTAAGCATTTCATTCATCAAGCAGATTCATCCTAAATCATGAATCTGCTACTTTTTCTCATGTCAGAAAGATTGATGATTGGTGTTCGTAGCTTCTGCATGCTTGATGGAATGGTGAAATGGAATCTTCTTGGTAATAAAATATACTTCAGTGATTAAAAGCTTGGACTTTGGAGGGAGAAAAACTTGTCTTCAGGTCCTTATGATACCACTTAGCTGCTGTGAAATCTTAGTGTCTTTAATCTCCTCTTCAGTATACTCTTCTATAAGGCAGGGATAATAATCCCTACTTCATAAAGATTGTTTTGAAGTAAATTAGGACTTTCAGTTGCAAATAACAGAAACCCAATTCAAGCTAGCTTAACAAAAAATAATTTATTGGCTCATATAACTGGAAGATTAACTGGAATGCTAGCTTCAGACATGCTTCAGCTCAAGCAGTGTTGTCTCAGGGCTTAGGCTTTCTCTTCATCTTAACTCTGCTTTTCTTTCTGTTGGCTTTACTCTCAGGCAGGCTTTCACCATATAGCATCTCTAGCTTTGTTTCATCTCTGTAACTACCAATCCTAGAGAAGAGAACTGGTAAACCAACCCCTCAACTCCTGTTGAGTTGTAGTTCCTTATGTATTCTAAATATTAAATCCTTTTCAGAAATATTATTTGCAAATACATTTTCCGTTCTGTGGGTTATCTTTTCACCTGTTGATAGTGTTTCTTTGATGTTTAGAAGTTTTCAATTTTGAAGTTCAGTTTATCTGTTTTTCTTTTGTTGCCTATGCTTTTGGTATCCTACTTAGGAAACCACTGCCACATCCAGTGTCATAAAGCTTTTGCCCTTTGTTCTAAGAGTTTTGTAGTTTTAGCTCTGTGTTAACTTGAGTTAATTTTTATACATGATGTCAAGTAAGATTCCATCTTTATTATTTTGAATGTGATATCCAGTTGTCCTAGCACCGTTGGTTGAGTAGACTGTTCTTGCCCTGTTCAATGGTCTTGGCACCCCTTGTTTGAAGAGCAGTGATTATATATGTAAAGGTTTGTTTCTGGACTTTCTGTTTTATTCCATTGGTCTATCCTTATGGTCTGTAGGTCTATCCTTATGCTTTGTTGTAAGTTTAGAAACTAGAAAGTGTGAGTCCTCTGTCTTTGTTCTTTTTCAAGATTGTTTTGGCTATTTGGGGTCCCTTGAGATTACATATGAATTTTACGATGGATTTTTCTATTTCTGCCCAAAAATGCCATTGGGATTTTGATAGGGATTTCACTGAAACAGAAAATTGCTTCGGAAAGTACTATGTTCTTAGCAAATAATTAAGTCTTCCAATTCATGAATCCAAGATATCTTTCTATTTATTTATCTTCTTTAATTTCTTTTGTAGTCTTTTATAGTTTTCAGTGTAAAGTCTTGCACTTGGTTAAATTTATTCCTAAGTATTTTATTTTTGATGCTATTGTAAATGGAATTGTTTTCTTGATTTCCTTTTTGGATTGTTCATTACTCGTTTATAGAAATACAACTAATTTTTGCATGTTGATTTTGTATCCTGCAGCATTATTAAATTGTTTATTAGCTCTTTTGGGTTTTTTGTGGAGTCTAGTACTTCTTTTGATCCCCCATTATTCCTCTTGTGATATGAATCTGATGATGGTTGAGGATCAAATGAGATACACATGAAAACCATTATAAACTAGAAGCTTTACGAATGTCAGATTCATGATTTCCAGTATATAATGCTGTAAAGGACTAAAACTCAGGGTTTTTTTCCTCCCTCTGTAGGGAAAAACCCAGTTCTTCCCTACTGGGTTTCCCTCCTGGGAGTCTCCTTTATTACTCACACAGAACACTTTACTTCTCACACTGCTAGTCACCATCTGAAGGTTTTTTCCTCACAACAAGTAATTCTCTGACACCAGCTAAGTGTCCTACAATTTAACTCAATTATAACACTACCTACCTGGAGATAGTGTCATATCCCACAGTTAAAGGCTCAGTCCCACAAGACTTGCCCCACACATCCCGTCCCCAGTCTCCCAGCTTCTGGTCACCTATGCTTCTGACCAACCAGCTAAAAATCTGAGGTTCCACAGAACTCAGGGAAACACTTTCTTACATTTACCAGTTTATTAAAAGATATGTTTATTAAGTTTATTAAAGGATACAGATGAACTACCAAATGGAAGAGATGCATAGGGCAAGGTATATGTGAAGGGACACTTCATCAACCTGGAAACTCTCCGAACCCCATACTTTTGGGACTTTTATGGAAGCTTCATCATGAGGATATGATAAATCATTAACACCATTTTCAGCCCTTCTCCTTCTCAAGAGAATGAGGGGTGAAGCTGAAAATTCCAAGCTTCTAACAAACCATGGCTTGATGTTTCTGGTGACTAGCTGTCATCCAAGAGCCCACCCACTCACCTCATTAGAACCAGAAACACTCCTGTCACCCAGGAAATTGCAAAGGTTTTAGGAATTCTGTGGCAGGAACCAGCGGCAAAGACCAATATATATTTTCTATTATCTCACAGTTGTAACATGTAAAACCAGGTGATTGGTAAGTTTTAGATCAAAGATCTCAATTTAAGGCTTTTATTAGCCATAGGATTTTGGGATTTCATTAAAAAATTATTTATTTTTAAATAGGTTTTATATATATATATATATATATATATATATATATATATATATATATATAGTGAAAACATTCAAAAGGCCCAAAAACTTACACAGTAAGAAGTAAATCTCCTTCGTTCTCCTATCCCCTAGTCACCTAGTTTCCCTTTCCAGCAGTAAATCTAGCAGTTATCAGTTTCATGTGCATCTTTCGAGAGATATTTATATGTAAAAAGCAAAAACATGTATGTCTGTATACATATGTATATATACACACAGCATTTTATGTGAATTGTGACATACACACATAGTACTGTAGTTCAGTTTTTTTTGTTACTTAGCAACGTATCTTAGAGATCTTTCCAACGTTACTTTATAATAGAGTTCTATATGGTATTGTTGTTTCTTTTTTAACTTGAATATATTTAGAGCAAGAGCCACTCCCTGTTGTCTTATAGTTTACTGACTTCATATATTTATGGTATCTGCCTTCCCTGAAGACATTTGAGTTTTCAACCCCTAGCTTGGATGTGTGCTGCAGTTGTGCACCCTAGAATGAAGGCCTTTCATAATTATCTTATGTATTACATAATTACATTTATTTTAATCATTTCCTTTTCAGTTTTGATGAAGCAAGAACACAGAGAAGAGATTGACTTGTCTTCAGTTCCATCATTGCCTATGCCTCATCCTGCCCAGACCAAGAGGCCTTCCTCAGATACAGGACACCTACATGACAGTGTACTGTCAGCACAGAGAAGCTTGGTTTGTCCCATCCAGCAAACATATGCATCCATGGTAACCTCATCCCATCTGCCACAGTTGCTGTGTAGGGATGAGAGTGCTGGTAAAGAACAGCATATGATACCTTCTTCAGTCCTCCACCAGCCTTTTCAAGTCACACCAACACCTCCTGTGGGGTCTTCCTATCAGCCTATGCAAACTAATGTTGTATTCAATGGACCAACTTGTCTTCCTGTTAATGCTGCCTCTAGTCAAGAATTTGATCCAGTTTTGTTTCAGCAGGATGCAGTGCTTCCTACTTTAGTAAATCTTGGCTGTCAACCACCGTCATCCATACCATTTCATTCTTCAAATTCAGGCTCAACAGGACATCTCTTAGCCCACACACCTCAGTCTGTGCAGACCCTGCCTCATCTGCAGTCAATGGGATACCACTGTTCAAACACAGGACAAAGATCTCTTTCTTCTCCAGTGGCCGACCAGGTCACAAGTCAGCCTTCCCCTCAATTACAGCCCATTACGTATGGTCCTTCACATTCAGGGTCTGCTACAGCAGCTTCCCCAGCAGCCTCTCATCCCCTGGCCAGTTCACCACTTTCTGGGCCACCATCTCCTCAGCTACAGTCTATGCCTTACCAGTCTCCTAGCTCAGGAACTGCCTCATCACCGTCTCTAGCCACCAGAATGCATTCTGGACAGCACTCAACTCAAGCACAAAATACAGGCCAGGGAGGTCTTTCAGCACCTTCATCCTTATTATGTCACAATTTGTGTGATCCAGCTTCATTTCCACCTGATGAGACATCTGTGAACATTAAACCTGAACCTGAAGAGCAGGAACCTAACTTTTCAACAATTGGTCTGCAGGACATCACTTTAGATGATGGTAAGTTCATGTCTGTGTTCTTAAAGCAGTGAAGATCCAGGAACTTCCTTCTTTTAAGAGTCATGAGTTACCGTGGATTGCTTCTTGGCATATGGTTGGGCTTTTTAATAAGTTGTTGTTACTAGAAATATGTTAATATATGACTCTGAGAATAGAAATGAACATATGTGCTTTAAAGTTTATTTTACCACTAATATCTATTGCAAAGGGTGAGGCTTTGAGTGATAACCTACCACTCATTTGTGATGGAACTGAAGATAGGAGATTTAGTGGGCATTTTTTCTTTCAGAACATATATGAGGTCACAGTGTCTAGAGAATGGAATTTAGAAGTGTTAATTTAGTAAACATTGCTGAATGCCATCCATTTGCAAGGCACAGAGTTAGATGCTAGAAATACCAGCAGTGTATTAGGACAGAGTTCCTGTCCTTGAAGAGACTCACACAAGTAAAGAACCTACTTCTCTGTGGCCCTGCCAGCTTGCTGAGTCAGATAGTGGTGATGGTACAAGACCAGACTGGTTTGCTGCTGCTGGTACAGCTGTTGGCACCATGATAAAAAGAAGCTGTTTATATAAATGTAGCAAGTTGGTATGTAGACCCGTTTTTATGAAATCAATAAATTGGACTGCAGTCTGGAATATTAGTTATTTCAATAATTAAAAATGCCCCCAAGATAGGATTTTTATGTAATAATTTTAGAATTTATTGGCTTTGTCATTTATATGGTAGTGAAATTTTGTCTATATAGGGATTCAGTGAAAGCTACCTGTAACTGTTGTCCAATATGAAAATTTTGAAACACGGGTATAGAATTTTAGTTCTCTTTCTGATTCTGTATTAATCTATAGAAAAGTAATTCTAGATCAGCCATTTCCTTTACATATCTGGAGAGGTTGAGTTTACTACTTAGTTGCAAAGCTTGTATTAAATTACAAATTCTAGACATAAGGGGAAAGGAAGGTAAATAAAATATGGCAACTGCCTCTGCTGCCTTCCCCTGCCAGGACTTTACTATCAGATCAGTACATGACTATGCAATGCAGTAGGTCTTAGTCACTTACAACCAAGATATAAAATAAGCACACTGGGAGATCATCAGAGAGATAAGAGAGATTCTATAAGAATTCAGCAAGGCTTCTTTGAGGAGATGACGTTTGAGCCAGTCCTGGAGGATATTCATATGTTTTCAGTAAATGAGGGTCAGTCACTTGGCTTTTTTCAAGTGTAGTATCAGTAAATGAGGATCAAAGTGAAAGTCAGACAACATAAGCAGAAACACAGAGCTTTGGGAAAGCATGATTATCTGTAGCTGGAGGGCAGATGGCATAGTAAAGAATGGCCTTCAAAGCCACAAGAGGTTATGCCAGGTCATTTGTGTGTAAACAGAAGGTATATTTGTAAACTGAAGGGACACCTACAATTTGTGTAGCAGATTCACCAATTAAATTTGTTATCTAACTTGACCCTTACTGATCTGCTAGATAGCTATGTTTAGAGAATTAGACTTTCTGAAGGTCACACAAATGATAAGTATCAGAGTTCAGACTGGAATCAGATCTTTCAGTGTAGTCTCTTTCTTGCAGCACTATAGCTGCCTCCTAGCAGCAACAGGCCATGGTGGTTAGAACTCTGTGCTACAGGAGATCCCTCAAGCTTTCTTTAATTCCTAGAGAATAGTGGAACATTCTCCAGGAATGCGTGTGCAGAATTTCACTGCATGAATATATGTTCACAACTGTATCTGATCTGTCATACTTGTATTGGGAGTACTTGAAGGCCCTGGTGTCTGGCTGTTCTCTTTATGCACAGTATGTGTCACTGCCTACTTAAATAGTGATGGATACCAGATAGAGAGGAGGCTACTACTTTGATGCAAAACAGATTTGAAATAGCTACAGGCTTTTTGAAATATACATAGGCTATGAAAATGTTACCTATTCATTCTTTTGGCAGTTTTTGAGTAAATATTCATAGTGTTTTTAAGATTTATATTTAGAATTTTAATCCTTGATCCCTGAAACAAAAGATATGACCTTAAGTAATAACCTACCACCCATTTGTGATGGCACTGAAGACATAAGATTTATTAAGCTGGTCTCATGCGGTGTTTCAGTTCATTTTCTTTCCAAATGAAGAGATTTTTCTTTTTAAAGAGAGACCAAAGCTGGAACCTCCTCTTTCTAATTTACCACAAATTAAGTGATTTTGGGGGGAGGACAGCAAATTGGAACTTTTAGGAAGGTTTTATGAAAACTGTATTTATTTCATCTTTTGAATTTGTGAAGATGTGTTGCAAAAACAGAGAATCTGGAAAGATGAGATCTATGATGGCAAATATAAAAGCCACTTCATTTTTGTTCCATTCACAGTCAAGCAAAGTTCCCAGATTATAGCCCCAAGAGGACAGGGACTAGCTACTGAATTCCCTCATTGCCACCTATCAGGAGACTTGATAGATGCTCAGTGGTGCTAGCAGTAATTTAAGAGGGGGAAAAAGTAAAATACACTCCTGGGCATCTCAGATTATTTGATGTAAAATTTTTGCAAGGTACATTTTAGTGCTTTACTTGAATTCTAAAATGAATTTTTGATATTTGCCTCCTGACTCATTCATTATGTTATATGGATTTGCCTTTGAAGGTAAACTTCTTCTAGGTGCTTAGAAAATCCTACAGTTCTACAGCGTTTTAATATAAATTAATTAAAAAATGACAACATATAGGCCTTGAACTCCATCATATTTGAACTCCATAGTACTTTAATGTCCCCTTTCTGCTAAACGTTAACAGTAAGCCATAATACATGCCAAAAAGGATTAGAAGTACTTAAAGTGAACTTTGCAGTTAGCTCAAGCTCAGGTTTTATTTTAACTTTTCTATATTGTGATAGGTATTAAGTACAAAGTAATTTCCACTCTATACCTAGAAGACACAAGTAAATATTTAAATATGTGTTATACTAGTTAAATGTATGTACCTAATCCTAATAACTTTTTGTTAATCCTGTTTGTTTTATATTTACCCTCCTTTCTTTTATATCAAATTAAATATTAGTACATAAAATATCCTTTTTATTTTTGAAGTTTTTAATTAAGATGGAGTCTGTCAAGAATCATTCAAGTATTACTTGACTGTTACTTTTAGAAATACAGACATCAACACCTTAATTATTTAATTTTATTTTCCCCTTAACGGAGGCACTAGGGATTGAACCCAAAACCTCATGGATGCCAAGTACACATGCTCTACCTCTGAGCTATACCCCTACCCCCAACACCTAAAATTTTTATTATAAATTCAGTGACATTTAATAGAGAGAAGATATTGGTGCACCTCAGCTCAGAAATTCAAGACTTATAGAACTAAAAATACTCTAATATGGCTCCTTCGTTTTATAGATAAAGGATCTGAGTTTTACAGAGCTTAAGGTATTTGTCCAGGGTAACACTGTAACACTGAGTTAATAGCAGAGTAAAGACTAAAACCCAAGTCTCCTGACTCCTAATTCAGTGCTCTAGGAGTTTTTCCAGTATCTACAGTCATGTTTCTCATCAGTTGTGAGTTGAGATTCCAGATGTAGAGGAAGCAGAATAGATGAAAGAAAATGCTGTTTTCTCCGCAGTGTCTTGGTTTGTGAGAGAAGCCAGTGTAATTTTAAGAATATAGATTCTCACTATAGATGAAGTTTTAAAGGCTCTCGACTCTGTCCTTTTTCACTCTGGAATTCCTACTCTGGTGTCCCTAGTGATTTTATATTCCTGTTGGTCTCTTCCTCTCCAGCTTCTTTGGAACATCTCAGGGCCTTTTGAGTTCCAGCCACCCTTGTTTTATGTGGGCTCTGATGCCTCTGAAATCACACAGAACAAATGTAATCTTTCTGTAATAGCCCTTCACGTGTGTGAAATCTTGATCTCTTTCCCAAGTCTTAAAAACACTCCAGCAATGTTCTCCTTCCCTCACCCTCACTGACATGGTAGGTAGTTCCCTTTTGTTTGAACCTTGGTGTTTAGTTCCTTTTCATAGTGCAGTATCCAGAAGGGAACACACTCTAGCCAGCTCAGAGTGGATTGGAACCATCACCTTCCTTGTTCAGAAGACTATTTTATCAGTACAGTGTGATGCCAGGGGGTCTTCTTAGCTCCATGTTGCTGTTAATTTAGTGAGTTGTGAGTACTAATCATTAGTCTTAACTAAATCACATCCCGTTCTCTCCCTACTCCCCTCACCTTCACCCCCACCTGCTACCATGGGTTTTTATATATGCTGTTTTTGGAACCCAAAACTAAACTTTACAGCTATCCTTGTTCAGTTCATTGAGGTTATTTTAGCCCCTCATTTCAGTCTTCCAAGCTCAAAAGAGACCCAGAACCATTTCTCTGTTTCAGAGTAATGTGGCTCCCTCCTCAGGAGGAATACTTCTTGGGGTAGTAGTCACAGCAGAATGCTGACCTTTACCAAGTGATGTTCTCTTTTAAGCAGTCCCCTTGGAAGGCTGTGATGTGTACTTATTCAGCCAATTAGAGTATTGTTCAAAACTCTTTTGCTGCTTTTTCTTTTCTACTTATATGTACCATTGCCCCGCTTGAAAAGTGTGCTACATCTATAAAATTACCACTAAGTTAGTTTTTACTCAGATGTTAAAATTTGTATACCTGGAACTATAACTTTTCCTAAACATTTTTGTGCATTATAGGGTATATGTCCCAGTTTTTGCACCAAGTGATATACATTAAAACAGTACAGAAATATTGAAATTGTCACCACTGTGTTTTAAGCGTTTTAATTAAGATTATAATATTCTTAAACTACTCTGTCTTAGACTTTTAAATAGAGGCCCATTTAATTTGTGATTGAGCTGAATCCAGTTACAACTTTCCATTAGAGTCCCTCATTTCCCTCTTGTCCTCCTTTGTTCACAAACTAACAGAGCCGCAGCTGCAGCTCTTCAGCGGAGGAGAGGATACATGTTAAATATAGCCTGACCTGCTGCTGTGGTGAAAACTGACACTGCCGCTTGCAGGCTCTGTGCAGTAACATGCTGATCCTCAATGTAGGGCAATTGCTAATTTGACTGTAAACAGGGACTCTAGATGTGACCTCAGCTGCTGCAGTTTGTATATAGGTGACAAGCAGAAGAGCTTGCTTTCAAGTAGCAAAGGACTGATAAACACACATTTCAGTTGGTTAACTTGGATGGGGGAATCAGGAGGCTGGTATGGAAGAGCAGAGGTAAATATTACTATCAGTGTTCTATTCCACCTTTTGGATACTCGTTTTACTGATGTTTATTGTATTTAAATAAATAAAACAAAAGAAAGCCAGGCATACCCAATGATAAGAGTGGGTCACAAATGAGGTGTTGAATCACTGAGGGACACAGTAGGGGAGGGAGGTAGATAAAACTGACCTTTCTCTTTTAACTGGGACTCTCAGTAAGTTATGAATCTTCTTTCAGGAGACATACATGTACCATCCAGCCTCAAATGTATTTATGATGAATAATTCCAGAGGCAGAAAGTTCCCACAGATAATACCCATGTAGGTTTTGAATCATGCCTCATGCAGAACAGATCATGACAGGGATTAGGGGCCTGAGATAAAACCACTTTTGGATGTATAATAAGAAAATTTAATTTTCAGACCCAGTGAAGCAGGGGTAAGCATTTGAGAAGATCTTTTATTTCTTATATCAAATGTGTCTGTGTTTCTCATATGGACACATTAATTGTACCCCATTTGAGCAAAAATTTTTCTTTGAATCAGCTTGATACTAAAATCTATACATAAACTGTGAAAAATCCAAGAGAGGTTACCACTAAATAGCCAGCATATCACAGCATATCGTTAAGTCTTCAAAATAAGTTCACTAAAGAAAGTATATTTTAAAATAATTAGTGAATTATGGTTACTGTTTCTTGATAATATAACTTTTTTTGGAGCACTGTGGTAGACACTTTGCTAATAGCTCATTAGTTCTTCCCAACAATCTATGAAAAGTGAATTATTAGCCTTATTTTTAGAGATATGACTCAGAGAGCTTCAACACTTTACCAGTGTTATATGGTGAGAAACACTGGGACTGACATTTTTTTTTCTTATTTTTTATTGAAATGTATTTGATTTACAATGTTAGTTTCAGGTATATAGCAGAGCGATTCAGTTGTACATATACATGCATATTTTTTTCAGATTCTTTTCCATTACAGCTCATTACGAGAAATTGAATATAGTTCCCTGTGCTATACAGTAGGTCCTTGTTGTTTATCTATTTTACAGATAGTAGTGTGTGTCTGTTAATCCCAACTCCTAATCTGTTACTCTCTCCACCCCCACCTTCCCCTCTGGTAACCATAGCTTGTTTTCTGTGTCCACAGGTCTATTTCTGATTTGTAAATAAAAGTTATATCTTTTATTTCTAACATGGATGGACCTAGAGATTATGATAATAAGTGAAGTAAGTCAGACAGAGAAAGACAAATATCATATGAGGTGGCACTGGCATTTGAATTCAGGTCTGTCTGAAATTTAGATCATCGTGCATGTGTTTAGTGGTTTCTGAAATAGCTATAATTGATTACTTTATATAATCTGAAGTCTATAAACACAGTAAACATAGTAATTTTCTGATGTCTGCCATATGTAAGATACAAAGCCAGTGTCTAAAGGTGTATTCTATTTTAAAATTCATATCCTGTTTTTGAGTTCCTTTGGAAATGAATCATTCACAGGAACAAAAATATTTTAAATGAGAGATAAATAACTTTAGGCTCACCAGTTCAGCTTTTGTGGTTTGGTGGCAGTTCTCTGGCTTTGATTACAAGATTACCTTTTGTCAGGCATCTTAGCTTTTGATGGAACTTAGATAAATACACCAAGTAGCTCTTTTCGGTTTGAAGATACCTGATTTTTTTTTTCCTTTTTCTTTCTCCCTTCCTTCCTTCCTTCCTTCCTTCCTTCCTTCCTTCCTTCCTTCCTTCCTTCTTCCTTCCTTCCTCCCTCTTTCTTTTGTACATTTCTAAATCCTACTATTCATTAGCTTGTCTATCTGTGCAGGAAGGAAAAGTATGAAACTTTTTAAAAAAATTTTTTTTCGGGGAGAGGGAGGCAATTAGGTTTATTTTTCTTTGTTTATTTATTTAATAGAAGTACTGGGGATCGAACGCAGGACCTCATGCATGTTAAGCTGGCCCTCTACCACTGAACTATACCCTCCCCTGAAACTCTTTAAGTTGTAGAAGATAGGGTAGGGTTGAGAGTGATGGTTTCTAGCATTCTAGCCTTACATCTGTAAGAATGTGGAACATATTAAGTCCCCTATAATTATTTTGTTTGTTTAAAAGCATCCGTTGGAGGAGGAGGTTATATAGCTCAGTGGTAGAGTACATGCTTATTTAGCATGCATGAGGTCCTGGGTTTAATCCCTAGTACCCCCATTAATAAATAAATAAGTAAATAAACCTAATTCTCCCCCCCTACAAAAAAAAGGGGGGGGGAAGTATCTGTAGATGATTTTGTGTAGAACGAGTTTTTTTTAAATTTTACTTTATCTGGGTTTCTTAAGATAATCCTTAGTTTTGAAAAATGTCATACACTCATATGTTAAAAATATTAAAGGTACAAGAAAGTACATAGTGAAAAATCTCTCTTAGGTACCCAATTGTTCTCTCAGTGAGCAGCTGGATTTAGCGGTTTCTTGACTGTTAGTTGAGAGCTATTTTATGCATTTATAAGCAATTGCATATATTTTTTCCATATTTTTACTGGCATATTATGTATACTTCAAGCATTTTGCTATTTCCATGTATTAAATCTTGGAAAATTTTCTATGCTTAACATAAAAGAACTTCCTTGGAAGATCTTTTAATAGAATATTTCATAAAATTGTATCAGTTTTTCCATTATATAGCTGTACCTTTATCAGTTCAACACGTACCATGAATAACATTTTACAAATGTCATTTCCCACCATTTTATAGACATCTGTATGTGTGTGTGTATATATGATAAATTCCGAGAAGTAAGATTGCTTGACCAGTATTTTGAGAAAGATTGCCAAATTGTCCTCCATAAAGGTTGTATCAATTTACATTGCCACTGTCATTGTAAGAGAGTACCTGTTTCTCTCATTCCTTCATCAGCACATTCTGTTACCATGTATCTTATTATTTGCCAGTGGGATGGGTGGAAAATAGCTTCTCAGTATAATTTTAATTTGTATTTCACTTAGGAGTAAGGTTGTGTACCTTTTCATTTGCTTAAGAGAAAATCTTTGTCACAAATCCATGACCTCTGCTGATAGTTGCTTGTTTTTCTATTAGATTATAATCCTTTTCTTATTTATTTATAAAATATAAAATCTTTTATTGATAAGTTTATTAGCTCATTGAGCTATAAGTTACAGATTTTCCCCCAATATGTGATTTTTGCCATGAAGAATTTTTTTTACCTTTATATTATGTAACTTATGAATCTTTTATCTCCCATGGCATCTGTTACTTTTATGATTCTGTGAATCTTTTTTTTAGCATTTGATCTCCTTTACTTTTTTTTTGCTTTTCTTTTTTGCGTCTTTTTTTATTAACATGTTTTTTTATTGAGTTATAGTCATTTTACAATGTTGTGTCAAATTCCAGTGTAGAGCACAATTTTTCAGTTATACATGAACATACATATATTCATTGTCACATTTTTTTTTCTGCTGTGAGCTACCACAAGATATTGTATGTATTTCCCTGTGCTATACAGTATAATCTTGTTTATCTGTTCTACATTTTGAAATCCCAGTCTGTCCCTTCCCACCTCCTGCCCCCTTGGCAACCACAAGTTTGTATTCTATGTCTATGAGTCTGTTTCTGTTTTCTTTTCTTTTCTTTTCTTTTCTTTTTTCTTTTTTTAGATTCAACATATGAGCGATCTCATATGGTATTTTTCTTTCTCTTTCTGACTTACTTCACTTAGAATGACATTCTCCAGGGACATCCATGTTGCTGCAAATGGCGCTATGCTGTCAGTTTTTATGGCTGAATAGTATTCCATTGTATAAATATACCACATCTTCTTTATCCAGTCATCTGTTGATGGACATTTAGGCTGTTTCCATGTCTTGGCTATTGTAAGTAGTGCTGCTATGGTGTCTTTTTGAAGTAGGGTTCCTTCTGGATATGCCCAGGAGTGGGATTACTGGGTCATATGGTAAGTCTATTCCTAGTCTTTTGAGGAATCTCCATACTGTTCTCCACAGTGGCTACACCAAACTGCATTCCTACCAGCAGAGTAGGAGGGTTCCCTTTTCTCTACAGCCTCTCCATATTTGTCATTTGTGGAGTTTTTAATGATAGCCATTCTGACTGGTGTAAGGTGATACCTCATCGTAGTTTTGATTTGCATTTCTCTGATAATTAGTGATATTGAGCATTTTTTCATGTGCCTATTGATCATTTATATTTCTTCCTTGGAGAATTGCTTGTTTAGGTCTTCTGCCCATTTTTGGATTGGGTTGTTTGTTTTTCTCTTATTAAGTCGTACGAGCTGCTTATATATTCTGGAGATCAAGCCTTTGTCGGTTTCATCATTTGCAAGAATTTTCTCCCATTCCATAGGCTGTCATTCTGTTTTGCTTATGGTTTCCAATTTTGTAAATCTTTGATCCATCAGGAATGTACTTTGGTGGAATGTATGAGGAATGGATCCAATTTTAATTTTTCAAATGGCTACCCAGTTGTCCAAACATTGTTTATTAAAAAACCGTATCTTTCTCCTTTGATTTAAAATACCAACTTATACTTAATTTCTCTCTATATGTGGATGTATCTCTGGGCCTTCTCATAATTGGAAATCTTAATTTTAAATCTTTTACTTTGCATCAGAAATCCAGTAGTGTGGGTGAAACAACACATAACCTTGTTGTCATCTTCTTTATAATGTTTTTAGTGCTTTTTACAACATAATATTGATTTATTTTTCAACATTAATTGTTGTAAATATAGTTTATAAAATGATTAATTTACATTGATCACATTAACTTCTGTATTGTTTACCTGCAGTTTGAATTAATCTGTATTAATTTATTCATTCAAACAGCGTTTATCAAGTGTCTGATATATGCTAAGCACTATTGTAGGCCCTAGTGAATAAAACAGAAGTTTGCCATCACAGCTTGCATTCTAGTGGAGAGAGGCAATACAAAATAGACACAATAAGTAAATTGTACAATATATTGAGAGGTAATAAGTGCTATGAAGAAAGAAAAAGAGTAAGGTGAAGGGTGTTTGGAGTGCTGTGAAGGGTAAAGTTGGGAGCAAATTGCAATTTTAGATAGAGTAAATAAATGTCTTTAGTGAGGTAACATTTGAACAAAAACTTGAAGATGAGAAAATTACCAGTGTGACTAACTATGAGAAGAGTAATCTAGGCAAAAGGGACAGGCAGAAGAAAGACCTAAGGTGATAGCACGTCTGGTTTATTGAATAAGATCAAAGAGGCCAGTGTAGCTGGAACAAGATGGATCTAGAGGGAAGGTAGTAGTAGATGTAGTCAAGGAGGTGATGGAGAGCCAGAACATGTAGGGCAACAGTTCTCAAACTTTGTGGTCTCAGGACTCCTTTATAATCTTAAAAATTATTGAGGATCCCCAAGAACTTTTATTTAGGTGGCTTCTATGTATCAGTATTTACTGTATTAGAAGTTAAAACTGAGAGCTTTTCCATTACCCATCACAGCAATAAAGTCACATACACGTGATGTTTTCCATTGGAAAACTCCATTGTAAACTCAGGAGAGGTTGATAATGAAAACGGCAAAAAACTCTTAGTATTATTATAAAGATAGTTTTGACCTTGAAGACTCCCTTAATAGTTCTTAGGGGACCCCATGTGTCCCTGATCACACTTTAAGGACTCATATATAGGGTCTTGTAGGCCATCGTTGTAAGGTTTTAAACAGATTAGTCATAATCTGATTTGGTTACTCTGGCTGCTGGGTAGGGAGGCAAGGATAAAAAGAGGGAGACCTGTTAAGATACTGTTACAGTAATCTATGCCAGAAGTGATGGTTTGGTGGTAACAATGGACAGGCTAAGAAATGGTCTGATTTTGAATGTATTTTAAAGGTAGAGCCAATAGCATTTCCTAACAGATTCCATGGAAGATGTGAAAGAAATTAAAGATGACACCAAGCAGAGGGGAGGTTATAGCTCAGTGGTAAAGTGCATGCCTAGCATGCATGAGGTCCTGGCTTCAATCCCTAGCACCTCCATTAAAGATAATTTTTTAAAAAATGACATTAGGCAACTAGAAAGATAGAGTTGCTGTCAGCTAAGGTGGAGAAGGCTATGGATGAAGCAGGTCTTGGAGAAAGATCTGGTGTTCAGTTTTGGATGTAGTATCTATTGAACATTCAAGTAGGGATATAAAGTAATCTGTTGGATGAACAAATCTTGAGTTTTGAAGTGAGTTATAGACTGAAGATAGAAATTTGAGAGTTGTTGGCATGCATGTGGTATTTAAAGCCACTTGATGAGGTCATTAAGTGATCAATTAATTGTCCTGCCTTTATCAATTTAGGTAATAATGATTGCATTTCTATAAAATGTTACAGAGTGCCTACATATACATTTCAGGGGACACTATCCTCTTTGAGTAAATAAGTAGGCAGATTCACAAGAGTTAAACAACTTCTTAGGTCACCAGTCCAATAAGTGATGATGCTAGGATTCTAAAGCCTTTATTTTCATTTACCCACCCACCAGATCGTTCAGTTGTTTGTATAAACCAGAAACATCTATATATTGATAAGGTGGCTAAAGTAAACATCTTGGTCAAATGGGGAGGCAGTTTGGACAAGTAGAGAAATTTCGCTTATCTCCCCACAGATATATTTCAGGATTTAAAAATATTTAACTAATTTTTTAAAACTTTGATATACAAGGAATAAATTCTATAGCCAAGATTTACAAATTTTTAGAGGGATTTACAAACGCCCTCCAGCTGTTGCTTTGAGTAAATGGTTAGAGCTGTGAACACCTAGTTCAGTCATTTCATACAGTGTTCTCCCACAAGAAAACCCAAAGTTCGTTTTTGAAATTTTTTAAATTTAGTAAAATATACATAACATAAAATGTTAACCGTTTTAAATGTACAGTTCAGTGACATTAAGTACATTCAAAGTATTTGTGGCCATCACTACAGTCTATTTTGATGACTTTTTCATCACCCCAAATAACAACTCTGTACCCATTAAGCAATAACTGTCCATTCTCTCCCTTTAACCCAGCCTGTGGTACCTCTATTCTGCTTTCTATTTCTGTGACTTTCCCTACTCAAGATATCTCATATAAATGGAATCATACAACATTTGTCCTTTCTGTCTGGCTTATAAACTTAGCATAATGTTTCCAAGGTTCAGCCATGTTATAAGCATGTATCAGAATTTCATTTCTATTTATGGCTGAATAATAATTCCATTGTATTTTGTCTATCCATTCATCTGTTGAAAGGCATTTTTTCCCCACCTTTTGGCTATTATGAATAATGATGCTATGAATATTGGAGTATGGATATCTGTTTCAGTCTCTGTTTTCAATTCTGTTGGATATTCTAGGAGTGGAATTGCTGGATCATACGGAAATTCTTTGTTCAACTTTTTGAGGAACTGCCAAACTGGTGTTTTTCCCACAGTGGCTGCACCATTTTACATTTACAGTGCATGAGGGTTCCAGTTTCTCCACATCTTTGCCAACACCTATTTTTCATTAAAAAAAAAAAAAGAAACCATCCTCAGGGATGGGAATAGCTCAGTGGTAGAGTACATGCTTAGCATGCACAAGGTCCTGGGTTCAATCCCCAGTACCTCCATTAAAATTTTTTAAAATTATTTTTTAAAAATGACTGTACCCTTTTTAAAAATTTTTTTAAAAAGCCACCTCAAATGGGTGTGAAGTGTGGTATCATTATAGTTTTGGTTTACATTTCCCTAATGACTAATAATATTGGACATCTTTTCATGAGTTTATTGATCATTTGTTTATTGTCTCTGTATAAATGTCTACTCAAATCTTTTGCCGATTTTTGGGGGATTGACTTTGGTTTTTTTGTTGAGTTGTAGGAGTTCTTTTTATATTTCTGATAGTAAAACCCTTATCAGATACATTATTTGCAAATATTTTCTCCCATTCTGTGGGTTGTCTTTTCACTTTCTCAGTAGTTTCCTTTGATGTTTTTAACTTTGATGAAATCCAACTTATCTATTTTTTCTTTTGTTGTATATGCTTTTAGTATCATACTTAAGAAATTATTGCCCAATCTAAGGTCATAAAGATTTGCCCTGTGTTTTATTCATCTAAGAATTTTGTAATTTTAGCTCTTATGTTTAAGTCTTTGATCCATCTTGAGTTAACTTTGTGTATGATGTGAGGGAGGACTCCAACTAACATTCTTTTGCATGTGGATGTCCACACAGTAGCCTTGTTTGAAAGTGAAAATGAATTGACTGTATATTGTGAGGGTTTGCTTCTGGGCTCTCTATTTTATTCCTTTGGTCTTTATGTCTGTCCTTATGTCAACATCACCCGGTTTTGATTATTATAGCTTTGTAGTAAGTTTTGAAATTAAGAAGTGTGAGTCCCCCATCTTTGTTCTTATTTAAGATGGTTCTGGCCCTTCAGGGTCTTTTGAGATTCATTGTGAATTTCAAGATGGGTTTTTGTTTGTGCAAAAACACTGTTGGGATTTTGATAGAGAGTGCATTGAATCCATATATTGCTTTGGGTAGTATTATCATCTTAACAATATTAAGTCTTCCAAACCACGAACATAGGATGTTTTCCATTTATTTATATCTTAAGTTTCCTTCAACAATGTGTAATTTGCAGTATACAAATCTTAACATCTCCTCAATTAATTCCTAAATTTTTAATTCTTTCTGATGCTATTGTAAATAAAGTTGATATATAAATTTCCTTTTTGGATTGTTCATTGAAAGCATCTAGAATACAACTAAATTTTGTGTATTGATTTTATATTCTATAATTGCTGACTTAATTTATTAGTGCTAACATTTTTGTATGTCAGTTCTTAGAGCTTTCTATGTATAAAATCATATCATTTGTAAACAAAGATCATTTTACCTTTTCCTTTCTAATTTGGATGCCTTTTATTTCTTTAGCCTAATCGCTCTGGCTAGAACTTGCAGTACTATGTTGAATAGAAGTGGCAAAAGTGAACATCCTTGTCATGTTCTTGATCTTAGGGGAAAAGCTTTCAGTCTCTAACCAATGAGTATGGGTTTTTCATTTATAGCCTTTGTCATATTGAGGAAGTTTCTTTCTATTCCTAGTTTATTGGGTGTTCTTATATTGAAAGAGCGTTGAAATTTGTCAAATGCTTCTACATTAATTGAGATGATCATATGGGTTTTTTCCCCTTCATTCTAGTAATGTATAGTATATTAATTGCATTTGTTGATTTTCATATGTTGAATTATTCTTGGATAATTGGGAATAAATCTCACTTAGTCATGAGGTAATTCCTTTATTATGTTGCTGAACTAAGTTTGCTAGTATTTTTGTTAAGGATTTTTACATCTACATTCATAGGGGATATTCTGTAGTTTTCTTCTTGTAGTGTTTTTGTTTGGCCTTGATATCAGGGTAGTGCTGGCCTTAGAATGAGATAGAAAATGTTAATTCTTTAAGTGTCTGGTCAGAGTTTGTGTGATAGGAAGAAATAAATCAGGTATTTTTTAGAACCATGTTTCAAGGAACTAGAAAAATATCTTGAGGACTGTAATTTTCCATAAGCACAGTCTGAAATTACCACTGCTTCACCCAACTCACAAAAGTTCCCAGTGTCTGTTGTCCTCTTACTTTTGTTCCTGGGCTTCTTTCTTCTGATTTATGTGCTGATTTACCTGAATCACATGTTCTATACCCTAGGGTCTGTTTTGAAGAATTCAGTTGCGAAGATTGGGCAACCTCAGAAAGGAGACTTTTGACAATATCTAGAGTCTTTAAAATACTCCACATATACTGTAATCCTTAAATCCCTCCTGGAAGCTAGGTGAGCGATCTCAAATTTAGTAATAAAAAAGCTTAAGGTAGACAAATTTTGCTGAACCACCAATAATTTGGGTTTTTTTGTGTTTTGTTTTGAACCCCCTTAGTGAGGCTGCATTTTGCACGTGTTTGCTCCTCCTTTGTTTTCCCTCTTTTATCTGCCTAAAATGAGGATATTAATTAGTTCATGGAGACTACACACAGATTATTCTCTTCCAAGATGTAATAAGCGTCCTTCTAGAACCTAAAAGGTTAGGTTCTTTTGTTTGAAGTTGTACAGCCAAGACCAAAAATAATTCCTTATAGACCAAAGGAGGGGGGTTTGCCTCATTGCATTTTAGACTCTTTAACTGAATATGTCAGCCATTTTCACAAAACTGCTCATAGTGAGCAGTTTTCTTTAGTGCAATAACTCTCAAACATTTTTGACAGCTGCCCACAATAAGAAGTGTTTTATAGCATGACCCAATACATAACAAACAAAAATATATATACAACTAACGTGAACATCTCACAAACCAATTCTTAACTTTTATTAAAGAAAATGCAGCCTGTCTTCTATTTTGTTCTATTTCTTCTTTTAAATTTTTCTTTTTTAAAAAAATTTTTTGTGGTGGGGGGAGGGAGATAATTAGGTTTATTTATTTATTTATTTTTAACAGAGGTACTGGGGATTAAACCCGGGACCTTGTGCATGCTAGGCATGCACTCTACCCCTGAGCTATACCCCCGTTTCTTTTTTAAATACTGTTTTAAACTCACTGAAATGATTTCATAACCTGTTAATGGATGTCAACTTTAGTTCAAAAAATATTCCTCCATGACCCCCAAATTTACCTATGCATATGGTGTTCTGTGCTCCTACCCTTAGACATTTTGATTCTGTGCTCATTTCTTATTTTTTTTAATAGAGGCGTTGGGGATTGAACCCAGGACCTTGTACATGCCAAGTATGCGCTCTACCACTGAGCTATACTGCCCTCCTTGATTCTATGCTCTGTAACACAGCCCAGGAGTTTATTTTTTTATTAAATGCCCAGGTAACTGATACAATCATAGACAAGTATTTGAAAACTACTAATAGATATAATCTAATAAAAGCCAGTTTATTTAAAACTAAATCTATCCCTTAAAATCACTGAAAGCCATCATTGTAACTTTTAAAAATCATTGCCGTTTTAAATTGAGAAAATAAATCAGTTGTTAATCGAAACTCTCTGGACTGCAGTATTCTTATTATTATATAATAAAACATGAGGAGCCATTTTATGCAGTGATTGACAGATAAAGGACAACTAAATTCCTCTTGATTATAGGAAAAAACAAGCTGGGCATGTAGTAGATTAAGTTACATTCTGGTTTGTTCCATTCAGTAGTGATATTGTCTTCTTTGACACAGACCAGTTTATGTCTGACTTGAAACACCAGCCATCAGGTTCAGCAGAGAAATGGCCTACCCACAGTGAGCTCTCATGTCCAGCTCCTTTCTGGAGAATCTAGAGGGTGAGTGTTGACTGAAATGTGTCGTCGTTTTTGTGCCCAAGTTTGATATTTGCATGCTGTGGCTGGATTTGCATGTGCTACAGAGGAGGGGCTATACATGGGCACCTTCTTGGTAGGGGCCCATTCATTATCTTTGGAGCTACACTTTGACTATAAGACTCTGCTTTTTAAATCTGACCATACTCAGGCTCTCACACTTGTACTCATAATTGTAGTCTGGGTTTGAATAAAAGACAAGTGTTTAATTGGATTTATTAAACCAAAACAGAGAGAGGCCCGTCTATATGAAATCTGTGGCTTCGGTGCTGAGTAAATTTCATTGCTGATCAGATGTGTAAGCCTACTCATTTCTGGTCAAGTACTCTTTTAAGTTTTGATGTGAGGCAGTATGGAATGGAAATTAAGCAGGAAATGTTATCCATTTACCAGAGGCAACCTGGATCATTTACCCTTGAGCCTGACCTTTAGGCCCGTGTTTGCACTCCTGGTAGTTCATCTGGAGTTCCATTTGGAAGGAGTCCATAGAAGTGGAGTCAGTCCTTGTGAGGGAGGGGGCTAGGCCTCAGGCCTTCCTACCTCAGCAATGAACCATAGCCCTCCCTCAGTGTCATATAGCCCCTTTCTTCAAAGACTGTCAGAGCCACGTGAGAAAGTATATGACAGAAATTATAAATGTACAGATTATAATTCTCAAAATGCCATTTGAATTTCATTTTAATGAATTTAGATTTGAAAGGGGACTTAGAAAACATGTCCACTACCAAATCTTTATATTTAGGGTACTAAAGCCTTCTGATCAGACAAGGCACCTAACCCTGGCTTCTCCCAGAAGCTGGGCCAGCCTACCCTGGTCTCACATCCTTGGCAACTAAGTTCTACATATCTGTAAAGGATTTAAATGAATTTCTTCATATTATGGTTGAGAAAATCAGTTGAAGAAAGATTAAGTTGTTCTGGTCACATCACAGCTGAACCAAAACTAAAGCTTATTTCTTTCAGTGTCAACCCCATTGCCCTTCTTGTGTGTGAAGCAACAGGTTGGTAACTAGTGATCTTGGTAAAAATTATTTCTGTGGAGTGAAGGGATCAGTGGATGACTAAGGAATAAACAGGAGGTAAGAACATAGAAACAACAGACAGTGTAGATAACCCTTTAAGATAGACAATGAAAGAAAAAATTAGATATAGAAGTCTGTGTGGGGTCTGAGGTTTTTATTTGTTTGCTTGCTTGCTTCTTTGAGGCAGAGACTTACCATATTTAAACAATGATGAGAAGAATACAGGAGGAGAAGATGAGCAGATAGACTGATTAAAGAGATGGAAGAAGGAAGAAAGTTGATGGAGCAAGGTCTTGAAGAGGCAAGCATGTAGAATGCGTCGTGTGGGTTTATGGGTCTGGAGCTCAGGTTTGGCCCCTGGGGAGTCAGCAGTATTTAGAAATGGACAGCATTATTCAGAGAAAACGTACAAAGTGAAAAAAAAATAAGAAAAAGGACAGAATCTTCTTATAATCCTGAAATTCAGAATCCCACATCTTAACCCAAATTGAAAAGAATGTAGTCTGTAACTGAGTGACCATGTGACTTTTGTTTGGGGGTCCCCCCCAATATTTCAGTTTTTGCTGATACAAAAACATACATGCTAATATTTGAATTTACCTTCAAGTACCTGTGTACTGTTTACTCGGCTAGTAATGTAATGTTTGTCTTTACAGAATGTAAGAGATTTCTTAGAAAGAAAGGACCCTTAATAACTGACCGATCTCCCCCTAATTAGTCAGTTGTGGGAAAAAAAATCATCATTTCCCTTTACTAGTATTAAAGCTAATGTTAAAAGTGAAGGATATCTTCTGAGCATTGTGCATGTATTTTCAATCTGTCCTGTGGATGGAAGCCATCTAGAGTTCAGTGTGAAATTTAAAATAACTTAGTTTAAAATTTGGTATGAGACAGCTCAAGCTGGTTATCTTGGTTCTTGCTTAAAATACTTAAATCTTCTTTTTGTGTTACCTCTTTGATGGTGAGTTTTATTTTTGTTTATAATATAAGCTAGGTTACTATAAAAGAAATCCCAAAATAGAATAGCTTAATCACATTGAAATTTTCTCTCACACCTTACGGTAATTCAGAGATAGGAGTCCTGTTTCGTTTAATTGTTCCTCTGCCTCCTTAGGTATTGTCAAAGCATAGTCACCACTTTGAGTGAGTCTTCACCCAAAGCAAGGAGTGGGAGAAGTAGGAGGAGAGGTTACTGAGCTAGTGTGGAGGAAGATGCACATATCACTTTTGCTTACA
Organism: Vicugna pacos; assembly: GCF_048564905.1. NCBI lineage: Eukaryota > Metazoa > Chordata > Mammalia > Artiodactyla > Camelidae > Vicugna > Vicugna pacos. The sequence goes on from NC_132995.1 coordinate 41,204,734, forward strand.
TTCCTTTGGAGAAAGCAAGTTACATGGTCATACCTAGCTATAAAAGGAAGGAAGGAAATGTAGTCTGTAGCTGAGTGGCCACGTGACTAGTTAACCTCAATTAATAGAGAAGAATGAATTAGGACAGTTAGCTTTCTACCATATATACTTTGTAAATTTTCAGAAACTGTTTTCTGTCTTTAGCTTGAAAAGGTAAATTAGTCAGATTTGATAAATGCAAACTAATTCTTCATCTCATAGCATAAATAGCTGAATTCAGTATTTTATGTATTTAAAATAATACTGGGTTTCTCATCCATTTAAAATCACTTTCTATTCCTTTACATCAAGATTTCTCTTATTTCTTCATTTCAAGTGAAATTCAGAAAATGATTACACCTATATATAGCCTTCATTTTATAAAAAATAGTATCTCTATAAAATTGTTCACCAAGAGAATGCTTTATACCTTTAATCTTGGGATATAGTGAAAGGAAAAAAAGATGAATTTGCCAAACTTTGATGAATGTTCATTGCAGCTTTAAGACAAAATAACGTATATAAATGGAGTTTGATTACACACAAAAAATCCTTTACAAAAATAACCAAGATGCTCAGATGCTAGTTTTATGGCCCTATGACAGAATATATCCACCTACTTCAGAGGCAGTATCCTGGGTTACCTGCCCCTACACCTGGTGGTGAGATTTCATACCATACCATGCTTGCCAGCTTGAACTCTGAATCCTTAAGCATTGGAAATAGCTCTAAATAAGAGGCCTGTTGTTACTCAAAACACTTCATTCTTGTGTGTGGAAATAGCATTCCAGTGCACTACTAGCTTGAACATTTCTTGGATTAAGTTGTTTTTTCTTACAGCAAAAATTGCTAGTGGCTCTCTGCCAACTTCCGTTGTGGTGGCACAGGCAGGCCAGGTGTTGGGGTAGTGGGAGTCAGGGATGGTGGCTGCCACATGTGGGCCAAATGCTGTGACCTACATAAGCTGTTACTATGGGCGTTGCTGACTCTTGTTCTAGGCATTTAATTCACTTTACTCTTTACAGGGGAAATGATAACATTGTACAGGAGGGGCATAAACAACTAGTTATACTCTAAACTGCAGGGGAAAAAAATAAAGTCATCTCACATACTTAATGGACTAGGGGTTAAATAAATCAATAAATTCATGCATATATACATTCAAAAGGAAATGAAAATGAAATTGCAAGCATTAGTATTTTTAAGAAATAACCGAAGTATGTTTATCAAGATTGCTAATGATTTATATATAAATTACATTATAGATTTGTTTACCAGTAATGATTTTCATTTGCTTGACACTCAAATTTTGTCCAGTCACTTTAGAAGGATATCTCAGGAACCCAGAGGTGGGAGCTGGAGCCCAGAGCCCTCAGCCTAAGGAAGAAGTGAAGGGCAGAGGAGAGCAGTGGACTTGTACACCACACTGTGCTCAAGTTACTGCTAAAGGATGGTGAAAGGACTGCTTTGTTGTAGTTATGACTGCCTGTCCTAAAATTCATATTCAATGCTATTATTTGGAAATAATTTTTGTGGTTGTTTTACCAAGTTCTCAGATTATATTAAAGATTCAATTGGCACATAATTTTATTCAACACTCAGTATTTAGCACTATTCAGCACTAAAGATTCAATGGAGAACAAAATAGACAAGTTCTCTGCCCTATTGGAACTTAAATCTACTAATTATTGTGTATTAATATTATATATTAAAGTATATTTCAGTATGGTCACCTTGAGTGAATCTTTGTGGAAAATCTTCTTGGCTTTATCATAGTCTAAAATCCTGAACTGTCAAGAACTTTCCAGGTTGTGTCAGCTAAGTGAGGTTAGGCACACCAGGCAAAAGAACAGCAGAACTTTGGTAAGAGGGAAGAGAAATAACACAGCTTCCATCAGGCATTTTCTGTAAAGGACGTCACCTGGCTATTTTAGAAAAGGATATGTTTATCCTAATCATCAGAGGGTACTTGGTAACTGGGTGAAGAGTGATGGTAATAGACCCTCATTCTCAAGAAAGCATAAATACTGACTTCCTCATAAAGACATTGGAAAACAATATATAATTGGTTTTTGATAATGATAAAGCACCATTTAAAATCATTTGTAGTTTTAAAACTTGAACAATGAGATAATAATTAAAAAAGGTATGTTTCATAGCAGCCTAGAACATCTCTGAAGTTACCATTTTGGAAGGAGTAAGCGACAGGGAAAGATTACTTGAATGTGACCTGGGTAATTGCTTCTATATTTGGCTTTTTGCCTCTGCTGTGAGACCTATCTGAAATAGACAGTGATCAAAATCAAAATCAGATGCCTTGTGTTCGTCTTAATAACATTCTTCTGGTCCCTCTCCTACCCCACCACCTAGTGAACTTTCAGTGTACTAGTTCCAGATACTTTCCAAGTGATTGTATTGAACTAGGATCAGCTTATTCAGTCATTGGAAATTGATGTTTTCTCAGTAGTAAGGTCCTTGTCCTTCAGGAGCTCCCAAGCTATTTGAGAGATAGATAATACTGATGCCTACTGATAATCTAATGTGCTGAATAGTGTTAGAGGCCACGCACAGAGATCACGGGCCATCCTTGTGCTCCCTCTTAGCACGAGATGACCCTACACATAGAATCCACACTGGAAACTCACTGTTCCTTGCTTGTTATGACAGAGTGCCACAGGCTGCCTTGTCTATTTATGTCCCTTTATACTCTCACTTTATATACTATATAAGAGGGTTTTTAAAACCTCCATTATACTTAGGAGGAAACTGAAGAGAAAATGTATTGTCATGCAAAGCATCCCCATAACTTTTCATTTACATAGAAACTATTCCAGTGAGTTATTTCTAGCAGTCAGGAGTAGGTTTCAATTAATTCCATTCTTCTTTGCAAACCATCATGACTGGTCAATAAATCGTAGCCTGGCAGGTTTACTAAAAAAGCATCCTCTCTCTGACAAAGACCTTCATAAGTCTGTACCAGTGACCTTCAAAAATTGATCTCAATTAGTGATAGAGCTTGCCAGTACTGATTAATATTCAACCTTTTGTAGTTAGAGTCCTTTAGCTTCTAGTCCTTACTTTACTATTCTCTACTAAATACTGAGCACAGTCAAGGCAAATCTTAATCCTTCATTTCTTTGCCCCTCTGAGTGCTGCTACTTGAAAATTTGTCTGTTGAAGTAAAACCACAGATTTCTACAGTTGAAGGAGACCTTACTATATTAACACCATCATTATATAGATAAGGAAATGGAGTCCTAGATATATGAAGTAACTTGTCCAGCGACACACATGGAGTTAGTGGCAGAGTGTGTATTCAAACCAAACCTAATTTCTAGGCCACTCTTCTGCTTACATATTTGCTTTCTCAGGTCTTATTTTCTTATCAGATCGCAAGGCTACTCCCACTTTTTTTTTCAGCCTTCTTCTCAGTGAACTGTGAAACTTCTCTCATACTTCTAGGTCTTTAGTTAGGAGGTACCTAAATCTCTTCTTGCTTTGACTATTCACTGTAGTCCCTTACCCACAGGATTTTTCATTTGAGTGTTCTCATTTCCAAATCCCATTCCAGACCTAAGCTACCACTTTCGTCCTCTAGATTCCTCCTCAGCTTATTTCCAATAGTTACAGCACTATTCTTCCTTGACTTAAAACCTTGGTGGTAGTGGTGAATCAGTCCTCCTTCCCTCTTGCCCTCTTCTTACTGTCACCATACTCACTGTCCTTCCCCTGCTATCACATTTGTCCAGGTCCTTTGCATTTTCTTTGTCTAAATGATTTCCTTGCTCTTTCTACTCTTTTGGTTTTCAAGAAGTAACAGGTATTTTTGAAACTGATTTCACCATTTGCTAAGCAAATTGTGTGAACTGGCAAAGCCTCTGTTAACTGATCTGTAAAGTGGGGTAGTAATGATCGTAAAATATCGTCAAGATTAATTGAAATAAGATATAAATTCTCCATTGTAAATTTAACCCATGGATGCTCAATAAATATTTGTGGAATGAATGTTAGTTCCGTTCTCCTTACAGCCGTAATGAGTATATGAGTTTGAAGAATTTTTTTCTTAACTATCTAAACTATAAAAGATTAGATATTAATACATGAAGGTTTTTCTAAGCTATGGTTAGTGTGTCCTTTGCTCTATGACCACTTCACATGCTAATTATAAAAAATGTTTGTCTTGGTCTATTTTTGCTTATAACAGCTGTGTTGAGATATAATTCATTACTATGAAATTCATCCTTGAAAATACACAATTCAGTGGTTTTTAGTATATTCATAGAGTTGTGCAACCATCACCACTATCTAATTTTAGAACATTTTCATTACTCCAGAAAGAAACCCCATTCCCCTTAGCAGTTACTCCCCTTTCCTTCCTTCTCGTATTGCCTGGCAACCAACCAACCACCTATCTATTTTCTGTCAGCGTGGATTGGCCTGTTCTGGCCATTTTATACAGATGGAATCAATATATGACCTTCTGTGTTTGGCTTCTTTAACTTAGCATGTTTTCAACGTTCATCCGTGTTGTGGCATGTATTAGAACTTCATTCCTTTTTAGGGCTGACTAACATTTCACTCTGGAATAGACCACATTTTGTTCATACATTCATCACTTGATAGACAGTTGGGTTGTTTCCACTTTGGGGCTATTATGAATAATTCTGTTGAACATTTGAGTACAAGTTTTTATGTGGATATATGTTTTCAGTTCTCTTGAGTATAGAACTAGGAGTAGAATTAGTATAGACTCTTTAGTTGATAAAGCAAAGAATTTTCATTTCAAAGCGAATGGTGAGAGAACTAAAGTTTCTTATTTGAAGCATTTGGGGTGTTCATTTCCATATTAGTTCTTTAGGATTGAAATTACTTGCACTGGACCTCACAGAACACTATGCTCCCTGAGATGCTTGGCACATCATAGAAACCAGCAAAATCAAGAGTCTTTTCTGAAAGGATCAGAAACAATACAAATGCCTCCACATACTAAAGGATGCTCATATTAGCATAGAGTAACAAAACCCCCAAATCTCAGTGGTTTACTCTCACCAAAGCATTTATTTTTATTCACTTTATATACAAGGTACACTGCAGGAATAAGAAAGGGGAAACTCTCCTAAAGGGATGCAAATTAAGGAAAAGTCAGATGTTAGATTAAGATAACACATTTCAAAAGTATCCTACCCTCTGCTCTAGAGCAAGAGCCTTTAGAGTGACAATAAGAATGTTTCTCTTTTCTCTCAGCCATCCTCCTTCCAACCGAAATTGAACTGAAAGGGAGAGAAGGGGGGCGGTCTGGAACTTTTGGAATGATGTTTCCATTCAGTTCAAGAGCAGGCTTCAAGCACTGCCTTTACCTTTATAGGAAGCCATGGAAAGGGAAAAAATGTCTTTGAAGTAGAGCTTGGCATTGAGCATCATATGGTCAGTCATTCAGAGGTCACTAATTGCTCTCCCTTTTCTTGTTTTTCAGTGAACGAGATAATTGGGAGAGACATGTCCCAGATTTCTGTTTCCCAAGGAACAGGGGTGAGCAGGCAGGCTCCCCTCCCAGGTCCCGATTCCCTGGATTTAGGAAGATCCGACGGGCTCTAACAGTGCTCACTGCAGCCTTGTGTCCACCTTCACATACTTCTCATGTTTCTTCCTCGGACCTTGGGTTTCCAACTCTGCAACCTTCAGGATGGAGCCAGGAGTTGGGATCACCTTATGTGGGGAAAGCAGCATTCCTCCAACTCAGGCCTTGGGTAGATTTTGTAAAAGAACAGCTGCAGCACAGGCTGTTTGAGCTTTGGGAAAATGAGCTTTGCTTTTTATATTTAAATAGGATACTTTTATATGATGGGTGCTTTGAGTGTGAATGCAGCAGGCTCTCCATTTCAGAGGTGCTGCTTTTGCAGGTGACCTGGTTGCTTAGCTAGGATTGGTGATTTGTACTGCTTTGTGGTCATTTAAAGGACCCTTTAGCTTTGATGATATTTTTAAAGTAGAAACTTTTGATAAAACCTTCCAGAAGCAAATATAAAAGAAAAAAAAAAGGAAAAAAAAAACCTCCCAAGCCTACACCTTTGCCTCAGAAACTCAGCATGTGTCCTGAAGCCTTTCATAGATTCATAGGAAATAAAGCCAAATGTAGCTCATACCTCTTTATAAAAGTAAACTGTTAGATAAAAGAGAAGAGACCATTCCAATCATTGAAGTGTTGGAATATAAAACGACATTCCAGAGCATAGCCTTTTTGTAACTTTCTAAGTAATCTTCCTGCAATCTCTCTGTACTGTCTCCATGTTGAAACTGCTTTTTTCCCTCAGGGCCTTGGGTAAGATAACTACATGTAAGGTGACTTTGGAAGGTGGGGTTTTTTAGCTTGGCAGCTTTAATTTCCTGCCATCCTATAAATAGGTAGGCTGTGGAGTACTCTTCCCTTTCGTGTCCTCTTGCCCAGACGTTTTCCAAGTGGGAGCATCTGCATTTGGCTCCTCTGTAACTTTTGAAGCCACAGTCTCATGAGTCTCATAATGGTTTAGGCAATTTTGCTGGTTCTAGCTTATCTCTAGAGGCCAAGCTGTGTTAGAAGCTAAGCACAATGAGCTCTGCTTCAGGACAGGAGCAGAGAACATGCAGGAAGCTTTTAAGATGGGAAGCTTGTAAGATTCGCACTGGCATAGAAGGCTTTCCCCTCATTCTGTTTACAGCCTAAAATGATTCTGGCCTATCCTGCCCCATCTGCATGGCCTTTTCCAAAAGGCTTTGAGGCAAATCCAAAAATGAGGTAGCATCATAGACCTGACCCTTCACACCAAAGATGCCCTGGTGCTGCTGCTGTGCCTAACATGGGGCCAGCAAGAAACTCCAGCCTGCTGTCTACCAAAGGAGGTGCCCAAGTTGGGTGCTTTTCTCAAACCCTGCCCTTGCCCCTCTCCTTAATGGGGTTGATATCATAGTCCAAGGTTTGGTCCTTTTTCAAAACCCCTGAAGTTTGCAGTATGTTTTCAAATGTACTTTAATTCAGGAAGCAAATTTTTTGAGTGCCTACGTGTGAGACAGTGTGCTGGGCTGGTCAAAGACTTGATGCTGTTATTCCAGGGGACTGTGGGTCCTAGATGCCAGGACTCTCTACTGAGGCCAAGCAAGGCCTGGATGGAGGGAGCCAGCTCATTGCCCACCACCTCTAGTCAGCTAGGTAGGAGCTGTTGATCCAGAATGAGGAAGTATGTTTTCTTTTCCTTTAAACCATGTTGTTTTAGATTTCTCCCTAAAACTAGTTAGAGAAAAATGCCTGTCCTTCAGCAGATCACTCTAATCCCTCTTGGAGCCCAATGTTTCCTTATTTTCTTTGCAAGAGAGTTTTGTGTCACGGAGTGTAGATAGTGAGACTTGTTTCAGGGCCTGTGGTTGGAAGCCCAGAGCTTCCTTTGGAGGGGTTGTAGGGGGCTGGCCCCTGAGATGAAGTTCCAGAGAACTGGCCAGACTTGCCTCCACCCTCTTGTCCCCGGTGTAGCTGCCTCACATGCGGTTCTTGCAAGAGCTCCCCTTGCAAGACCCTTTGGGGGTTGCTCTGCCGCCCTCAAAAACAAAAGCCTCTACGATCCAGAGTTGCTATGCACCAAATTTTGATGCCTTTTAAATACCTTGATGCCTGTAGCACTAGAAATGCTTTCCTATTTAAAATAAAAGTTAAATTTTAAAATAGAGATTTGTATACTACATAAGCAGTTTTGTATCAGCTTTGTAAAAGCTTTGGTGTAAGAGTCAGTATTTTTTGGCTTTGTAGATAAAGACCTTAATTTTTGTGCAACATAGTGATGTTAAAGCACACATCCATTGGACTATGCAAATGGATTTCTAGTAACAGCACTGAGCAACTGGGCATGTGCTAGCACCTACCCCTTCTCCCTTCAACCCGGGATAGATCTTGGGTTGAGGAATGGGATGAGTAGCCTTCTATATACTGGAGATACACAGAGAAACATGACTGAAAACAGCTTTTAAAGGAACAGATGTCTTTGGGTTTGCGTGTGGTGCTGCTGCCCAGGGTGCATCCCACTCCTGTCTAGGGGTAGCCACTATCACCAGAGCTCTGCTGGGTCTGGCTGTAAAGCCTGGCTTTGATACTTAGAACAGATGGTTATCCGTAAGGCTCAGAAGGGCTCAAGTTGAAACCTTGTATTTTGTAAAATGGATGGTGTTAAGGAACTGGTTCTCAGTTATGTTTACAGCACTTGAGATTGTGTTTTCTTGTACAGTCTGTATTTTAAAACCTTTTATAGGAGTACAGTGCTCCTTACACAAATACAAAGGGAAGAAGAGCCAGCAATTCAGGCTCCTCAGTTACAGTGCTGAAATAATAAACGGTGACAGGTCAACAGTCTTCTTGAAATCTGCCTGAGTTTTCCTCCGCCTGGGGCTGGTGTGGAGCCCCTCACTCTGAGCCAAAGTGAAGGGCACTTTGGCTTTTAAAAAGTCCACTTAGTTAGGAACCTTTGTTTATTTTACGGAGGAGAGGGTAGAGTTCCACATTCCTTCAGAAGCTTCAGTTCTGCACCCTCTAATGAGTGCAAAGGGCATTCCAAGGTGTCTGCTGAGTTGAGGACAACTGGCCTGCCCAAGGTGTGCATGAAAAGTAGGCAGAAAATCCCCTGTAAGTCAAGCCTGAGTTTTTCGTGAGGGCCTCCTGCCCCCTAGTGTCCTCTGGGGATACTGCAGTACAGTCCATCAAAACAGCCTGTGATTTTGCCATCTGATAACTCCTTGTGCCAAGCTGGAGGGCTAGCATCCTCAGGTGGGGTCATCTCTGGCACAATGTGGCCACCGAGATCCAAGTACCATGGGGGCTCGGGCCAGCACTCTCTGCCTCCCTGTCCCCCACCAGAAAGGACAGGGGAAGGTAGAACATTGGGATCTTTACTCAGAAGCTCCCTGGAGTCATACATTGAAGGCACCAGAGCTCACATTTTTAAAAAGAAAGCAAGCCTGCTGTGGACATCAGCCCTACAGATTCTGTGGGCATGGGCCATAGCCAGAACAGACCAATGGCTCTCTGGGTTCTACCTAAGAGGCCCAGATCAGACCACTGGGAGCAGGGTAGCGCCATTCCACCCCAAGCCCTGCATACAGGGTCCAGCCATCATCTTTGCGGTAAACAGGTAGGGCAATAAGTGGGGAATGGAGCTGGGGCTTGAGCTCCTCATGGTGCCTTCTGAGAATTTTGACAAGCCAGAAAGAAGCCACCAGGTTGAGGGTCCTGGTTCTCTGGATGCAGGAGAGACCTATTAGCTGAGGACATCAGCCAGCTCTTACCTCCTGGATCCCTCACCTACAAACACACCCATTCTTTGGGGGCCTGTAGCACAGTGCGAGGTGGGTCACCAACAGGCATCAGACTGGTGTAGTCATCAGGGGCTAGCTGCAGAAGTGAAAGAGATTTAGGGCAGGGAGCTCCAGACTCGGCCAGTTTCCCAAGCCCTCCAGCCACACCTCACCTGGTAGGCCTGGAAGACGCTGAGCAGATCCTTCATACCAGCTGTGTATGGGACACCCTGCATACGGACCAGGGCTCCTGGCTGAGACAACACTGAGGTGGGAGCAGAGGCCAAGGCAGCAGAGGGTGTGGTGAGGTAGCCCACAGTGGTGGGAGAGACTGGGGGGCTGGGGTGGGAGAGGCAGGGATTTAGTAGTGCAGTCCCACCTATGGCCTAGACCAAGACTTCCCTGCCTCTTCTTTCCTCTTCCCTAAAACCCCAGTCTGCACAGAGTCATCTCTATTCTAGTTTGTAGATGGCATCAGTCAGCCCATCACTCCCTTGTTGTCTCAGAATAAAGTCCAAGCCACAACAGACCTTGGGTCATCTGGCCCAGAAAGGGGATCATGACCACCCCACTCCCAAACCAGGACAAGGAGGCAAGACTATGAAGTTCTCTTAGCAGCACGGTACCTGGGGTAGTAAGCTGTGTAGTTCATGTAGAGTTGAGTGGCTGGCCCTGGGTAGTAGGCAACAGGGGTGGGGGCAGCGGGCACCCTAGCAGCCGGGAGCAGTGCTGAAGAGGGATACAGAGCTGCCGTCTCAGTGGGAATGAGTGTTGGGGTGGCCTGGAAGGTGGCGTAGACAGGCGGTGAGAGGCCTAAAGGCAGAAGTAGAGAGTGCATCTGCAGGGAGCCCAGCACTGCCCTGGGTGGGGCAGCCAGAAAGAGTCCCCAACACAGAAAGTGAGGGTTATAACAGCTTGGTCCCCACGTGCCTCCTTCTTCCTCAGCCCCTGGGACACTCACAGGGCAGCTTGCAGGGTGGAGGGGACATGCCACTGCGGCCCAAGGTGCCACCCATCAGCACTCGGCTCATCTCCTCTGTGGAGCAGGGGACCACCTCCACATAACGTTCCTTCATTGCTTTCTTATGGCAACGCTGAGCAGCAGCTAGGGCCCGCTCTGCTGATGTCATCTGGATGAAGGCATCACCCGATGGCCGGCCCTGTGCACACCATCTTGTAAGCAGTCTGTTGTATGCAAGAGTGCCTTACTCCTAACCACAGACCCCTCCCAAACTAAGCATTCCACCCCTCTGGCAGCAGCTTTACCTGCTGGTTGAGCACCATGTGCACACCATGGGGCCGAATGTCAGCTGCTGCCTCCCCCAGAAAGCTCAGGATGTCTTCGATGGTGGCTGTGTAGGGCAGGCCTCGGAGGCGTACACAATCTCTCCCAGTTCCAGGGGCCAGTGGGAAGGGGATGGGCAGCAGTGGAGCAGTCAGTGTGGGAAGGAGTGGGCTGGATGCATAGCGGTTCAGGACCTAGTAAGGAAGGCAGCAACAGGCTGGTCATGCCAAGTAGAGGATGGAAGGGGCATCCTGAAGAAGGGCATGGGGGTAAGGGGAGCCCTGGGTGCTCACCTGCTGCACCTCGGCTGCAGTGCTCCGAAAGAGTTCAATGTATCGCTTACCCAGCATGCCCTTATGCCTGCGTAGTGCAGCCTGTGCCAGCTCCTCACAGGCAAAGAGGGCAAAGGCATCGCCAGTGGGCCGGCCGTCAGGGTGGCGTACAAAGAGCAGCCCATCAGCACCCCCAGTCACTGGACACTCTGGCCCCAGGAAGCCTAGCACATCTGCCGGCCCAGCCGAGAAGGGCAGTCCCCGCAGCCGCAGGATCACTTGGTCTTCCCGTGACAGGAAACGAGCCACCTCTAGTGATGTGCCTTGTTGGGGGGCGTGGAAGTCACCTTCTGACTTCATTTGTGCCTTTCCAAATACCCACCCACACCTGGCACGCAGGGGAGGAGAAAGGAAAAGGGCATTGGGGAAGCAGGACCTGGATCAAGAACCAAGGGGAGCTAAGTGCTGTTAGGAGCACACTCACCCCCTGCGATCTTTACAAACTCCTCTCCTGTTGCTTTATACACCTGTAGGGGCAGCAGGGGCAGCACATGGGTCTCTGGCCTGCCCCACCTCAGCTCTGCCCTGCTCCACTCCCAAGCCCAGAGCCCCACCTCGATATAGCGGACACCCATGTGGTGCTTGTGTCTCTGCAGTGCTAGGTCCCTCTGCTCGCTGTCCACAAAGCGGATGAGGGCCTCACCATTTCTGCGGCCCTGGGCGTTCAGGCACAGTGCTACACCGCCCCTGCAGAGCCAGTGCTGTGTTAGTGCCTCCTGAGTAGGCCTGCCCTCCTGGGCCCACCCATCCTGCTGTACCCACCTGGCGATGTTGAGCCCTTTGAAGAATCTAGCCACGTCCTGGTCTGATGACTGCCAGGGCAGCCCTCGGGCCCGAACCACAGTCTCACTGTCCACCATGTCAGCCTTGCTACTGTAGGGGCAGGGCACAGAGTCAGAGCTGTCCAGCTATTGACTCCCCAACCACTGCCCTCACACTCACCAAGGCCCTGTCTCATATTTCTGCTTTACCACTTCGGGCTTCGAAAACAATTGACCTGAGAGGAGATGGCATGGGGGTCAGCAGGGTCTGGTGGAGGGGGTTCTCCCCACCAAGCTCTGCAAAAAGAGGACAGTTGAAGGAGAAGGAGGTGACAAAGGGGCTTTCATCTTGTGGCCTCTCAGAGAAGATAACAAATGGGGAGGGGAACTTTGAGGAAGTAACAGGTAGGCATTCACCCATCCCTGAGAACAGGTGACAGGTGGTGAGGGGAACCTTACCACTGGGCCCTTCGAGCAGGTAGAGGATGACAGCTACCATTGTCTTCACTTCCCAGACCCCAAAATCATCCTCTGTGGCATCTGTTTCCAGTCCCAAGTCTATGAGCAGAGAAATAACAATGAGGAAATCCCAGCATGAGAGGGCAACTAGCATGAGCACTAATCCTTGTCCCACCTAGACTCAAGTTCCCTACATAGACATGCAGAATCCTAGCAAACACACTTGTTTTGGCCTAGCTCATGTATGTCCTTACAGTTTTGCAGCCCTGACATATGTAGATGTATGCCCACATTCCAAATGTGCCCCAACATAGACAGAGACATGCAGTCAAGGACTCAGCAGGTAATATAAACTTGAGTGAGTTCATATAACCCACCAGCATGCACATACTCACGTTCAGCCTACAACCGACCCTCCCTCCTAACCCTGCTGGGTCACAGATACCCTGTGCCATGGTAGCCACGGTGAGGTCCCTGGCAGGGCGGGCGCTCGGGTGCTGCACATGGAACTCTCTGCGAAGGTCGTAGAAGGAGAAGAAGGTGTCGGGGAGCACCAAGTTCTGGGGGCACACGGGAATGGGCATGAATGGGGGGAACTGAGCTGCCCTGCCCCACCCCTGTGACAATGGGAGTCCTGGGAACCCTACCCCCTGTTGTGCCCTCAGTGGTGACATACCTTCCTGGAGGCTTCAGGATGCAGGACCTGTCGAAGCAGCTGCTGCCCATCAGTACAGAGCGTGTAGGGGCCCCCGCCCAGCAGAGCCACATCCCCGCTCACCAGCTGTGAGAACTGGGAATAGGGAGTGGGGAAAGAGACAGACAGACTCACAGCTAGGCAGCGGGGTGGGAGGGAAGGCTTGCAAAGCTGGTTCAGCTAGATGTTCAGCCCTTTCCTGCCTGAGGAGGAGGTGGCCACACCTGCTGGGCCTGGCTCAGTGTCTTCCTTCTCTCCCAGTCCACTGTCATCTTTCTCCAGGCCAAAAGGGGGCAGTCCTATATCACCCGAGCCCCCATCACACACACTCCAGGAGTCTGGAGTGGGGCCAGAGCAAACACCTGGTGTAGTGGGACAAGCAGGTGGGAAGGGGTGGGGCAAAGCAGGTTAAACCTGTCCCTGACCAGGCACTAACTCATACAGGTGGGGGAGGCCCAGTCCTGCCTGAGGCCCAGCCTGCTCATGGTCAATGGCAACCCCGCCCCTAGGTCTGACCAACCGAGGAGCAGAGAAACTCCAAGGACAGAGCTCCACACCTGGACGCCAGGGGCAGCATGAGCTTTGACCCAGACCATATCGACTGGCTGGCACTGACCTATTTGCTCTTAGAATGGGAAGCTGCCCGGCCCCTCCCCCATCCTCTGTCCCTGCTGGAGAACAGGTATAAGCACTAACCACAGGCCCAAAAACCTCCCCCAACCCCAGCTTTACAATCTGAGCCTGGCAGAGCAAGGCAGCCCAGCACACTCTCCAAGTGGGGCCTAGTTTGGGAGTGCTTCTGGAACAGATTCAGATTCAACATCTTTATGTCTCTGTTTCCTCATCAGGAACCACCAGAATTGTTGGAAGATTAAAGGCTTTGGCACTTTCAATCATTCTACTCAAGAGTCAGGCACAGGGTGAACGCCATAGGGAAGATAAGAAGATAGCAATGGGAACCGCCTCCCACTCCAACCAGAGCAGGGAGGCACCCCAGGCCTTTGCACTCAGAAGGCAGGTAGCCTCCAGGCGGGGTCCGGACAGCGCCCACGCCTGGCCAGCCGGCCGGGACAGGCCTGGACGAGCAGCTTACACCTGGCGGCGTCTGCCTCTGGGGCAGACACCGCCCTACACTCCCGCTCCAGCGTCTCCCAGGCGGGTGGGTGGGTCGAGGACGCAAGCGGCAGGGACAGTGACCTATGGCCAAGTCTGGGCCCCTTGTCCCTTTCTTCTTCCTGCTGCTGTTCAGGGACACCTGGCCAGGCAGGTTCCCAGAGGCGTCTCAGCGTAGTTCCCCGGCATGCCGGGTACTCTGGGAGGGGTCTCTCAGCCTCCATCTCCACCCCCTCAGTAGGAGTGGATCAATGAGAAGTCTGAAAAGACGCCCCCCAGGAATGGCCCGCACACGAGGGAGTCGCTGAAAGTTTCAAACAACAGGAACCCGTCCTACCGCCTGGGCCAGTTGGTTGTGGCGCGCCAGGCCTCGCCTCCTGCCGCCTCTTCCGCAGAGAAATGTTCCTGTGGCCCGGCTGTGCCTTCAGTCACCCCGGCCCCGGCGCTCACCTGCTGCAGCACTTTGTCCAGCGGCTCGGCTTGCGCCAGACTGTCGGCACTCAGGCCGCTCGCCTCGCGGCACTGCGGGCTCAGTGCGGCCACCTCAGCGCGAACCAGTGACTTATGCAATGTCCCCACCTGCAAGCAGCGGGAGAAACAGCTCAATCACTGCGCCCCTTGGATCCTGAAGCTCCCTGGAGACCCCACCGCCGCGTTTCCACCCTACCTGGCGGCTCCGCGGCTCCACAACTTGCCAGACTAGGAGGATTAAGTCAGTTTCGTCGGAGCCCAGGTCCGGCCCCAGCGCTCCGGCCGTGGCCCCGAACAGTACGACCAGTGGTCCAGAACCGGGACGGGGGTCAGCAGCGGAGTCTGCGGTGGGGATCGGACCTGGGGGCGGTGGCTGGGGTGGCGGCGGAGTCATGGCCGCAGACGAAGGGGGCGCTTGGCCCGACACACGCGGATCGACGAAGCGCACGCACGCACCGGCCGACGGCAGACGCGGATCGGCTTGGGCGGGACACCCTGTGTTGGGGGCGGCACCTGCGGCCTGGCTGGCGCAGTGGGCTCTGCTGAGACCCGCCCGCGGCGCTCCGCGGGGCGGGGCGGCAACTGGCCACCGCCCTCTCTGGGCGAGTTACCTGTCTGCCCCGCAGGCCACGTGACAGAGGGCGGCCTTGGGAACCGTGAGGGAGGGCCACTAGAACCTAGCCCTGGGCACGCGCGCTCTCACGCCCGGTCTGGCGGGCGCTCAAGTCCCACTCTCTCAGAGGTCCCTGCCTGACTCCTGAGGCGACCCCATCCTCCTCACACCCACCCACCCACGAGGCCAAGTGCAAAACCAGGGACCTTCTTCAGTCCGTAAGTGTCCATTGGACTTGTGAAAATCACCAGGAGTCAGTCTAGAGGCTGTGGGGGTCACGACAGCCTGTCTGGAGGGGTAATAGAAGTCACCCAGGGTCAAAGGCTGCTGTGAGAGTTACCGAGTATCACCCAAAGGCCTATAGGGGGATCACCAGAAGTCGACTAAGGGAAGGGGAGGGTGACAAGGAGCACCAGAAGTCATTAGAGCTCTTTTTGGGGTAGGTGTCACCAGAGATCATTGGGAAGGGCTTGTCCACACAGGTGGGAAGGCCGGGCCTTAGTCTGCCTCTGGGAAGTGCCCGCCATGCCAAAACGCGGTCGGAGGTTCGCAGGCCTGGGTGCTGGACCAGGAAGAAGCGCGTCTCCCCGACCCCGGGCACCTGCTCCTGAGAGCTGCACTCTAGACGGCTCTGAGCCTGATAGTCTGGGCACGGAGCCTCACCCCTACCCGACGTGGGGACTGCTGCCTGTTTTTGCCTTCCCGCCTTGACAAGAGGCCTGTTGCCTGTGGGCGTGCTGGTCAGTGGGGGCTAGCGGCGAAAGTGTAATGTGCGCGAGGAGGCCGTAGATCATTCTCCAATTCGGATAGTCCCTCGTGGAGGGCTCCTGGAACTCTTTCGCCTCGTCCGGCTTGGTGAGGCTTTTTACAGCAAGTTTTCAGACCGCCCGGACTTGCCCAGGCTCTCCCATTTATGTGACTGAGGAACTGAAAAATCCGGCGGGAAGAAGGGAGTCCAGCGCGGCAGGAGCAGGGGCATGGGGTTGCCAAGCCGGAGCTGAAACTGGGGCGGGAGCCACACCTCACTCTTTCGAAAAAGCTGGGCACTGCGTTCGGACCTTCGGAAACTGAGAGAGCGAAATAGTCCGGCGTAGAGGCGGGGCGCCTCCAAGGCCATGCTTACTAATTCCACGCTGCAGCGCATACCCACTTGACAAATAAAGAGATTGAGTTGCCCCGGGACACGGCTGTCGGCAGGGAGAGGGAAGTAGCCAAGTCTTCCAGCAGCTTCGGGCAACCAGCGATTCCCCTTAGGATGTAGGCAAGTGCCTGAGCGCCGCGGCCCTTCCTATTCCGCCAACCGCTGCCGGCCCTCTTGATCCCACCCCCGGAAGCGCTAAGCCAATCAGGCCCGGGGAGAAGAAGCAATGTGGCTCTTTAGCCCCGCCCCCTCCAGATAAGCCTGGAATGTTAAATATTTGTTCGGAAGGCTGGGCGCAACAGCGAGGTGAGGCCCTTCCCCCATCCAGACAGGAGCGCGCCTGCGCCAGGCTAAGTTGGACCTTCCTCGGCACCACGCCCTTTCAGTTAATTATATTCCACCCCAACAGCATCTCAGCCTGTCCTAAAACTTCTGGCATGCATCGCCCCTTGTCGGGCTCCAGTCTGGGCTCTGCTACTGCAGGACAGAGCCCCGGCATCCCCGCCGGGCCATCCGGGCTTTACTTGATCTCAGCCTCACACTTCCTGGAGCCCCCATCCATTCAAACTCTAGATCTTCGTGCCAGGCCCTTCTCTGTTTTTCCTTAAATGAGAAAAATGCCCTCTCCACATCCATCCCGAGCTCATTCTCATTGGAGACGCTTTCATGCGTGTACAGGTCCCCGGCGTACAGAACCAAAGCGTGGGGTGGTTCCCCCAAATCCCCTTGGGCCTGTCCGACCGCCTCCATCCACATGAGAATTTGCAATGTTTGGACTCTTCTTGGGAAACTAAGTTTGTTAAAATCACGTTAGATCCCCAGCTCCCTTACTCATCTATAGTTGAGTCACCCCTTTAATACTAAACCCACACTCCTGTCCCCCAACCGGCTCTCACATCTCCATTCCCTCAGCACAAAATTAACTTGTAACGCAATAAATCGTTTTTTGTCTTCCCATCCAACCACCCACCCACCCGCGAGAACATCACATCCTCGAGGACGAGCTCATCCTCAGAGCCCATCACTGAGTCTGTCTGGCACACTAGTGGCTCAAGACTAAATGAATGAATGCATGGTTGTCTAAGCACTCTTCCCGTATTCCCTCAACAATAACCTTCCCTGGGGTCACAGGGACTTTGCACTAGAGTCTCATTTGTGCCCTTTCATCCCTTCCCAACCCGCCCAAGCCCTAGGTAACCTCTGCTCTCCCTCCAGATTTTTCCTTCTCAAGGCACCTCCCTCCATCGCTGGAGTCCCCACTGTGGTTTGAGATTTCTGTATTTCATTGATAAATATCCCGCATCCCTACCCGGCCATTAGCTAGTGTTCACGAATCACGAATGAATGAATCTGAGATAAGGTACGCGAGGGGGGTCGGCATAGCAAGGTTCCAATGGCACAGCCAGATTTCTTTCCCAAACAGTACTGCAAGCTCGCGGAATTCCACCCTCGCTTCAGCCCTTGGAGACCTGCCACGAAGGCAGCCAGCACTCCAGCCGTGGATATGTGAAGGTCCGGGCAGATACAGGGTGGGCTTCCTCACTTGGGGAGTGTGGGTGTTTTCGTGGACCTCCAGGGCGTCTAAGAGTTGTGTAAAAGCACCCTCCCCTGTCCCTCCCGGGAGACATCCCACAGTGGAAGAGGATTCGACCTTGGGTACCTGCTTAGGACAACCGCGTCGATCCACACTCGCTGGCCCAGGCCCTTCCCCATCCTCAGCAGCACAGTGACCCCTAGCTGAGCCAGTTGTGACCCTTCCTTACCTCCCAGGCCTCCCAGAACCGTACCCCTCGGGGTTCGCATCTCCGCGCCTTCACAGCCGGATAGTCGCTGAGTACCCACCAGAGGGCGCACTGACTCCGTCGAATGAACCAGGTATTGCGGGGGGACAAAGAGGAGGAGCGTGCCTTGGAGGGCTCCCCCCAGAGAAAGCCATAGGTCTTGAGGTGAAACCGGAAACCCTTGACGCTGCGCCCCAGGCCGCTTCCCTCCTGCCTGAGAATCTTTGAGGCCCCTGGCTCCCTGGACTTAGGATAAATTTTTAAGCTTGGTTTTTAGGACCCTCAAACCTCTCTGTTCCATTCTCACCCACTACGTGCTCCAGACGCACTGCTGTGATTCTTCCGGTCTCTAGGCTGCTGCACATGCTAAGCTCCCTGCCTGGAACAGCCACCTACCTGCTCATCCCTTTGTTTTCCTGGGAAACTCCTGCTATATCCTTCAAGACCCAGTTCTAATAATTCTTCCACGAGGCAGCCTACTTTGATGCCTAGGCCAGATTAGAGGCCCTGTTCTGGGCCCCATGCCCCAGGGTTCTGTCATGATCAGGTCACTGTTTGGCCTCTCCTGACTTCTGGGAGGCTCTGGCAGCGGAGGAGCAGGAGCCTACTGGGCTGTGAACTTTAGTGAGAAACAGTTAGCCTCTAAATAGACTCATTTCTGGCTCCAGCTCTGGCTACCAAACCAGCTCAGAAGCCCTGGTCTTGACTGAGTTGCCCCAAGCCCAGCCACCCACCTGGTCCAGGTAGGGGAGCTTGGCGCTTGGATAAGGGAGAGGGAATACAAAGGGCCCAGTTACACAGGGGGTGCAGAGGATGCTGGCTGGATTCTCACCTGAGGAAGATACCACAGTTGGCCTGGCTCCTCAGTCTCTGGGTTTTTTTCCCACCTTCAGCCTTTGCCGAGAATGTTCTGCTCCACAGGAACACCCTCTCTCTTTCCCAGTCTTTCTCAGAACTTACATCCAACCAGGTGGGCCTCTCAGTCCCTTATCTCTTTCTCTAGTTCTGACAGGCGCCAGGACCCTATCCTGGAAATGGGGAGGGTTGTAGAGAAGGGGATTCATCATGCATTCATTCAACATGTTAAGCACCTGCTGTGTGCCAGGGTCTGTGCTGGTGGTAACACTAGTTACCTGAGGAGGCTACAGTATTAGGACAAATGAGAGGCTTGCTCTTCCGGTGATTATATTCTAATGGGAACTAGGTGGGGGCTGCTTCAAAGTCAGTGGTCATGCCTGGGCTGAGACCTAAACGCAGAGCTCAGCTGAATTCCCAAAAGTGGGGGTTGCAGAGTGATCCCAGTGCAACAATTGCAGAAGTCCTGAGGGAGAATGAGGTTGTCCTGTTCTAGGCAGCAAGGAAGCCACTGAGGCTGGAGATTAGACAGCTGGGAAAAGAGCGGGAGTGGAAGTTGGGGGAACCAGCCAGAATATCCTGCAGGGTCTTCACTCAGTATGGGTGAGATGCATACAAGGCATGCAGTGGGAGGGTCATGAGTGGAGTGAAGCGGACAGTCATGAGCCTGAGTTACTGTTTAATGTCATGGAATAAGAGCAGAAATTGAGATATCAATGAGGAGGCTACTATGGGGATGACGGTAGTTTGACTTTGGGAGGGTGGAGCTTGCAAAACTTGGTGACCACCTGATTGTGGGTCTGAGAGGAAGATTTCTAGAGTCCAGGATGACCCCAGCTCTGCAGCTAGGGGGATCATGTGGATGGTGGGGTCATTGTGAATATGGAAGACCCTCACTTTCTGACCCCTCTCCACAGCGCCAGCATGGGTTATTGCTGACCAGGCCTTGGTATCCCCTCCTGGAATGACCATGGTCCTATTAACTGCAGGACCTATGGGAGTGGAGCACCAGGGAACCAGGGAACTCCCAAGGACAAGGTCACCCTTTAAGGGGCCCATTGTCACTTGAGGCTGCTGAGCTGACAAGACATTCTGACTGTGGCCAGAGTTCAGGGGGGCTCAGGCAGTCCTGATCCCTCCCCTTCCCTCACTTAACCCTTGGCTCTGGACTCTTGCCTGTCCCTAGCCCTGGCAGAAAGGTCTCTATGGTAACTCACACAGGACCTGCACCAGATGGGTCTTCAGCACCCCCTCCGCTGGGGTCTGGGATGGTAGTGAGGAAGGAGGGGTTTTGGAAGGGGGTCCTTGGGCCTGGGTCTGAGGTGGGAGATAGTTGGACCTTAAGAGAGGAGGGTACCCCAACCATCTACGTTTTTCACTATAAGAACACAGGAGGGGCAAGCCAAGATAGTGAGTAGATTCATTGAGAGGGACTCCAGAGAGGCTGGAAAGGGTCAGCCATAGACCAAGAGGAAGGAAGGAAGGAGGGAGTGAGGGAAGGGGCAGGATAAAGCTCTTGGATGTTGGTCTTGGGACCAGCCAGGGATGATCAGGGTGTTGTCTGGTCTTCATGAGGAGGTATGTGAAGGATCAAGACCTCCAGTCTCCAAACATGCTGGCCTCTCTGTTCCTGAGTGATGCAAGGTACCAAAATATTATTGGCTGTCAAGTCTTTGCCCACTTTATTCGCTCTCAATTGATCCCTGGTGTAGGGAGTCTGTGTCCTCTCCGATCCCAGGGTTGTGTGGGGTGGAATTTTGGGGAGGGGAGACATGAAGTCCCAAGACCCCTCCCGGTCTTCGGGGGAACTCTCCAACGGGCACAGGGCCGAGGCTCAAGCCCACTCTCAGGCGCGGGAACTGCTGGGTCTGGAGTTACTCCATACTGCAAGCCCCTGAAACAGGCGGACAGAACTCTCACTGGGAAGCGAAACTCGCTGACCTGGTCTCTACTCGTCCTACTCACATCCCTTCCCCGGGTAGACGGCAGGGGGTCCCTGGGCCAGGGTTGCCTGAACCCAGGTGCCCTCAGGGTAGTGTGCGAAGAACCGGTTTGAAAGTTGCACGAACTTCCTGGTCAGCTCCTGGGCCCCTCAGGCTCAAGAACTGCCCGGGACTGGCTTCTCTCCTTATTCTTGGTTTTTTGTTTGTTTATTAATTATAATTTTTTAAATTTAATGGAGGTACTGGATATTGAACCCAGCACCTCGCACATGCTAAACACGCACTTTACCACTGAGCTATACACCCAACCCCCCTTATTCTCCTTGTTTTGACGCTCAGCAACGGTGAGCACTGGACCCTGAATTCCCAGTCGGTCCGGGGCATTCTAGATCCCTGGTCAGGGAGGAGCCAGGAATCGAGGATGAGGGCTGCGCGGCGTGGATTTAGGGTGCCAAGGGCTGTCCTGGGTACCCAGCAGCGGTGGACTGGGTCCAATGAGCTGAGATCGTGGAAACCAGGCTGAACCTCAGTGGATCGATGCGCTCGGCGTGCAACGCGGTTAAAGCAGTTGGCCAGGGATGAGCAGGGGCGGGGCGGTGAGCTCCGACTGGGAGGGACTCCCCAGCGGCGAGTCTCTATTGGCAGGCCGTTTGCAGGAGGCAGACCCTGATTGGCCTGACAGCTGTGGAAGTCTGCGAGCGGCGGGGTTAAGCGCGTCGCCGCTGCTCCGGCCTAGGCGCGAGCCCGGGGAGCTGAATCTACACCTCAGACCTGGAGCTGCGGTCGCTGCCATGGGCCTCCGCCTCTTCCGCTACCGCGCCGCACTGCTCCCGAGTGGCCTCCTGTTCCTCCTGATGCTCGCAGACCCGGCGCTCCCGGCCGGACGTCCCCCACCGGTGGTACTGGGTGAGGCGCGCGTCCAGTCGTGGATCCGTTCGCTCGTGCATGCGGCTTGGTGGGTTGCGGGCGGGTCTGTCTTCCAGTTAGTTATGCATCTGCTCCAAGCACGGGATGGAGGAGCGTATGACTGTCTCGTCACCTGAGTCAGTCTGTCCACTTTTCGCTATGCTGGGCGCGGGTGTGGTCAACCTCTTGTCTTCTCCAGTAGAAGATGGGGGTAAATGGGAGGGTTACCGTTCGTTTGTGCATCGGTCCGCCTGTTCATGTCAGTCCCAAGCCTTGCCTCGCCTGATCCGCATTTTTTAGCTGGAAAGACCGAGGCCCTTTGGCCCCACTCCTGAGGCCTGTAGGAGGTAGGGTGGCCTTGGAGTTGGCTCTCAGGGGACTCAGCGTTGACTTGGGCTTGGCTAGGAACCTGTTTCCCTCCACCCTTCCAGCCCCTACACGTGTCAAAGGGCATTACTAAAAGGAAGCTCTTTGGGGAAAAGATTGCTCTCCTAGCCTGCCACCAAGTCTCCCCTCTAACTTATCACATGGGTGGGATTGGGCCTGAGGAAGGAGGCCCAAGAGAATCTTAGGATGGCTATAAACAGAGAGAGGTTGAGACAGTGGTTATGAACAGATGTCATACTTCACCCTTAACCTGCCAGACCTACTTGAACTATGCTATGTTGGGGGTAGGTGACCTCCCCTGCCTACCTCCTTCTTAGTCCTGACTCTGGCAACTGTACAGGAGTCACAGTATTTTGTTGTGTTGGCGGTGGGCAAGGATGAGACCTCTGTCCTGGGGGCCCTGAATGCCTCGTTCACGCTGTCACACACACACCCCCCACCCGCCACCGCCGCCCTGAACTACTGTGTTGGTCAGCTAGGATTCCTGAAGGCAGAGGCATGCTGAGGTATACATTACCTTCTGCTGCAGCATGACACTCCATGCTCTACCTGCTGGGAATATTTTAATGGGAATGATGCAGATCACAGAAGGGTAGAGTTGGCAGGCAGTGTGGTGCCAGGAGGTCCTCCACCAGGAGCTCTGGGCCAGTCCATGCTCTGGGGTATGCTGGGCCCAGGTTCCCCATGGGATTTGGGCAGATTTGGCCCTGGCTTTCCTCCCCAAGCTTGCAGGATGACACCCAGAGGTAAAGTGTATGCTGGGCAAGCACAGAGAATCCACCACCCAGTTAGGAAAGGCTTCCTGAAGTATGCAACTGGAGCTGAGGCAAGGAAAGAGTTCCAGGCAGAGGGAACTACATATCAGAGGGAGGGAGCTAAGCAGTTCAGGCTGTGTGGAATGGAGTGGGGGAAGGAGTGGATTGTGCTGATCTCGTGACTGTTTGGGTCATCTGGACTTTATCCTGGAAGCCTGCAGGGAGACATGTGTGGGCCTAAAGAGTTGTGAGTATGAAGGGTGTGGTATTGGGAAGTATGTGGTCCCTGACTGGACTGGTCCCAGGCCTTTTCACCTGGATTGGTACTAACTGCACCCCTTAATTCATTCCATTTTTGATCATCCTAGATCACAGAAGAGAAGCCTCAGGAATCACCTAGGGGCACAGAGCAACTGAAATCCTAACCTGCCCAGCTTCTCAGAGAATGAGGCTGTTGGCATTATCCTGGGAAAGCCCATGATGGGCTGCAGACACACTGCTGCTGGGCACAGAGCAGGGACCTGGCCTTGGCTATCAGAGGATCAGCATCCAAGGGTGACTAGTCCCTATGGGTGGGACCCACATTGGTGGTAGAAGAAGCAGAGGCCAGAGAAGAGATACAGAAGAAGACCCTGGGAAGTGGGAAGGGACTGTAGCAAGCCATTTCTACCTCTTCCAGCCTCAGTCTCCTTATCTGTAAAGTAGGCATAATAAGGATATTCTCCCCCAGTATTATTTGAGGTGAAAAGCACGTGGCTGGCTCTTGTCTTAATTCTAGGCACAAAGGGGCTCAGGAAGTGTCCACTGCTATTTTTAGAGGCCACAGCCTGGCCAGGGCGAAGGACATTCAGGCAAAGCAGATCTGGTGACTTCCTCTTTCATCTGCTTCCTCTTTGGTGACCAGGGTCTCTACACTGCCCTGCCTAGTCCACAGGCATGTCATCCAGAAGTACTCCCCACTTCTGCAGTTGCCACACCTGCCTCCTGTGGCTGCCCTGAGGACCCTGTTGGGTGGTGCACAGGTAGGGTGAGCCCTCTGCAGGGCTGGGTTCACAGCTGGAGCCCAGTTGCCCAGGAGAGCTGAGCTTGGTGTCCATTTAGTGATCATGGATCCTAAATGGGGATATGTTTGAAAAGTGTTAAGAGCATGGCAGGTGGGAGCAAGTGAGGCCTAAAAGGTCACTGAGAGTAAATAGACTGTGAGGGGCCATGAATGTTGGGGGAAGTGTCACTAGGGCCCCAGGGCTCTGTATGGACCGAATAGACCAGCTCAGGTAGAGAGACGTCATCCTTGGGGTCTGGTCACACCCACCCCTGCTGGGCTGTGGCTCGAATGGCATGTTGCTTCAGGATAGCCAGCACAGCTTCCAGATGTGCCAGGATGCTAGGGCCCTCCAGATGATCTGCCCTCTGAAATTTTTAGCAAGGTTTAGCAGCCCACAGGCTCTGGCTTTGAGCCAGGCCTGGGGACCTCTGTAGGCCAGTAGGTGCCAGTATGAGCTTCTCTCAAATGTGTTTCTGTTCATTGTCCCCCTTCACAAGCCTGTCCTAGATTGCCTTCTGTGGATTCAGTTTTGGCTGGTTCAGTGGCCCACTACTCCATCCTGTTTCCTGATGCTTCTTTCAGGGTATACAAGACTCTGCCTACTCCACGGCCCGGGACAGCTCTGTGTAGAAGGCCTCTGGGTCTCCAGCCTGGCAGGCCCAGGGCCTCATACATGCTCTGTGTCCCCCTGCAGTGCCCGGTGATTTGGGCAACCAGCTGGAGGCAAAGCTGGACAAGCCAACAGTCGTGCATTACCTCTGCTCCAAGAGGACGGACAGCTACTTCACACTCTGGCTGAACCTCGAACTGCTGCTTCCTGTCATCATTGACTGCTGGATTGACAACATCAGGTGGGGGCTGGGGCACAGATGGGGTGCCGCTCACTGACCCAGCCTAAAGAGGCCTCCAGAACCCATTTCCATGTCATCTGCAACTCAAGAGACCTGGAAGTCGTTGACCTCTCTCCCTTCCCATTTCTTCAGTCTGGTTGGCACCACCTCTGTACTCTACCAGAGAGAACTTTCTTCCCTTTTCTGCTGCTCATGTCCCAGTGCCACATGCCCTCTATGTGCTCATTCCCTATATGTGGTTGGCCTCACTGTGGCCCCCACCCCTTCCCTTGCTTCTGACTTGGCCACACCTGCCCCTCCAGCTGCTTGTGCTTCCTGGGATATGCCAAGTTTCCAGCTTTGCACATGCTGTTCTTTCAGCCTAGAATCTACCTCTATACCTTTGCCTGAAAAATCCACTCCCACTCACTCTTCATGAAGTCTCCCTGCCACTCCCCAGAGCTGTTAACCTCTTCTTCCCCCAGGCCCAGAGCTGTTAACCTCTTCTTTCCCCGGGCCTGTTTTCTCTAACCCCCCGGGCCTGTTTTCTCTAACCCCCATTCCATGCCTGCCAAACATTTTTTCCAAAGGGTGTTTTCCCCCTAATGAGATAATCATATAATCAGAATTACTGCTTATTGAATACAGACACTATGCTTTTTATTTTTTTGTGGGGGGAGGGAGGTCCTTAGATTGATTGATAGATTGATTTATAGAGGAGGCACTGGGGATTGAACTGAGGACCTTGTGCATGCTAAGCATGTGCTCTACCACTTGAGCTATACCCTCCCCCTGGACATTATACATTTTACATATTTTCTTACATTTAGGCTTACAGCAACCCTGTGAAATAAGTGCTGTTTTTAAACCTGTTTTACAGATAAGGAAATCTGGAAGCTCAAAAAGGTGACAAAATTGCTTAGGGTCACTCTGCTAATAAGTAGCGGAACTAAGATTTGAACCCAGAGCTAAGGTTCCTTCCCACACTGAGCTCCTTGAAGGCAGGGACTGTATCTGTTTTATCTTTATAGCTGTAGGGCCAGAAACACAATTAGTGTTCAATAAATATTTGAGCTGAATAGAGTATCACAAATTAAGATTTTTTCCTCTGGAGGCACGCTAGCTGGTTCTAGTTGGTTCTCTAGGTACCCTGTCTTTGTTTATGATGCCTATTTTGTTGACTCTTTCCTCTGTGTGCGATCAGGGTTATTTCTGGGCTGTTGATCTGCATTTCTATTTTTGTAGCAGAGACATGGTCTCAGGTACTGCCAGTTGGAGGTGCAGGCTGATACCAAGAGGGCCTTGTCTGTCTTCGTTGGTCCTCTGACCTGCTTAGACTTGCATCCAGCACAGACTGCTTTGGCTTCCAGAACTTTGCTTAGTGGCCATTGAGATGGTCTGTAGATTACCCTGGAGAGAGTGGGTGCCCCCAGAATTTATTATTTGGGCCAGTGCTGGGTATCTTGTCAGCTTTCTGTGGCTGATCTTTAAGGGTGGGTAGGACTCAGGACCACTGAGGATTGCCTGAGGATTGCAGGTCTAGCCTGTTTTCGTGGGCACATTTGCCTCCTTAGTATAAGGGGAGGCCAGAGCAGGGTTCCTAGCCAGGCACAAGGCTTTCCTCCCATCTCCCACCACCCTGTCCCCATCATTTCTATAGGCCTGCCCACCCCCTCACATAGCAGTCACAGGTGCGCAGGCCCAGAGGGGGGGTTTCTCTGTTGTGTGTTGCATTCTCCATCTCCTTTGCCCTGTGTTGTGTTATGGTGGGTGACAGGAGCTGGATTCATGGAGATGGAGTGATGGGAGGCTGCACAGTTAGGCTGCCTCCCTTTTGGGGTCAAGTGCAATGTTCATGGTACAGCCAGACCTGGCACTTCCCTCTCCCAACTGGATCTTCATTCTGGTGTGGGTGACACTGAGGAGAAGGGAATATTGTGAGCCTTGGTGGGAGTCCTCATTTGGATGTAGTTACTCTGATCTGTGCTTTACAAACTTTTTTTTTTAATAATTTTTTTAAAATTTGGAGGTACTGGGGATTGGACCCAGGACCTTGTGCATGCTAAGCTATACCCTCCCTCGTTTTTTATAAACTTGCTCTGATACTTTTTGTTCTCCCCTATAGATCTGACCAGATCTGAGGACGGGAAGGCAATATGGCTCAGGATACAGGGCAGTACTGGGACACAGCAAGTTCAGTGTCACCTCTGGGTCACTGGCTCAATATTCCCTCCTGACAGGCTGATTTACAACAGGACTTCCCGTGCCACCCAGTTTCCTGATGGTGTGGATGTGCGTGTCCCTGGCTTCGGGAAGACCTTCTCACTGGAGTTCCTGGACCCCAGCAAAAGCAGTGTGGGTATGTAGTCCTTCCTCGTGCCCTCCAGGAAGGGGGGTAAGGGTTCTGATGGACTCCTAGAGTGGGAAGATCCCTGTTGTTTGAAGGGGTAGCCTGCAAACTGTCTCTGATCAGTGTGGGCACAGAGCCCTATAATGATAAAAAGCCTCAGGAGAGCTGTCTGAAGTAGATGTGACAGTCTCCTTAGCAGGTGTGGTGTGGGTGGCCGACGATGACTGTACTCTCTCTAATCCTGTGCATTTCTGTCTACAGGTTCCTATTTCTACACCATGGTGGAGAGCCTTGTGGGCTGGGGCTACACACGAGGTGAGGATGTCCGGGGGGCCCCCTACGACTGGCGCCGAGCTCCAAGTAAGTGGTTGCCCTCATTTCCTCCCTGAGGTCTTGGGAGGTGGGGACGAGGAGATCACAGCCACAGGCCCCAGGCTTTCCCCTACTCCCAGCTGAATCTCTGGCATCCAGCCCATAAGTCACAGCTACCACCCCTGGTCAATCTGTCTGGTCCTCCCCCCATCCTCACCCCAGGATTTCTGGGCCTCAGCCCTGGGGAAAGATAATGAGGCTGAGGAAGGGAAAAGGAACTCCTTTGTTTCCTCTCTTCATGGAAACTGAGGAGGAACCAGACCCCTCCCACTTGGATTTTAGCACTCTCCCCACCCACCTAGTCCTGGGTCTGGCCTGAGACACAGGCCGTGGTTCAGACCCCAGGACCCTGCCTGCCTGACCCCTGCCTGGCTCTGGCCTGCAGATGAAAACGGGCCCTACTTCCTGGCCCTCCGCGAGATGATCGAGGAGATGCACCAGCTGTATGGGGGCCCCGTGGTGCTGGTTGCCCACAGTATGGGCAACATGTACACGCTCTACTTTCTGCAGCAGCAGCCGCAGGCCTGGAAGGACAAGTATATCCGTGCCTTTGTGGCACTGGGTGCGCCCTGGGGGGGCGTGGCCAAGACCCTGCGCGTCCTGGCCTCAGGTAAGACCCTGCCTGGCCCAGTGTTGGGGGACGGGGGCTGGTGTTGGGGACGGAGCCCTCTCTTTCTCTCTACCATGTCCTCCTGGGCCACACTAATGTCTCTTCTCTTGGGGCAGGACCCTTCCTTCTCCAGGGTCTTTTCCAAACGTCTCTTTCCAAAGAAGAATCTAACACTACTTCTAAATTCATCTCTCTATTTGATGTCCCTGGTTATCTGTGTTAAGTTTCTTACAGCATGTACATGGTGTGGCATAACTGTCGGTCATACAGTGCACACATGTACACACACGCAGTGTGCAGGGGCCCGGCTGGCCTAATTTGTTTTGACTCAGAGTTTTTTGAAGGAGCCTTCTCCTTACCCCCATCCTCACTTCTTCATCCCCACCTTTGCCGCAGAGAAGGAAGTTTGGGCTATGATTTCCTGTTTATGAGTTATGTCTCCATCTGTGGCCATGAGGAGCCTCTGGGGGCAACGTAGGGAGGAAGCAGGTACAGAGTTGTCTGGCCTGCTTGCTTGGTAGTTGGGAAAGCCACCTCCTTCCCTGTTCCTCTCCAATCCATCTGCCTTTTCACAGCTGTTAGAACCTGCCAGCTGTAGTCTTAGGGCTTTCCTCCCTCTGCCAGGACTGAGTGTGAACCCCAAGGACCTTCACTTCAGGAGCTGTGATCCAGGGCTGTGCCAAGCGTCTGATGAGCTTTCTTCCTCAAGTCACCAACACTGTCTGACCTACTTATTGGTCACCTGATCGTTGTGATCAGGTCAGACCCAGTGCCTCTCCCAGTAGTGACTCTGGATCAGCTGGACAGTGATTCTAGTTATAGTGAAGACTCATCACAGCCGCCCACTCTGTCCAGCCTAGACCAGAAAGGGCATCCCCTGAGTTTGAGACAAGTTGCCATGGTGGAGTTCAGGTCTCGGCCCTTTCAGAGCTTCCCCATGAACCCCTAAGAGCTTTGGCTCAGATTCCAGGAAGCTGCTGTCTGGCCCTGGCAGTCCTGGAGTGGGGTTGGGCAGGAGGGATGGTAGTCATGAACCCCTAGCTAGGGAATTCTCTTTCCTCAGGGGTCCTAGAACCAGGCCCCATCCGGCAGAGCTGAAGGCTTGCAGTCAGAGAGATGGGGTGATGGCTGGCTATGGGTCCTGAGCAGGGCAGAGGGCCTCTGTTCCCAAGTTCCAGCTCATCCACCAGAGGTCTCACTGGCTGGTGGGTGTGTTCATGTTGTTGGCATTCCTTTGTGAGAAAGACTCACTCTTCCTGCAGCCTCCCCTCCTCCCCTGTCTCCTGCAGGGCTGGCAGCCCAGGTCAGTGCCTGGGATGAGGCCAGGGCTGGCTGGCCAGAAATCTGAGCCTAGGAAGAGAAAAATGTTTACATAGCTCAATGTAATAAAAGATTAAGAGGACCTTTCTGGGCTGCCAACCTGCTGATTCACCTTTGACAAGGTCAGTGCCCACAGGCCGGCTAAGAAGTGCCCTGAGGAGGGTATCATAAATCACGCTGTGGGTATATGCTGCCTAAATCCCTGGTGACAAAATGCAAAAGGAAAAAACAAGTCTTAGCTGAGTGCTTCCCAGATAGAGCAAAGATACGGGGAAACAGGGAAGCTATAAGGGCGTTAACAGTGGAGAGATGCTGGGGTGCTGGCTGGGGTCTGGCAGGGGAATATGCTGCCCGGCCAGCTTGCATTCATTCCCGAGCACAGACTGACGGGAGCCCTCTCCTTGCAGGAGACAATAACCGGATCCCAGTCATTGGGCGCCTGAAGATCCGGGAGCAGCAGCGGTCTGCCGTCTCCACCAGCTGGCTGCTGCCCTACAACTCTACCTGGTCATCTGAAAAGGTCTTCGTGCGCACACCCACAGCCAACTATACGCTGCAGGACTATCACAGGTTCTTCCAGGACATCAGCTTCGAAGATGGATGGCTCATGCGGCAGGACACAGAGGGGCTGGTTGAAGCCATGGTGCCGCCTGGTGTGCGGCTGCACTGCCTCTATGGCACTGGTGTCCCCACGCCAGACTCCTTCTACTATGAGAGCTTCCCGGACCGTGACCCTAAAATCTGCTTTGGTGATGGTGATGGCACTGTGAACTTGCAGAGTGCCCTCCAGTGCCAGGCCTGGCACAGTCGCCAGGAGCACGAAGTGTCATTTCAGGCACTGCCAGGCAGTGAGCACATCGCAATGCTGGCCAACGCCACTACCCTGGCCTATCTGAAAAGCGTGCTCTTTGAGCCCTGATTTCTGTGCCAGCTGGGGCTGTGGGATGGCTCCCACCGCTGCTCTCTTGGCTTGCGGGGCTACCATGGCCCGTGAGTTTAGCAGTTTATGACTGACCGTCTAAGGCCTTGGATCTTGGGTGGTGAAACGCCTGCCACGGGGACATGCTATTTCTTATCCTTCCTCTCTAAGAGTGAGGAAGGTAGAAGTAGTCTGGACTTACTTGAGGGACCCTTGATAGAAAGAATGCTGCTGATGGTGGAATTGTGACCTCAGGACTGGCTCTGCAGGTGGATTGGCTGGCACCTAGCCCCAGTCCCCAGCTCTAGGGCCATATGTTCCTCCTACCCCTGTGGCCTTTTCACACTTGCCCACCAGGCCCTGGCTCCTCAACCTTCCTATGAGGAGTATTACTGAACTGTGGCCCCTAAGATGGGCTTGTTGTCCCTAGGGTGAACCTTCTCACACACTGGCCACAGGTCAGCCTGCTGCTGGCCATGGGTGGCTGGAGCTACTGGCTTCCTCGTGGCCTAGCTGCTCAGATAGGCTGACTATGGCTTTCTAGGGGCAGCCCAGTTCTCCCTGCAGGCAGGGGTGGGTTGTTGTGTTCTCCATGGATTCCAGGCCCTGGGGCATTCACTCCTACCTCCTTTACCTCTAAGAACAGCCTAGCTCAGATTGGGCAGCAGGTGGTCCCTGGTTCTGGGGGCTGTGTCCTAGGAGCCCTGATCTCCTTCATTGGGCTGTTGACCACAAGACTGATGCTGGCTCCCTTCGCCCTGGGACTGTGGTTCAAGCAGGAGAGCAGGGCCCAGTGCCATGGCCCTTTGGGTATTCATGAAGAAAGAGAACTCAAGGAAGCAGCCAGGGCCATTCTGAGCTGCCATGATCTGCCTTCTTGGTAACCCACCACTACAATCCCACTCTGCTCAAGTGGGCTGGCACAGGGCTGAGAGGAGGTAGGACTCTTTCCTACTCTGCCCAGCACTTGTCCCCACCAGGCAGCTCAGTGGTGTTTAGTCAGCAGGGACTAGCCCAGAAACTTGAGTAGGCCCCTGAGAGCCAGGTGCCTTGGGGGTCCCTTGGGGGTCCCTTGGGAGTTTTCTTTCTGCTCCAGAGGTGCTGCATGGATCTGTGCATAGCAGGGATGGAGAATCTGGATCTGTCTTGGTGGCAGTGGTCTCCAAGTGGGCAATAGCTATAGGCCAAGACTTGGGTCTAGCTTCTAGGGTGGGGCTCCAAAGCCACAGTCAGACTGAACTGTGCTGCTGTCCTACAAGGTTTCTGTGGAGTGGAAACAAGGTTTCTCTGTTGCATTCATACCCAGCATCTGTCTCTCCCTTTGTTCTTGAGTTGTTGGCCCCACATGGGGCTCTGAGCAGGCTGTACCTCGATTCTGGCAATAAAAGTATTTCAGATGCTGTAAAATCCTCTGGCTTAGCAAATCTGCTCTAAGCATGAGAAGAGTGAGGGGGCTAGAGAGGCAAGAAATCAGGGGCTAGACCCTGACCTTTCCTGGGACCCTGATAGGTTCTCAGCACCAAAGCATGGCTCCTGTGTACTTCTATGGGCTTCATCCTCCTGCCTCCTTTCCTGGAATCTAGTTCCTCTCCTGGGACTAAGAACCAGGACCTGAAACATTCCCATTGGAGTGAAGCTCCCCCCTCCCTCTTCTCCCGTCTGGTCAACAGGCCCTAAATGCCACCCCAGAGCTAGGGGCCAAGGACAATCCCACAGGACTCCCCTTCCCAGCCTTCTGTCCTCCTTCAGCTTGCAGGTCTCAGCATCCTTTTAACCCAGAGTTCTTCTTAGGATGCTACCCTTCTACTTTGCTTTGTCAGTACCCACCATCTGTCCCTTTTTGAGGACAGAGTGAGACCGACGACAGAGGGAGACCAAGGTGGGCAGAGAGAGGGACTGAGACTGGGGACCAAATGGAGATGGAGAAACGGAGAAACAGAGTCCAGGGCAGGAAGCATGCATAGGGATGGGGTCCAGGACTGAATTTTGTGGTGCAGAGCCCAGAGCTGGGGGCCAGTGAGAGTGGTGGGAGCCCCAGTTCCTGTCTCCTCCACAGAAGCCTGGCCAGCCTGGGCTTCAGGCGCCAATACACTCTGGGCCACTAGAAGGCGCTCCAAACCTACTCACTGCACAAGTTATTGGCCAAACCTGGAAGAATGGGTGGCCCAGAGAGGGTGAAGTTGCCTAGGAATACATAGATCCAGTCACATCGCTGGCCTTGGAAAAAGGGTGACAGCGTGAAAGGAAGTGAACCCTTATCCCTGGGTTCCCTAGGTCCTGATGAGCCTGACTCTTAGCTCTGCCCTGACACCTACCCACTCATGCTACCCTTATTGATGGCCTTGCAGCCACCTTCTCACTTTTGACCCATTTCAGCCCTACTTTCATTCTTGATTTTACAGCTGCAGTGAAAGGACATGGAACCATCAGGCCTCAGGACCAGCAGACTGAGGTTCAAGTCTTAGCTCTACCAGCTCCAGCCAAGTAGCCTGGGAAGTCTCCTGACCTCCCGGGGCCTCAGTCTGCTCATCTGAAGAACAGTGATGAATAAATATACCGTTCAGGGTGGTCCTGAGGAATATTGGTGGTATTTGAGAATATCTAATTCAGTGCTTGGTTCATGGTGGGTTTTCTGCCAACAGGCTGCTATAACTGGATGTGAGACAGTGAAGCCAGAGGTTCTCTGAGCCGGCAGGTCATATATGCTGCTGTTACAAAGACAAGTGGCCTGGCTGCCATTGAGTGACACAGGTGTCCAGAGCCCTTTCTTTGCCAGGCCAGGGAGGCAGGAGGAACTGATCCAGGGGCAAAGCGTCAGACGCTAATGACTCCAAGTATATACATGCAGACATACCTCAGAGATATTGCCAGTTTGATTCCAGACCACCACAACAAAGCAAATATTGCAGTAAAGTGAGTCATCTGAATTTTTTTGTTTCCCAGTGAATCTAAAAGTTGTTTACACTATGCTGTAGCCTATTATGTGTGCAATAGCACTATGTCTAAAAATAATGTACCTTAATTTAAAAAGTACTTTATTGCCAAAAAATGCTAACCATCATCTGATAACACAAGTTGCTATAAACTTTCTATTTGTAAAAAAATGTAATAAAGGGAAGAGCAATAAGACATAAGGTATGCCTTTACTCTCATTCACAGTTAGGGAAGATATTCCAAGCAGCACAAAGAGGGCAGCACTGGTGAGGACTCTTCAAGGATCACCATCTCAGGTCTATAGGGTGGAGGATGGAGGCAGAGGAGATACAAAGTCATTTCAATCTGTATTTTAGGGGGACCTCCTACCCTGTGGGGATGACTTAGAGGGAACAGGGATTGGGAGGGTATTATGGCTGGGGAGAAGAAAGCCATGAGATGCAGGACCTAGGGGGTGGACAGGAGGAGGAAGGGTCCAGGGTGCTGCCCATCTCTGGCTGGGTCACTGGGCGGCAGGGAGAAGGGTTTTGTGTGTGGTTTAGTGAACACATGTCTGGGAGAAATTACTTCACAGCCCAGGAGAGAATCATGGCTTGAGGTGTGGACAGGAAGCTAAAGGGTATGGGTCAGCTGCCAATGAGTTCAGGAGGCCCTACACAGAGTCTCAAGAGTTGCAGAGGAAAGGGACTCCTAGAAGGAGATGGAGGAGGAACAACCAGAGGAAGAGGAAAGGAGGGTGTAGCTCCATCAGGATGGGTCAGACAGAATGAGGACGGAAAAACATCCTCAAGCCTGAGCCCCAGGAAGGCTTGGAGTTGGCTTTGGAAGCCCCACAGTGTCTCTGTGTCTGTGGGGCCTCAATGCTTGTGTGGTGGCCTGAGCTAACTGAGATGATGAGTCCTGAGTCTGTGTCTTCCTCGGGTCTCTAGGCAGAGGGTTGGCTGTGAAACGGATATGGAAGCTTTTTAGAGCTCTTTGTTTGAGATGTATGTGTTTCCCCTGGGTGTGTGGCCCAGGCCAAGGGCCACAGAGGAAACGAGTTGGGGGGGGCATTTAGAGGTCCCCGCGGTAGCGTCCCCTCCCTCGGAGGCCCCGAGACTGCAGGGTCGGGGAGCGGCCATCCAATCTGCGAGGTGGCTGGGCCCAGATCGCGGCCCGTTGGGGGCTAGCCGCCAAGCGCGCGCAGAGGCTGTCCCCGCACACGTGGGCTCCGACAGCCCGGCCGGCGAGACTGCAGAGGCCGGGGCGGCCCCCTGGGGCCCGGAAGAGCTGCCGCCCGCGGGCTCCCCGCGGAGCCGCGCGCCCTGTCCCGACGCGGCGCGCGCTGTCGCGATCCGGCGGTCGGTGACGTGGAGGGGGCGGGGCCTGAGCGGTCGCGGCGGGGGCAGCGGCAGCGGTAGCGGCAGCGCGACGGAGCATCCTGGAGGCGTTGGGCCACCACTAGGTAACGGGCCGCGGGCGGGCGCACCGGGGCGCGGGGCCGGAGGCGGGGTCCAGGGCCCGCGCCGGGGAAGCGGGGCAGGGGCAGCGGCACTGCAGCCGAGCGCGGGATGCGGGGCGTGCGGGCCGCGGGCACGTGAGAGACGCTGCTGGTGAGAGCGTGCCCGAGAGGGACGCTGTGCGCGCGAGAGGGCCCGTGAGCGTGAGGGGCCTTCAGGAGTGAGAGAGACTCAGAGGGAGGTTGTGAGAGAGACCGCGGTCAGAGTGGCCCTGAATGCGACACTGAACGCGAGAGAGACTGTGTGAGGTACTCCAATGTGAGTCTGTTGGTGAGAAAGAACCTGTGCTGCGTGTAAAACTGAAAGAGAGAAAGACCGAGGGTTCAAGACTGAGTATGTGTGAACAGGAGCAGAGCTTGGGCCCCTGGGGAGACTGTCTTGTGCTGGGCTGGAAGTCTGGCCTGTTGGAGGGAGAGGGTGGTGTGCTCCTGCTATTAAGATTCTTTTTAGTGTCTTCATATCCTGTCATCTTGTTTGATCACCTCCTGCTGTAAATGGAAAGATACTGGTGAAACATTCTGAGAATTCTTCACTAAGCACTGAGCAGGCAGGCTGGGCACCACGTGTGTTATGGTCAGTTGTAGGCAGGAATCGATATTTAATTTAACATTTGTTTTTGAGTACCTCTTGTGTGCACTGGACTGTGTGCTTGGTGAAAAGAATTCAGTTTCTGCCCTTGATGGGCAGAAAAAAAGCACTGCCAGTGAATCTAGCGCCTGTGCTCTCAGAATGCTCAGCCATCTGGTGCTTATCTCTGAGAGCTGCTCCCTGATTTGAAGATCTGGGAGGAGCAGACTTTTGAAATCCTGTGAGTGCTTTCTGAGATCATTTTCAACTTTCTTTTGCCTCCTGGGAGGCCCTTGAGGAAACGGCCCAGGCTGCCCACTTTGCTAAGGTCCTGCTGTGTGCTTTTTTTGTTTCCCAGCTTTGGTCTCAGGTTGTCATTCAAGTGCTTACAATTTGATTTTCGTTTCCTGACAAACATGTTGGAAAACCATAAGCCTGATTTTCTCCTGTCTTCCTTCTTCCCTGTCTGGCTGTGGATATATTTTTATTACAGATCAAAAGTAAATACCAATTATGTGACCTATCTCCCTGGCACTTCTTGGTACAGGAAATTTCCTGACCTCTGCACTCTGTGCTTCCTGCTGTAGTCTCCAGGATGTATGGATACTTTTCTATTAAAAGTGACGCAAATGGCAAATGGTGCTCATGGGATGTGGGACTCTGGGAGCAGCAGCTGTCAAGATGTGCATGATCTGAAATGACCAGGCTAGTTCTCTGACACGTGTTCAGTTACACTGTGGGTGTGATGGAACTTCTCAGTAATTGAGTGCTACCCCTGCCGGGCATGGAAAATTAGATTTGACAAAAGGAAATATCATCCTGCTGATTAGTAGGTTCATTTTTTGATAACTTGCCTCTCACTCTTTGTTGCAGAGATTAACTGGCCAAGACGGCGAAGTGGAATTAGGTCTGGCTGTGGATACTTCATTTTCTTCTCTGTACCTGACCATTTACGATGGGGTGGCTTATGAAAGTGTGATGTTTATGCATTTCCGCTCAGGTGAATATTATTGCTCTGTTGTTTGCTTTCTTGGATCTTTGAGATTTCTAAAGAGTTTTAGTTATTTGTGTACAGTATGAACATGATACTAATAAAGAGATTGGCTCACATGTAATTAATAATTATGTAACACTATATTATATAAATTATATATTTATTATATTTTATCTCTTTCTAAAGAGTAATTGTGGTGGTTTATAATTAAAGATACTTGCAATGAGGTTGTTAAGAAGAAACAGGAAACCAAAGTGACAGAAGAGACTACTACTGTTGAAAAATGAGGGTATGATTGGGAGCTGAATTTGATCTTGAGTTTCCTGGTATCCTAGGTGAAAAGACAAATGTAAAGAGTGACATAGTTTTTGTTATTTGATAGAAGTACAATAAATAAATATATATATGAAGTTTAAGCATTAAAAATTAATGCATATTCACTGTGGAAATTTTATAAAACTCAAAAGTATAAAAAAGAAAAAAATCCTCTGTGTTTTCACCACAGATAAGATTTTTGGTGTATTTCTCAAGAGAATTTTTCTTCCATAGTCATCAATTATAAAAGTTTTAAAATCTGGATTGTAAAAATATTCTTTAAAATTGAACTTTGAAAGAGCCATTTTTTTTCCCTTGAAAATTGCATGTGATAGTTTCATGGTGAAATTTTCATGAGGAAATTTTAGTGGTCTGGTGAATTCCTTTATTATCTGCTGCAGGAGTTTAGAAAATAGGGTGAAAACCTATTTGGAAGCTGCATTGTGTCCTCACAAGTGGGGTTTAACACCAGTTTTTCAAGATAGGAACTTATAGGGTACACAGAATTGTTTATTGGAAATTGTCTTCAACAATGATTTTAGAGACAGTTTGTTATAGAGAGAGAGAGACTGAGACACACACAGAGGGACACAAGGGGGTATGTGGAGAATGATGGCAGCCAGGATGTTGAAGAAAAGATAAAAGTTGTTAGAAGCAGCATGAGCAATGATGTATTTGTCTGATGGGCTGTGGAAACCTTGGACTGCTCCAGGTTCTGCAAACGGCAAGTAATTCAGTGTGACTGGACCATGGGTGGGACTATATGCAGCAGGGGATCTAATGATAAGGCCCTGCTAAGAAGGTTGGAATTGATCCCAAAGACCTCAGGCAACACCTGAAGGAGGGTTTCTAAATGTGCTCTAATACCAACAACCCAGCAGATAGTAAGGTTGGTATTCTATTGTGAAACTAGAGGAGCCAAAGCAGTGTTTTTCCCTGTTGGAAGGCTGTCTCCCAACGCTGATCTGCCCCCAACCTCCTGCATGGAGGTAGGTCCTCTTGTAGGTGACAATTTTTTTTTCCTTGAAATTCGCATAATTACTTAGATAAGAACTGTGTTGGGACATTCCATTTTCAGAGCTTCTAGATCCTTGTGATTTTATGTCTACTTGTTCTATTGATGACTGAGAGGTGTGTTGTCAGCTACAGTTGTGGATTTGACTATTTTTCCTTTCAGACCTATCCGTTTTTGCTTCATGTGTTTTGATGCTATGCTGTTGGTGAAAGTACACATTTAGAATTGTGTTTTTGGTGAATTGACCTCTTTATCATCATATAATGTCCATTTTTATCCCTAGCAATACTTCTTATTCTGAAGTCTCTTGTCTGATATTAACAGTTACTCCCCCTTTCTTTTGAATAGTGTTTATGTGGCTTTTTAACCATCTTTTTACCTGTAATCTATTTATGTCTTTGTATTTCATGTGGGTTTCTTGTAGATTATATGTTGAGTTTTGCATTTTTATCTGATTGAACAATGTCTATCTTTTAATTGTTGTGTATAGATCACTTACATTTCATGTTATTGATATGGTTGGATTAGAATCTGCCACTTTGCCAGTTGTTTTCTATTTTCTGTTTGTTTCATATGTTCTTTGCTCCTTTTTCTGCCTGTTTTTGAATTGAGTATTTTTTATGATGCTTTATCTCCTCTGTTAGCTTATTATTTATACCTCTTTTAATTCTTTTTAGTGGTTGCCCTAGTTTCACAGTATACATATTTAGTTAATCACAGTCTACCTTTAATATCACATCGTTTTCATACATAAGAACCTTACCACAGTATAGCTTCCAACTCTTCTTTCCTATCTTTGCTATTGTTGTCACACATTTTATTTTTATATATGCAATAAGTTAACAATGCTTTGCTACTATTTTTGCTTTAGACAGTTTGTAATATTTTAAAGCAATTAAAAGTAAGCAAAAAATACATTTTTTAATATTTACCTTAGACCGTTTGATATTGTTCTACAACTCTTAGATGCTCTGTTCTATTTTTTTCACATTTTGACTCATGGTTTTCATTTCTCTGCTGAAATTCCATATCTGTTCCTGAGTGCTGTCCAACTTTTTCATCAGTCTTTAATGTAATTAATCATAGTTATTTTAAATTCCCTGATAGTTCCAAATCTGGATCATCGCTAAGTCGATGATTAAGTTGCCTCTTTTTTTAAAATATATTTTTATTGAAGTATAGTCAGTTTACAATGTTGTGCCAATTTCTTGTGTACAGCACAATACTTCAGTCACACAGGAACATACATACATTTGTTCTCATATTCTTCTTCACCATAGGTTACTACAAGATATTGAATATGGTTTCCTGTGCTATATAGTATAAACTTGTTGTTTATCTATTTTACATATATTAGTATCTGCAAATCTCGGACTCCCAATTTATCCCTTCCCAGTCCCTTCCCTACCTGATGACCGTAAGTTTGTCTTCTATGTCTGTGAGTCTGTTTCTGTTTTGTAAATAAGTTCGTTTGTCTTTTTTTTTATACATTCCACATATAAATGATATCATGTGGTATTAATTTGCCTCTTGATAGTGGGTTGTTCTTGCTTTTTTGTATTGCTTGTGATTTGTTATTGATTGCCAGATGTAATACAGGGAATAGTAGAGACCGAGGTACATTGTCTTTATTCTGGGAAATGGGTGCACCTCTTCTTTTGCTAGCCTGTTAATGTGGGAGTTTTTTAGGAGATGAGTTGGATTTGGGTTTTTTTTTTTTTTGGTAGGGGTGAGGTAATTAGGTTTATTTTACTTATTTTTGGAGGAGGTACTGGGAATTGAACCCAGGACCTCATGCATGATAAGCATGAGGTCTACCACTTGAGCTATACCCTCCCCACCATTTGTGTTTTCTTGTTGCTATGGTTACTGTAGGTGCACCAGTGTTTTCAAATTCCTCTGGTGTTTCCTTGCCCTTAGGGTTGGATTGTTGAAGGGTAAACCCTGGGCTTTAGGTCTTCTTTGTGCACATATGCTTCAGTGCATAGTCTCCCACAGCTTTGTTGCTGGGTGCTTGCTAGCCTGGTGGTGAGGAATGGAGGGGTTCTCTGTTGTCTCGGTTCAACCTCAGTCTTAGGCAGGCCCTGTTTCCTTGGATCTGGGTGGGTGGATCTTTCTGGGTGGTCCTGCCACCTCTAATGGTCTGGACCAGAATTTCCTGTCCCTCCTTGCAGGTGTAGAAGTTTTTTTTTTTGTCCTGTCCCCTGCTGCCTTGAGGATGACAGAATTTGCCCTTTTCCCAGGGGCTTAAGATTTTTATTCCTTAGAGAGGGAGCAGGTGGACCTTTGTATTTTTCCCAGAGCAGTGACTGCTTTCCTCCTTGAGGCCAGCACTACTCAGAGGCTTTCTCTGGCCTCGTAATTCTTGTGAACACCCACTGAAGTCTCACTGGAGGAGAACCTCTGAGTGTCTGTGGCTCTTGCTAACCCACACTTGACCTTTAGTAATTAATTAAAAGTTGTACCTGAATTCTTCTTACCTGCCTGTATGGTCGTTCCATTGTTGTCCTTCCACTGCAGGTAAGCTAGAACTTGCATCTCTTTTGGAGATACCTGTTTTTCCTTAAATTTGTCTGGTTGGTTGGTTGGCCTGTAACCTCAGCTCTTTAATGACTTCAAGGGAGCTGTCGGTACCTGCCATCTTGGCTGATGGCTCCCCGCTTAGGTGCTTTTTCTTCCTTTCTCCCTGCTTGAGCACTTTCCTTCCTTTTCCCCTTCTGAGCAATAAAGCAGCTGTTCACTTAATTAAAAGAAAAAAAGTTAAGTTTTGTAGATTGTCTGACTTTTTCTTGTCATTGGAATGGGAGGGACACTTTTTCCAGCTTTCTACATCTTAAGTGGAAGTTAAAAGTGAGGGAAATTGTATGTTATACTTTTTTTTTTTGAGTAAAGGTAGATTTATTTAGAGAGATACATATATAGGCTATTTTAAAAGGCAAGAGAAAGGCCACGAGGTGTGAGGGTTGTGTACTCAGGTTAAAGTAAAAGTAGGTACACACTCCATAGACAGAGTGCGGGCCGTCTCCAAAGACGAGGGAATGAAAAAGACCTATACTATTTTTAATTTCCAGTGAAATGAGCTTACCTCTTTTCCCTCCCCGTGATATTGTGATTAAATATATATTTGGTCTTTGTCCACTGTCCCTGTCACACAGCTCCTGTAATTGTCTAATAAAAGCCGTAGAGTCATCTTTTGTTGTATTAATTTTGTTCCCAGTTCCTGAAATATCTCCATATCAATAAAGGTAAAATGAATGTCTTTTGTTATTTATGTAACAAGCTCCTTTCAACACACCTGAGTTGATGTTAATGAGGCGATTTTTGGAAAGCGTCTAGATCCTCTTAAGGATAGGGTGCTGCTTGCCAGGGGAACCAAGCCAATGATTAGAGGGTTGGAATTTTCAGTCCAGGCCTGACCTCCTGGGAGGGGAGAGGGGGCTGGAGGTTGAACCAATCACCAGGGGCAATGATTTATTCAGTTATTTATGCATTTGTGATGAAGCCTCCATAAGAAACTCAAAAAAATGGATTTTGAGAGCTTTCAGGTTGGTGGACATGTGGAGGTGGCTGGGAGAGTGCACCCAGAGAGGGCATGGAAGCCCTGGCCCCTTCCCCCTACCTTGCCCTCTGCGTCTCTTCCATCTGACTGTTCCTGAGTTATATCCTTTATAATAAACAGGTAATCTAGTAAGTCAACTGTTTTCCTGAGTTCTATCAGCAGCTCTAGCAAATTAATTAAACCCAAGGAGGGGGTAGTGGGAACATCTGATTTATAGCCAGCTGGTCAGTAGCACAGGAACAACCTGGCCTTGTGACTGGCATCTTAAGTGGGGAGTGGGCGGGGGCGGGGGCGGCTTTTTTAAAGAATTGAGCCCTTAACCTGGGGAATCTGTTGCTATCATCTCCAGGTAATATTAGAATTGATTAATTTGTAGCAGACACCAGATCTGCTGGCTGTTGCAGAACTGTTTGATGTATAGAAAACCCACACATCTAGTGTCAGAAGTCTAAAAAGAATACCTGGTAGCCTGATCCCCCCTCCCCACCAGTAGGGTCTGATGAACAGGGGGAGGCTGGAGTAGCCACTGGGGCCAAGTTTCTGCTTGCTTCCTCGTTGAGTTGAGTGGAAAAGGGCAACCTAAGTCTCTGCACCTGCTCCTTTTTTCTTTTAAAGGAATGTGAGGGAGGGGAAAAAGGCTTTTCCTCTACCTATTTTATATTCTCTGGCTGAGGCCTTGTCAATTAGACTGGCAAAAAAACAGATTAACAAGAGAAAAACAAGTGAGTTTGCAAACATGTGCCCATCACGCACATGAAAGCACTCACTGATCAATGAACAGCCTGCACCTGACCCCTATGCGCCAATACAGGCTCTTCAGCTGTTTCCTGATTTTATTTTCACGCATGCCTGGGCTCACCTGACAGACACGTGAAAAGAAGTATTTTCGCACATGCCTGTGTAGAGTAACCTGCATGGCTTGGTGCCAGGAGTGAAAGGAAAAGTGGTGCTGCCTTAAAGCCAGGCCTCGTAATAAGCAGGGTAGGCCCGCCCAACTCTTCTGGGAGTGGGGGAAGGCTTATTAGTGCTGCAGGGGAGCTTTTTCCTCTTGGGTTCAGGCCTAACTCTGGAGAGGGAGTGGGACAGGTGAGGCAGGAGTTTTGGGTGGGGCTTGTGGAGATTGTTGTTTTCCCTGAGAAGTACTCACTCTTGAGTGCCTTCGGCTCCCTTGCTCTGAGCTCCATGAGGCAAGGTTCCAGCACATCCGTTGTTGTTGACTAGATGAGAAGCTTCTGGGAAGATGGCATGCTGATCCCGTTCTTATCCCTGGAAATTATCTCTGTGACCTTAAAGGACTGACTCTTGGGTGGGGATCAGATGACCTACTAGATTCCTTTCTCCGGAAGATGAGGTAGGAGTGGGGGATCTGAATTCCTGATTCCTGGGGCACACAGGAACTGGGGAAGGGAGAAGGCCCTGCTGAGGGTGGGATCAGGAAGGTGCTCGTCTTCCTCTGACAGGTTCTGGGTCCTTCATAGGTAGGTTGGTGTGG
This sequence comes from Vicugna pacos, assembly GCF_048564905.1. Lineage (NCBI taxonomy): Eukaryota > Metazoa > Chordata > Mammalia > Artiodactyla > Camelidae > Vicugna > Vicugna pacos. Next base: position 41,247,378 of record NC_132995.1, read on the forward strand.
AATCTAGTGTCCTTGGGATTTCTGGAGAGGCCTAACTCTAATCCAAAGGTAGTAGTAGGGTGGGTGTGTGTGTGGGTGGGTGTGGGTGTGGGTGTGTGTGTGTGTGTGTGTATTATGTGAGCATGCTTGTGTGTTCCATCTCCTAACAGGATGCCTTTCAATGCCAGACCTGTGGATAAGAGAAGCCTTGTAGCTTTGATTGGGTGTCAAGAGTCCTGTTTTGGGGGGAGTCTCTTTGCAGCCCCAGGTGCAAAGGGGCATGCTGAGGAGGGAAGCAAATAAGCCAATAGCAGATGAGTCCCACCTTAGAGTGCCTGCTGGATGTTCTTTCTCCACCTGATCTTATTATGCTATCCCTCTCTTCTGGCCACTTTGGAAAAAGAAAGGCAGTGAATAGGCAAGCAGCAATGTAGGAAGTAAGGTGGTGGTGTGGACACAGTGAGACACTGATGTGTATTTTCACGAAGGTTCTCTCCTTGGTCCAGTCTCTGCAACAGTGATATACCCTTGTTTTAGCATCTTCCTAGCCCTTCTCACTACCTGCTATGTTCTTTGCTGGGCTGAGAGTAGCTACAGACTTCTCCCTATGTGACTGGACACTGCAGAAGTCCCTGTTTATGTTTGGGTGGAGGTGGGTGGGTGTGGACAATGAGAGGCCTATCAGACTGGCTAGGGCTGTGAACCTGGTACTGGGACCCTTGTCTTCTCTACAGGGCAGATTTGCAGGTTTTAAGTTGGTAAGAACAGAGCAAAACCTTGGGGAGGATCCATGCTATAGATAAACCAAACGCCAGCCTAACCTGGGCATCAAGCCAGGTGTCTCTTGTTGGAAGTCACCCTCACATTGTGCCTGATCCCTCATGGTGTCTCTCTTGGGAGTAGTGGAGGTCAGCCTGCCTCCATTTCTTTGTATCCTGTGATGGGAACTGAGACAGGCTCATTGTATGTACTTCGGTCTGTGTATGAGTCATGCTGTCCCTACACAAGAAGAGGACAGGGAAACCTGCCTGCCTTGCGGGTCTAAACTAGAGCCTTACAAGCTCCTACCCTAGACTGACACACTTCTGTTCTTTGCAGGCCATAGTAAACACAGGTGTGAAGGAACCATTTGCCATGGAAACCAGGGAACTGGAGAGCCCCACACCCACTTACCATCTCATTCCTGAGGCCAGCCAGCCCAGGGCAGAAGAGGATGTCAGCACACTACCTCAACAGTCCACAGAAACTATGCAGCTGAAGAAGGAGATCTCTCTGCTGAATGGTGTCAGCCTGGTGGTGGGCAACATGATCGGCTCAGGAATCTTTGTCTCACCCAAGGGTGTGCTGGTATACACTGCCTCCTATGGGTTGTCGCTGGTCATATGGGCCGTTGGTGGGTTTTTCTCCGTCGTGGGTGCCCTTTGCTATGCAGAACTGGGGACCACCATCACCAAGTCAGGGGCCAGCTATGCTTATATTCTAGAGGCCTTTGGGGGCTTCATTGCCTTTATCCGCCTCTGGGCCTCCTTGCTAATTGTTGAGCCCACCAGTCAGGCCATCATTGCCATCACCTTCGCTAACTACATCATACAGCCCTCCTTTCCCACCTGTGAGCCCCCGTACCTGGCCTGCCGTCTCCTCGCTGCAGCCTGCATATGTAAGTCTGGGGGATTATGTGTGGGGTGTGGGTTCCTTTAATAATGCCAATGATGCTTTATATTTGAACAGCATATTTTGCTCTTTTGTGAGAAAGAGAGGCATCTTAACCTTTGAAGAAGTAATTTCACCGAAGTCATTTGATCCTGAAAGAAGTAAGGGTAAAGGATGGGGAGGGGGAAGTTTGAATCTGTTTGTGGCTTTTGGTGCCTCACATTTCTTCCACTCTTGGCTGTCCCTCTGTTCCCCAGTCTGTGTGACAGGTTGGTGCATGTCTTACATTTGTCTTGTCAGGTGTTTTGATTGGAGTCAACATTGCTCGTGCTCGCTTTGGCAGCACATATACTAAAATTGGAGTCAACATTGCTCGTTGTAACTTAACCCAGAAAAAAACAGCAGTGCTGAGGTCTTTATTCTGCTGCTCAAAAAAAAAAATTTGCTTCCCAGGTTTTAATCTTAAACAATTTTAAAGCCATCAGTGAGGAAATGGACTTCTCTAGACTGGCGGTCCCAAGATACTATGTCCCTAGGGCCCACAGGACGACTCCTTCCTGCCACTGCCACTCTCTGCAGCCTGTTCTGAGCAGCAGGCACCACACCAAAGTGTCTCTTTCCCATTGGTGTTTCAAATTTCTTTTCAGTGACTTTGGAAACAAGCTCGGTCTGCAGCCAATGAGGAAGGTGACTTCTACCCCGTATTTGGATTTCTGAGGACAGAAGCTGAAAGATCCCAGTGGATCTCTCTTTATTTTCCTTTTCCTTTTATGAGGGGGTAAAGAGAAATTCTGTGTGAAATCACTGAAAAGGAGAGAAGATTATTGTGAACTTAGTCTAGTAAAGCTAGTGTTTTAACTGAGAAGTGGCCCAGAATTCCCTGTGTTCCTTAGCAGTGTGCTGCCAGAGACTCTTAGTTATGCTCTGTTCTTTCCATATCTTGCTTGCAAAAGCTCTGGCAGTATGTGCAGTTTATCCATAGTGTTAAAAATAGACTGAGAGTACCTTGGAGTTAGCAATAAAGAATTGTATAATACGCTGTCCCTCCTGACTTTGAGGAATTTATTAAAGACGGATGTTAAATGGAATTGCTCCACAGATACCCCTGGGAGGAGGAAAGTCCTCAGCTGTGTATCTGATAGGGTTTCTCCTGGGGGGCTGTGGCCTGATTGAGCTTTCTGAAAAAGGGGATAATTTTCTGATTATAAAATACAATCATTAAAGAGAAAATTAGACTCAAATCTACCACCAAGAGATGAGTACTTTTAGTAGTTTAGTCATGTCTTCATTTCTTTCTGTTGCAGAATTGGAATCATACTTTGCACATAACTTTTTATTCTGCTTTTTAAACTTAGTTTATCATGGATTTTTCCCCCTTTTTGTGAAATGTTCTTCAAAAGAAACATTTTAAAAAGAAGTATATATGTCTTTTTTGTAATTAAAAGGTAATGCATAGACTGTACAATTTGAACAATGCAAAAAAAAAAGAAAGTTAAAATCACCCATGATTTTTACCTCACACAACTGTTATTACTATTTGTGCAAAATACCTTATAGTATTTTTCTTCTGTGCTTGTCCATCATTTAAAAAAAGTACCCTTGAAAAATAACAACAGCAAAAAATTACTCTTGAGATCATACTCTTTGTGATTTGTATACTGCATTTAAATTTTTTTAATGTTTAATCCCTTTCATCAGATATTCTTAGAAAACATGGTTTGGGACACATAAGCAGTTTCCAGGCAGTGTAACGTAGTGGTTAAGATCATAGGTTCCCATGCAGAACTGGATTTGACTTCAGCTTTACCACTAAGTAGCTGTTGACCTTGGAGGAGTTACTTAACTGTTGCTTAGTTTTCTCATTTGTAAAATGGAACTGTTGATTGTACCTGTCTGGAAAGGTACATTGTTGTAGGGAATAAATGAGTCAATACATGTATAGTACTTCTCTCTGCCTGGCATATTAAGTACCCTGTAATATTATTATTGAAAATAATGCTGCTGTGGAAATCTTTGCACATAAATTGTTTTCAGAGTTTCTTCATATTTTACTAGGATAGAATTATATAAGAGAAATTCTTGTGTCTAAACAATTAAATTGCTGTAAATTTCTTCATCTTACCCAGTTGCTTTCTAGAAGGTTTTGTGAGTTTGCATTCTTATCTGAGCACCTGAGAGTGCCTGTGCACTGGTCTCAGGATGGACTTAGGATGAATTCCAAGAATAACCAAGTCAAATGGCACCTCTGTTCATAATTTTTCATATGAAGATTTTTATTAGTTAAATCTTTTTTCCTTTATGATTTTTCCCATTGTTTTTTTGTGCTTAGGAAGCCTATTCCCACACCAGGAACTGATCTTTTGATTGGAGGGGAGACCTCACCTCTTAGAAATGCAAAGTCATGGTATCTCATAACTTCTTTCATTGAAATGTACTTTTGCCCATATGACTCAGTATTTGAAATCCTGCAAACCTTCTGTCTCTGAAACCAAGGCTGTTCCATAAGGCAGGCCTGAGGGTGGGAGCTTGTCAGAGGTGGGCTTAAGCCAAAAAACCTGTGCATCCCAACAGACTAGGTTTAGGGTTCACTTTACTTCTCTTCTTGGAAATTATGGCATAGAATTAGATGTGTCATCCAACAGAGCTGGAGTGTGTGGGAGGGAGTTTCCTTGGACAGGTGGCACTGAGAGCAGCCTGGGCTCAAAAGACATAAATTGGAAGAAACCAATTAGGTCATAATTAGGGGAAAAAACAAAGATCTGCACTGAATCCAGGGTGAGGCTTGGGTAGGATAAGATAATTAAGTTAGTCTTGAAACTGAGACATGAGATAGGTTCAGGTTGTTAGCTGGGATACTGCCGAAAGAAGTTATACCCGTGCCAGGCTAAGCAATTAAAGTTCCATCCTAGAAGAAAGGGCCCAGGCAGTCTCCATATAACTAACTCTAGGGCAGAGCTGCAAGCTGGTGGTCCACGGGCCTGACTTGGCCCACAGATATATTTGTTGGGCCGGCACAGTGTTCTAAATAATTTTTAATTACTTGCCAAAATTTGAAAGTCAGGACTTGCCCTTTTCTTGAAAAATCTGAAGTTCTGGCAAACTTGAACCCATATGCTGGCCTGACACAATCAGCTACATTTGAGTAGTGGTAGCTCCTTTAAATGGAGCATATATTTTCCAGTTCACTCCAGTCTCTGACTCCCTCTTGTTTTATATCCAGACATTCTTATCTTTGCTAATTTATATTACCTTCTTGGACTCTGAAGGCCTTGCTCTTCCAGATCCTGGCTGCCAGCAGCCCGCCACCCCAGTCTCAGGTTATACTGGCAGGGAGATGGATCTAAGCAGGTTTTTTGGATTTCAGGCTGTGTTAGCTACACATTATGTCAGAACAGTGCTTCTCAACTGGAGGTGAGTTTGCCTCCCAGGAGACATTTGGCAAGGTCTGGAGAAGTTTTGGGTTGTCACAACTGCTAGGAAGGAGTGCTACTGGCATCTAGCAGGTGGAGGTCAGAGGTGCTGCTGAATATCCTGTGGTGCCCAGGCCAGCCCTGCGCAGCAGACTCACCTGGCCCAACGTGTCAGTAGTGCTGAGGCCGAGAAACTGCCCTGAAGGTGCATTCTGCTCATTTGTATTCTGGGATCTTGGACTCTTCTGTGGTGGGTGGGGCCTCAGGCTGCCCACTGAACCCAGTATGCTTAGGGGCTCTTAAGGGACTATAGGGGAAAATGGCACTTCTTGAGTTCATAGGACCCTTCTCTGGCCCAGAGTGAGAAAGAGTACTTAATTTGCCTGTAGAAGTGTGTGTTTTTCTGGCTTAGCTCTTGGCGGTCCATTTATCTTTGCGGAAACCTGTCTGTTACATAACCTCAAACTTGACATGGAAGTCAGGTCAGCACTGACACAGTGGCATCAAAACAGAGGTCTGCTCACAGCTGAAATATTGTCCCTGAGGGTTTGTTTGGTAACGCTGACAGGGAGCAGGAGGAGGGGCAGGGGGAGGGGAGGGAGACTGTCAAGGGTGAGGCTGGAGTGAAGAAACACTGTGTGATGCCTGAATAGCTTCCTGTTGCTTCTTACTGTCTGGGACTCATGCCTGGGCAGGGTTCTGAGTAGGAAGGATTTTCTCCCCTATTTTGGTTAGTTGTTGCTATGAATAGACGGCTTTCATGTTCTAACAGTGACAGGTCTAAGGAGGACTGGTCTGGACCACAGTTGATCAAAGATCCTGGACTCTAACCCTATATATAGTTTGAATGTTTTGATAATGAGACTAAATGTGTATTTGTGTAATGAAAAACAAGGAGGCTTTTAAAAAAGACATGTACATTATGTGTTCATACACATCCCAAGAGGTGTCTCCTGATCCTGGAATCTCCATTTGGAAGGGTTTACCTCTCCTGGACTGTTGTAGAACAGTTTTCTCCTAAGAGGCTTGTAGATGTTTCTCCCCCTTCTTTTTATTTTCCCACTTTGTTGTTCTTAAGGATTGCATTCCCTTGTACTTGAATGCCCCTTAGTAATACCCAGCCTGCTTGTGGGAGGAATTGGAAGGTTCCTTTTCGCTGTTGCTTGTAGAAGAGGAAGCTGTGACTCCCTGCATAACTGGGACTACGACTTCAGGTTGCCAGACCATCTCCTCATCAGAAAGAGGGTATGAGAGGCGCAGTTCTGTCTGAGGGCGCATGTATTATTCCGTATTAGTTTGGGTTTCAAACAACTGAAAACTGAAAGCAGCCTGGCTCAAACATACTGCAGTCTATTTTTCTCACATGTTGAAAGTAGGCAGTATGGGGCTGGTAGGATGACTTCATAATCCTTCAGGGAGCCAGGTTCCTTCCTTCTGTTTTACTGCTCCGCTGTCCTCAGGATGTGACTCCTGGCTGCTGGGCCAGGATGGCTCCTCAAGCTCTAGTTGTCATGTCTGCATTGCAGCTGATGGGAAGGACAAAGAAAGGCCCATCCCACCCTTCAAAGATACTCCTTTAAGGTCTTATTTATGTGAAACTTTGCTTACATTTCTGGGGTAAGAACTTAGTTGCTTGGCCATGTCTGTCTGCAAGAAATGTCGACTTTATTTTGGGCAGCTGACTCCAGCTAAAATTTTTATTACTAAGGAAAGATGGAAGAACAGATATTAGAAGATATGTAGCCATCTTTGCCACAGAGAAACTTTGGGGATTTGTTTCTGCTTTGGGGTTAGGTCTGGATGTGCTATTTGAGTATTGTCAGCAACAAGCCCCTGGAGAACCTGGAAGACCCTCACATGGGTCCCACATTCATTGTTGCAGGTTTTCCAGCAAGGAAATGAGATTAAGGGAAGAGGGAAGGCTCAGAGGTTTTAATTGTGTTAGTTGAACCTGAGCTCCTGGCCTCCAAGCTCAGCCTGGTTGTCTTGTGTTTGAGCTGATAGTCTTTGGTGCTAGGTGAGGATGGGAGTTTGGGGAGGTCTGGAGGGGTTGGGATCAAATGGTGAAATTTTGTTTCTTAATTAGAATCACGAAAACATTCGAGGGACTTGGCTTCTGCTTGGTAGACTGTTCCGGGAGCTCTCTGTTCTCTGGCAGGGCTAAGAGTAGGGTGAAGCAAGCAACGTGCCTGGCGCCAGCATTTAAGTATGTACTGATTCTCAGGTTTGCCAGGTTGTCCTCTGACAGTGAGAGCCTCCTTAAATTTTGTCCTGTAGGCACCTTCCTCACCTTAGTCTACTCCTGGTCCTACTCTCTGGCTGCACATTGTTTTAAATTAAGTATTTTAATTTTTATTGAGAAAGAAGTATATGTGCATAGTAAATGAGTCAAAGTTTAAAAGGGTGTACAGTGGAGAAAGTCTCCTCCCTCTCAGAGCTTTAGTCCACCCCGCCTTCCTGCCTTCCCAGAAGCAACCACTGTGCCCATGCTCTTTTGTATCCTTCCAGCTGGTCTTTGAGAAGGGGCTCTGCAGGGACTTCCAGGAGGCGCTGCCTTCATTCATTCCTTCAGCACAAAGTCATTGATTCCCACTGTGTGCAGGGAGGACCAAGCCACGGGGCAGTTCGTAGCAGGAAGGAGCAGGGGAGAGGAACAGAAGCAAGAGGAGGGAGTGCTTGTCGGTGGGTTGAGAAGTGCCAGCTTCTCTGCCCTATCTTGCAGCGACATCTTGGTGCTACGAAACCAGAAGCACCATGAGCACAGCCAGGATGCTGTGAGACAGCCTCTTTCTCTGTGTGTATGTCCATCTTTCTCTCTTTTTATCCTCTTTGTCTCTGCCTCCTTGTCTTTGTCTCTTGTCTATTCTCTGCCTCTGTCTTCTGAGTATTTCTGCATCAGTCTTTTTTTCACAGGCTGCTCACTTTGCTTTTTTTTTGTCGTCCTGCTTCCTTCCTCTGCTTTCTTGTGGCTTTTGTTCCTCTGTTACAGGGGCTTGTGTGTGACTTCGACTTGCTGCGGCTTCTGACTCTGCTGTTGTTAGACAGGTCCAGTCTCTTGATTCCCGACTCCTTACCCTTGGGAGACATCATCAGATTGGCTCAGCTTGGGTCCGTTGTCTGGCTCCATCAGCCATAAGAGGGCAGGGGGAGCAATTCCCAAGAAGGGGCCTGGCAGGTACTTCAGAGTATGCTTACTGTACTGCACAGGGGCCTGTGGATTAGTGGTGGCTATTAACTAGGTTATCCTCATATTAGTTGATCTAGGATTAGCTCCACACAGCAAGCTTTGATTAGCAGGGCAGGTCCCCGCGAAGACCTGCCAGCAGTGTGCATTCCTCTGGCCTCTCCCTTCCCTCTTGGTCATTAATACTGTGTATGCCGCCCCCCCGCAACCCCCCCCATATGACTGACTAGTAAGCACCTGTGTCATTTCCCAGAGTACTGAGTGAAAGCTCTTAAAGTGATGTGGAGGCATCTCTGTGTTTATATCCACAGGCTGGCCCTAGGCTCTCCTCTTTGAGTGGAGGAATGTCCAACTTTCTTACAGTTGCCTTGCTCTAGGGGATCGGAGGTTAAGTGAAAATCATCACCATCTTGATTCCAACCAGGGTTCCTCAGTTCTTCTTTTTGCTTGGCAGTAAGCTTAAGAAAACAGTGTGCTTTGGTTTCCCCCTAAGAATGTGCGATCTCCTTGGGGAAGTATCACCCAAATGCCTGAGGGAGACACCTTCCTGAGACAGATGTCCATATGACCATAGCCAAGATACTAAGCTGTGCTGTGAAATGGGAATACTGTAGGGTTCAAGGAGAGAGAGCTCAGTGTGGGGCTGGCTGGTGTATTTGGGGAAGCTTTTACAGGGGAAGTGGGCGCTGAGCTGGACTTTCAAAGTGGGGTTGCTGTTGGCTATGGTAGGAGGAGGAGGGGAGGACATTTCTTTTACATGTATATCTGGCATCAGTAAGGAGAAAGTCTGCTTGAAGGAGAGTGAAAAATGGGCAGGAGTTGGTAGAGGTAGCCTGGAGAATGAGCCCAAAAGATTTTGTAGTAACGTGAGGTTCATGTGAAAGCTCTGTTTTTGGAGGCTAGCAGTAGTACTTAGAGCTGTCACTCTGGAGCCCCTCTGATACTGTTACTGTGTCCTCCCCATGGATCAGAGCGGTCCCTGTTTAGCAGGGGTAAGGTGGTGGGACCCTCAACACAGGGTCCATACATCACTGAGGTATATGAGGAGCTGGACATAAAGCCAGTGGTGCTGACACAAGCCCAGGGAACGCCCGAATGAGCCTACTTCTTCATGGACCTCACTGAGAGTTGGGAGGTTTGGATAGGAAGGCAAGTGGGGAGAGAACAGTGGGGTCCCTGTGAGCTTGGGAATTGTAATTAGCCTCTCTCAACCTCAGTTCCCTCATCTATAAAATGAAAATAGGAATGTCTATTTTGGGGTTGTGAGAATTAATTGAGAGGATGTATATGAAATTGTCAGGCACATGACAGGCTTTTTTTCCCCCACACTTACATGCAGAACATTGGCTCTCTAAATCCTAAGTTATCTGCCACCTGCATTCAAATTCACTTTATTTGTTGATAGGCCTCTCTTGTCCCCACTCTCTAATGTGGCCTTGGAGAGGTCTGCACCTCAAATGGTTTGCAACCTTGGGAGTCTGAGTGGGGAAGAGTGGGTGAAGTCCACCATTGCTGGGCCTGGGGGCAATTTCCAAATATGGTTCTGGCTGTCAGAATATGTGTTAATGTGTGCCTTTGTATCTTGTGATGAGAAGTTCATAGGAGTTCTTAGCCCTACACATGGGGGAATGTTCCCCCATTTGCCTGTTCTCCTGGTTCTCCTGGTCCATTGGCCCTTTGCCCTAGGCAGACAGGATAGAAATGATGTGCTTTGTAAAGAGAGGCTGAGCCCCCGTGCCCTCAGCTCAAGCCTGCCACTGATTTTATGGTTTTCTTCCTAGGTCTGCTGACATTTGTGAACTGTGCCTATGTCAAGTGGGGCACACGTGTGCAGGACACGTTCACTTACGCCAAGGTCCTAGCGCTCATTGCCATCATTGTCATGGGCCTTGTTAAACTGTGCCAGGGTAAGAAGGGCCCAAGGTGGGAAGGAGGGTGGGTGACTCTGGGAGTCCCCTGGATTCCCTGAGGAGGACGTGGGGACTCTGTTAGCTTGACTGATCACCCCTGTCTATGTACAGGCTAGATTGTGTCAGTGGGAGCAAGAACTCTGTTCTTGGGTTAGGCTGGCTTGGCCAACTGGACATGAGTTAGGTCCTCCTCTCAGAGCTGCTTTCCCTTCGTGGAGGAGGAGAGCATTGCAAGAAGCCAGCTGAGGGCCTAGGAGCTTTTGAAACCTGGGTTGTAATTAAGTCATAAAAGTGATAGGTGAGGATAGAGTGAGCCCTGCTCTGCCTCCTGCTTTTGGTCTGTGACTGCCAGGCAGTGAGTAGGAAGACTTGGCCTCCTTGAGAGGGGTGGGAGGTGTGTGGTGGGAAGATGGGGTCTGGAAATGAATGGTTATTTTGTAGCCTTTACCTTTCACCTGGACTTGCTCTTATTTAACAGTCCCTTCCAAAGTCAGCTCTCAGCAAAATATTAAGGTATGGGGAAGTTGGTGCTGACTTTCCTGCATATTGGCTTTAGAGAGCTTTTCATTCCCAGATCCGAGCTGATTGGCAGTGAGGGTAACTGGTCTCTCAAGATTCTCCTGACCCCTTAGAGAAGTCCTGAGGTGTCTTTTTCAAGGATGTCAATCATTAGACAATCCAGTTCTCTAGATCATCTGTCTCTAGATTTGGCTGTGTTTGCAATCACTTGGGGACCTGAGACTCCCATCTCATACTTACTGCAACTCCAATTGGTTTGGAATTGAAAAAGGTATTTTTTAAAGAAGTGGCCTGGGTGACTCTTAGGGATCTGGTCCAGCATCTTTGTGCAAGTGTGCCAAGTTAGCACCGCCGGCTATCTGGACGTTCCTGGAGTCTGTTTTCCCATGTCTTTGCTGCATACCCAGTCCTTTTTGCCACATTGAGGGATGAGTCTAGGCTTTCTGCAGGGAATGACAGCAGGCTTCCTTAGAAGTCTGGATCTTGTTTAAAACCTCCACTATGTCTAGAAGTTCTTCTGGACAGCTGGGTGCTGCTCCTTTTGTTTTCAAGTCGTGGTCTCTGGAGGCCTCCAAGGAGAATGACAGATATCTAGGCTGGCTCTCCAAGGGTGGAGGTGGCCCAGGCTTAGAGAGTTAAGATTCCAGTTTCTACATAGCCTGTGATTTCCTTCCCCACATAACCATAGCCACTGCAAGTATGCAACAGAATTCTCTTGGTGGGACTGAAAAACCTATTTGACAGGGAGGGTATAGCTCAAGTGGTAGAGCACATGCTTAGCATGCATGAGGTCCTGGGTTCAATCCCCAGTACATTCATTAAAGAAAAACAAACAAACAAACCTTACTACCTTCCCCCACCAAAAAAAAAATATATAAAACCTGTTTTTTTTTAAGGGGGAAGGGTATATAGCTCAAGTGGTACAGTGCATGCCCAGCACCCAAGAGGTTCCGGGTTCAATCCCTGGCACCTCCTCCAAGCGGAAATCAATGAAGAAACCTAATTACCTCCCCCTCAGAAAAATTTATTTGACCAAATTGTGTAGTGGTCTGGGGCAAGAGAGGTAGTTCCACAGGAAGATCTAGTTGTTAATGAAAAATGACTCCTTTATATGAAAAGGGTTCTTTCTAAAAATAGGAGGAAGAGCTGTGGCCTGCTGTGAGGTCACTTGCAGGAAATGGAAATCCACTGGGGCTTTGGAAAAGGTGTTATCACTTCAGAAGCCAGCCAGGAATGCCTTTGTTTTTCTGAGATTGTCTAGTTCTACTAAAGGAATATGAACTGTCCAGAGGGAGTGGGTGGAGTGGTAAAGTGCAGGGAGCTGGTGACTTGTTCTTTTGGTATTAAAATTTTTTTTTCCTTCTCACTGTCCTCTTGCTTTTCCCTTCTTTTCTTGACCCTCCTGCTTTCTCCTTTTTTTTTTTTCCTCCTTCCTTTCCTCTTTCTCACGGACCCTCCCTATCCTTTCCCTTCTCTTTATACCTTCCATCTCCCCTCTCCTTCTTCTTCGTCTTTCTTCTCTCTGCACCTCCTCCTGCCTTTGCCCCCACAGGACACTCTGAGCACTTTCAGGACGCCTTTGAGGGTTCCTCCTGGGACATGGGAGACCTCTCTCTCGCCCTCTACTCTGCCCTCTTCTCTTACTCAGGTTGGGACACCCTTAATTTTGTAACAGAAGAAATCAAAAATCCAGAAAGGTAAAGGTGGGATCATATTCTCACTCCCCAACTTGGCTGGAACTCCTGCTGATAGTGGGCACTCTTGCCCTCGTCTCTCCCGTCCTCACTTTGTCTCTCATCCCTTCTTCTTCCTACTCCCCCTTCTCCAGCTCTGAGGGATTAGGGGCTCAGATGGGAATGAGTGAAGGTGGGAAAGCCCCTGGCTCCTTGGCCTTGTGTTCATACTGGAGGATCCCAGAGTCGTCCCTCGAGGAGAGGGTCGCCAGTGGGCAGCAGCTGAGCCAGCTGGGGATAAGATGTTAAGCCCTTGCACTCTGGTGCTGACACTGAAGCCTGAGGAGCCAGAAGCTTATTCTGGGCAGCCTGGTTCCCAGCCTGGCCTCCAGTTCCTAGAGGACACTGTTCCTCCTTCAGTGGGACCCAGTGGTCCCACAGGGGCGAGGATCAAGTATTGATTATGAGCCATCTTCACAGAGAAGTCTCTCTCTCTCTCTCTTTCAGTAGAAAGAGCCCAGGGGTGTGGGATGCATACCTCCCTTAGGCCATGTGGGGAAGAGGAGTCAGCCTCAAAGACCCAGAGGCCAAGGAACTATTAAATGTCAAAAAAATCCCTAAGTGAAGTTTAACCCCCAAGGAGAGGTGGGTGCCAGGTAGTCCTAACTCACTTGTCCTGACAGAAATTTGCCCCTGGCCATTGGGATTTCTATGCCAATTGTGACTCTCATCTACATCCTGACCAACGTGGCCTATTACACAGTGCTGAGCATTTCAGATGTCCTTGGCAGTGATGCTGTAGCCGTGGTGAGTCTCTTGGGATCCCAATTTGCTCGTCATCTTGTGTTACTGAGTGGCTCGACCTCATCACTCAGCTCTGCAGGGCGAATTGATGGGTCTAAGCCAGGGGTGGGCTGCTCAGCAGTGACTGCGTTTGTCCGGAGAGTGTAGATGCAGGAGGCTGTGGAGACCCTGTCCAGTGCTGAGTGCCCCTCTGTGCTCTTCCCCCAGACATTTGCTGACCGGACATTTGGCATGTTCAGCTGGACCATTCCCATTGCTGTTGCCCTGTCCTGCTTTGGGGGCCTCAACGCGTCTGTCTTTGCTTCATCAAGGTACTGTGTCTCTGCTTCACCAATAACAGACTGAAGTGTTTAACTCTCTGAAGCACTAGGTGAATCCATGGGAGCTCTTCTTTCCCTTCTCCCTCTTTTGGACGTGCAGGGTGTGTATGTGTGCACAGGCATGTGTGCATGTGTGCATGTGTGCGCTTGCCTTTGTGCAAACGTGTGCTGGTAGCTCATGTTTGCATCTGAGGTAAGGACAGGATGGTAAGACGCAGAGGGAAGGAAGGCAGTAGCCTAAAGTAGCGATCCTGTCAGGGACCAGACTCGAGGCTCCTTGTGGGTTATGCTGCAGCCCCGGGGTTCATTCCTATAGTAAATAGTTGTTGAGCACATGCTGTGTATCAGGTACTGGGGACAGGACGACTCTGCCCCTCATGTCACAGGAAACACTGATGCTGACGGGTAGGCTCCTGCTCTTTTCTCTGCACAGAAGCTTACCTGTAAGAGCACTGCCCTTCCTGTTGTTTCAGAGAGAGGACCAGTTTCTACCTTTTCAGGCTGATTCTGCTACCTGGTTCCAGGATTCTGGCACTCCCTCTCTTCTTCAGCATTTTGCTTCATCACTTGACCCTTCTCTTTGATGGACGTTTCAGTAACACCAGCTCTGCACAAGCTTCTCTCATCTCTACTTGCAGAAGTCACAGAATAGCATTTCTCATCTCCCTTCTTCCTTACTGGATATACTGCTCAAGGGAATGGTTTGTGTTTTGATAGTCATTCATTTTTCTACACATAGGTAGGCTTCTACTACCAAAAAAGTGTTCTTATCAAGGGTACCAGTGACCTCCTGCTTTTAGTCCTTATCCTTCTGTACCCCCAAAGCAAGAGATGTTTACCACCTTCTCCTTCTGAAACTATTTCAGTGGCTTCTGTGACACTCTGATATCTGAGAGGAAGGCTTCTTTCCTGATTTCTCTTGCACACACCCTATAAATGTTGCTGTCCCCAGGGCCAGGGATATTATAGGCATTCAATAAATGTTTGCCACATGAACAGATAGGAGGACAAATTAATGAAAGAAATGGTTTTGTCCTTTTCTTTCTTCTTACCAATTTTGACACCCTGGTCCATGAACTTGGGGCCTCCCTGGGGCGACCAGAGTAATAGAAAGATCAAGGCATTATAAAAGAAAATGGTGTCATCTTCCGTCACTGCAGCCTGGTGTGGCCAGCGTTGCACCCCATGTGGCTCTTCACAAGTTGCCCCACCCAAAGATGATATTTCCCATAGCTTCACCCTTGTTGAGGCTCAAGACATCCTAATTGGCTCTGCTTATTGTCCCAAAATAGATAATAGGTACCTTCTAACCTTCCTCAGGTATCTTCTGGCATTGACAGGATAGGGGCGGGGATGGGGGACTCAGAGCACATAGAGGAGACTGCAGTAACGTCAAGATGATGCACAATTATTTCTGCCCGTGTTACCTTCTTCACTTCTCCTCTATTACCCATGCCACTGTCATTGGCTTTGTCTAGACACCTTGTCTCACCTACACATTATCCTCTTGCAGCATCCCCTCTACCATATTTCTTCTCTATCTAGTACAGGTTATTAACCTTGTAAGCCAACTCCAACATCTTGCCCTATAACACCCTTCCAGATGATACCATCAGCTCCTATGGCTCCACCTGGAAGGCCCATAAGTATCTCAAACTTAACACACAACCCAAATGTGCTTTGTCTCCAATTATGATGTTGTGGTCCATGAATCCTCCTTACCTGGCCTCTTGACCTCGATTTTTCCCTTGGTGCCCACCTATATCTCCCAGCTCAGTGTACATATGCACACAGATCACTAGATTTGAATGAGGTTTTCAGATCTGTCATTTGTTTCCTCCTTAGCCAGGGCATCCACCCTCATTCAGGTCTCCTTTCTTATGGGACTGTTGTCATGGATGACCTTGTCTGGCCTTCCCTCATACCCTAGCCTCTGCCTGCTTTAGTCATGATGTCGCCCGAGTCTGTGTCACATCTGGTTCAGAGCCACAGCTGCCTCTCAGTGTTTGTCAGATGCCACAGTGTGGCCTCACAAGCAGGTTCTTCCCAGCACTCCTCACACAACTTAGCCTGGGACTACAGGCATTCTAGCAGCAACCTTCAAAGAAGCTACCCTCTTTCATGCCTCCAAGCCTCTTTTGCCTTTGCTCATGCTGTTTCCACACCTAGCACTCATCTGGAAAACCCTACTCTTCTTCCCACCCCAGATGTGGTCATCTCTTGTGAAGCTTTTTGTTCCCCCAGCCCACCCCCAAGCCTGGTGAGTGCTGTGTGCTCCATGTTGCAGCTGACTACCCTGGGTGGTGGTTCATTTCTCCGCTGCTGTTTCCCAGTCAGGAGGGCTCTGTGGGAGCAGAGAGGAAGCCTGGGTTGTCTCGTTGACCTCAGGCTTAACCTGGCCTTTCGTTTATCAGGAGCTCAGAGAGGGTGTATGGAGGGCACAATTAGAAGTCTGGCTGCACTTTAAAAAGCCATTATGTTAAGCAGGAAATTTGTGGGGCAGAGTGGGGATCCCCTGGAGGAGTGGATTGGGGTCCTGGTGGGTGGTGGCAGGGTGAGACATCCATTGGGTGATGGTGGGTTGCACAGCTGAGAGCTGGGGGTGCGGGTGGGACAGTGGGGTCATGCATTCTTGGGTAATGTGGAGATATCTGTGGGTAAAGCAGGGGTAGGTTGGCCTAGTCATGCATAGAGAATGTAGGATGTTCCTGAGAGATGCCCCTCATTTTTTCTGGAGCTGAGGCTAGTTTGTCTGCGTGAGGAGTGTCGCTGCATGCTGAGTACAGGGATCCTCCTGACACATTTCTTGTGCTTCCAGGTTGTTCTTTGTGGGCTCCCGTGAGGGCCACCTCCCAGACCTTCTGTCCATGATCCACATCGAGCGTTTTACACCCATCCCTGCTTTATTGTTCAACGTAAGCTCTGCTGGGGAGTGTGGGGATTGGATGTAGCTGTGTGGTACTCATGCTGATTTTATGAGAAAACTGCTTCAGGGGAGGAATTCTCGTTTCTTGGGATACTTCCCAAGCCTCACAGTGTTTCTAATTCTTTCTTAAAATTTTTTTTATAATGTAAAAGTAAAACATAGTCATATTAGAGAAGCAGATGCTACAAAAGAACATAAAAATGAATTTGTAAGCTTTATCTATCTTTTCTGTCAGTGGCTTTTTCCCTCCTTCTCCTAGCTCCTTTTTTTTTTTTTTTAATTTCACCAGCTACCCTAGGGGCCTCTATTCATATCATAAACATCATGCATTTATATTTAGTAGATGGCATTAAAGTGTTTTATTCCAACAAATCAGTAAATTATGAAGTATTCTGAAACATGGAGGGAGTCCTGAAGAAGGACCGCTATTTTCTCATTTGCACTGAGGCATTATATATGTAAAGGTTAATGGGGACCCTGAGAAAGGCCTTACTCCAAGATTTAAAAAACAGTTCATTTTAAAACTGAAAAAGGAAAAACAAGAACAAACAAAAAAACCAGTTCTTTTTTCCTTTTTGTCATTTAGTTCTTTTATGGTTTCATTACTTAATTTTAAATTTTGGATTCATCTGGAGGGGGAGGGCATAGCTCAAGTGGTAGAGTGTATGCTGAGCATGCAGGAGGTCTTGCATTCAATCCCTGGCACCTCCAAGAATAAATAATTAAACAAACCTAATTACTTCACCCACCCCCCATTTTTTTTAATTCATCTGGAATTTATATTTTATTTTATGGAGCAAGGTAGGGATTCACTTAATTTTTTTCTCAAATAGCTAGCCAGCTATACCAATGTTATTGATTGAATAGTCCATTTTCCATGGTTTTCTAATTTTTAATTATATAAAAATAGCTAATTTTTTAGGGTGCTTCATTATGTGCCAAATACAGTTATTTGCCCCTTGAATGTATCATTACCTCAACTCATCCTTCTATCAGCACCAAGCTTCCTTATTTAGCTTTACACTGAATATTTGAAAGCTAAAGAGGGTCTGAGGGTACTTTTTTAGTTCCCCTCATCCCCCTGGAATCTCCCTGACAATTCTCACCTGTTTGTTTATGAACTTGGTATCATTTTGTCAAAATAACAAAAAATCCTCTCAATATTTTGATTGGGATAGCACTGCATTTATAAATTTAGGGAGATCTGATGTCTTTTAAATTAATCACATTCCACCGCACTTTTTTCCTTTCAGTGCAGGGTTCCTTTTCTCTCTCCAGAATGGGCTCTTTTTGTTTTAAATCCTTTGTTGATAATCTGGGTAAAAAGATAGAAGGAACTCCATATTCTGAAAGTTTAAGCAAATCTAACCTTGTCCTAGGACTCTACTCCTTATCTCTGTCTTCTAGGATTCTTTTGTTCCAGGGGGCAAATTCCACCATACTTTTCTCCAGGGATGTGGATCCATTTTGCTAATCTGCATTTCTAAGGCCCCAGAATGGGAGATAGTTCTGGAGGCATTTCTTCCATTAGTGTGCGAGGTAGTTGGGACCAAAGCATAAGTCTCCCAAGGGCCCAGCGGGATTCATGTTGTGGTTGGTGCATTGCGGTGAGGAGGGCCTCACTGTCTGCCATCAGAAGGGGTTAGGAGTCTGGCTTGCTCCTGAAGTGCTTGAAGAAAGAAGGGGGGGGCATTGAATGTAGGAAGGGCCCCCAACAGAAGTGGGAGATGCCACCTTGAAGGCTAATGTGGAGAATGGACCTACCTGATGCCAAACGGTCACTGAAAATAACTGGAGGTAATCCGGCTAAATCAGCGGTCCAAAGACCTGGTGCTGACTGCTGGATGGTGGAGTCTCCTGGATGGCCTTGTTGGTGATGATAAGGATTCCTCCTCCCCAACCATTCCCCCTCTAGTGCACCATGACACTCATCTACCTCACTGTGGAGGATGTCTTCCTGCTCATCAACTACTTCAGCTTCAGCTACTGGTTCTTTGTGGGCCTGTCTGTCGCTGGACAGCTCTACCTTCGCTGGAAGGAGCCCGAACGGCCCCGTCCTCTCAAGGTCAGTGGCTCTGGGAAAACTTGGGGGGCGGGCCATCTCAAGGAGCCTTCTTTCCCATACCCTATTCTTCTGTTCCCCCATCCCAGTTTACCTAATAGCTCATCTCCCTTCCTTTCAGCTGAGCCTGTTTTTTCCCGTCATGTTCTGCATATGCTCCGTGTTTCTGGTGATTGTGCCCCTCTTCAGTGATACCATCAATTCTTTCATTGGCATTGGGATTGCCCTCTCAGGGGTCCCTGTGTACTTCCTAGGTGTTTATCTGCCAGAGTCCCGGAGGCCACTCTTTATTCGGAATGTCCTGGGTAAGCTTCTCTTTGCCCATCACTCACTGGCTGTGTGTTTGAGTATGTGTGTACAAAGATGCATGCACAGGTGGGTGTGCTCACGGCTTGCAGCTTCCTCCATACTAGTGGCACACTGGAGGCCACGAGAACCTGGCTGCCCAACTGGACGTCTTCTTTTGATCTTGACATGATCACTTTAATTCTAACTTTAGAGTCCTATTTTGGGGGTAAAACCCTCCTGAAAGTGCAGTCCACGCGGGAAGATGCAGAGTCACACATTAGACTCTGGTTGGGCATGGGAAAGGACAATGAAGTTTGTTGTGGGTGAGGGGCAAAGCCTGGCACAGGGTAACCAAGGGACAGGTGGGGAGGGAGCTACGTGCTTTTAATCAGCCTTGTGGTGTTTTAGTTTGGGGCTGTAGCTAAATGTCAGTGTGCTAAATTCTGTTTTCTATTTTCATTTAGCTGCTATCACCAAAGTCACCCAGAAGCTTTGCTTTTGCGTCCTGACTGAGCTAGATGTAGCTGAAGAGAGAAAGGTTGAAAGGAAAACTGAGTAGAGGCCAGAGGTGACATCCCCTGAGGCCTGGAAGGCTGCTACCTGTGGCCACAGCTACCAAAGTCCGGATGAAAAGACTGTAGGCCCAACCCTCTTGTGCTAAAGGGGGCTGCTGGCCCACATTATGGAAGGGAGCTCAGGGCTGATGGCCTTCTCAGGTGGTCTCTTGTTGGTAAGCTATGGGAGGAGTCTCAGGGTCTGGGGCCAGTCTGAAGGTGGGGACTTCAGATGGTGATGGGAGAGGGCTTGGGTAGCAGGGGAATGATTTAGTTTTGTTCCTGGTGAGTAGGTGCAGCCCTTACACTTACTTGGTGCCGCATTGGAGGAAGAGAGTGCTAGGTTAGTAGCTGTGGCTGGTGGTTTCTGATTCTGTTATTTGTTTGAATCAGGAGTCTCTACAAAGGGGCTGCTTTATGGGAAGTTTTCCTCTGACCAGGTTGAAGCACCTGACTACAGAGCCTGAAAAGCTCTACCTAAAATCTTTCCCTGGGGAGAGGTTGTATTCCATTATTTATTGATACTAATTAATCTGGAACATCAATTCTAGCAAATCATTGGTGTTCATTCATCTACAGGATGCAACAGACTGACTGTATAAAAACTCCAAGTACCCCAAACTGAATCCCTCTGCCCTTAGAGGTGTCTATGTGGTGGCAAGCCAGACTCTGACCACAGATCTTTGGCTCAGTTTTAGCATAATCTCCTGTTGAGTCTCACGGGCAGTGGTGAACTTCAAAGACTTTTTCACTCATGTACCGAAAGATTTCTTACTCATGTGCCAACTACACTTTAGTGTATAGACAGGCCACATGTTACAAGCACCTGGCTCAAGTTCAGCAATGACAACAAATCTGAGTCAGAAGTCTGGTAATACTGCTACTTTAAGGATAATTATTTTACTTGAGACCTTAGGTCTTTGTTCTAGTTGACAAAAAACAAACCTCCAGGTTTATGGTATGAACTCTAATAAGAGGACATAAACTTCTGGAATTCAGGTGTATCACTTGAATTCTTTCAGCTGTCAATGACTTAGAGAACTTCTCCTGGACCCAAGCCAACAAGTAGCTTGTTCCTCTCTGTAAGGGCCGGTGTGACGGGCTGCTGTGCAGACCCACACAAGCCCACCTTGGTGCTAGAAGTGGTCACTTTTTTCTGAAAACCTCACACCAGGCTGCATCCTCCTCCTCCTCTTCTGTCCCTGACACCAGGCTTTGTTTACACTCTGAGCCACCTTGGTGTGGATCACTGGGACAATGTACTCCTCTCCTGCCTGCCTCCCCTTGGCTGAGGTGTGATGGGGCTGCAGTCTCAGGAGGAGCTTGGTACCTGTGGGGACTTCTATTTTCTCTCTGTGGAGATCAGTGAAGACTTTGGGAATAAGGCTACTCCAGCCTCCACCAGGCTCTTCAGCAGACTATGATCAGAAGCAGCTAATTCTGGTGCTCAGGCTGTGCTTGAGCACCCAAGTTGGGCCAGAACAGCAGGTTTGGCCTAGTGGATGTTCCTTCGTGGGCGGCATGGCTGTACTGGATTGGACAACTGTCCTGTGATGCTCCCAGACACGGTCATCCTGGACCCAGAACTTGCTGGCTTGGCATGCCCTGTGGACTTACTGTCCTTAGGTTTTAAAACTGATCAATGGTAAAGACAAGAACTATGAGGCAATCTACCTTTCTGACCATTCTTCACCAAACTAGACCCAACTGCAGACATGGGAGTAACCTTGGTTAAACTTATTCAATAAATGCAATTTAGGGGAGCATGCTCAGTTGCCTTTGGTTCAGGAAATGCATCTGTGAGAACATGGGATACATTCCTGCTGTCATGGGTTGGGGATTTGCCTGACAACAGGGAGTCTTATGGAAAGGCTGATTTGCCCAGACTATGTAAACATGACTCCTGTCTGAGCCAAGCTGGCACCTATCCCAGGAATCCTCTGGAGCTAATCCTTCAAGCAGCGTGTGCTTGCCTCGAGGATCACTGACCCAGGCTCTGGCTTTCCGCCTTGAAGTAAATGACCGCTAATCTCAGGAACTTTCTGCCTCCCAGTGACTCCTGGGGGAAGCAAGGGACCTCGCACCCCAGGTGCCCTAGTACTTGCTTAGTGAGCCGTGTCCTCCTCCTCATTACTGGACAGTTAACTGCATTCTTCCCCTCTGTGCTGCATACAGACTTCTCCTGGGAACCCTTCTGAGGGAGGGAAGCCAGCACTCGAGCTTTGTAGTGGAATTAATTTCCTCCAGGTCTTTGTTGTTCATCTCCTTGAATCCTTCTCCTGGTGAGTTAATCCCCTTTGTAGTGGGTACAGTTTGTGAAGCTGTCAGACCTTTCATGTTGGCAAACCTTAACGAGTACATAAATAGCAGTGAGCACATTATAATGGCAGAATGGTTTCCAACCCTTCATTTCTATGCCTACAGGAGACTGAGATGACCAGTATTAGGCATGTAAGTTGTCACCTGTTACTTGCAGCACTGAATTGCACCTTTGTAGATAGTTCGGATGGGAAGCCAAGTCTGCTGGTTTTATAATTGCAGTAATAGGCCTGAGTATACATACACACAGAATTTAGTCACTTTGGGAGATTTATCAACCCACATAGATAGGAATATATAGGTAAAGATGTACAAAGAGTACACTGTGAAATAGGCGGAGGTAGGATAGAAGAATAGAGATACTTATGAAATCTTAGAATTTGCAGGAAGACAGCTCCCTGAGTAATTGACTTTCCCACGTGATAGCAAGTCTGCTACAGGGCAATAGGGCACACTTGCATCAAACATTCTGTGTATTGTTTTCCAAGACCTGCACTGTCCAATATGGTAGCTACTAGCCATATGTAGCTACTTAAGTTAAAATTTAAATTCACTTCCTCAGTTGTACCAATCACAAGTGCTCAAGAACCGTATGTGGCTAAATGGCTACTACTGCACAGTGAAGATACAGAACATATTTGTCACTGTAGAATAAATACCAACTCAGTCAGCGTTAAGCATGCGTGCTTTGGAAAGGGGTAGAGACAGAGTCTGCTTGTAAGAGATACCAGTGCTGGTAACAAAACTGATCCCATTGATGATAGTTTATTTTTGGTGAGTACTGTGAATAAACATTTCTCAATGGACAGCCAAGTTTAGAATGTGCTTTACTTTTCCTCATTTGCCTTTAAGTCTTTAGTGTCTGAAACTTACTAACCACCTCCCACCCCCCGGCAGTGGGAAGGAGCAGGGAGGTGCAGGATAGTAGGAAAACATGTAAGATACTCAGATTTTAAAGGCAGCAGATTCTATTTCCTTTCTTAATGGCCATTACCATTCAGTCCGTGCTGCTACAAAGGACCCACTGTAACCCTTCTGCATTCCCTCTACCAAAAGAAATAGGCGCTTACTAGAAGCACGTGGCCTGGGAAAGCCAAGGCTCTGTGCTGATAAAATGGGGAGCTCTTCCACTTACCGGTAGGAGAATGGGAATGCCAGGAAAATGCTTGGGTGAGTGAGCTGCATTTTCACAGCATTCCCTCCACTCCCTATCCCCAACTGTAGAGTCACTTTTGAACAAAACAAAGGGGCCCTACAGTTAGTAGAAAAGATGCACTCCTTTAGCGCAAGTTTTCACCATGGTGGAACAGTGCTTTTGGGTATGCTTTTTCCTTCCACATGTTAAACTAGGGAACCTGAGAGGATGTTACTAGGGTGGCTGACACTGCACTCACAAAACCCTCAGGGGCTTGTGGTAGAACCTCATGGATATCACAGGATCATCAGTCTGAATCCAGGTCATGGGGGCTGTCGTAGCCAAACTCCTTCTGCACATCCAGAGGGTATTTGCTGCATATCTGTGGTCTACTGTGGTCTCTTTCTTCTTCACTGAGGCTGCTGTATTCATCAGAGCCTAGAATGAGATAACAGGAATAGGCCCTTAATTGTATGGTTTTCTAGATGACCACAAAAGCCTTTTCCCTTCTCAAAAGACTGTTTTTGTTTTTGGTTTTTTTGGTCCCTATTATTATAAAATACTTGCTCCATAAGTAAAATTCAGACTATAGAACAATTTTTTTTAAAAAGCAGTAAAATTCCTACCGTGTACACTAAGTTCTTTAACATTGGAGGGTTTTGTCATTTCTCCCCTAAGTACAGGATTTTTTTTGGTTATAACAGTTGTATTGTAAATATAATTCTGTACCTTGCCTTTTTCCTTTTAACGTATCATAGCATTTCCCCAATAGAATATTTCATAGTCTGATTAACTGTTGCTCCATTATCAAACACCAAGATATTGTAGAAACTGTGATGCCATGATACCATGTTTGTGTTGTACCTTTCTTAAAACACCTGTAAATGCAGCAATTCCTAGATTTGTGAAAACCCTGGGTCTACTCCTACTGGCAAATCTCTACAACACTTTATTCAAAGCATAAGGGAAAGGGATAATTGCTAGGCAATAACAGAACAAAGGATTTGAACCCAGGTCTGACTGACATTATACTTCCAGCAGCCCCCCTGGAAACAGTGGTCCTTGTATCTCCTACAGCTGCAACAGTTTGTGTTTGAGATGGTGAAGCTCAAATGGTAGAGAAGGAAAGCCAGTAAACTGTCAACTGTGCTCACACCTCAGTCCTAGATCCCACCAGTCCCTCCCCATCCAGGGCTGCTACCTACCTCTGGAATCTTCATCTTCGTCACTGTTCTCCTCCTCTGGGTACTCATTCCGCCAGTTATTCTCACTGTTCTCATCATCTTCATCTTCATAAATGTCCTCTGGTTGCTGGTCATCATTCACCTGCACATCTCAATATAAACATGAGTATAAGTCAAAACCTCTAAGGTTATGCTCTGGGGGAAGCTATTAACAGACTGATTTGGAGAGATGGCATTTAAGGGTGCTGTGTGAAAAAGAGAAAACCTAGGAATTAAGTTTGCTAGAGGCTATAGTAACCTTAGGCTATGAGAGGGACATAATAGCCTTACTCTATTCAGAGTCCAGCTCCAAGAATCACATTCCTGACCAGATAGTTTGAACTCCACCAGAAGGGAACACACCAGGGTGGGGAGGAGACATAGCTCTGAGCAGGTGATGACGGTGATCTTCAAACTTCTGAAAGTCAGCCAGGTAGGAGAGGGATTACATGGATTACAGGGGATACCAAAGGTTGGAACCAAAACCTAAGTGTGAAGGATGCAGAAAGGCAGGAGGGGGGCCGTGCAATGGCCCAAGGTGGGTACATGACTGTAAGACCATGCTTATAGTGCAGGTGTGGGATAGATGCTTCTCTCTCAATAAGAGCATGACAGGTACCACCTTAACTTTTCTCATTAATCATTTTAGAATTTAAGAATAACGTCAGGGTGTTAGCTATCTTAATTCAAGGTTTTCCACCTTTTAAGATACAATTAAAAAAAAACCAAACTTTTGTTCTCACTCATGTTGCCCTCGTACATTTTTCCTTCCTGAGGGTAGGTACATACAGTATCCTTCAATATCCATGGGAGACTGATTCCACGACTCCAGGACCCCCCTGAGGATACCAAAATCTGCAGATGCTCAAGTCCCTTACACAAAATGGCTCAGTATTTGCATATAAGCTATGCACATCACAGGTATCCCATATACTTTAAATCATCTCTAGATTATGTGTAGTATCTAATACCATGTAAATACTATGTAAATAGTTGCTAGTGTGCAGCATATTCAATTTTTTGCTTTTTGGAACTTTCTGGAACCCCCCCCCGATATTTTCCACCTGTGGTTTGTTGAATCTGCAGATGTGGAGCCCATGGAAGCTGCAGACACGGAGGACCAACTGTATAAAATGAATTTAGGCTGCCTCATGCCCCCTGTCCTCATGGGCCTCCTTACCAACTCCCATTCCTGGCTGTAAGGCTGCACGGAGAGGATATTCTCAATCCATCCTGGAGTGGCCTTGTCCAAATAGTAAATGTCATATACATAGTCGTCCTTCTGTTCCTCCTGGTGCCCGACTACTGCTCCTCCTTCAGATATAGTTAACTGCTCACGGATCAACTCTACAGAATTGCAGAGGATCACATCTGGGTCACATGTCTGTAAAGAGAAGAGAAGATGATATATGCATAACCTAAAACATGGATGTTCCAAGAGAATGAACCTAAGCTGGGTGAAGGGAACCTCCCTATAGTTCTCTATGTTGAATCCAAGATTCTTAACTCCATGGCCTACTAGTCTCTTCTCAGCTATGAAATTTAAAAAATCAAGTCTATAAAACTAAGTGTAGTACTAAGAATACTAAGTGTAGTATTCTTTTACAATAGGAGCCTACAAGATAGCTTCCTGCTCTTTGGTGCTTGGCTGACACAAGAGAGCACATGAGAAAACTGGCTTGAGGACTGGGGGAAGAGTCTCCTAGAGTATCCCAGCTCTGCTTCTGCAGGTCTTTTCTGAGTTCCTTTGGTATGATGTTCTCCCCTCGGGAATCCACAGGCCTACAGCAGCACCTTTATAGTTGACCCCCAAACAGGTCTGCATTGTGTGTGGCCTCCTATAGAGGCCTAAGGGTGATTCCTGGACCTTGGTGACTACTGCCAGCCATCACCTACCACCTGGCTTGCCGACACTGACATCCTGCTTTCATCACAAACCAGGAGTGAACTTCCCTATAATCCTTTTTCTGGTACAAAAGTTTGAGATGGATTGCTCCAGAATAGAACTTGCCCAGGTGTGATGCACTCCAATGGCAAGAGGCTATATTAACCAGGGTAGCACAGGTCAATGTGGAAACCAGAGGGATATGCTACAAGTTACTCATCTTGACAGGTTCATCACTGGGAAGCTGTGCAGATGAAATCAGACACCATTCATATGTAAGAGGGGTGTCTAATGGTCAAGGCAAATAAAAGACCAAATGTTCTCATTACTCACAGGCTAAGGGAATTAATTCCTTGCTCCAAAGCCAAAAGGAACTAGAGATGTCAGTTTTTGCGAAGACTCCTGACCAACTTCAAAGCTGTTTACAAGAAAAGTTCTGGCACCAACTCATAAGCCCCCAACACTCATTTCAAAAAATTATTCAGCCATTAAAATATTTAAAAAGACTAGCAATACAGAAAAACACTAGACATAGAATTTTACACTCAGAAGGAAATAAACCAATCTAATTCCAGTTATCTTTGGGATGGGGGTAATATGGGTACTTTTTTCCCCCTTTATTTTTTATTTTGCTGTATTTTTTCAAATCTCCTATAATGAACATATAGTTTTCATAAAAGAAAAATTATTTTTAAGTCTATGTGGATGCTTACCTATATTTTCAGCTATGCTACATATAGCATTTTCTACTGTTAAACATATGTAAGTATTTTCCCATCATGCCAGTCTCCATGGTTATCAATTTAATGGTCCAAACAGTTGTACGTGTCAATTTCTCAGACATAATTTTTAGCCACCATATACAACACTGCAATGAATGTGTTATTTCTTGTATTTGAAAAATGGGGATAAAAGTACCTACCTCATAGGGTTTTTATGAGGATAAAATGAGCTATAAGTAATAGAAAATATAACAAGTACCTAGCACAGTATTTGACAGGTAAATCTTAAAAACTTAGTAAATCGACAGTAGCTTTTCTTAATACCATAGCTGTTTGCTTCTGTTTAATTATTTCCATAGGATAAATCCTGGGGGTGAGATTACTGCATAAGATGAACTGAACTTTTCCACTGTAATTTTTCAGGTTTCTTATCAAATAGTACTTTGTTTAAAACTTAGATGTCAATTTAAGAAGCTCCCTGTAATGTGGCATAAAAACGCTCTCTCTAATTTTAAAGTTTCTTTAGATTTCTGGATGGCTTTAGAGTCCAAACAACAAAAGTTTAAAAATAGGCCTCAATCTATTTTTAGGGTTCCTAATATTACTGTAAAGCCCTGCTGTTTTCCCAAAGGCTTCCATCAATTTTAAGCACTACAATCATGTACAATTTTCATCACAGCCTTGCCAGCAGTGCTATCAACAACCTTTTTCCTGAGAGCCTAGTAGACATAAAACCTCAAGTTTGCTTTCAGCTAAAATTTATGTTTTTTATAATTAATCTGTATAAACATTTTTGATGTGTTTGCAGTTTGTATTGCATTGTTGGGAAAATTTGTCCTTATATCCTTTCTAGCTTATCTACTAGTTTTTCTTGTATGAATTATTGAGTTATTTGAGTTGATTCTACTGAACACTGGTTACTTTAAAAATGTGTAACTCATGAAGCAGTCTGTAATTAGTTTTGATAAAAGAGGTGGCTATGGACATCATGCCCAAATTATTGTCCAGGTATACTAGCACCATGATTAAATATTTTTTGCTTGATATATTTTGAATAAAAATTTCATTTTTTTTAAACTTCAAAAACTTAGAAGGAGTGACATCTGAAAAATGTTTATCAAGATGGAGCATATTTTAGGTTGAGAATTTTCTATTTCATCTTACTTTTTTTTTTGAAAGTGAGGTAAAAAACTTACTAAATGTAACTAGTAGAAAGTAACACTGAATTAAATGTGAGAAGACTTGCATTCTAGTCCTACATCTGCCTCAAATTTGGTATGCTACTCTGGACTAGTGCTTTAAACTCCCTTTAATGAGTCTTTCCATCTCCTTTATCTTTATCTTGCTCAAAACCCCGAGTGATTTCATCTCAGGGTGAAAGGCAGTGTGTCCTTGCAAGTACCTACTTGAAAGTGTCTAACAAGCATCTTCTTCCCAAATTCGTTACTATCCCCCCCCATCTCATTGGGCTCCAGGCACACTGACCTAGAAAACACCAAATTGGGCTTCAGGGCTTCTGCACTTACATGTCCTTGGTCTGGAATCCTTCTCCCCAGGATACCCCTAGTGCTCTGCCACTCACCTCCTTCGAACTTTCACTCAAGGGAAAGTGACACTGAAAGCTTTAACTCCCACTCCCCCTTACATCCCCTATCACCATCCGGCATTGAATTTGATGTTTCTCTTCTCTGAATGTTAGGTCCTCACTGCTGTAGCCACAGAACTTAAGAACAATGTCTGGCATATAGCAGGCACTGAGTAAAAATACTTGTTGAGTGGATAACCTAACCTGTAAAACGAGATTATCAAGCTGGATGAATCATCCATCTGTAAAGCGAAGCCATGTCAGTCCTCTCTAACTCTGTGCAGACTTTGCGCACTATCTGTCCGGAGAAGCCCAGCGCTCGACTCAGGGCGTGTACTCACTTTGTAGGAGACCGCGGCGGCGGGCTCTGGGTCTCCTTCCTCGTGTACCAGGTCCAATAGTTGGAAGCCTGCATCCACGGCAGCCTCTGGGTTTCTCGGTGCGTCCTCGGACTCCAAGCCGCCAGAAGGAATCCCCGAGGATCGGCGGCTGGAAACCACCCTGTAGCGACCCTCCTGCTGGAACTCCCGAGCCGACGCGCGGAGATTATGGCGGATACGTTGCTGGCTGCCCAGGGACGGGCGCAGAGCAGCCCGCACAAGCGGCTGGACGGGCTCCTCCTGGGAGAGGAGAACCAGGGGTTCGTGAAGGGGGTCAAGGATAACACTTCACTCCAGCTGCGCCCTAAGATCCCCTTTACATCGGCTCCCTCCCGGCCCAATACCTGGGAGCGCACAGTAGCCACCAACTGGAAGACATTGTTTTCCGCTGCTCTCGCCAGACCCTCTAGGGGTGTCTCCTGGGTTCCCGACTCATCTGCGCAGGAGCGGAGGCGTTTACAAGCGAGGACGAGCGCCTCAGCGGGCTCCGCGCTGCGCTTTCGCTTCACGCGGAGCACAGCAGCCCCGCGGGTCTCCATAGCGGCTGTCGAGGAGCACTGTGGGAACGCGCGGGGTGCGACGGAAGAAACTTCCAGTTCCGCTTCTGGGTCCGTCCCCGGCACGCTCAGCGCGCGCAGGGAAGTACCTCTCTTGCGTGCCTGCAGCGGCAAGATGGCGGCGGCGGAAGTGAACGGAGGGATACCCACGACGGGTGAGGCGCTGGGCAGGTTGGGAAGGTGGGGTTGCGGTTGGAGGCCCAGGTGCAGCCAGCATGTCCTCAGCCCAAGGCCTCGGTGGAGGGGTCTGGTATGGAAGTACTCGGACTCCGGGGTACACGTCTCTTTGGAACTCTTGAGGGACTTCTAGAGTCTGCATGGGGCGACTTATAGCGCCCAGGCTGGCGGGAGAGCGGGGTTCCAGGTGGTCCCCCGCTCTGCCATCCAGTCAGGTGATTGTTGCTAACTGGGCCTGTGCCTGAGCACCTCCGCGGGTACTGAGTACCTGGCGGCTCCCCTCAGCGACAGAGACCCGCATCGCGATCATACCAACCTCCAGCTATCGCACTCCAGCCGGGCCACGGTTCTCTGATTCAATGGTGTTTCCCAGTCAGTGTGTTCTGAGTAGTTGGAAACCAGTCTGTTTACTCCCCCATAAAAGGGTACACCCAATGCAGATAGTCTTTTGCTTAAAACGTTTTAACCTAGTGCGTCTAAAACAAAACCCGAAAGCTAACATGGCACAGTGTGATTTGCAGAAGTCCACCCCTAATGTCCCACCTTTTCTTCTGCTCAGAGTGCTTCAATCACTCAGGCTTTTGTCACTATGCGCTTAGTCCGTTACATCTTACGGCCTTTTCTTGGAAAAGTTGGGGTAAGGATTCCTGAAATGTGAGCATTACACTTCCACATCCATTAACCTGGCTTATCAAGCAGGCTTTAATTTAAATGCTGTCTTCTCCAAAGAGTCTCTCCATAACTTTGTTATTCTCTTTAATAGTACCCTGTATGTTTCCATTCTTGCTCTCAGGTATTCTGGAATTGTTTCTATTTACTCTTTCTTTCTCCCATTATGGTCTATAAATTCTTGGAGGACATGGACCTCTTCTGTCTTATTTATGGTAGTCTTCCAGTCCTAAAACTGTGCCTGACATACAGAAGGTGCCAAATCAGTTTTGAATGAATGAATCAGACATCTGCTCTGAAATATGGTTAGTAGTGCAATTAGGGCTTGGCATGGTGATTTCCATTCCTTGCTGGTAAATGACAGCTTTTGGAGAATGAGGAGGAGATTAGTGTATCCTGAATCCAGAGTGTGGGTTCCTTCTGGGAGACGACAAATCATAATCATAGGTGAGAAGATTTATCCATAGATGTGTAGTGTTCTGTCCTTTAGCATTTATTTAGGTTCATGTGAAACCATTGACTTCTCTACAGTTCTGAGAAGGCATTGTGGTCCTAGATACAGCCTTGGCAGCATCACAGATGAAAAGGGAATTCCACAGGTTAGAGTTCTTTACTATACTCTTAACCTTTAAGTGACTTCATGGTTGATTCTACATGGACCACAGGATAAGAGTTTCGGGACCTGCCACAATGTGGACCCCTCCAACGTGTTTGACTCCTTGTTTAGTTTCACATCAGCTAAACTGACTTATTCACTGTGCGTGAATGTCTAGCCTTTCTCATCTGGTGAAGTGCTTTCTCCCTCTCATTGCCCACTTAAATCCTACCCATATTTTAAACTTTTCCTGAACATTCAGTCAGACGTGGTCATTTCTACTGTAGCATTTGTTGCACATGGTTTTCTAAAGCACATTACAGATTCTGGTAGTTCTAGATACTCTGTCTTTAGTAATAAATATTAGTGTATGAGCTGTACAGAGCTGATTCTAGCAGTGCTTTTCAAACTATAGGTTGCAACCCATTGGTAAGTTATGAAATCAAGTTAGTGGATCATGACCAGCATAAAAAATAAAAATTAAATAGACTGTATCAGAGGGCCTTGCCCATAGGAAGGCTAAACATTGTTTTGTGAAACTTCAAGTTGTATGTACTTGTGCGTGTCCTGTCTCGAGGTAAAGTATTTTTCTTACTGGGGTTGTCAGAAAGCTTGAGAGCAACTAGATTAGAGAATAGATATGCTGAAGTAGAGTTAGAAGTTTTACTGGAAGACAAATTGACTACTTTGAACCAGGCCAATGACTGCCTGAATCTTTTCAGAAAAGATTGTTCTCCTTCCTCTAGTATAAGAATTCATTGTTTATTTAGTTCAGGTAACTTCCAAGTAAAATCAGTAACTCTGGCCAATAAAATGCCTTAGGAATGTTTAGGGACCTGTGGAGGAGCCATTCTTACTAAGATTTCCTGAAAATGGATCAGTGTCAATCAAGAAGTGATGGGGAGTGTGGAACACGTGCTGTTTTCTGAATGGTAAGAGGGAGGGCACTGTGACAGGCCATGTCTGCTGAGAGGTACCTTCAGACTTTGAGCTGTGGGGGTTGCCTCTCGGAAATAGATCTCTTCGGGGAAATAGGCCATATGAGACATGAATCTAGTGATATTTTATTTATTTGAGGCACATTTGTTTTTAGATGAAGGAAGGTTTTTAAAAATTGCTTTTAAAATTGAATATTGAGTAGATAAGTAATCATAGTTAAAAGTAGTGAGGCATAAAGAATGAGAGTATCATGAACACCTGTATTCTCACCACCCAGTTTTAGAAAAAAATCAATGCTGTTACTTTTGCAGTGCCATGTAAGACCCTCGTTGATTCCATCGTTTTCCCTTCCCTCTGAGAGGTAGCCACTGTCCCCATTCCTTGCTATGCTTTTTAGTGTGATCCCTGAAGAATATATTGTCCTATGTTGCATAATTATAAATATAGTGATATATATTCTGTGATTTGCTTCTTTATTGGTTCAACATTATATTCCTGGGATTATCCATGATGCATATAGCTGTGATTTATTGTTTCCATGAAGGTTTTCCTAGTTGGTTTGATTGCTGTATCTTTGTATTTTTCCTCAAGTGTTTAATATTCTGAGGCACTATTGATGGCACTCCTTTACGACCACTGTAATTTCTTTTTTGTTCTCCTTTCCTTTTAGCCCTTTCTTCTGCTTTATTTCCTTTCTCACCTTCCTTCCTTCACCTGAGGCTGCACTCAGATGTACCTGTGAGGCTCTTTGGACGCTGTTGGAATCACTGAGGACTCCTAAAGCTTCTAGATAGCTTTCTGAATTTTTGTCTTAATAGTTGTTTGGTTTTTTTTTTTTCTGTTTTTTTCTTTGTCTTTGTCTTAATAGTTTTTGTTGTTAAATGCTGAATACAAAACCAAGTAACTCTTGCTGGAAAGATTAAAATACTCATTAACAAATATTTTCAATGGCACTGACATTTTTGTCTATTTCTTGATTTTTTTTTCTCTTTTTTTCCCCTTGTCTTAAAATTTTTTTTTCCTCTACATTTTTGGGCATTATGATTTGAATAGATTTGTGATGATAAGACTTGTCCACAAGAAGTGAGCTGGGAAAGGCTGCTTTTCTATGCTAAAACTGAGGAGCTGATTGGCACCATGAAAGTCTTCTGCGGGCGTGCCAATCCAACCACGGGATCCATGGAGTGGCTGGAGGAGGATGAGCACTATGATTACCACCAGGAGATTGCAAGGTAATGAGGGTTTTTCCACAGTTGGCTGCAGCTGGGTCAGGTGCTCTATCTCAAAACAGATGCCTTGGAATCCAGTCTGAGTGTGGAATAGGTTGTCACCCAGTGCTTCTGATCAGGGCAGGTATTGATCACCAGCAGGTCTTTTCAGCCAGATAGGCTTGTGTGGGAGTTAGGCCAAGTCATGCCTGTGTGGAGAGTCAGGTATCATGTAGCAGCCTTACCAGAGTCCCAGAGGATCCTTCTGGGACCCAAGCAAAGAGGACCCAAGTTTCAGTAGTAGTAATGGAAATAGAAGAATTTATGGAATTTAATCACTTACTTGTGTCACTACAACAGTGACACATTTATCATATGGTTAAATTCTTTTTAATGGAAAAGGTGAAAAAAATGTGCATTTTCTTTCCTTTGGAGGGGTGTTTAAAAGTATGTAAGTAAGTTACTGTTACTTAACAATCATTAAGTGCATACAACACTGTGCTAGGGCCATAAATACCAGAATGAAAGAGATAGGGTTCCCATCCTCAAGAAACATGCAGGTTTATGGAAGAGATAGACATATAAAAAACAATGACACCAAGAGATAAAGGCCAGTGGAAATGGGCACAAAAGTTCATAGAAGCAGCAAGAACCACCTGGGTTGGGAGGGTGATATTTGAGTGATTTCGCAAATATAAAGGGTGGGAGATTGCTTTCTGAGCAGCAGGGATTATGTGCAGACTTCCCGATGAGCTAGTGTGGGAAGTGGCTAGCAGTTCAATGTGGCTGGAGTGTGGTGCAAAAGTAGGGCAGTGGTGAGAGAGGATGCTGAAAAGCTAGGCAGGGCTCAGGTTGTAATTGGTGGTAACAAAATGCGGGAAGAGGAACATGAGTGTAAGTTCAGGATTTGCCACTTCTTAACTCTGACATTGGCCAGCCTAGTTTCTCTGAACCTCAATATGATGATATATGCCTTAATATACAATATAATAATGTGCATCAGTATGATAATATACATCTTACCATGAAATAAATACTCTTAGGGTTGTTTGTTGAGTGAGTGAAACATGATATTTGGTACAGAATAAGGGCTCAAACATACTATTTTATTTCTAAAGATTTTGGACTTTATTTTCTGAATGATTGAGATATTAAATAGAGGGGAAAAAGATTAGTTGGCATTTTAGAACATTCACTGAGAATAATGGGGAAAGTGGGTTGGAGGGAACAGAAACCACTTGGGTGGATATTGCAACCTCAAGCTGAGGCAGTGAAGGTGGAGACAGGAGGAGACAGCTTTGAGGGAGTTTGACTTTGATAACTCATTGGATGCAATGATGGAAGGAGAGAGAAGATTCAAGAAGCACCAGGATTTCTGGTTAGAGTGACTAGGTGGATGGAACCGATATTTCCTGAGAGGAAAACACGGGGGGAATGGGTGATGTTGGGGAGGGGAAGGTGATGGAGATTAGGTACCTAGATTTGGCCATCCAGATAGAAATGCTAGTGGGCAGATAAATGTGGATCTGGAGACAGTTGGCAGTTGTTAGAGTTGAATTGAAAGAGATGCAGGCTTTCAGAGATGGGGATGTGGGATGAGAAAGGTAGAGGGCTGAAAAAGGAATCCTGGAATAGCTGAGGAGGTAGGAAACCAGGAGGGAATGGCCAGAGAATAGAAAGGAAGGCAATGTTTAAAGAAGACGGTGTTTCCAGCAAGGTCAGAGAAATCCTGGATGTTAGTGATGTGAATGAGCTGGTGGTGCTTAGAGAGAGTGAAGTCAGTGGAGTTGGTGGGGAATGAGTGGGTGATGGGACAGGGACGATGGGGAGTGAAGATACCTCTTATAAGGTGGAGAAAGGTAGAAAGGACAAGATTTCAGCAGAACACTCAGGTGTGCCATTAAAAAAAAGAACTTTATACTTTTAGTGCAGTGCTCCTCAGAATGTTGAGTATGGACTGACTGTGTCAGTTGCCTAGAGCACCAGTTCAAGTGCAGATTTCCAGACTCCAGCTTCATCTTCTAGATCAAAATCTCTTTGCATGTATTATAGGAATCTGCATTTAAAATAAGGTCTCCATTAATTCTGATGCTGACCTGAAGCTGGAGGTCCCCTGTTTAGTGAGAGTGCCTTAGCTGTCATCTGGAACTCTCAGAAAGAATCTTTGGGCTGAGCCTGCTGAGTTCTGGGGGCTTATCCTGACCCTGCCAGAGATTTTTCAAGTTTGTGAATTACTAGAAAACAGTAAGCAACCATTACCATTACATGGATAAGCAGCCCTCCTCCCTGTAGGTTGGTGAGCTCTGTGGCTTGGTGCACTTTTAGTTATCCTTGATGACATAAAGCAAAGTGCTGGATATGATACCTTCCACATAAATAGCAGGTATGCACTTTCCTTCCCTCGATTCCTCTCCCCAGTGTTAAATTTGTGATTATCCCCATGTACAAATGTATGCAAGATTATGTAAAGTATTAGACACATCTGCATTGTTCCTGAGGGGGATAAATGTATGATATATAACGTGATCAGTGTGCTAGGACTATGGAATTACTGTGACAGGGCTAACAATCAGAGCATTTTTAGTCTGAGATTCTTTACTGAGAATACTTTTCTCAGACTTTTTCAGATTTTTTTCTGCAATACAGGAGAATGACAGCTTATAGCTCTGTTAAAAATAGTTTAAAATGATCCTGGATGTTTGTCCCATCTGATTTAGGACTGCATTAAATATATATATGTGAGTATTCTCACATGTTGATATTTAACATTATTAGCAGAGGTTTCTGATCTGTCTTTTAATTTTTTTTAGATCATCCTATGCTGATATGCTGCACGACAAAGATAGGGTAAGTGTAAAAGGAAACCATTATCTTGATGTGGTATTTGAAACCTTCCATTACACAGTTAAAAACTCCCCCTAGAGGCATGATGTTACAATGATGAAGGGAGGCACTATGTTGTAGGCGGGAAATCAGGAGTCTGGATCCTGCTTCTTGTCGTGTTATTCACCTCACAGTGTGACCTTGGAGAAGACATGAGATCTCTGCAGACCTCATTTATTAGATTTTAAAGTGAGTGGGCTATACTAGCTGATCTCCAGGATCTCTGGATAAAAATACTCTCATTACACAATTTCACCTTGTATAGTCAGTTTGTAATTTTAAAAAAGGATCTCTAGAGGTCACTGCAGACTGTATTTTATAAAGCACATTTGGCTTTCACTGCACAATTATATTTCAGCTTTTCTTCTTCATTTTTGTTTCATTTGAGTTTTCTTTGCCTTCCTTGAATTATGTTTCAGTTCGGGTCTTATGATGGTTAGCAACCCAGAATTTCCTGGTCTACCAGAGTGCTTGACTAGTCAGCCTCATCCAGATGGTTCAGAACTTGGGAGGCTTGAAGAAGAAGGATACAGGGTCATACTTAAAAACTGAGCAGTGCATGGCAGGGGAAGGATCAGAGCACATGGTAGGGCTGGTCACGAGGCTGTGTTGTTGTTGGTGGTGTCTCCTACACCCAGCCCTGGTTAACTGCTCGGTTTGCCTGCTTCCTGGCAACACTATCACAGAAGGACCTCCTTAAGCACCATTAGTGTGTAGGCTACACCAAAGGGGCTAGGTGCTGTCCTAATTTTCAGCCTTTGCTGAGCTGTTAGGGAGTTACAGATTGTGGAACAAACATTGTTCCTGGCTTTTGATTAATCCTCTGTCGTTTAATGGCCTTGACTTCTCTTTGGACTCTTGAGCCTGTGAACCTCTCTGATTTTAGTGTCATCTGCAGAGAGGGTCCTTTTTGCCCTAGCTTCTAGGGAATTTAGACAAATGGCATTGTCATCCATCTAATCAGCCAAGCCAGAAAGATGGTGCCCTTTTCCTTATCTGAGCCTGCAGTCAGTCATCAAGATCTGTGGTTCTTTAAACCCCACTGCCTGCTCAATCCTTATTGACTGGTGTTGGCCCTTCTTTTCCTACCTCTATATAGCAGTCCAAGGGGTCTTTCTGAAATGCCAGTCTGACTATGTTACTCCTCTGCTTAAAACCCTTCAGTGGCTTCTCACTGCTTTTGAGGTAGCACTCAAACTCCTTGCAACAGAGCGGGGTGGGTATAGCTCAGTGGCAGAGTGCATGCACAAGATCCTGCGTTCTATCCCCAGTACCTCCATTAACAAATGAAAATAAATAAACCTAATTACCTCCCCCCTTATATATTATTATAATATATAATAATATAAAATTTCAATTGATTTTTATTGATTAATTTGGAATTTTTTCTTGCTCTAGTATGTGGAGCAGAATCTCCAATATAGTGTTTGCATCATCTGATTTTTTTGGAATTTATTTGCTAAAGGTGGTTTATAATATCCTTTACTCTCTCTTTATAATATCCTTTACTCTCTCCTTTAATGTCTGCAGCATGTATACTAATATCACCCACAACTTCATCACTCCCTGCCCTTCATTCCCAACTTTTTGTTACTTGTACTCCTTTTCCCTGTTTACCATTTTTTTTCTTTCTTTTTCTGGACTAGTCTTACCAGAAGTTCATTAATTTTTTAGTCTTTTGAAATAACTAAATTTTATCCTTGTTGGTCTCTATTTTACATTTCTTTCCTAGTTCATTAGTTTTTGTTCTTCATTATTTTTATTCATCTACTCATTTGGAGTTTGTTTTGCAGTCCTCTTTGTCATTTTTTAAGACAGATGCTTATCTCATCTTTTATCTTTTTTAATGCATGTCTCTCCAAATATTGCCTTAGCCATCCCCAGAAGTTCTGATGTATAATTTAAAAAATTATTCAGTTCTAGGTATTTTCTAATTCCCTTTTGATTTAGTCTTTTACCTGTGAGTTTAGAATTCCTTAATGTTCAAAGACCTTTTTTCTTTAGTTATATTTTTGTTATTGAAATTTCTAGCTTGATTGTACTGTGGTCAGAGAATACTGACCTTTTGATACTAGTCCTGTATCAAAATCCAGTCCTGTATTAGTTATTTTTTATTGCATAACAAATTATCCTAAAATTTAATGGCTTAAAAGAGTTGTTATTTCACAGTTTCTGTGAGCCAGAAATCTGGGCTCAGCTTAGCTTGGGTCCCCTGCCTCTAGATCTCTTGTGATCAAAGTATCAGCTGGTAGGGGTATCATCTTAAGTGTCAACTACGGTGAATCTACTTCTAGATATTTGGGCTCTTAATATTCCTTGCTAAGTTGCAAAGCCATCAGTGCATTTAAACAGATATTTTCCCCGACATTTTTAGTTATTTTCAGCGGAAGGGTCAGGGTACTTATTCAGCTAAACTGTTGTGGAGGAAAATTATAGCTGTTTAAGCTACTAAAGGCCTGAGCTGAAAACAAAGAAATGATTTCCTGAGGGGAAAATAATTTTTAGCCCAGGAAGCTGGATGAATTAGAGTTCAGTAAAGAGACCAACAGCCACATTACATATTTCAACAGAGGGGATTTAATAGAGGGAATTGGTTACCCAGGTGTGGAGGACTGGGTAACACCAAGATACCCTAGAGTTAGTAATTGTAGAAAGCAGTTACCTTGCTAAGAGCTGGGCAAACAAAGGGAAAAGACTAGAGTTTCCAGAATCGAGACATGTGGAGGAGAGGTCCTATGGAGCTGGTGCTCAGGTCTCTGAGAGGGATCGCTGCTCAGTTGCTGCTGCTTCCTCTGAGGGGCCTGAGGAGAGCAGCCAACCAGGACAGAACCAGCTTTCTCCTTCCTTCTACCTTCCAGTCACCCTCTGGTTCCCCCATTGCCCAGTCATACCAGCTGGAAAAAGGACACTGTGGTTTGGAGAGCCGCAGTCCCAGCAGCTCTAAGCAGAGTATAGAAGAGTGGGTGTAGAGAGGAGAGACAATTGCTTAGTACATTTAAGAAGCTGACCCAGTGCCCATGGAGCCTCGCGAGTGCTGCCTGACTCAGCCAATGCTGTTCTTTGATGAGCCAGAAGAGCTACAGGGTCATGATGTACACTACTGCTACCAGCTGTGACTCTAGAACTTCACAAAGAACTGATTTCTAATAACTGGTGTGAAATGACAGCTACTTCTCCCTTTTTCTTAGAATATAAAATATTACCAGGGTATCCAGGCTGCTGTAAGCAGGGTGAAGGACAGAGGACAGAAGGCCTTGGTTCTTGACATTGGCACTGGCACTGGACTCTTGTCAATGATGGCAGTCACAGCAGGCGCCGACTTCTGCTATGCCATTGAGGTGAGCCACACTCTTCAGATGCACGTCCTGTGTCTTGTGTGGAAAGGTCCTTGTGTTCCTTGCACTCTGCACATCCGTTTGTTCACAAACTTTCATGGAGTGTTCCCTTCGTGCCCAGCACAGGGCCAGGTTCTGAGGACGTAGAGGTGAATCAGACACAATTCCTTCCTCCAGAGCTCATTTTCTCCCCTGAAAACAGAGGTTCTCAAGCCTTGGCTGCATGTCAGAATCACTGAGGAGCTTTAAAAAATTCTAATACCTAGTTAGTCAGTGTTGTTCCCCACCCATCCAACCCCCACCCAATTTTAATTAATTATTATTCTGGGATGTGGCCTGGACATTGAGATTTTTGAATGTGCACCAAGGTTGAGATTTACTACCTAGAATATTACCATAGAGCCAGCTACCATTTACTAGTAGTTTGGCAACCTGTTATTTCTTTTCCTTTATTAAGTCATTAAGCATATGTTATTTTTCTGGTAATGTAAATAACATGCATCATTATAGGAAATTTGGTAAATATAAAATAAAAATAGTGTGTTAACTCAAGGTTAAAATTTTGGTATATATTTTGGTGTATATTATTCCAGACTTTGGGGAAGGGGTCATGTATTTAAACTTACCCCTACAAAATTTGGTTCATATGGTGATTGAGTTGCAAATAACAAAAAGTCCCAAGATACTGGTGGTTTAAGCAGATAGAAGATTTTTGCTTTCTCACCTTAAGAGGTCAGCGCTGTGGGTTATTCTATCTAGACTCCTTCCAGCTCCTCACCCCCTATGCCTACAGGGTGGCCTTCATGCTTATCGTATAGGAAGGTGGACATTTTAGGCTGAGGAAATACCTTGGTGTATTCGGGTAACAATGTCATCCAGAGTCATGGCAAAGGGTTTCATGGTAGAAAAATCCAGAAAGGTAGATTGTAGCCAGAAATGTGAAGGACCTGAGTGTCACAGTAAAGACTTAATTCTAATATCTTGAGTTAGGTGTTCTTAACCTGAGATAAGAATAATAGACTTTAGGTCTTTATGAAAGTCCTAAAAGTTGTATATAAGTATGTGTGTGTGTGTGTGTGTGTGTGTGTGTGTGAGGGAGACAGAGAGAGAGAGAGAGAGAATTCTGTGCAGTTGTCTCAGGATTTCATTAAAATGATTAAGAGCTATTTCTTTGCCTTGTGGGGAGTCATCAGGGTTTTTGAGCTGATGCAAAGGAATCAGTGTATTAGGATGGTTGCCTTGATAGCCTCAAGTAGATTTGGTTATCTTTACAAATGAAGAAACTAAGATCCAGAGAAATTAAAGACTTAAGTTAATAAGTAGGGGAGCTAGATTGGGAGCTTTGGTCTTTTAGTTCCTAAGTATGGTGCTCATGCCACAATGGTAGCTTTGTTGGGAGGGTGTGTGTGTGTGTGTGTGTGTGTGTGTGTGAGTTTTCTAGTGTGGGTGTCTGGGATGCCATTGATTGGTAAGAGGAACTCAGAGGAAGGGGTATCCCTTACTTTGTGGGAAAGATAGTAGTGCATTTTATTTTGAAGGTGTTAAGTATGAGAGAGGCAGGTCCTAGTAGGACCTCCTACCAGGTAGTGCAACCTCCTTGGGCCTCCACCCCACCCCATATCTCCTCTGTGCTTGGCATGTAGTAGAAACTTGTAGCTGCAAATTAAACCCAGTGGAATGTCATCCTTTTGTATTCATTTCTATGACACATACTTGGAGAATGAAGTATTTAAGTTACATAGATGAAGTTTTGTTTATTTGCATCAAACCAGTCCAATGAAATATTTTGCCTATACCACATGCTAACAAAGGTGCATTTTGTATATTCAGGAAGAAATTTTGTACTGGAGGCCTCTTTTATTTCAAATCTTAGGGCCAGAATCAAGGCATACCTTGCTAACTTTGAGTTTTAGGATGTTATTTAATTTCTTGCTCATTTTTACTTGTGTTTTGCCTCTAATTTTTAGGTTTTCAAGCCTATGGCTGATGCTGCTGTGAAGATTGTGGAGGAAAATGGCTTCAGTGATAAGATTAAGATTATCAACAAGCATTCCACTGAGGTGACCGTAGGACTAGGTATGATCAACATCCCTGTGTCAGAAGCTTTACTTGTGTTTGTAGGAGAGAGGAAAAGGTTTATTCTAGTTCCTGGAATAACTGTATCCAGAGAATCACAGAGAAATGGGACCTTAGCATATAATGGTCTGAAAATAAGCACTTTTCTATTAGTTTATTTCTCTGTGAGTTAAAACAAATCAGGAACAAGTAATCAAGTGTAACAGTGATGATGCAAACAAATGAAACCACCCTTTGCTTTAAATAAGTTGAAATTCTTGTGTGGCTTAGTCTGAGTTTTAAGTTTTATCAGACAGGAATGAAACGGACTAGATAGCAGAAAGAGGTTTGCTTAGTTCTGAAATCCTGCCTCAGCATCCATCGTGAGAGATTTGTCTGTGTAGTATGGCCTCTCCAGGTTTTCAGAATATTTTTTATAGTTTATGAGTTTGAATCAGACTTC
This sequence comes from Vicugna pacos, assembly GCF_048564905.1. Classification (NCBI taxonomy): domain Eukaryota; kingdom Metazoa; phylum Chordata; class Mammalia; order Artiodactyla; family Camelidae; genus Vicugna; species Vicugna pacos. Next base: position 41,288,787 of record NC_132995.1, read on the forward strand.
TGACATTTCATCTACCACTAGTACCAGGAGAGCAGAGTGGAAAGATTTATGAAAGAAGCTTCTGGGATGAGGTTATAGATATCATCATAGTTATTAAAAATGCATTATTTTAGAATGAAGCATCTACTTAAAGTCAGCATTTTTCTCCCATTTGAAAAACATGTTTTAATGGAGAATCTGAAACATGCACAGGAGGAGGGATTAATGTCTTATTTATTTATTTATTTATTTAGGTTTTATCGTTTTATTTATTTTTATTTATGTATTTTTTTATTGAAGTGTAGTCATTCCACAATGTTGTGCCAATTTCTGGTGTGCAGCATAATGCTTCAGTCATACATGAACATATATTCACTTTCATATTTTTTTTCACCACAGATTACCCCTTTATTTATTTTTAAAGCATATCATATATACAAAAGAGTACACATATCATCCCATTTTTATTTATTTTTTTAATTTGGCAGGGAGGTAAATAGATTTTTACTTATTTACTTATTATTTTAATGGGGGTACTGGGGATTGAAACCAGGACCTCATGCATGCTAAGCAAGCGCTCTCCCACTGAGCTATACCCTCCCTTTGTCATATCATCCCATTTTTAATCAACATTATTGAGCTATGATTTATATAAAGTGAATGCACCCATTTGAAGTGTATCACTTGGGTTTTGACAAATGTAAACACAGTTGTAACTACTTCCTCAGGACCCTTTATAGTCAATCTCCCAATATCTCTGGTCCTAGGCACCCACTGATCTGCTTTCTTCAATATAAATTAGATTTACCTTTTCTAGAATTTTGAGTAAGTGAAATCATACAGTTTATACTCTTTTGTGCCTACTTTCTTTTTTGTAGCACAGTGCTTTTGAGTTTTGTCCACAGTGTTCTGTGTATCAAGAGCTCATTCCTTTCTATTACTGAGCAGTACTCCATGTGGGTACATCCCATAATTTGTACATCCCTTTACCTGTGATTACATGGGTAGTTTCTTGGATAGGTCTTTAGGTTTACTGATTTTTCTTTGGTGGTGTCTAATCTGCTGGTAAGCCTATCTAGTGAACTTCACATTTCTGACATTGTAATTTTAATTTCTGAAAGTTCCCTCTGATTCTTTTTTTAGGGCTTTCATTGTTCTCTTACATTCATGTGTTCCTTTAAATAGTTAACGTATTTATATTAGCCATTTTAACATCCTTATCTTCTATTCCCACTGCCTTTGTCTTTTCTGGGTTTGTTCTCTTGACTAATTTTTATCTTGGTTCTGGGTCCCATTTTCCTTCCTTGCATGTCTAGTAATTTTTATTTGGATGCTGTGTATTTTGGGAGATGTGCATTGCTGAGTGCTGGATTTTGTTGCCTTCCCTTAAAAGCTTTATCTGGCATGTAGTTGGGTTACTTGCAGATCACTTTGATCCTTTCAGGGCTTGTTTTTAAGCTTTGTTGGAGCAGGATTAGAATAGCTTTAAGTCTGGTTCTCAGCTGCGGCATTGTTGACATTTTGGACCTGATAATTCTTTTCTGGGGAAGTTGTCCTGTGCATTGTAGGATTTTTATCCCTTGCCTCTAACCAGTAGAAATCTGTAGCACTTCCCTCCCCACAACTATGTGTGCCCATCAGAGATGTCTCCAGACATTGCCAAATGTCCCAGGTGCTTGTGAGATGGGATCAGAATCTCCCCCTATTGAGAAACACTGCTCTAAGGCTGCTTTAGCCATGCTAGTATGGCGTGATCTTTCTGGGGTCTCTGCTGAGTGCCTGAGTGTTGGCTGATCAGAGCTAGAATGTTTTCCCAGTCCTCTGAGCTCTGGAAATTATTCACCTTATAGCTGTGTGGTCATCCTTTGCCCAGCCTTCTTGAATCTTACCCTGTGTGGATGTGAACATATTCAGCAAGAGACATGAGAGCAGCCCTTTGCAGATTTCTGAAGCCCTTTTTCTGTGTGACTTCCTCTCTGGTTCTCTCTCTTTCAAATCCCGGCCACCTCCACTCCCTTGGACTCCAGTTGCTATCTCCTTACCTCAGCAAGACACTTTGCTCTGCTTGGCTGGCTTCTCACTCTGTATATTGTGGTCTGGGAAGTACCTGCTGGAAGCCAGAGCAGTAGTAGGGGTCACTTTGTTTCCCATTATTCAGTGTCTGAAAACACATGTTTCTTATATTTTGCTTGGTTTTCTAGTTGATTACAGTGGTGGGTAAATCTGATCCCAGTTACTCCATTTTGGCTTGAGGTAGAGATCTTGACGGCATGGAGACAGACCTGCAGAGCAACCTTTGCTGTGTTGCTTAGTCTTTGACTCTGCCCTGTGTCTCCTCTAAGCTGTGTGTTGTTCATATGTGTGCTAGTCAGTGTATTAGGCCAGGCCCCTCATATGCTTTCTTAATACTCTTCTGTGTAGTGTTTATCGCTGCAATAGTGAAATAATTGTGTAGTTATGTATTGAATGTCTATTTCCTAGCATAGCTTAAGCATCCTGAGCTTGTGGACTCTGTGGTCTTATTAATTATTCCATCCCATAAGTTGGCACATGATCTTTAAGAATTCAGTAATATTTCTTTAGTGAGTAGATTGTCAACTTTGCTTGGTCCTTGACCCCTTGTAAATGGGACTTTGTTTCTACTCCTTCAACTTGGCAAGTGGCTTCCTCTGCCAAGGCTGATGGTCTTTTCCCTGCTTTTCAAATACTGCAACTTTGGTACTTCTGCCGTTAAGTCCTTCTAGAAACTTTCCCCAGACCTCAGTGACATCTCCCAGTCTTGGTTCTTCTTTACAACTTCCTTTTTGCTCCCAGATGTGTATTTCCAAGTTCTTGTTTGACCCCTTTTTAAAAATGGCATCTGAGTTTGTTGCCTCAGAAATGAATTATACACTGAGGCATGTGTAGTGGCTGACTTGGGGTGGGATTTATTCATCCATCCAGTCATTTGGTGAAGACTTCTGAGGCACCTGGGGTGACCACCCCCTGCTCAGGCTCCCCCTTCACCCCCTGCACTCTTCTACTTTAGCACTTACAGGCTCTCAAGAAGTATTTGTTGAAATTCACTGGGTCATAAAACTATATATTTGAAGCAAATTTGGACATTAAATCATTTTAAGTTACATAATTGGCTTAAAAATTATTCAGAAGGTAGAACTGGCTGGGCTTGGTGATTGACTGGATATGGGGTGACAAAGAGGGAGGAATCAAGAATTCAGCTAATGTTTGCTGTTACTGGGTGCTAGGCGTTGTTTTAGGCACTGGGAAGAACAGACCAGTCAGGGTCCCTGCTTCCCTGGTGCCCAGTCCTGATACCCAGGCTTCAGGACTATATGCCACTCACTGAGGCAGAAACATTGGAGGGAGAAGCAGGTGCGTGTGAGTGGAGTTGGATTGGCTCAGTTTGGGACAATGTGTTTCAACTGGAGTTTGGGATGATACCAGAGAGGATGTGCAGTGACTCAGGAGGGAGGTCTCTGCACCAGGAGACAGAAATTTCTTCTCAGCCTCCTTTCACATCATGCTGTCATTGAGCACATGTGTACTTTGTAGGAAGTGGACAGAATACCTTGGCTGTTCTAACTACCACCACATGAAGCAGATCTTGTTACCCCTCTTTTACAGATGAAGTTGACTGATGGTCAGAACTGAGGGTTCAAGGCTAGAAAGTGGGATCCAGGCCAAGGTCTCTATGACTCAAGATTCAAACTCTCTCTACTGCACCCTTTGTTAAACCTTTTTAATGCTGCTCTGTTTTTTGCATCATCCATGATACTTGCCTTCTTTGTAAAGAAGATGAGTGGGCTTTGTGAAATTGTAATTCATGAGCCATTAGTAATGTTTACAGTTAATTCTCCAAGATGAATAGCCCCTTCCAAAGTCAATTTTGTCTTGGCTCATTAAAAATTATAATTATAGGAGTAATGTTACATTTTAGAGGTTTAAAAATAGAGTTTACAAAAAGACCTTCCATATTCCTACTATCCTAAAAAACTGTAGCAAGAAGCTAACTTGATTAAGGGAGATTTAGTGTAAGAAGCTGAGAATTCTGAATCCTGGATCTCAGTAGTATCATTAGGTATGAGTGGAATCAGTCAGCTTCTTTTACTGTGGTTTTCTCTCTCTGCAGCCTAGAAATATTTGAAGTACCAGCATTCAGTTTTTGCTTTTCAAATAATTTTGGCTAATTCAGTAGTTAATAATTGTTAGTTTGTATTTCTTCAGTTGCTAATAAGAATGAAAAATTTTCCATATACTTGATTGATTTGTTTTCTATTTTGAATTGTCTATTTGTATTTTTGCCTGGTTTTCTCTTTGGGTATTTATAGTTTTCTTATCAGTTTTACAAGTCCCTTGCAATATTAAACATACAGAAAAATTGAAAGAGTAATACAGTAAGCATTCATGTTGTCTTAACCAAGACTTACCAGTTGTTAGCATTTTGATGTATACGTATATATCAACATGGATTTTCTTTTTGCTGAACCATTGGAAAGTCAGTTGCAGATGTGATGACACATGTAAATAACTTTAGCATATGTATGTGCTTTCAATTTAATGATCTGTTAACCTTTTATCTTTTACATATTTGTGTAAATAGTTTTTCTAGTTTCTTGCTTGCTTCTGACTCTTTCCTTGTGTTTCTCAGATGGTGACATGCCATGCCGTGCCAACATCCTGATCACAGAGCTGTTTGACACGGAACTGATTGGGGAGGGAGCACTGCCTTCCTATGAGCATGCACACAGGCATCTCATGCAGGTAGGGATTGAGGGTCTCCCTCGGGCAAATTGCTGTGATCTCAGCCAGCTCACACAGCTCTCATTGATACACCATGCCCTACACAGCCTGAGCCCTCAGGACCTTGCTGTACACGCTAGGACACCTCTTGATTGCTGTAAGACTTCTGTGCCTCTTGAATGCCAAGTCTTGGTAGGTTGGAGTCAAAAGACAAGAAATTGTGTTCAAATTCAATTCAATTCAGCAAACATTCTTTGAATGTCACTTGTGTATAAGGTATTCTAGCATCCAGAAAGAAGTATAAGACATCTTTCTTGCTTCTAGGATTCACACTAGTCAGTGGTGGTGAGGACTTGGTGGGCCAAATGGAGAGGCAGGCAGAAGCACACTGGTGTTTGGCTTAGGGCTGGCAGAAAAGGTCAAGGATCAGGAAGGAGATGAGGGAATATGTGGAGAAAGTAGAATGTGGAGAGGCTCTGAGGAGAGGGAGAGCTGTCCCAAGTGGAGGACCTCCTTGGTGAGTCAGTGAGAACACCAGCTTGGGGCGCTTGTAAGCTAGTGGCAGAGAATGGAGGGTGGAAGGACTTGAATGCCAGGCCATTCCAGATAAAGGAGTTTAGGTGGTGATAGTCTTTGACAGCTGTTTTGAGAAGGGAGAGACATGCTGAAAATGTTATTTCAGAGACATTGGTCTTACTTTTTTATGGACATAAACTGGAGGTGGAGACTCAGAGGCAAAGGCTGGCTGGGGAGTTGTGAGTGTCTGCTTCTGCTGGCACCTGCCCTGTGCGCACTCTCCACATGAGCCTTTAATTGTCTTGGCCTGGGACCCTCTTTGGGATTCCTAGTGCCCCCAGAGTGAGGAAGGGGGCTCCTTCCAAGGCAGCTGGGGCCAGAGTCCACATTACTTACGTGGGTAGCAGGTGATGGTGATTGTTCTGCAGATCCCCATACCGTGTGAGATGCCTCATTGTCTTCAAAATGGAAAATCCTTTTCTAGTAACTTTGGTAGAAATTATTTTTATTTCTCCCCCATTAAAACCATCAACTAGATGAATCCCTGAAATAGAGGGAAAGGATATTTAGAATTAGGTTAATGTTGCACAGTTTGTCTTTCTCAAATGCATCTAATGATTAAAAGGTGCACTGGCAGCCATCCTCAACTTCTCTCCCAGTTGGCCTGTAGCAGCCAGGCCTATTGTCCACTTGAATCACTGTCCCCATCTGCCCACCCTGTGTGTGAACTTGAAGGAACTTGAAGGCTGTACACAGAGTCTCCATTACCCTATCCCTCTTCCTGCCTTATTGGGGGTCATGGAACTGGGATGCTGGAGCATCTGACAGATAGTCCATGTGGTATTGGAATGACCCAGGAATTGATCTCAGAAGAGTGCCTTCATTTTGCCAGACTCTTTTTTGGGTACCAAGAATATGAAGGTGAACTCCTGGGGAGGCAGGTAGTGGGGCAGGTTGTCACAGTACAGTTTGAGGTCTGCTCTGATGGGGTGAGATCCTGCCCAGTCTGGTGGGGTGGAAGGTGGGGAGGTCAGGGAAGATGAAGCATGAGTTGAGTCCATCTTGAAGAGTGATTGGGGTTGCCCTGGCAGCCAGGGGTGGTCACAGCAGAGGAGTTCATCCTGCACAGAGATGTGAAGATGAGTCAGACGGTAGGGTGGCAGGTGGGGTGGGAGAGGAGACTGGAGGGCTAAGCAGGGCTAGACCAAGAAGGGCCCCTGTGCTCTAGAAGGCAGTGTGGCTTCACTGAGGGGTTTTAAGCAGGGGATTGATGTTGGATTTATGCAGACAGACATGTGGAGAGCAATGAGGGTGTGAGACTGGAGATAGGAAGACTGGTTAGAAAGCAGTTAGAGTTGTCCAGATGCTGGGCTGAGGTGGGCCTCAGCCAGGGCTATAGAAATGGGCCTGGGAAGGTAGGCTTGGGGAGGAGGAAGGTGGTCAGGGACTTTGTGGTTACTTAATGTGGAGGCATTGAAAATGATGCCAGGTTTTTGCGCTCGGGCGACTGGACTGGATGGTAGTACTCCCTATTGAATGGGAGTATGGGAGGAGGACCGGGCCTGGGGAGGTATGGGAGGGGTGAAGATGATTTGTTTGGTTTAGACAGAGTTTGGGCTAAGGGTCAGCCAAGTAGAAAAGACCAAGAGGCATTCAAGTACATGGTATTTGGTAAATAAAGATGGAATGGTTGAGGTCAAACTCAGGGGAGAGTATGGGGAAGAATAAAAAAATGATCCAGACCAGGTCTCTTGGGGGTTCTCTCTGAGGGATGGGCAGGGGAAGCACAGCTTTGTGATGGAGTCAGAGGGGGAGAGCAGTGCTTCTCATCCAGAGCTGTGTCTGGAGACATTTTCTGTGTCACAACTGAGAGGGAGGTGCTACTGTCATCTTGTAGGTAGAGGCCAGGGATGTTGCTAAACATTCTATGATGCACAGAACAGCTCCCACTACAAAGGATCATCTAGCCCAATAAGTCACTAGTGCTGAGGTGGAGAAACCCTGTGCTTGTCATCTCCAGGTGGTAGTAGCTGTGAGTGTCCTCTTCACGGCTGGACCCCTATTGCCTAGTGTGTAGAGGGTGTCGGATGAATGAATGAGGTAGCAGGGAAACTGAACAAGGGACTGCAGCCAAAGTCAAGTGAGGAGAGTGGTCAGCAGTGCCAGGTGAGGCCAGGAGGTCAGGTCACTTGAGTGAGGACACTTGTCCATTGGGCTGTGCAGTAAGAAGGTTCTGGTGTCTGGGTGAGAACTGCACTAAAGGGAAGCTCTGAGCCCAGTGCCAGGATTACTGCTTAGCAGGAAGACTTGAACTCTTTTTTTCAAAGTCAGTGTGGGAGTTAATCAGCATGGTGACAATTAAGGTTTATTTTTGAAGTATTCAGGAGTGCCAGGTAGCTTAGAACTTAGCTGTCATAAATCACCTTAGGCATAATGTGTATTCTTTCTGAAGTCTCGTTTCTTTTTTTCCTTTCTGAAGGGCATTGGGCCTAAAACAGTTCACTATCTTAATAGTGGTAAGGCATTAAATGTTACTAAACCTACTTCATATTAAGAAATAAACCTTTTTTGTTCAATAGGAGTTACTGTGGGCCAATGGAACTGGTTTATTCTTTTGCTCTTCTGTTTTATTTTATTTTTTAACATAAATTTAGGAAAACTGTGAGGCAGTGCCTCACAGAGCAACTGTCTACGCGCAGCTGGTGGAGTCTAGGAGGATGTGGTCATGGAACAAGCTGTTTCCCATCCGTGTTCAGACCAGCCTTGGAGAGAAGGTCATCATTCCCCCCTTGGAGTTGGAGAGGTGCCCCGGCGCACCTTCAGTTTGTGACATTCAGCTGAACCAGGTGTCGCCCACTGACTTCACTGTCCTCAGCGACGTGCTGCCTATGTTCAGGTACCAAGGAGCCACCCAGGGTCATGGCACTTTGAGACGTTTGGTGGAATTGGTGTCTTTGGCAGTTCTTTCTGAGTTAGAAGGAAGCCTAGCTGATGTCACCTGCCTCTGAAGGCAGGGATCCGTTGCAAACAAGTGTCATTGCTGGTGAGGTCACCATTAAAGATTAAAAATAGAGGATATAAGCTTAAAATATGCTTAAGTTTCTGAATATTATTCCACAGTGTGGACTTCAGCAAGCAAGTCAGTAGCTCGGCAGCCTGCCATAGCAGGCAGTTTGAACCTCTGGCATCTGGCCGAGCACAGGTGGTTCTCTCCTGGTGGGACATTGAAATGGACCCTGAGGGGAAGATCAAGTGCACCATGGCCCCCTTCTGGGCACACTCGGACCCAGAGGAGCTCCAGGTAAGAGGCAGGAGCTGAGCACGTTTTCTTGTACATCAGGAACCTTGTCCACTTCGGTCATGAAAAAGTAGGATGTTGAACCTTAGATTCACAAGAATTTTGAGATAGAAGAGACTATGTCAGAATCATTGTCAAAGAATAGTTTAAAAAAAAGGCAAAGCTAGCTATAGTAAGCTATAAGGTAGATCTCTCAGGCCGAGTTCACGGTCAGCACCAGCAGACACAGTGAGCCGTGGAGAAGCTTTGGTGTTCTGGCTCTCCTGCGTCCTGGCACAGCCACTCTTAGGTCCCACATCCCTGCCTACTAAGTAATCCTAGGGAACCTCAGGTTTCAGATTAGCTTGGAGTAGAGAACTGCAGCCTGTCTATAAGCCTCATTTTCTGTGGCCTCAACAGCTCCCTTCTCCAACTCAGTAAAAGTGGGCAGAGGATGTGAACTCCAGAAAAGGAAATACATGCGACTCTTTAACATGTGAAAAGGTTGTCCAGCCTCACTCGTAAGACCCAGTGCAAATTTAAACTGCAGTGAGATACCATTTTTCATCAATCAGTGGATAAATTTCAAAAAGTGTGCACACCATTGGTAGAGCTGTGGGGGAAGAGCAGGAAATGATCTGTCAGGGTATCTTGGAGGACAGCAAGGCCCAAAGGCGTCAGGATGGAAAGTGACACCAGTTCTTCCAGACACTTGGGCTCTGGATGGATTTGCATATGTGTAGAAGGACATGTATACCAGGATACGGTCTGCAGCCCTGATTTAATGGGAAAGACTGGAGCAACCTAGAGGCCACCAGCAGAGACTGGCTAAGTCCATTCTCCTGTACCTCCTGTACGTCCTGTACCTCCTGTGCTCAGGGTGAGGTGGCTCTCTCTGCACTGATGGGCAGCAGTCTCCAGGATAGATCAAGTAAAACAAAGGGAGGTGCAGAACAGTATATGCTGTGCTAATGTTGGTGTTATTAAAAATAAGAGTATATGTGTTTATGAGTGTATGTCAGTGGTCCATGGATATGAGGGTATCTTTGTAATAATTCACAGAAATTGGTAGAAATGATTGTTTCTAGGAAGAGGGCTTGAGGTTAAGAGTGGAATGGAATCTTATTTTTTACTCCATGACCCTTTTATATTTTTTGAATTTTTTTCTCATGTGCTTGTGTTTTCTCCCCCTCTGCACACACGCACTCAAGGGGGAAAACGTGGGAAAGGTACTTCAAGGGTGCAGAATCAAAGCTTTCTTCTCTACCTGGGAGATCTTGGTCACCATCCTCAGTATCTTCTGACCTATTACCACTTGCTGGGCACTGGCTTTGTTTTGATTACTCATCTGCTGTTTCTGGGTATATACAGGGTGACTTTAGGGAAGGCCTTGGCAGCTCCCTCGCTCCCTGAGTTGGTGCAAAGGATCGTGACTGCTGTGGGATTGCAATCAGTCACCCTGGGCCTGTGGGCTGCCCTGGCTCCACTCTGTGCAGCCTTGGTCCTCTGCAGGCTGAGTGTGTGTGGCAGGGTAGGGGTGGTGATGAGAGGTGGTGGGAGGGAAGGTCAGAATTCTCCCACAGAATTTAGATTGCACTGGGCTGCTTTCTTCCTCTGCAGGAGTGTGATGGTTGCAAAATTGGCATAAGAATTTCATAAAATGTGGTTACTTTTCACTTGTGTACCTTAAAAGTGCTACCATGTATATTTTCTCCTTGAATCCTCATGTAAGACATGCTAGGTAACCACATACTGCCAGACCCAGTGAGGGGAGCAGGGCCTCGTGTCTAGGCATCGGTGGTGGGTACTCATCCCCAGATCTCCTGAGAATGGGGCTTGTGTCCTTACTTTACCAATGGTGGCTTTTGGACTATTATTTTTTTTATAAATATAAACTTTTTTTTATTCCGTTATAGTCATTTTACAATGTTGTGTCAAATTCCAGTGTAGAGCACAATTTTTCAGTTATTCATGAACTTTTGGACTAATATTATTTTTGGATTATTTGGAATTTGAAAAGCTGGTAATGAATCACCCTTATGACTTCACTAAAATGCTCTTGATCAGTGTAGAGCACAATTTTTCAGTTATTCATGAACTTTTGGACTAATATTATTTTTGGATTATTTGGAATTTGAAAAGCTGGTAATGAATCACCCTTATGACTTCACTAAAATGCTCTTGATCAAAAATATATTCAGTGTCTCACTCAGACAGTGGGTTTTGTCAGCAGTTCTTTAGCATTAGGATCTGGGAGGCTGGTGTGTGGGGAGGCCGTGGTGACATGGATGCACTGTGGGAGCGAGGGAGGGGTCGGGCAAGGCTTCTCGTCTCTTTGGATCAATTTACATAGTAAGAAATGAATAGCAGGATTTAGAGAACCTTTTTTTCCCCTCCTTGTTACTATTTATTTTTTCCAGAACATGTATCTGGCTAGATGTTCATTTTCTAATTTTTATGTTCAAATAGACATCTTAAATAGATGGGAATGTCATTCACCTGCCTTTTAGTTAAATTCAAGACCAGGTAGGATAGAATGTGTTGACCGGAAAAAAAAAAAAGGACTACGTGAAAGTTGAGTTAGGTTTTATTTGGGGCCCGATGAGGACTATGGCCTTGGAGACCGCCTCTCAGATAGTTCTGAGGAGCTGTCCTGGAGAGGTAGCTGGGGAGGTCAGCGTATATACGATTTTAGTGAAGGGGGATATGTGCAGTCAAGCACACATTTTGGCCAAAGGTTGCTGGTAGTCACGAGGAGCAGATTGTCACCGTTAATGATTTTAGTGCTTTTCTAGATGTGAGAAGATGCAAGAAATTGGGCTCATAAAATCTCAAAATATCTATTTGAAGGCCTGTTCTGCTGGTTTTCCCCAGAGCAGCGAGTGCCGCATTCCTGGTCTCTGCCCTGAACTCCTCAGGGACTGTAGTGGCTAGTGACTTCATTCTTGTAGAACCAGATGATAGGTGATGATATTTAGTTGGCAAATGCCTTCCTGAGAAGCAGGGCTGGCTATTTTCCCAATGTTGTATTTTGAAAATTTTAAATCCACAAAGTAAGTGAAAATGAACATTGATATGCCCTCTACACATTTACCACATTTGCTTTCTGATCGTTGTCTATACACACACACACACACACACACACACACACTCACTCTCTCTCTCCCTCTCTCTCTCTCTCTCCTCTCTCTCTCTCTCTCTCTCTCTCTCTCTCTCTCTCTCTCTCTCGACGCCACCCTAGGCCACATTCTATCTTCCTAAAGCCAGCAGTGTTCCAGAAAGCTTTTGGACCTTTAGCCTCTCTGACTGGAGATTTTTCTTTATCTCTTTGGCCACAGTAGCTATCTATAGTCCACAGAGTAGTCTCCCTGCAAACTAATTTGGCTCCTAGATTAGAAGCGTTGCTCTTGTTGCACTTGGTGACAGCTGATTCTCTTTCTGTTTCAGTGGCGAGACCACTGGATGCAATGTGTGTACTTCCTGTCACAAGAGGAGCCTGTCGTCCAGGGCTCAGTCCTCTGCCTGGTAGCCCACCACGATGACTACTGTGTGTGGTACAGCCTCCAGAAGACCAGGTGTGCCCCGAGCCTTGTAGGGTAGGGCACTAGGCTTGTGACACTGTGTGTTTATATAAATCCCCTCTACAGACCCTGTGGAGGTTTGAGTGGCCACATTTGTATCTGAACAGATTAAGAGCAAGTTTGTGACTGGATGTTTCAGTGCCCATTTGTGTGTATTCACAAGAGGCTGCCCCAGTTGCAGGACCCCATTTGGAGCAGATATATATGAGCGGTCTTGAACTGGAGGGCCCTACAACCTCTAACGCCCACTTGAGAACCAGTGCCTAGACTCATGTCCCCTCAAGGACCAGGGGAGTGTCCCCTCTGGTCCATCTCGAGTTCACTGGGGTAGGTCCCTGTGCTGTATGTTCATGCTCACTAGTGCCTAGCAGATCACCCTTATTGCCCTGTGTCTGTTCATCTCCTGGCCCAGCCCCGAAAAGAACGGGAGAGTCCACCTAGCACGCCCCGTGTGTGACTGCCAGGCTCATCTGCTCTGGAACCGGCCTCGATTTGGAGAGATCAATGATCAGGACAGAACTGATCAATACGTCCAGGCCCTGAGTACGGTAAGTGTCCAGCCCCTTGGGTGGATGTGGACCATAAGGGGTTTGTCCCACGGATCCCAGCTTTTTGCTTGCTTATAATTATATATAATTTGCTGGTTTTGTTTTCCTTGCTCCCTTGTCTGTCCGTGAGTGGCTTCAGCCTGCTCCTTCTGGGCAGGCATTTGGGCAGAGGCTGGGGAGCTTGTTTCTGACTACCTGAGGGCTCTCCTATGAGAGCCTCTGACTCCAAGCCTCCCCTGGCCCCTCCTTTGTCTTCTAGACACTTTGCCTTTGTGGTCAGCAGGGGTCCTATAGGTGACCCCTGTGGATTCAGCCACCCCATTCTTCCTTTCTTCTGCTTCTATCTTTCTAAAATTTTCTAAAATGTAAATCTGGTCATGAAACTCTCCTGAAAAACCTTTGCTCCCTGCTGCCTATAGCAAGGGTCTCTCAGCCTGAGGACCTCACACAAGGTTTGAAGGGGGTGTCTCTGGACCCCTTGGAGTTGTATGCAGAGATATGTGTCATGTGTGCACATGCATGCATTTTGGTGGGGTGAGGGGAGGATCCCAGCTGTCCTAAGTTTCTCTCAGAGGTGTCTGTGACCCGTAAAGCATTCCTGCTTTTGGCTCTCGTCAGGCCCATAGCTGTCTGCTAAGATATAGGAAAGAGGCCTGTGGTCGTGGCCTGGGAGGTGGCCTCTGGTAAACAGGGCAGATTTTCAGCTGGGCCTTCTTGAGGAGACTCTTTCCTGACAGTGGGGCGGGTACGTGGGAAGGTGGGGCTGGTTACTACGTGGGCCTGGGAAGCAAGTGTGGCTGGTGTTGGGGACACAGGAAAATCCAGCTGTGTGCTGTAGGGGTGGAGTGAGGAGGAGATCAGACAGAATGATCAGAGTGATTTAGGGAGTCAGACGGGACGTGTTTCTGTCAGTTTGCCAACAAGAGTTTCTTGACATTGTAAGAAAACCTGTGCTGAGGTTGCTCTTTTCCTGCAGGTGCTGAAGCCAGACAGTGTCTGCTTGTGCATCAGCGATGGCAGCCTGCTCTCCATGTTGGCCTATCACCTCGGGGCAGAGCAGGTACTGGACATGTAACTTCTACCAGCTTCCTGAGGGTGGCTTTTGAGTTAGGGTGTCATGTGATCTAGGTACACAGTTTTGTGACTAAAGCTTTTTGCAAGTGCACCTGCCACACTTGTGGCATGTTTGGGTCAGGGATTGAGGGGTTTGTTGCCTTGTGTGCAGGCAGGAGTCAGGCTATAGCTGTTGCCATGTAGCTCCCAAGTCTGAGTCTGCCATCTTCCTAGGGTCAGTGCAGAATGTTGTTCTGTCCCAGGGGCTAATGAACACAGGTAGAGTTGGTTAGGTGTTGCCCTCTGCCTTGGAGTTGCATTTTAACCTTTAATTTCTTTCTCTGTTAAGTAAATCTCCCACAGCTAATAGCGTGGTATTCTCTTTAGGTATTTACAGTAGAGAGCTCAGCAGCTTCTCATAGACTGATGAAAAAAGTAAGTGATAATTGTTGTTACTGAATAATGAGGGGACCTGGGGGGCCTGCCTTCCTGAGTCTGGGATTGATCGCTTTGAAGCAGCTTCAGAACCAAGGGAACTGGGAGAAGTAGCACCTGCCAGTGAAGCTCTCGTGACTCCCGTGCTGAGAGCTAGCCTGGAAGTCTTCTAGGGCTGTCATTGAATAGCAGTGAGTGTTTAGACTCTCCTTTTTTTTTTTTGTGGCTAAAGAAGTGTAGGCTTTTCTCCTCACTTCACATAAAACTAAAAAAACTAAAATCTTTGCAGTGATAGAATTCAGTTTGTTTCTGGGTCACCAGTGCCCAGGGAATCACTGCTCACAAACTGGCTTGATTGGTTGGTTCTGTGATGGTGTTTCTCCTCCTGGCCAGTGATTGGTTTTGATTTCCTCTCTGAAGGATAACCCACCTCCACCAGACTACAAGACTCCACCACTGCTAAGTCCTGCTGATATGTCTACAGGAGAGATTTCTTATGCTCTTACGACATTTCACTCGTGATCTCCCCCGTGGTCTATAGGACGCTCCGGTGGGGAAAAGTTCCACAAAGCAGCTGAAGGTGGTGCTCCAGAACTATTTGGCCAGAGAACTGCAAACAGATAAAGCAACTTTGAGTTGTTTTTTTTTCCTGGACAAAAACAATACTTTTGTTTTCTCTCTAAGATCTTCAAGGCTAACCACTTGGAAGATAAAATTAATATGATAGAGAAACGGCCTGAATTATTAACACCTGCAGACTTGGGGGATAAAAAGGTGAGGAGCAAGCGCTCTGCCTTTGCACTGGACAGTATGGCTCTGAGACGGCCCCTTCTCTGGGCCTCACTGTGGGTCCCCTAGTACCTCACCAAGCTAAGGACTCAACACTGTTGCGGATGTGGTGAGGTTTGCAGAGATGCCTGCTGAGCAAATACTTGTACTCCTCTCAATTCTCGCTAATCTCTGCTGCTTCAGTGAGGGCAGAATGGCTTTGCTGGGACTGATAGCATCACATCGTGTCCTCCCTTTTTCCTTCACAGCACTGCTGTCCTCACTTAGTTTCCCATCCATTCCTCCCGCCACAGCTGCGCTTCAGTCCCCTGTGTGTGCCTCCTGTCCCTCAGTAACCTTAGCTGTTAAACTTGTCATCCCTGCTGGCTTCATCTCACTGTCCTCCAGGACCCTCACAATCCAGGGACCTCTCCCTCCTCAACACACTTCTGTTTAGGTTCTTAAGAGACTGACTGACTTTTCATGGTTGTCCTTTTATCTGGCTGCTCCTTCTCAGCCCTTCATTGGTCTCTTCCTTCACTCGATCCTCCCCTACAGATGTCCTTGGTGATAGCTTTTCTGACTCCTATTCGTGCATTTATTCATCTAATCAGCAGACCCTCACTGATCATCTGCTGTGGGCCAGGTACTATGCTGAGAATACTGGGTGGCCTATGTCCCTACTTCTGTGGTGCTCTGAGCCTGGTGAGGGAGGCAGATGAGTGCTGATAATACATTGTCAGGATAAAACTGAGTAGGGATGTAATCCTGGAAACCCTTCCTGATGCTCTGACCTCTGGGTCCCTCCACGTGCCCCTTCCTTGCCTCTGTCAGATCTTACCGCACTCTGAGGAAGGCCCCCAGCCTCATTTGCTCCCTCTTCCACTCTGCACTCCTGAGGGCAAGGCTCATGTCGGTTTCTCATCTTTATATCCCCAAAGGCGGTGCAGACCTTGACATGCTTGTTTGTCAACTGACTGGCTGACTGAGTGCATGAGTGAGTGAGTGAATGAGTGAATGAATGAATGAATGAATGAGTGAGCCTGTGAAACTTGTGACCTGTCCTTCACTTGTGAGCTGAAACCTTTTGACTCTCTGGCCCTGCTTCTCGCTCTGATCGCCAGGTCTCTCTCCTCCTGGGTGAGCCGTTCTTTACCACCAGCCTGCTGCCCTGGCACAACCTGTACTTCTGGTATGTGCGGACTGCTGTGGACCGGCACCTGGGGCCTGGTGCCGTGGTGATGCCCCAGGCTGCTTCGCTGCATGCGGTGGTCGTGGAGTTCAGGGTAGGCCACCCAGAGGTTTTCTTGGAAAGGGTGGGTTGGGTTGGGGTGGGGTAGGGCTTGGGGGACTTTGTTTTTTTGTAAAGACCTTGAATGCAGATAGAGCAACTCGGGTCTTAATGACTTGGGCCTCTGCTTTTCCATATCAGCACACTGCAGGGCTGAGTAGAAGAGGCTTGCCTTTGTAAAAATGCAGTAATTTGGCACATGAAATGGAAATGGCTGTGTGTTGTCATTTTACAATTATGGCTTATGAGAATAATTTAAAAATATAAATTAAGAGTTTCAGAAGACAAGCTGTGCAGCTTGCTCTGCTCTCATTAAGAGCTGAGGCTCCAGTTGTTAAAAGCATTTCGAAATGGACAAGTCAGCTTCTTTATGCAAGAAAAAATTGAAAAGCTTCATTTTAATTTTCTCATCAAAGCAGAACCACAGTCACAAAGTCATTTTGGAAAAGGCATTCTTTATTAAAAGGATTTTGAAATGCTTTTAACCTGAAATGTAGAGTGAACCTCTGATATTTCTTTGATAAGAACGGCTTTATCCATTGGTAGCTTAGTGGCTCCATTGCTTAATTTTCTGGGCATTTCTTCTGTGCTGTTTATTCACTTGATCACATTTCCATGTGAATTCTCGTTTTTACATCTAGACAGGAGCTGTGGGGAATGATGCTTGTTCTCGGGCATGTGTCCAGGAGACAGAGGTTACAAAGTTGACTGGCCTGAGTACACCTCTGGTCCCCGCCTTCCCATCATTCTCATGCTCTTTGTGGGCGCAGGGCCCCGAGGACTGGTTTACAGATCTCTTCCCAGTGAACCAGTGTTCAAGATGGACAGGGAGTGAGAAACCCTAGCCTGGTAGCTCTGGCCAGTTGTCCCCCATAGGAGAGGGTTTGGAGTCATGGGAGGCTTTGCAGATTTGATCTTCGGTCTTTGGTGTCTCTGAGTCCCTTCAGCCATGAAGATCTCTTCCGGGTCTGTGGGAACAGCAAGGTGTGCCTCATGTTTGGAGCTAGGGCAGCCCCCTAACTCATGGACCCTTCTTGCTCTTGTCACCACACTGCCGTGCGGTGGGTATGGACATCTGTGTGCTGTCCCACAGAACCCTTGGCATGGTCTGCGCACCTGCCCCATTGGCGGGTGTGGATGTCAGTGTGCCCTGGCAAATGGGTGTCAGTGAAGGCTGCACCTTCCTTACAGGACCTGTGGCGGATCCGGAGCCCCTGTGGTAACTGTGAAGGCTTTGATGTGCACATCATGGATGACATGATTAA
The DNA here is from genome assembly GCF_048564905.1 of Vicugna pacos. Taxonomy (NCBI): domain Eukaryota; kingdom Metazoa; phylum Chordata; class Mammalia; order Artiodactyla; family Camelidae; genus Vicugna; species Vicugna pacos. The sequence continues at coordinate 41,306,240 of NC_132995.1, forward strand.
GGTAGGCAGGGCCACAGCTCCCACCTGCAGTGTCACACTCCCTACTCCCCCTCCAGTCCACATAGCCACAGGCTTCTAACAGGAATGTCTGGCTTCCATAGAGTGACTTAGGCTGGACAGTGCAGTCAGCGTGCATAGAGCTCCTCTGCTGGGGACAGTGAGGGCAGGTATATCCATTCTACTTGGTTCACCATGAGCACAAGCCTGAGAGCCATTGTGTCTCAAAGTCTGGAATTAGGCAATTCTCGTCCTGAGCTATAATCCCTGATTCAGAATTTTGGGCTAGGGCCCCTCGTCACCGGGCCACTGGAACTGCTCCTGCCAATGTCAGCAGCTTGTTCCCGGTTGAGACAGTCTCTAGAAGGTGGGGCATGGATATGGGAGGAGGGTCCTGCAGGGTTATTTGTACATAGTAGGGGATCAAGTCAGTCACGAGGGACTGCATCTCTGGGAACCCAGGGCAGTGATGAAAGTGCTAATGAAACTCAGCTCTGTGAGGATCAGCGTGAAGAGTCATGATGCAGCCCTGTGAGAAGGGCAGGGCAGGGAACACCATCCCATTTTTATATATTAATAGAATTTGCAAAAAAAAAATTCACACAGACAGAGGAAAAGGGGTGGAATACGGGACACCAAAATGGTAGCTGTGTGATTAGGAAGTGGTTAATGTTTTTCTCTTTTTGCTTATCTTTCTGCTTACATTTTTCTGTGGCGATTGTGGATTGTTTGTATAAACATTTTTTAAGTAAATAAATCCGTTCACTTGAAAAAAGGGACATTTTCATTTTGCATCTTACCTGCTTCTCCACAGCAGACCACTGACTGTTCCATGCTTTTAGAAATCTCCTTTGTGCCTAGTCACTGCACACTCCAGCTCCCTCTGGCCACTCCTCAGGCTCCTTCCTGGGCTCCTCCACCCCTTCGCATCCCTTAAGGTGTTGTGTTCTAGGTCTCCATGAGGCCCCTGCCCTGACTCTGCTCTCCCTGACTGTCCCTGTCCCCCATCTTTCCTGGCCAATGTCTTCATCTCTCCTGAGCTCAGATAAAATAGCTAAGAGTGGTGGTCCCTCTACTGAGATGTCCTCATGCACTCTGACCTGATGCTCCGAAGTCCCACCTGTTCTTCCCCCATCCCCAGCCTGGCCCCTTCCAGTGGTCCTGTCCTAGACCTGCCTCCACTTCATACCCGACTGCTGGGCTCAGGACCCCTGTGTCTTCCCAGACAAGTCCTTGCCTTCACGTGCAGTTGGTTATCAGGTTCCATAACCATCAGGTCCTCAGTGAACCAGTTTCTTCCCCTGTTGCTGCTGATCTGGTCTGGGCTACTTTCGTTTCTTGCCTATGACCACGTATCCTCCCTCTCCTGGTCAGCATTCCTCTACACAGAGCCCAAGTGAATCTGTAGATCCAAAGTCTAACCCTATGGGAAAACGCTGTAGGACTCCCTGACTCCCTGCCTCTACTCTTACAGTCCCCTGCTGCTTGGCCTGTCCTGGTCTGCTCTCCGTCCTCTCCCTGCTGGGCCTTTGTCCACTCTCCTCCTTCCTACCAATTCCTGTGTGACCTTCAGGAGGCAGCCCAGAGATGACCCCTCCAGCAGCTTTCCTGCGCAGCCCCATTTTCAGCCAGAGGTCATTGTCCCCCAGGCACTACAATCACTTGTCTCCCAGTTGTCTCCGTCTAGACTGAAAGCCTTGTGTGCACAGGCAGTTGTAGTGCTCAGTAAGGGTCACTGAGTAGGTGAGTGTCCAAATGGCAGGTGTTTTCACAAATACAGACATTTAGCCCTCAAGGTAGTTTGTGAGATGGGCAGTGTCATCCAGTTTTAAAAGGGAGAAAACAAAGCTAAGAGCGACTTGCCATGGAGATGGCTCCTGAGTCGTGGTGGGGAACAGAGAAGCCAGTTGGTCTGATCCAGGCACCCATGGACTTTTTGTGAGGACTCCCTGCCCCATGTGACTGTGGCAGTTACCCTGAGGGGGAGACGGGGACATGAGCCCCTTGTCCCATGGCTGCCAAGTTCTACCTCTGCAGACCCCTGCCTTCCCTTTTCTTCTCTTCTCAGTGTGCCCTGGACTTCAGGGAGAGCAAGGAGGCCGAGCCCCATCCGCTGTGGGAGTACCCATGCCACAGCCTCTCTGAGCCCCAGCAGATCCTGACCTTTGATTTTCTGCAGCCTGTTCCCCCACAGCCTATCCATGCTGAGGGCACCATTGAGCTGAGGAGGTGAGTGTAGGCTCCAGGGTGGGCGCGGTGGGGGAAGGGAGTGGCAGGGCTTGCTCTCTGTCTGGTAGTTACTACCCGAGTGCTTTGGCTGCTTTCATGTGACGGGATGGCTCTCCTTGTCTCTGCCTTGCCCTTTCTGATCTGAAGTGGCCCTGAGTGTACAGGAGTCTCCACAGCTTCTGGGTGGGGAGGGAGAGCCAGAATGGGCTTGCTCATCCTCCCACATCTGAGGCTCCCTGTGAGCTAAGTGGCATGTTACACACAGCTGCAGAGAAATGTGAATCTGGTTGCTATGGTTACCCATTGGACTGTATTCCTGAACTCTCCTGGGAATTGAAGCAGATTAGGAATTGGCAGGGGCTGCCATTGTGACGCATAGTCAGGCCCATCTAGCTCCAGCTTCAGCTCCCTTCAGGGGAGGAGCTGCTTCTTTCTGGAGAAAGAACCCATTTCTGACTGGGTGGTGACCATGAGCCCAGAGCTCCTTGGGGGCTCCTTTAACAAGGGGAAGGCAGGGCAGATATCCATCTGGGCCTGCCATTCAGGGTATCTGGGAGAAGTCTTCTAGCCTTTGATGCCCAGGCTGCGCTTTGAGCCTTCTGGACCAAACCTTTCCATGACCTCAGGCCGAGGAAGCTGGTCCTGCAGCCTGCTGGCCCTGCCCCATGGTTACTCTTGAGTGCTTGGCCAGGCTCTGAGGAGCCACTGGGGGCTTTGGGTTGTGGCTTTTCTTGCTCAGCATTTTACTGCATGGCCTTTAGTCAGGTGGTGTGTTAGGAGCCTCCTGACTCGGGGGGATGGAAGTGGGAGAGACCAGAGGTTTCTGGAAAGCAGAGGGGAGCCATGGCCACGCCCATCCACCTCTCGTGTGGCTGTTTCTTTTTGGCTCAATGTTCTCCCTCCCCCGCCCCCAGGCCTGGGAGGAGCCATGGGGCTGTCCTGTGGATGGAATACCACCTGACCCCGGACAGCACGGTCAGCACTGGCCTCCTGAAGCCTGCAGAGAACAAGGTAGTACTGTGTGCTGGGGTCCCAGCGTGGGCCGATCTGAGAGGAGGTGCTGCCATCACACCTGCCTGAGCTCTGGGTGTTCCTGGTGCATGTGGCTGGATAACTCTTCCGTGGCCCTAGGTCACCCGGCCCTGAGCAGCAGCTTCTCACTGAGAGCTGCCTGGGCTGGAGGCTGGCCAGGAAGGGGCTTGGGTGCCAGGAGCCCTCACCACCTTCTTACTGCTTCTCCTGCAGGGGGACTGTTGCTGGAACCCCCACTGCAAGCAGGCCGTGTACTTCTTCAACACCACACTGGACTCCAGAGCACCGCCGGACAGCCCACGGACTGTCAGCTACACTGTGGTATTCCACCCTGACACTGGAGATGTCACCATGGATTTTACGCTCTCAGATGCCCTCACTTGTTGAGAAATAAAGTGGCCAAGGGCTCCGGGCTCTGAATGGTGTGGCTTTCTGAGAAGGAAGGTGAAGGCACCTCTCCTTTCAGGGCCCAGCTTGGCCTCTGGGCTTGGAGGAAGTCTCTTCCCTTTTTGTGTTTTTGCACCGCCAGCTCCTTGCTCCAGATATGGCAGGAAGCAAGGGTTGCTTTGGAGCTGAGGAGGGGCCAAAGAGCCCACCCTGCAGTTGTTTTGAAATGCTCAGAAAGCTCCAAACTGTGAAAGCTCCTCCTGTCCTTCCTGGAAGGGAACAAAATCTGAGTTGGCTGGGCTGGTCAGGTTGGGGTGCTCTCAGCTGTGCAGTTCCAGGAGGGCGTGCTGCTCTTTTGGGAGCTAGCCTAGCCTGGCCTGCATTCTGGGAACCTCTGGGTCCCACCTGCCTGCTCCAGCTAGGGGGGCCCTCTAGGGGCAGAGATGCTGACTTGTGGCTGGGTCCCAGGCCTTGAAGACCCTGGCTTGACCAGGCTAAGGACCAGGTTCAGACCCTTTCACTTGCTAGGTAACAGCAAGCCACATTTGTATAGGTCTGGCCTCTGTGCAGCACCAGCAGGTGACTCAGATGGACACCTGGACACCAAGCTGCTGTTCAGAGGACAGGGTGGAGACTGTCCCAAAACAGTTCCTGAGATGCAGACCCAGACACCAGCCATCAGGAGAAGGGAGCCAAGAGGTACAGCCCTTTCCTATGTGCCCCCTTTTCTAGCAGAGGAACTTCATCCCCTGGAAGCCTGGGTACAAGTGTGGTCATCCCAGCCCCGCCTTGCCTTGTCAGGATGGCCAGAGTCCCAAGGAGGCCCCAGCCTTGCTTCTCCCCACACTCAAGGTACCCTTCTGCTATTGGCTCCCAGTTCCAGAGGGAATGAGTAAGAGAACCCAAGTGGCCTGGTTTTCTGGTGGTTCAGGGCAGACACAGGCTGTGCCCATCCTGTTGGGGAGAGGCAGGAAAGGCAGACCCCACACAGCGGTCTCCCCACAGCCCCACCTGGCCACCCAGCCTCTTGGAGTCAGAGCAGGGCCCAGCCCCAGCTTCTCACTCAAATAAGTAGAGAACACCAGCCTTGAGCCTCACAGTTTTATTTTCTCATTATCCATCCTTCTTTTCAGCACCAGTAAAGGAAAAAAAAAAACACCTTTCCTTTCAAAATATGTGTAAAGATTGTTTTTCTTCTAGGGAAGAATTGTCTGGATATATATTTGATAATGTTTTTACCAAAATCTTAGGTGTGCTTACCATATAAAACCCCTAATGTCCCATGAGGATACCATACAGAAAAAAAATACACAAATTAAAAAAGTGTTTTTTTTTCCTTTTTTAAAACAGTATTTCTAAATCTTAGCAAGTTAATACAACAGTTAAAAAGCATCAAGATTAATATCCATACTTAAAACTCAAGGTGGTTTGGACAAATGAAATGACTGTTTTCTTCCAAAGCTGACCCTTGCCTCCTGGCTTCTCTGGAGGCTGGGCCTGGGGCAGGTGTGGGGCCTTGGTTGGGGATTTAGGTGACCCCGTATCTGTCCCTCCCAGGCCTCAGTGCCACAGAGTCTGAGATCCTGGCAATGTGTCTTTTCTTTCTTTTTTTAAAAATTGAAATGGAAAAATCTGGCTTGTGCGCGACCCTGGGAGTCCACAGGCTTGATGGAACATGTGGCTGGGCAATGGTAGCCTCGGTGCTGAGACCGTGCCGGAGGGAGTGTCAGGGGAGTACGGTTGGGGGGAGCGCAGGCCAACTCTGCCCTGGACATCAGGCAGGCTGGGCAGAGGCAACCTTGTTAGGACAGGAAATGACTGAGGCACAGGAAGGTATGACTTGCCTAAGGCCACCCCATGAGTAGGGAGAGAAGCTTGTGCCCCTGTGCTTTGGCTCCCACCCAGCTGCCTTGGGAGGCAGGCGGCCCCTCTGAGGGATAGAAGCTGTGCTGGGGTTGCTCTGCTTCAGGAGCCCTGGCTCTGCCTCCACTGCTCTCCTGGATACACAGCTGACCCGCAGCCTGGGGCCTCAGCTTAGGCCCAGACATAGGCATGGTGCCTGCTCAGTTGAGCCCTACCTGTGAACAGATTGCTAGCTGCTCTGGGGAGTGGGGGGACCTCTGACCCAGTGAAGCCTAGCCAAGGCCCCAAAGCCATGGCCTTGGAGGAGGGGTGCAGCAGAGAGGCCAGGGAGGCCTGCACCCTAAGCGATGAGCAGCCCCTCCTGACTCAAGTTGGGGTGAGGCTGGGTGCCTAGCCAGGAAAATGTGCCAAGCAGTGAAGCCCTCAGCCTAGCTGCTACTCTGGCCAGGGGGTTCAGACAAACCAGCGCTGTCACAGGTGTGTCTCAGGAGTGTCCTGCCCCAGCACAGGGCCTGGCCTCTGGCTGGCTGTTTGGCCCCCTCTTGGTCCGTCTTGCAGCTCAGTAGGTGACAAGGCACAGCATCAGGGCACCGGCACCAGGAGGCTCCTGGCAGCAGGGTCCTGATGCACCCCCAGCCTCAGGAAAAATTGGCTTTGAGCCAGGCGGGCACATTGGTCAAGGTGCTGTGAGGAGGGGAGACCAGTCGGGGTTGCAAAGAACAGCCCCTGGAATTGGTGAGGCCTTGTACCTGAAAACAGGCAAAACCCTCACTGCTTACTTTGGGGGGCATCCCCAGGTGTGTTAAAAAGGCAGGTGGGCAGAGGCAGTGCTGCCGTGGGATGGGGAGCTATGGGCTTCACCTGCAGGGTCTGCCACACCATCATGCCTAGGTGCCCGGGGCTGGCCCTGGTCACATGGTGGTAGAGTGGACATCTATGTGCCTGTATGCCAACCAGTACCATTCCCTGTCCAGGGCAAGCAGGGGCCGTTGGCCTTGCCACCCCTGGCCTGCACACTGGTGCAGGGACAGGCTGCCCCGCACCTTGGCTTCCAGCACCTTCATCCAGGGTCCCCAGGGTTGCTGTTGAGGATGGGCCTGGGAGGGCTCTCTGGGGAGAGCCACAGCCCCACCCAGAGGCAGGTGGAAGGTTCCTGAGCTCAGCCAAGCACGTGGATGGGGACAGTCCCAGAGAGGGACTGGTCCTGAACCAGAGAGGTGTCTATAGGGGAGGTGGATCAGGCAGAAAGAAGAGGATGTGTTGGTTTTGACAGAAGAGAAGCTACAAATACATCACTTTCAAAATCAGAAGCCCCCAACCCCCCTTAGTTCCCCTTCTTCCTGTAAAAAAGTGACGTTCTCTCCCTAGATTCCTGTCTTTGGCTCCATTGCCCACACTGGAGTCTTGGAGGGAGGCTCCTGGCTCTGCTGTGTTGGGGAAAGGGAGCCTGCCAAGAGCAGCGTTCTCCCTCGTGGCTTGCAGACCCTCTCAAGTGAAGGGTTGTTTTTGTTCTTAACTTTTTCGTTTTTCTTTTTAAAATGTAATCGCCCTTGAATGCAAGACCCTGGGGAAGAGCCTGGGCTCGCTGGTAACTGGACACAGCCCTCATGGTCCCTGCTTGTGAGCTGTCCCAGCTGGAGGCAGCAAGCCAGTGGCCCTGTGTCCAGGAATGAATGCTTCTTTGGCTGGTTCTGATTGTGTTTGGAGTTTGGCCTTGGGTGAGGCCTGAGCAAGGGGTATGTGGCTGTGGCGTGGCATGTGGCATGCGGGCAGCGTGCATGCGAGGGTGCAGGCATGCGAGACAACATGGCAGCAGACAAAAGTAATGAACCCTGGACGAAGCTTGAGAAGAGATACAAAGAGTACAGAAACCCGGTTCTCATACTAACCCATGGGTTACAAACTAGGTTGTGCTGTAGATTTGTAGAAAATCACGTTTTGAAAGAATGGCACTGGTTGAGCAGCCTGGACTCCCTGGGCCGGCCTGACTCCTGTCCATGAGTGCCCAGAGGTGCCAGGCAGCGCTGGTTCCAGCTCACCCAGGACTGACCGTGGCTCTCCCGGGCCCCTGCCTGCCTCCCCCAGCACCAGCGGTGCTTGCTGGAGGGGACACAGCCAGGGAGGGACTGCAGTTCACAGGGCTGGCGGAGACCTCGCTGCTGTGATGACTTGGCCAGTCTATGCCTCCTCCTCCCCCGCAGACACCATCAGCCGCATGGCCACCGGGAGGTGGTCAGTCAGGCCCGACAGCTGGGTGATGAAACTGAATTCTTCTACCTCCTGTGAGAGTGAGGAGCGGGAGAGGAAGAAACATCCCAATTAGACCCAAAGGGCATCCTGTAAAGGAGGGGTCTGGCAGGGGTTGGGGCCCTAGGCTGGGGCTGGCCTGGACCTCCTGAAGGTAGAGGGGTGGGAGGACCTCTGGGTCCCAAAGGCCTCCCGGACTGGCAGGTCCCATTTCAGAGGAGAGCTCAGTGCTGCTAAGGGGTGCAGGGCACAGGGTCCCTATCTGTGGGCAGGGCCTGGGTGCCCTGCCCAGCCCAGCCCAGCCCTAGACTCACAGCCTTCCAGTCTGGGCACAGCCCCTCCTCTGCGTGCAGCATGTAGTCGATGCGCCTGCCGTTGCCTTTCAGCAGGTCCTTGCGTCCCTTCTGGCCTCCTGCAGGGCTCTTGCTGGTGGGGAAGGCGAGATACTCCCGGCGACCTTCCTCGCTCTCCAAAACCCTGCTCACACAGACAGAAGGCACAAGAAGGGAAGGTGAGCCCCACCCCCAGCCCTGACACCAGGTCCTGAGTGTGGAACCAGGTTCTCGCCCCCAAGAAAGACCAAAACCCTGTGTTTGAGATCTACCTTCCCCATGAGCCCAAAAAGGAATTGGGATGGAGGGAGACGGAGTCTGAGCCTGCGAGTTCCAGACTGAATTGAGCCACTCCAGGACAGCCTCATGTCCACCTTGGAAAGCCAGCACTCGCCTTCCCTTTCTGAACTAGGATGTTGGCACCACCCATAGCCTGTGACCAAGTTGGGGACAGAGTTTTCATCTCGTCTCCAGGATGGGGTTCTGCTCTGAGCTAATAGGGACCTGTTTTGGGGAACTTGGTCTTTACAGTGAACCTCAGGGACCTTTCTCTTCTGGAAGTCCCCAAACGGCCCCCTACCCCCTTACTCATGACTCCTGTTTCAAGTAGCAGTGGGGCAGGGTAGCCAGAAGAGCACCCAGGCCCCATCCCAGGGCTGGACTCCTATGTCATTCTGTCCCTGAGTGGCTGTGCCATCAAACCTGAGCCACCATTTCCTCTTCTAACACAAGAACAACTGCTGTGGCCCTAGGACGCTTCAGGGACCAGGTGTGCCAAGAAAGGAACAAGGTGGGATGCGGCTGTCGTTTCTCAGAGGAAGGTAACTGCTATTAGTGCTTAAATGCTGGTCAGGGTTCTTTCTATAGGGAGGGCAGGGCACTCAGGTGGAGCATTACACCCTGAATCTGGGTCTTCTGTCTCCTTGTCTGCCATCTGCTTCTTGTCAGGTTTCCTCCAGAGCCGGGACACCAGTGGGGAGGAGCCTTCAAGGGACCCCCCATCATGGAGGACTGGTTCAGGCCAGTGCCAAGGGTGAGAGGCACAGCCCCTGAGAGACACTGCACAGGCCCGCCCAGCCACCTAACGCCTGGACAAATGGACAGGGCACCTGGACAGGCACGGCCAGCAAATGTGGATTTCTACGAGGTCTTTATCAGCCTTGAGATAAATAACACTAATGACATGCAGAACATGGTTACATAGCAGAAATGTAATCCATTACTGTCCTTTGCCTTTGATAATTAATTACAGCATCAGTGATCTAAGAGCTACTGATAGTCATTTTTAAATCATCATCTCATAAAAAGGTAATTTTCTTGGCGTAGGATGATGTTTCAAATTTAGTCTGTAATCTAATTAATTGGCTCAAATTAGCTACAAGGAGCCATTGCCGTGACTCTGTGCAGTTTCGGGCTGTGAATTATAAATTGGCTCTGCTGCTGGCCTCTCAAATGTGTCCTTTATGGAAGTCTTGTTGGGTTCAAGAATGCAGTTTGACTGGAATAGAACTGTCTCTATTTTGAAAATGACTAGCTCGTGTTAGCTCTGTTCCTGTTTTTATTTGCCTAGTTGGTAACTACCGCAGACGGCATCCCGAGGGCTCTTCAACAGGGGTCTGCGCAGTACTTGGTCTCACCCTGGGAGATTCTGGTCCTTTTTTCTGTGCCCAAGGCAGGCTGGGTCTTGGGGCAGGACAAGCTCTTGTAGAGTGGGCCAGGCCTCTGGGTGCTGGTATAGGAAATGCCACCTCGAGACCCCAGGCCTACTCAGGTTTCTCCTTGGTAAGGATACTTCTGGGGTGTGAGGTCCACCACGGCCTTTGCCCCGCCTCAGCTTGCATCCCTGAGGCTCTCATAGTCGTCCTTCCATGGAGCTGTGTGCTCTCATCTGACCACAGAGCCCATCTCTCTGCACTTGAGTCCGGGCTCAGTGCTCCTCCCAGACCTAGGAGCCGCCTGGATCTGCCTACCCAACCTGATCACAGCAGCATGAGTGCTAGACACTTACTTTTGCAGATTGTCAGGGGTGCAAACTTCCTCATCATAGAGACCGTCCTTGTCCAACAGGGTACCTGGGGATAAGGGGATGAGAGTGGTCACTGTGGGCAGGGCCCAGCCAGCCTTGAGGAGAACCGCCTCTCTGGGGCAGGAAGGGTAGGCGAGAGTTTCTGCTGACCTGGTGGCTAAGTGCCCCCCAACCACTGCCCCCAGTAGTAGGGATTTAGGGACAGGTCCTAGAGGTCTCTCCGGTCTCTCCGGGAAGACTGTGCGGAGTCAGGCCTCAGCACAGTGGGTTCAGGCCTCAGCAGTCCCTTTGCCTTCCTGCCCCAGCCCCTGGCCCCAGCCCCAGCTCCAGCTCACCAATTGCCCACGGCTTCTCCTCCCCAGGTCCCAGGCGGCAGGGGTCCTTGTAGCGTGTAAACAGGGAGTGCTGCTGCTCCAGCTTGTCATCTGTGCAGGGAGGGAGGGAGGGAAGGGATGCTATGGGCCTCTGGGTATCTGGCCTGTCCTAGAGGGCCGCCTGCCTCTGGTTCCAGTCATTTACTCTGAGCCACCAGGTCCCTATCACTCAGTAACTGCCTCTGGGTAGGGTCTGTGGCTCATCTATCACTGGTTTTCTGTATCTTTGAAAATCCCACCCTCCTGCCCCCCACCACACACATGCTAGTGTTCAGCTTTCCTTCTGTCTGAGGACAGTGGTCACTGTCCCACTTTGGCTTCGGGGACAGTGATCTTGAGGCCTTCCCAGATTCTGTGGCAAATCCTGGGGCCCTGGCTGATGCTGCCACAGCCAGGATTCCTGCCCTTCACTGTCCTGGGTGCCCGGGCTGAGTGAGGAATGACCCTATAGGACTCAGAGAGGAAGGTGATCTGTCCTAACAGGTCAGAATTAAAATTAGAATAGGCCTGGTACAAAGTAAGAGCTAAATGAAGTCTTGGGGAATATCATTAGCTGACTCGCCCTTAATCTGGGTTTCAGAGGCTCCCAGCCTTTCATGCCAGAGGTTCATCTTTAGGGTCTTTGTCTCCAGCAAAGTGACCTCTGAGCTTTCTGTGCAGAGCATGGGCTCTTCTCATTCGGGGGTTTCTCGGGGACAGAGAAAACATGGTCTTGCTAACCATCTCATCCCCATGCTCCTGAGGAGTAGGAAGTTCTTCCAGCTGCCTAACAGTCTTTCCAACTGTGATTGGAACCCATGCTTCCTACAGTGGCCAACCTGAATGAGGAGGAGCATGCCTCACCGGAGGAGCAGTTGTCAAAGTTAAAATCTCCGCAGATGACGTCAAACGCCACCAGCTCTTCGGGGTTGGCTGCGCTGGACGAGGAGGTAGATTTTCGGAAATCAGCCAGCCAGTCCTGAAGCAGGTCCAGCTGCTCACACCGGATGGCACTGTCCTCTGTGGGGCAGAACCACAGAGAGATGATGAAGCGGCAGCCAGACCCCAGCCAGGCTGATCCCAGCCCTCTGGGGGGACATTCCCCACCCGCTGAAGCTTGGCCGCTGGACCCTACCTGGCAGGGCATGCAGGTGTGTACAGGAGATGTACCCGACAATTCTTTGGTCCTGAGGTGTGCTTCCCACCTGCACCTGTGAGGGAGGAGGTGAGGGTTTGGTAACGAGAACTGTGAGTCATCATTGCTCAGGGGGACACTGGTGACTCCTGTCCCCCAGCCAGGTCAGACCCTCATTAGCCCAGCTCTGTCAGCTCCTGACTAGACTTGGGCTCAAGGAGGAACAGCACATGTCCTGCTTCCAGGAGCTTCTGGTCCAATGTGAGAGGCAGATGCATGAAGAAATGGTGAGTGGCACCGACAATTCATGCAGGGCTTTACAGGAGATATGCAGAAATCACTGAAGATTTCTTCCCCAAGTTCCTGCTGTCTCCTGGTGACCAGAATGTCCAGAGGGATGACTCTCAAGTGCCAGCCCCTTGATTCCTTGTCCACTCCTGTCTGGTGGCTCTTTCTTCCTCCCCTTGGTGATACCCTGAACCTGATCACACCCTGGAGCCCATTCCTCAGATGTCTAGATTGAACTCTCCTCTGGGGTGCAGCCCAGCCACAAAGCCCGCCACCCTCCGTCCACTCTGAGAGGCCTTACACCTTGCCCTCTGCTCGCTCTCTTCCCAGTCTCTAACCCTCTGGCTTCATGAGTGGTCATTTTTCTGCTCTTTGGCTGTGGTCCCCAGTAGTCCCCAGATCTGGGATGACAGCTCTGGCTGTTGTCTCCATGGCATTTGTGTCATGGGCTGACCCCAGGCACCCCACAGCCTCCATCCCAAGCCCAGCCCTCCTTCCTCCACAGCAGCCTCTTCACGCCTTCATGTTCCACTCTCCCTAGACTTGGTCCTTGCCTTTTGCTCACTTCCTTCACTGGAGAGAGTCCCTGGTAGGTGGAGTAGGGCCAGGGGCTCCTTCCTGCGTCCCTGCCCAACTGCAGGTGACCCTGGCAGGCTGTCTCCATAGATTGGTATAATAAAACTAGCATCTCCATTGTATATCACAGACAGCTTGGCCCCCAGCAGTGAGCCTGGTATAAGCCTGGGTCCTTGTCAGGCTGTGGCTGGGGAGGTGAGGGATGGCTGCCCAGCCTGCCGGCTCTACCAGGCCCTTTGGTCACACACATGCTGGAGGCTATGACGTGAGAATCCCTCTCAGCATGCTTCCCAAACCATCCTTGGCTGCCTTTCCCAGAGGCCGCTGGTTGGCTCCTTACCCTCTTTTCTCTGGGCTGTCCTCCCATCTGAACTTCAGCTTTCTTCCCCAAACTTGGCTAATCTGTTCCAGACTGAGTTTTCTATGATGATCTGTTCCAGGCCCTGGACCCTGGGGAGTCTCCAGGGAGGAAGACCGTAGAGGCCAGTTCTTGGCTGAGGGGCAAGGTGCAGGGTGGGTGTACCTGGCATCTGCTGAGCACAGCTCTACACGGCCTCCAGCTAAGAGTGGCTTGGACTCATTGCAGTCTTCTGCTCTGAGAGCCTCGGGAGGCTTCCATCCTCTTTACTGCCAAAGTCAGGTTAGCATTATTCTCCACAGGGACTTTTGCATCATCAAACACCCTTAGCTTTCTACAATTCTTCATCCCTTTTCCAAGCCTGGATCAGTGCACATCTTTCCTTTCCGGTGTCCAGGGAGGATGGATGATTGTTTACTTGATAATGGGCCTGGATTTGGGGCTGTTTATAAACTCACATGTTTACCATTAACTCCTTGCCATATTCTAGACCCAGACCTCAGCCCAATGGTACCCCCCTGCTCCCTACTGCCAGTGCTTCAGAAATCACACACCATTTGTTTCCCCTGTTTCAAAAACAGTGTCCTCCAAGGCCACACGATGGCGCTTCTCAACCCCCTCCCCCGCATTCCTTAGGCCAGGAGTCTGTTACTCATTATTAACCTTTACACCGTGAGCACCCTTGCTTAGTGCCTTATGGACATGGCCTTACTAGAGCCCTACAACAGCTATGAGGATTATACTAAAATTACACTGTAATTGTCCTGGGGTCATGAGGCTCCACTGAGGCCAGCTCACATCTGATGCTCAAATCTGATGTTGCGGCCCATGCCCAGCTCCACCCCCTGCTCTGCGCTGCTTTCTGAGCTTTAGTGACTGAGCCAGGGTTTTCAGCAGCCACCCATTTGATACTCTTAGTGCGTCAGCCCCTCACTCAGCTCTTCATGTCACCTGCCTGGGCTGAGTCCTGGGCAGAGACGGGACAAGTGCAGAGGCACCACTCAGCTCTGTTGCTGAGGATAACCTGCTGGGAGGATAGACATGCAGAATGAGATATCTCAAGCCCCCACCCCCTTCCTCGCTCTCAGTCAGCCCTGTGAGCTCGCCAAGATCCACTTTATTATGTGTGGGGACTTATTGATTCCTGGCTTGAGTCCTCGGGAGCCGCAAAAGCTCATGTTTCTCTTACAAAAACAAACAATCACTCTGAGAGTTTGTGCCTTTAGTCCTGGTGGGCAAAGACTGTCAACAAAGAAGGGCTCAGAATCAGGCTCTCGTAAGTGAGGGAGAAGCTGTTCCAGCCTGCTCTTCTCAGGCTATCTAGGTAGCAGGGAAGCACACTTTCCTCTAGGACAGGAAGTGATGGGAAATGTCTCAGAGTAAATGGGAAGGCAGGGCTGGACAGGGAGCCCTGAGTGAAGGGAGTGAGGCTTCTGCACAGCCAAGTCAGCACCTTTCCAGCCCCTGGCTGTCCTGGAGCTAGCATGGCTCCTGAAACCTCATTTACTTCATTCCTCCATGCAGAGAAACAGGCACACTCTCGCCAACATAGATGAGCTAGGTCTGCTGTGCTGGGCACAACGGCTTCGCTCTTTGTTCTGTCTGATGGGAGAGGCAAGCAGCAAGACACCCGGGGGAAAGAGCTTAGGAATCCACAAACGAACACTGCTGTGCCGGATGCCGCAGAGGAGAGCTCCACCGAGGTTGGGCAGCCAGTCTGGGGCAGGACCAGGACCAGGACCAGCGTGTGCCTGGAGCAGAGCCCGGGGACATAGGAGGGGCCCAGGTGAAGGCTGGGCTTCTCCCCCAGGCAGCAGGAAGGGGTAACAGGAGTCAGACCTGGGACAAGAGGAGGATGGATTTGAAGTAGGAGGACACCCCGAAACACACATGGGTGAATGCAGAGGAATGGTGGCTGGGGCCATTACAGTGTAGCTGGAGATTGGTGGGGGGCAGAGGTATCTGCAAAGTGAAACTGGGACCCTGGGTGAGCACAGAGAACCCTCAGCAAGTGTGTAAATGGAGGCCGTGGAGTCACTTTCCTGGGGAAGGTGCTTGGGGCCGGCTGGCTGAAATAACCACTCAGAAGTGAAGAGGGCTGGCCAAGTTTGGTCGCCCTGCTGTGAGGGCTGCCAACCCCCAGCTCAGGTTGAGATCTGGGCAGAATGCAGCAGGCCTGGTGTTGCCAGATCTGCCAAGGTGGGGAGAGAAGTTGCAGATTGGGTTTTATGTGAAATAGCTTGATTTTTAAGTGTTGGCCAACAAGAAAATTTTTTAATGGTATGGACCACATTCAGCATACCTGCAGACTACTTTTAGATCCAGAAGGTAGAGGGAGCATTAGCATTTAAAGGATGGGCAGGCAACAAAGATCTGGAAGGAATGGGCAGAGAGGTGGGGGTTGGGAGGAAAGCCCACAGCAGAGAGGCTGTCCCAGGGAGACTTGTGATCCTGGTGGGCATGGTGGTCAGGGTGTGCTGGATCAGGGACAAAGATGAGGAGAGGGCATGTGGGCTGCAGGTGGGGTTGCAGGGGACCCTGGCCTCTGAGCCATCTGTAGTAGTAGTAGGGTGGAAGAAGGTTTGTTTCCCTTCACTGCCCCAAATCTGACACCATGTCCCCTCCTTCCCTAGAAAGTCACTCTGGCTGCTGAGAGAAAAATACATCTGTGGAATAGAACGCTGATGGACCACTTGCCAAAATGGGGAGGTTGCTCGCCTATAAGAGGAATGCCTTCAATTTCAGCAACTCAGACTGTGAGTGGAGAGCTGGGGACCCCAGTTCTCTGTCTGCTAAGCCACACAAGAGGAAGTGGGGGTCTGGGCACTGGGATGCGGCCCTTGCTCCAGCGGCTCTGTGCAGACGATCAGCCCATTACCTCACTTCTGACAGGAGCTTGGCTGACAAGCGGCACTTCCTGAACAGGCCAAGCACGGTCAGAGTTGAGGCCTGGAGATGAGAACCTCACCACGCTGGGCTTCCAGATTAGACACAGCAACATCCGTCTCCATTCACGGACCCCCCCTTCTGGGGAGAACTGAGAAGTCTTGAGGGGAATATGGAGAGAACCCACACCCACAGCAGCTGCTGCCTCTGAGTGCAGAAAGCCTGTTCTGTAGCAGCTGGCCAAACGATGTTTCAGAAAACTCTGGAAGCACCAAGAGCAGTTTTTGGATAAGGACCAGAAAGTCAACACGCTGAGCATGTCAGCCGCAGTAGAGGATAATGTGTAATGACCAAATTACCATGGTCTAAAAACTCTTCCAATTGCATCCAAATTAGCAGAAATAATTATGATTCACTTTAATTAGTGACTATGGAAGTGAAGCCTCGGGCTCGTGGGCAGAGTGCCTGGTGTGGCAGCCGCATGACAGCCAAGAGGGAAAGGGCGTCCTGGCCATGGAAACTGGTGGCCCAAGGGAGTGGCCTGAGAGCCCAACCTGCAACCATCTGTCTGCAGCAGTACAGACAGCCTCCTCATTCTTCACCGCCTGCCATCTTTACCGCCAGCACCATGAGAACCTTCTAGGCCTCGCCGCTCACAGGCCACTCCCGACCATGTGAGGAGACTCAGTGTTACCCCACTTTACAGATGGGGAAAGGGTGGCTCAGAGATTGGAGGAACTTGCCCAAGGTCACCCAGCCTGGAGCCTCAGTTCTTGTCCCTGTGTTCCTATTTTCCTTGTCCCCGAGCTGGGGGCCCTCCAGTTCCCATGAAAAGCCTTGTCTGCCCACTGTCCTCCAAGAGAGTGAGGACCCCCTGACAGGGGCCTGCTTCCACCCACCACTGCTCTAGGACTGGCTGACTGAGGCCTCCTACCTTGAGATACAGCGCTCCCTTTGAGGCCAGGCTGTCGGAGAACCGCCCGTTGGGGTAACAGTGATAGGCCACGTCCATGATGGGGTAGCGGCTGGCAAAGAAGAGGCCGCTGTTGAGATACTTGAAGCTGCAGCAGCCGTGGCAGCCGTAGACTCCGACATCATAGAGGATGTACTCGAAGTAGCCATGTAGCTGGTCTTTCAACTTGGCGGCCGCCCGCTTGTCAAACACCTCCTGTAGGCACAGGAAGTCCAGGTTGGCGGGGAAGAAGGCTGAGACCTCGTGGTCAAAGGCTTCATCTGGGTGCCGCCTCCTGCGCGCAGCTGCCTTCTTCACCACCGAGGCCTTGTACGGGAGCTTGCTGTTGGCGCCTGGCTCCCCACTGCCGCCGTCGGCCCGTGCCTTCACCAGGGACTCCCTGGAGGCTGAGGGGCTGCCCAGGCTTCCCGAGTCCCCATCCTGCTGACTGTGGTTGGGCGTCTGGCCACGGCCAGCCCCGTTCCTGGCCTGGCCCCCAGCAGGGGGGTCGAAGGCTTCGGGGGGCCTGCCCCCCTCATCACCACCGATGATGCGCACGATGCAGGCATCCTCAAGGCTGCCACTGTCGGTTGCGGCGGGGTCCCCAGAGGCCAGGCCATTGGCAGCCTCATCATTGGGGTGACGCCCGCCGTCGCCCTTGTACTCCACAGAGGCCGTCCTCTTAATGCTTCCAGGGACGGCCCGGGGCACGCCATCACTTCCCTGCGGTGACACCAGGCTACTGAAGCTGGCTGCGCTGATGGAGGTATTGGTGGGTGAGTCGATGTAGATTTTGATCTGGGGCCTGCTGGCTCCATTGCGGATTCTCTGCCCGATCTCTTTGGCCCGGGCTTGGGTGTTGAAAACGTTGTTGAACCTGGCCAGTGAATCAGGGAGGAGGCAGAGGTTGGCGGTGGCAAAACAGAAGCTTTTGCCAGGACCAGTACCCTTCCATTCACTAAGCAGGGCTGCCCCGCCGGTAGGGCCCTTGTCCTCCAGCCGGGAGTAGACGTAGGGCCGGCGGGCAGACTGCAGGGGGGACCAGAGGAGGAACCCAAGGAATGCGAAGGGCAGTGAGGCAACCAGGAGGGCTAGGTAGACGGGTGTGAAGAGCACGGTGCAGAGCAGCTGGAGGTAGCACGGGTCGTCAGCCCGCTGGCGTTTCTCGTAGGTGGTGGGTATGAAGGAGGCCAAGAGCCGGTCCGCCAGCCAGTAGCATGGGAAGATGAGGGCCCAGGACACGGCGTGCAGGGCGGACAGACAGCTATTGGGAAAGGGGGTTGTGTACAAAACCATCGCAGCTCACTGGGCGCCGCGGCCGGCCCTACTACATGGTGTCCGTGGCAGTGCGGGCACTTTCCTGGGTGGGGTGGGTGAGTAGGGGGCAGCTGGAGGAGGGGTCACCTCCTGGTGAGACGGGACTCTGGATGGTCAGCGGCACGTGTTAGCCAGCCAGTCATGGTTCACCTCAGTGGGCCATGCTGGGCCACCAAGGTCTGCTGGAGAACCTGCAAAACAAAGTGAGGAGACTTTCATTCATCTTTAGGGGAGCAGGTCAGATGCTGGGGCCATTGACTTGCTCACCCTGTTCCTGCCTCCTCTGACTGTTCCAAGGACCAGGCCAGAGCCAGCAGGCTCTCATGGGGTGTTTGGGGCCAGGAGCTGGCCTGGCCCACTCCATTTTCCTGTATGTGTTTGGTTCTCTTAGAGTAAACTGCTTGGTGATGTTTGGTTCTCTTAGAGTAAACTGCTTGGTGACATGACTGTCTCTAGCTGACCATTTTGACCTTGTAACCTAATTGGTTGAAAACTGGCCCAGGATTTGGGGAGCCAGGGGTGTGTTCAGAACAGGTGAGGGGAGAGCCTGAGTCAGAGGCACTGCAAACACAGATGCCTGTCACTGAGTGCCCACTGGGTCAAGACAGTGAGAGAATAAACTGCAGAGAAAAGGTGCCAGAGGGTCCTAGGGTGGAGGGCAGTGTGGCTGGCAGGACCCCTGGGAGGAGGGCCCCCCACAACTAGGCTCTCACTGTGCCCCAGCTTCCAGCCTCAGACCATCGCTGCCATCCCACCCCTGCTGACCCCCAGCAGAAATCCCTGCCTGACAAGGATCCAGGCACAGCATGGGCCTTCCCAGGTTCCAGAATGATCAGAGTTACCCAGTTACAGGGGACTCTGATGCTCTCTGTGACTTTTGAAGAAGCTCCCTGAGGTTTGAGGGTCGGCCCCAAGCTTCTCTCAGCCCCCAAGGTGTAGTTTCAGGGCCCAGCTAAGGTCCACAGCTGCCAGAGTGAGTCACCCCAGGTCCCGACCCCAGCCAGTGCAGGAGCTGCCTTGGATCTCAGAGCAGGCCCAGGGCCCCGCATGGGAGAGGCCGCAGGTGCAGTCATTGTGCTGAATGTAGAATCAATAAAGACAAGAGTCTGGAGTGTTTACCCAAACTCCAGGAACCCAAGGCTGATCCTTCTGTGGTAAAGCTGGTATAAGCATAACGCAGAGTTTTCATGACCAGATCAGCTGGGGAACTCGTTTCCTGCTCACTGTCTCACTGGCCCAGCCCTGTCTGCCCTGGCACCTTGGCGTCTGTGTCCATTATGCCATTCGTCCTGGCCCCACACCCTCCCTTCTTCCTGCCTTCCTGGTCACCCCAGCCAGGACCTGGGTGCATTGTGGACTCCGCCCTCCCTCAGTCCCTACGTCCCATGAGTCCGTCTTATGTATCCAAGCACCCCTGCAGCCCCTGTGCTGGTCCAGGACTGTGACACACATCACTCACTTTCCTGGCCTTTTCCCCATCAGGCCATCCTCCACATGATGGCTAGAGGGACTCTGTCTAATCTGACCATGTCACAGACGCTTCAGCCCCATTGAGGCCTTGCTCAGCCCTTTTGGGCACTGCATCTCCTCAGCCAGGCCTGCCCATGTCTGCAGCCCCAGCCACCTTTGTGCTCACCTCCCAGTTGCTGGGGTGTGGTTTCCTGTTCATGCCCTGCTATTTCCTCTGGCCCTCGTCTAGCCCACCGCTCTTCTTCTAAGATTCAGCTTAGAAATCACCTCCTCAGGCTCTTTTGTCCCCCTTGCCAGATGGCTTACTTCCACTGTACCCCTTGTGCGTGGCCTGGTCTCTGCAGTTCTAGATCATGAATGCTCACAGTGTGAGGCTACCTCCCCAGCAGAATCAGGGACTTCTTGAAAGAAGGGGCTACACTGAGGGTGCTGTGGATCCAGGGGCTGCACCAGGAGGAGCTCAGGAAATGAGTGAGTGAATGTTGGTTGATCAGCCCCACAGTGTCAGTCACACTTCCGTGGCCACCATTTGAACAGAATATAGTGTCTAAAGATGAACCTGAAGCTGGTGGCTGTGTCTGGTTCTGGAGAAAATGTTTCACAAAGGTTTTACTTACTTCAGAGGAAATCACGTTGAAGCAAACACTGGAAGTTTACGGTTTGGAGAAGCAGGTATGTCTACTCACCACAGCCATCTGACTAGGAGCCCCTCCCTCAGGTGTGAGCAATGAGGCTTACCGTCAAGGATGATGATGAAGCCAGAAGGCCATTCTCTGCATTCCTCCCACCCCCATGATATCCTGGAGCCTCAGACTCTACAGTGGCCTTCACCATCTCCCCTACACCCAATCCAGTCTCTGTCTAGGGACACTTTGTGCTCCTGTCCTCAGTAACCTCTTTCCTCACCCAGCCCCGACCTGGACTCCCCCATCATCTCAGATGCGCACTGCTGTCTGACCCCCAGGCGCCTGCACCTGCCGGGCTCTCTTCCTGAAACTCCTCTCCTGCCTTGTCTCTATCAGCTACTCCTTACTTACTTTTCAGGGCCCAGCTGAGATGCCACCTCCTGGGGTAAGGGGTAGGGGTGTCTGCCTTGATCCATCTAAGGCTGCCTGTGACCCCTGAAACCCTCTCCACACTGTGCTGCCCTCCAAGCAGGACTGGCTCATGTTCCACGGAGTGGCCGTAGCCTTGTTACGGGTCAGAGGTAAACACAGCCTAGCTTCGTAAAAGGCTTCCTGAGAGAAATTTCTTAAACCTGTTCTCCTGTGTGGCTCATCCCCAGCACTGGCCGATCAGGGTTGGGATTTGCTGTTAGCCATGACAGGGCTATTTGAGGGGCATGGGGGCTCTTCAGCTGCCCTAGGTCTTCCTTACTCCTGCTGTGGCCCCAGAAGCCCTTCTGGGCAGGTTCCCTCCCCAGCCCTGCCTGCAGTGTCAGCGGTAGGCGTGATCTTTCTGCCTCCCCTGGGCAGGTCATAGGGATGTTTTTGGTCTCCATTCAGACATCAATGGGTTTAGGTGGCTGGCAGCCCAGAGGGCTGACAGGCAGCAGTGGCCACCACGACAGTCCTCCAAGATGTGGCAGACCTGAGCACCTCAGCGCTTCCTGCCTGCCAATCCTGGCCCTTCACAGCTACCTTGGGTCCCCTGTCCAGAGCCCCCCCACCAGCCTCCCCTCCCACAGCACCGTGGACAGAAGGAGCCTCTAGGGGCTGCCCACCTGCCCTGCTCCTGCATACAGTCCCTGCATGTACTCACAGAAGCTGCTGACGCAGTTGACACAAAAGGGATTGCCACCAGTGGAGCCAGTTTCTAAAGCTCTGTGGTTAATTATTTTGTCTCGGTGAAGTGAAAGGAGGGTAAACAAACAACAACACATTAATTAGTCTGATCTGCACTTTCCCCATGAAAGAGAGCGAGAGTTAAACACTGGGGGCTGGCAGCTTCTCAGAGAACCTAGAGTCCTGGGAGGGCTGGCTGGGCAGGATGCGGCACACAGGGCCCAGCCTGCGCCCTTTCCAGCCCAGGTTCTGTCTCCCAGTGAGGAACTCCTGCCCCTCCTCCATGCCCCAGTTCTCTGCTTCCAAGTCCTGGCACTGGCACCTTTGCCACACTGAGCCTGCCATGGGACTGACAGGTCCCTCAAAGGCCATGTGTGCTGAGCTGTTGCCTGTCAACCCCGCAGGGTGGACTGCTCTTTCAGCTTCCTGTTTTAAAGCCTACAGTCACCCTCGGGCTTATCCTTATTCTGAATCCTAGTATGTGGCTTCCAGGGTTGCCTGGGATACCATCTGCCCTAATATCATGGTTTCCAGATGGGCTGGAGACCCAGACACCCTCAGGTCCCCATGGTCACTCCTGAGCACTGGGGTCAGTGTAGAGGTCTACACAGTGTCCACAGGAGGGCTCCCAGCAGTCAGAACTTTGTCTTAGAAGTAAAGACCCAGGCTTGCTCCTTAACCCAATTATGTGGCCTATTAGGTCCTGGGCAGGATCCGAGAGATTACAGGCCCGGCCACTCCCAAGCATGCAGTGCCTGGGGCATTGACAGAAAGCAGCTCACACAGCAGTTAGTCCTGTGGGTACTGATAATCTCTTGTGACCTGTCAACACTGAGACCCTGGTTGCTAACCTGTGACCTGTAGCTACCACAACACGGGAAAGGAGGACTCTGCTTAAAGTCACTATCCTGAGGGCTCTGGGGCAGGCTAATCTGCCATCCCCTGGAGAGGGCATCCCCAGTAAGAGGGCCTGACCAGACCTGGTCCTGTTTGGGTATTGAAGATGAAGGGGTCAGGGAGGCAAGTCCCAGTAGCCTTGGTGGGCCAGCAGCAGTGGACAGGACTTCTGCTACTGGATGCCAAATAAGACTGGCATCAAGACAGCCATCCCACTTCCATCTCCCTGGGAAGTGGACCTGGCATGTGTGCTGGTATCCAAGATGAGCTGTACAGAGGCCCAAAATGTCCTAGGGCTACTGGCTTTGAATTTCTCCTGTGGCGTGAAAGTAAGCCAGACCAGTTCTTCTGGTCAAAGCAAGCCCTAGCCCCTCTGAGGAAGCCGCACCATCTTTTGGGATCTCTGAGCCTTTCTTGGGGAACTTCTGGGAATTTGATGAGGGTCAGGAGTTGCCCCATGTTGGGCTAGGATGGGACCTGGCCTTCCCACACCCCTTCCATCTAGTCCTCATGCCTGCTGAGCCCTCCCTTCCCAGCAGCAGGGCTGGGAGTCCTGGAGCAGAGGGACCTCCTCACATCCTCTCTGTGTCCACGGGTTCATATCTAGCAGGAGCTGGGCCAAGCCCCAGGTTTCCGCAGGAAAGGCAGAAAGGATTGCTCCAACCCAATTACCAGAATGTGCTCGTATCATTGGCAGCACTGAGATCGGCCGGCCCGTTTCTGCCTGGATGCCTGCTGGGGTGGGGTTGGCATGGCAACATGAGCTCTGAGCTGCCGAAACTTGGAGTCAACTCGTTGCCAGGAGGACAGAAAGAACGACAGAAGAGGATGCCTTTCTGTGTGATGTAGGTCAGACAAATCCTGGCTAATCCCTGAAAGCCACATACCATAAGCAGAACTGGGGCCTGGGGTCTGGCATGAATTCATGCGATGTAACGACAACTCCCACTTACACAGCTGTGCCAGGTAAATGCCTAGTCACCTTTCGAGATCCAAAGCGCCTGCCTCCCTTAAAGCCCTCCCTGGCCTCCCGACCCCTCTTACACCCTCCCTCCCTTGCAAAACCCCTGACTGTTCCTCTAATCAGAAGCATCTATTTGCACATCGGGCCCCCCACCAGCCTGGGAACTCCCAGCAGAGCAACAGCAAGACCCAAATCCTAGCCTTCTCCAGCTCTGTGGCTGTGGCAGTCCTGCTTTTGTTTGCCCTGCTCCAATCCAGAGGGAGGACTATGCGCCACACCAGGCCAATTGGCACCACAGCCCCTTGATCCCAAGCTGAACAATCACACGACCCTAGCTCTTTCTGGACCCTTCAGGAAAGAGACCTGCATTTTCTCTGAGATGGAAGCACTGAGAGCCTGAAGCTTTTGGAGCCTTCCTTGAGAGTGAATCCAATTTAGAGGAAAACAGACCTTAGATCTAGAAGGAGAGAGGCCAAGTCCCAGTGACATCTTTGAGCTTGTTTCCCTATGCTTGGGACCAACATAATGCCCAGACTTTCCAATTGGCAAAATACCCTTTTCTTTGTTCTAGACACCTTGAGTTGGGTTTCTGTCACTTGCCACCGAAAGAGTCCTGTCTCGTATACACCTGCTACATGATCTTTCTAAAACTTAGTTCTTATCAGTTCCCTTCCTGTGTAGACCTCCTGTGGGACCTCCTGTGATACCCCTTGGCCTGCCCACTGAGCAAAGGGGGGCCCCCTCCTGAGTCCTCGAAGGCCTGGCAAGATCCGGTGCCTGCAGTTTGTGCCCCACGAGCATATCCCAGAGATAGCAGTGTAGACATTACAGGCACAGACTCTGGTGTCAGATGTGCCGAGTTCAGGTTCTGCTGATATTGGACAAGTTACTTAACTGATTCTGAACCGTAGTTTCCTTATCTGTTAAACACACATAGTAAGAATATCTCAGGGCAGTTGGAGATGATGCATGGGCAGCATTTATCACGGTGTCTGCCACATCTCTAGTGCAGTCAGCCCTCCGTAAATGCGGTTCCTCAGTCTTCCATACCTGTGGATGTAGAACCCGTGGATATGGAGGGCCAACTATAAGGGACTTGAGCATCTCTGGACGTTGGTATCTGTGGAAGGTCCTGGAATCAATCCCCTGTGGATACTAAGGGATGACTATAATATTATTTTTATTATTGTTACTACTATTACTGTTAATTTCCTTGCTGCAAAAGCCCTTGGTCCTGCTGGAGCTTCAAAGTTTCCTCCTTGTGTGGTTGGTTGCTTGACAAGGAACATGACGTGCTAATCCAGATGAGGGGTGAGGATGGTGCAGGGATGCCAGGGCCTCCATCTCTGGGCAGGACTGTCTGTTGTGGGCTGCTCATACAAGCCCAAGTGAGAGGCCTCTGCAGATGCCAAATGCAGGCAGAAGGGCCATAAAATTTTCAAAAAGAAACTTTCCATGGGAGCTATTAATGCATCATGTGGTTTCTGAGAATAGGAACAGGCTGCAAGCAGCTCTGTGGCACTCCTTCAATCAGCCAGCCTTGGCATTTCCATGTCAGAACTCAGAAAGCCCAGATGAAGCCAATTCTTGCATGACTGGAAAGAAAATCTCTAGCCAGGTTGGCGGTATACATGCCAAGGTGCCTGAACTAACCTGATATTTAAAATTGCAGTACCTCTGGGTCCCTTGGGGCACTTGCCCTGGGAGTACCAGCTCCATCATAGGAGGGTGCTGAGTTTGAAGATCTGGCCACCCTACCCTCTATGGCCTGCCATTCCAGAATCATCTATTGGTGACCAAAAAGGGGGCCATTAAGGGGAAGGCTGGATGGTGGCTGATACCTAAATCTATACCCAAGCCATCCTGAGCCGCATCTTCTCTCATCCTCATTTACCATTGTCTGACACTCAAGAACCTGCCTGCAGCCAGATCTGTCTGCCTAGAGTCTGCTGGAAGCTGAGGCCCACAGGGCTCCCACCAGTCCTGTGCTCTCAAAGGGGCTGGGCCCAGGGTTGGGGAGATCCTGAAGGGTGAGGGCTTCCTCCATGATGAAAATCAGGTCTGAGATTGCTCTGTTCACAGGATCTGCTCCACTTGGCACTGACAGGGCAGCGCCAGGGCACTGCCTTAATCGAGGCCCAAATCAGGAGCCCATGTGCCAATAGCTGAGCATCTGGATGGGCATGGGCCGCCTACCTCAAGGGCTCTGAGCCGGCCCAGGTGCTAAACTCTGTGTCTGAGCATCGCCTCACAAACATCCAGAAGCAGGAGATCCTGGAACCCCCCAGCAGGTCACATCACCTGCCTCAGGTGATCCCTATGCTGTCTGCTGCGTGACTAGCTAGGGGCCAGCCCCCAACATGCACCTGGTTGGCCAGCACCACCTCCACCCTCAGGAGAGTCCCTCCTCATAGACATCAGGAGGAATCTCGCTTCTCTCAGGCTCTGCTGTTGAGGCTTCTGTCCCAGCAAAGTCCCTGCTTCCCTGATATGAGGGCTGATGTTAATGGTTCATGAGCTGAACAAGGCTTGGAACATAGTTTGCTTAAGAAGCAATGACAACATACTTTCTGTGGGAGTAGAACTTTAAATACAAGTCCACACAAATGGCAGGATTTATGCAGACTCAGTGTTCAGCTGCGTTTCAAGTACAGCGTTTCCTCCTGGAATGGGTTGGCCTGCTGAACAGTGTGTAGGCATTTCAAGGCACCAGAGAACACAGATAAAGACAACAAACCTCCCTAAAACGGAACAGACTTGCTAAAGTTCTTCCGAAGGGAATCATTTCACATTCAGCCTCAAGTTTTGTATGCAAAGAACATTTAACAAACCGAGTCCTGGAGGAGAATTTATGCAGAGATTAAAAAGCAAATCAGTGTGAATGAGTAAATAAAATCAGGCGTCAGCACCTCATCCACCCTCCTCACAGCACTGGGCAGTCAGGCCCGAGGGCTACATTTCTGCACCAAGACTGGATCTCACTCACCACTGAGGGCTGAAGCCCTTTGTCCCGGACCCTTTCAGAGACCTTGGACCCCAGGCCACTGCTACCCTCAGGTCCACAGTACCATAGGAGCCCTTGGCTCTGAGAGAACCAGCCAGAAGACCCCATCCCCCTGAGAGAGGATGCCCCAGCTCAGGCTGAACCATGGACTGCTTGCTTGAGGAGGCCTCTGACCTGCCTGTGGGGCTGTCCTGGGCCCGTTCCAGAATTTGTAACTGGGAGGGGATCGGGGCTGCTGGAGTCTGTTGCCCAGGGGTATGGGCCTCAAAGCTTCATTTGCATACGATTGCGAATTAGTCATTCATCCTCAGCAAAGACCAGTAGGAAGACATCATGGGGGTCTACAGCCCCCTAAGTTCCCTCTAATTGCTGCTACCAAACCTGCCTTCCAAACCTGTCTTCTGAGGCTCTGGGTTCCAATTAACCCCTGGTCCTCTGGTAGTGGTGCATTGTCTACACCTGCTTTTGGCTGTTGAATCCTACATTTCTGAAAAGGGGGACAAGACCTCTTGGCTCTGGTCATGGAGATCACATGTCCCAGATTGCAGATGTAGACATGCTAGTATAGACCATGACACGTCTTTATTCAGGAGTGACTAACTTAAAAGATAAGCATGCTTTGCCTTCATGAAGATCCGGGTAGTCTTTTCTTCCCTTTGTGTCCACATCTGCCTCCAAGCCTGGGACAGGACTCTTGCCTCACTTCCTCTGGCCCCGAGAGCAACAGGAGCATGCTTTCTAGGCATGAGGCAGGATTGTACCTCCCAGTCTCCTTCCAGTTGGGTAGGATCGTGTGGCCAACTCTGGCCCATGAGCTGTGAGTGAATGATGTGTGTCACTGCTGGGCCAGAGTACTTAACAGCAGATGTGAGACCTTCTAAAGTTTTCTTCTTCTGCCACATTGACCTGGGTCCCCGGCTGAACAGACATGGAGCAGGGCTCCAGCTAACCCACATGTAGTAACCCATCCTATCCAGACTAATAGAAGAAGGCTTCTGATTTGGCATTTAATCAGCCCATTTACTGAAAACAAACCTTCCTGATTGACAGCCCTCGGTTTCCCAGGAATATGGAGAGATCTACTGTCCAGAACAGACTCTCTTCAAAAAGATCTTCACTTTAAATGATAATAATGGTGCTCCTCTGCCCTGAATCCAAACCAGATGAGTCACTAACTCTTTCCTATGCCCTCAATGTATGGACTGAAAGATTGATTCCTGCTTTGTACCTGTGGTCCTCAGGAGTCTGAGGCATCAGGGAGCTGAGCCTTAAACCTTTAATTTTTAGTAGAAACACTTTCTGCTTAGACAAGAGGCTGTGGCTGGTGATATAGGTAGCAAGGTAACTCCATAGACATGGGGAAGTAAATCCACTGGAAACTTCCGCCAGGGATTGGTGTATGGGGTTGGTTCCAGGGGTCAAGCAGGGCCTGCAGGGGATGGGAGGAGGGAGACTTGAGGGTCCACTGAGGTGGACTGCAGGTTGAGGTGTAGTGAACAGCCTGTGCTTGATGCTCAGGGGTCAGAGCCAAGAGGCCAGGCGTGGTCAGGCTCTGCCAGGCTGTGCTGGCTGATGGGTGCCTGCCAGGGCTGGTCAGGGGCAGGGCCAGGGCCAGGGGCAGGGCAGCAGATGTCAAGCTGGGAGGCTGGGGGTGCCTGGCATCCATTCTCTGTAAGTCAGATGCAGCACTGAGACTGCTCGGGGTATTTCACAGCGAGGGCCCAAGAATTTCCAGAGGCAGAAACTTGCTTTCTAGGTGTGTATATTTGAATGTGGGGGTGTCCTCCTAGAGGGTATGGAGACAGAAGAGTGGTGGGTGGCAGGTGGAGCAAGCAGTGAGCAAGGGAGGGAGGTGAGGTGGGGCATCAGAGAGAGCTGAGGTTAGGCACTAGGGAGGCAGATTCACTCAGGAAATCCTGTGGGCTAGGCTGTGCCTTTGATTGCCACAGTGACTGCCACAGGAGGAGACACCGGGGGAGGAGCAGCTGTGGAAAATGGGCCTGAGAGGAGGATCCAGTGCATTCAGTTAGAGTTCATCCCTAGTTGGGTTTGCTTAACTTAAATACCTAGAATGTCCACTTAGCATCCCACGTCCACCACGCAGACCAGACTAGCCCAGAGTCTCAGAGTAATAAGAGCTCGCCTGTGCTGGCTGCATTCTGCGAGGGCTGACCCTCTGGCTGGCTGAGGGTCTGGGCAGCCACCCAGCTTGAAGCTACCTGCACCACCCCCACTGCCAGGCAGAAGGTGGACAGGGTGTCTCACCAGACTTTCTGGTAAAGTTTTGGAAAGAAAATCTCCAGAACAGAGGTAAGCACCAATGAGAAAACAGTCTATGCAGTTTCAACCAGATTTGCTTTGAGAAAGAGGCTCAGCAGGAGTCTTAAGCTGCTTGATCCTCATCTGTCCCTCAGCTCTCTGCCCCATGGTCCTGGGCGACCATCCTTCTTGTTCCCTTCCTATCTTTGGATTGCTTGCTATTTCTCAGAGCCCCTTGTCCCCTCTTCTCTGGCCCGCCCCCGAGGAGCCAGACCTTCCCCTGCCTCTTCTCTTGATTGATCTTTCATGGTTCACCTGTTCCCAGGTGATAGCTAGCCCAGGTGTCTCTCCTGATCTCTGACCTCATGAATTGAACTGACAGCTCTCCACTTTCTCCTAAAAGTTTATCATTCCTCTTCCTCTACTTCTCTAATACCAGCTCTGTCTCCTGTGTTCTCCTCGGACCCTGGACCTCTTCCATACCCCATTTCCTCTCACCAGCCGAGGGTTCTGCCTCCCTAACCCTCTGCATCCATTCCCATGGCCATGCCTAGTTCAAACCTCGCCCTCTGTCACCTAGGCACTGCAACAGCCATCATCTGGTCTCCCTGCAACTGGCCTCCCCTCCTCTTGTCCACATGGTAGCTGCTGGCATCTTTCTAAACTACACATCGGACCACATTGCTCCCCTGCCAAACTCTTCAGTGCCCTTGCTGACCCCAAGAAGATGCACCTGGTAGGGAAGGACAGGAAAGGGGAGGCAAGGCCCAAGAGCCTGATAGCTCTGTGTCGCCTCCTACTGTTGGAGTCCCAGGGGCCCTTGACCTGCACAGTTCCCAACCACCCCCTTCTAGCCCTCCATGCCTTTCCTGAGGTTGTTTCCTCATCTGTGTGAAGGGATGAGGCCTCAGCAGAGGTGCTCAGGGTATGAAAGTCACAGTGATGGTCTCTTCAAACCTCAGCCAGTCCCCTCTCTGTGGCCCCAGGGGTAACTAGAGACCTTTGACCCAGCTCACATGGGCCATTACTCTCTTGAGAGCTGGCAGTTTCTATGCATTAATTGCACATTTGCAGTCTCCACACCAGAAAGATGACCAAACTCCCACACTTTCAGATTTACTATGCTAGACACAGAACTGAGAGAGAGGAGGCTTGAGCAAAGTTGGCCCATCCCTCAAAACAAAGCGAGGGAGGACCTCATGTGTGTGGCCCTATGGGGTGTCTGCAGGAACAAAGGTCCTGCCCACCTGGCTGACACCAGCAGCCTTGAAACTCACTTACCCTCTTCAACCTCCAGTCCTGGGGGGGGGGGCATGTGGGTTCTGTTTTTCTTTTGCAGGTACTCAGTATTTTATCCCATCATCTGGCCCTACCTGTGTGTTGAACATGGTAGGCAGATAATAGGAACCCCTAAAGACTGACTGACAAGTGTCAGCCCTGCCCCCTGCAGACCTGGAGTCCAGCTAGGGCAGCTTCAGCAATCCAGCTCATCTGGGACCACTGCGGCCGGCTCAGAACCTCAAACTCATTTCCTCCCTCCCTTCCACTCTCTCTGTGAGGTGGGGCTCAGCTAAGAGCCAGTTTGTGGCAAAGACATGAGGGACACTAGAAATGAGCCTCAGAAAGACACAACTAACAGATCCACCTCTTGGGACATCTGAGCAGATGTTGCACAGCACACACCTCATAGAATGTGCTCTTGACATCGATGGTGCATTTACACTGTACAGCCACCCCAAGCAGCTACTGTTGGCCCCATTTACAGATGAGAAAACTGAGATTCAGAAAAGTACAGGACAGTCCTTGAGAGATGTGGCACTGTCACCGGAACCCAATCTTCCTTTCCTCTCTACCTTTCTCACCTAGGTTGATTACAAGTGCTATGCAAATATATTCAAAACATTGAAATGAGCACTATCCAGCACCAAGCCCCCCTACCTCCAGGACAAGTTCCCCACACTATCCCCCTTGTCCTGCTTGTTCTTGCCCCTCATTTTCCACAAAACAAGATCCTCACCCTTTCTTTCCAGTCCCTGAAAGTTACATTTGTCACCCACTCCCATGGTGCCCTTGTGAAGACCCCAGTAGTCTCCCTCCCTCCCTGTGGACTGCTGGCCTCATCCAGCTCCTCTTTTCTCTTTTGTTTTTCCATCCAGTCACCATCACCTAGGATCCCCAAATCTCCCTACCTCCAGCTTGGTGACCTCCCCAGAAACCATGAAAACATTTAATTTGCCAATATTTGGGAGGGGGCAGTTTCTTAGAATGGTCTTGCTGTCCTGGCTCCTGGACTGAGGTTCTCAGCTGTCAGGGGAATCATTGTGTTTCTGGTTTCTACTTTTATTCCAGTAGTTTGAATTAGTCTTTTGGGGATGGATTCAAGATTAGGAATTATGAGGTAAACTTTAAAGCTTCTGATCATGTTGCCAAACTGCTTTTCCACCAAGGTTGTTTGAGAGTGCTTGTTTCAGGTGGAGGGTATAGCTCAAGTGGTAGAGCACGTGCTTAGCATGCATGAGGTCCTGGGTTCACTCCCCAGTACCTCCTCCTCATTGAAAAAAAAAACCAAACCAAAAAACAGAATGCCTGTTTCATAGCAGCATTACCAGCTCTGGGATTTAGCATTAAAAATAAAAATTTATAATAGTTTAATGGGTAATGATATCTGATTATATTTTCCAAGATATCTAAATTATATTCCATTTTTGAGACTTGCTACTTCAATCCTTTTCCTCCTTTTTGAAGGAGTTTGTATTTTCTCCATGGATTTGGGTGTGTCAGACATACCCCCCTACGCTGGCATTGAACTACATTAGGGCGGGCTCGGAATAGGACTAAACTGCCTGCCCCAGATTTATTACCCCAGAGTTGTGTTTTCAAACTTATTAATCAAGCAGCAGAACCTTTTCTCAAACTATCTCACCCAGCACCTCTTTATATAAAACATTAATAGACAGCCTATGAGGAGAAGCCTGGAACCCCCCCCCCCCTTCCAGAAGTCCCTGTCCTACCTGAGGAGGGGTCGCTGGGACCTTCTTGTTCCGTCTGAAGAGGGAGCACACAATGCAGAGTCAAGGACCTGAAAGGAAATGAGCGGTTCACAGAGGTGTATGGAACTCCACAGCCCCTGAGCAGCTCAGTGCAGGTGAGCCAGGTACAAAGACCAAAGGGCCCCACCTGCGCTGGAGGCACTGCCACACCCTCGACGTCGCCAAGGAGAGGGGGTGGGCCCGGCTGTCCCCACGAAGCTCAGCCAGAGGGGGTGGGGGCGGAGGTTTGTGCGACAAATCTAGAGAAGCCCGAGGAGTAGGAGGATTGACAGGTGGGGAGGACTCCGCGGGTGGGAGGCATGAGGCTTCCATGTGGACCCCTGGACCCAGGCCAGGCCGGAGAAGTGCGGGGTCGGGGGCGGAGAGAAGCGAATTCAGAGCTCCAGCAGCGGGGCCTGGGTTTGATCTGATAGGCGAAGCTAGAACAATCGGAGCTCTCCAGGAGCTTTGTGTGATCTCAGCCTTACAAAGGTACCTGGGGGTGGGGGAGAGCTGAACCCAGACCCGGAAAGAGGGCCAGTGGCTACCAAGACGGGGGTGAGGTGCGGGGAGGAAGCCGCGTTGAGAGGAAGAACTGAGGGATTTTGCTGCAGATAAGGAGTAGGGATAGACAGATCGGCGAGGGGAGACTGAGCGGGGACACTTCGTGAACTCGGTGGGGTCTTCGGAGGGGAGGTTTGGGAGGACACCCGTGTGAGCGGTGATCTTTGGACAACAAGGCACCGGTTCCCCACATTCCTTTCTAACCCAGTCCCAGGATCCGCTGGCCCAGACACTCACTCTCCTGCCGGGGGTCTTAGGTCCGGTCTCTCTCTGGCCCCGCCCTTCTAGCCCCGCCCCCGGCCTCAGGTGCTGGACCCGCCTCCGATTTCTGGTCCGGGTCCCTGGGCCTCAGTCACTGCCGGGCCCCGCCTCCTGAAACCTGGCCCCAGGCAGCTCTTTGGCCACTTCGCCTGGCCTCAGACAAAGTCCTGCTCTTTAGTCCCGCCTTCCAGTCCCCAGACCCACCCCCGACTTTGCAGCCGAATCCTCCGGGCTTGGCCCCGCCCCCTGGACTCAGGTCCAGGAAGTTCAGCCCCCCACCCCCAACCCCGTCTCTGCGCAGCCCATGACGAGCTCGTCGGCCCTCCACCTTCTCAAACCAGTTCTGCTGCCTGCCCAAAGCCCTTTTTTTTACCACCCTCACACTCCACGCAGGGTGACCGTTACTCCCCAGTGCCAATCTGGACCAGCCCATGTCCTCTATATACACTTATTTTGCAAATCACCCAAACTAAGCATTTCAGAATGATCTGAAATTTGAGTCCCAAGGGCTCTGTCCCGAAGCCAAAGATGTTGTGGAAGAGTTGAGAAGGAGTGTCCTCACTTGGGAAACAGTTGGCACCCTCCTGATCAGGAATCCACTAGAAAAGCTCCAGTGAGACAAGGGTTCTAGTCGGCTGAAAGGTCTTGGGCAAGTCACTGAACCTCTGAACCTCAGATGCTCTCTCCCCTGTACCACTGAGGGTCACTACAGGGTCTTGGATGGCCATGGCCAGGGCCAAATGAGTACAGATCAGAGTGGGAAGAAGGAAGCCAGAGCCCGTAGGTCCTCGGTCTACATGCTGTACCTGAGGGGGCTTGTTTCCATGGGGACACCATGCTTTATTTCCTCTGAGTTAAGGTTCTGGCAGGCATCCCTCCCCACCCATAGCCTGGGGAGTCTAAACTGCTGAGAGGTCAGAGGGTGGCCTGCTGTCCTAGCCTCCAGGGCAGGCCTAGTCCCCTGTGCCTGGGACGCCTGCCTCCTCACCCTCAGTAAGCTGACAACCTGTATTCACAGTTGTCCTTCACTCTCTTGGTGGGCTGACCTGCCTCCTGGACCACAGGCTGGCAAGCATCTGAAAGTGACCATAAAAGAAGCAGGCATCTCTGGGGCTGTCCCAGCCTGTGCAGCTCTCAGCCCCCACTTCCCTCTCCCAGAGTCCTCACCTCTCAATGAGAAATTTGCTAAGGAGGGTCTTTGTGCTCAGATATTCCCCAAACTATCCTCAGCTGCATAGCCTCTCTTCCTAACAAACTCTTCTGGAAAATCCCCTGTGTGTTTTTTCAAAACAGAATTAAAGTCCAGGAACTAACTATTTAGGGAGGGGTTCCTGAGGGGAAATGGAATCTCTGCAACCTTGAGATAACAGGACCTTTCCTTTTCTCAAAAGAAAAGAAAAACTTGTCAGATCATTGATATTCTGAGCCAGACCTTGTTTTGAAATATGCTTTCCTCTGTCCTTTAACAAACTACAGCCTTTCTCCCTTTTGAAAATAAGATCACATCAAATCAGGGATTAGAAATGGGAAAATTCAATCAGAGCCTCCCTCTGCCAGTTACACGTCTCAATACACTCCCAGGCGAGCAGAATCAGCTCCCGCTACAACCCAGCTCAGCATCATCATTCAACACGCACCGGTAGGAAATGGTGAAACAGAAGGACCTTTCATCCCGAGTGAGCGAGGCCTGCAGCACTGCTCTTCTAGCTCTGGAAGCTGGCGGTGTCCCGGACCAGTGGAGTCTGGCCCTGTTGTTTAAATAGGCAGTGGGAGGGGGCAGGGCTGGCCGGGGGGGCGGGCATGGAAAGTGGGCCGTTTACCCAGCACAGCAAGGCAGTGTCCACCGAGCCAGCAGTGGTCCTAAGCACGTGCCTGCCTGCTTGTCCGCTGTGAGCCTCAAGCCCACAGGCCCCTAGACCACAGACCAGCACCTGGGATGACCCTGATGGACGTGCAACTCTAAGCGAGACCACATGCTCAGATGCATGGAGCTTGGTGCCGGTACCTGGATGCCTCTACCTGTCTTGAGGCATAGCCTGGGCAGCAGAACCAGCTATGGAGTTAGACAGACCTGCTCCCTAGACCAGTAGGTAGTGGCTCCAAGCAAGGCGTCTCTCCGAGCCTGTTTCTAGTTTCTTGAAATAAGGATAATAGGTCCAGAAATAATGTTTGCAAAGGGCCTCTCACCCAGGAGGTTGATTTTACTTATCCACATGGTGATGCTAGGGTCAGGTACCTTTAACAAGGTTTAAGCCCAGAGAGGTTTGGTAACATACATAGAGTCACACAGCCCTCCAGCTGAGTGTCAGGGTCAGACTTCATGCAGACCTGAGACTCAGGTGAGTTGACAGAAGCCTCTTGAGGTGAGGGTGAGGAGCCATTGCTGGCCTTGGGGTAAGGTCTTGACTGAACTCTGGAGTTACCCCTAGATCCCCAATACCAAGGCAAGGGAAGAGGCATGGCTAGACAGGCATGCTGAGATGGCCTGTCTGTGCATTTGGTTGGGACCTTGCAGTGGGGTGCAGAAGTACCCTAGAGTAACTACTAGGGATGGCTGGTAAAAGGAGCTGCCCCCACACTCTTGCTAATTCATATATTGAAACCCTAATCCCCCCAGTGTGGCTGTATATATAAATGGGGCCTTTATGGAAGTAATTTAGATTACATGAGGTGATACGGGTGGGGCCCAATCCAATAGGATTAATGTCCTTATAAGAAAGACATCAGAGAGCTCCCACCACCTCCCACATTCATCGAAGAAAGACCATGTGAGGGTTGCAAGCCAGGAAGAGAGACCTCTGTAGAAACCGAATCAGTCAGAACCTTGATCTTGGACTTCTGGCCTCCAGAACTGTTAAAAAAGTTAATTTCGTTTGTTTACGCCACCCAGTCTGTGATATTTTGTTACGGCAGCCCTCACAAATTATTACAAATGAATGGGATTAAGGGGTTGCTGGGGAGCATGAAAAAGGACCATGAGTGAATTCAGAGGTTTCCAATTCAGGCAATAGTATGGGCACTGAAGTCATGCACTGGCCAGGGGTCAGGTTGGGGAAAGCAGGGTGATGGTATTGAGGGACATTTGCGTGGGTGTGACCACGTGGCAGCAGGATATTCAGATCCAGAAGTCAGAGAAGTCTGGGCTGGAGCAGGATTTGTACATTATTAGGAGTGAATAAATTTCGTCAGATCACTTACTATTTTTTTTTCAGTTGGTCCATTCTCATTCCAGTGTCTTTTATATCAGCTTTTGTCTTTCTGTAAAAAGGCAGACATTCTCCTTTGCTTTTAAAGAGTATAATTGTGCACAGATTCTCCCCAATCTTTAAATGGCTTTGTTTCCTCCTACTTGTACAGAGCAAGTCTTGAGGAACATAACTGATGTGTGGTAAGAATACACGTGTGGTTAGAATTGCACATTTTTTCCCGAGGTTCATCTTTACTCTTGTGATACCAGTTCTCATGTCATTCTTGTCATTCCAATTTCAAAAGAGCATATCTCCCTTCACTTCAGCTTGCCAGATAATTTATCATTCAGAAATTTAACTAGCAAATGTTTATTTCTTTCTGATGTTTATTTCCCTGAGAGTCAAACTCGAAAGGCACAGTGTGTGTACTTTAGTTCTAGGCCGAGCTGTCTTTTTTGCCTCTGGAAACTTTTCTTGTATTATTTCTTTCCAGATGTTTCCCTCATCATATGCCTCTTCCCACTCACCTCTCTTTCTCCTGTTTTAGGACTGTGACACCATTTCCCATTTTCCAAATCATTTGCATCTCTGTTTTGTGTCTCTGTTTCTGGTTTGATGTTTTATTTTATTGTCAACATCACTGCTTTCTTTTTTCTGTTGTTTCAGTTATACAAACTACCACTTGCAGATGTATTTCAATTCTTTCAGTCATGGAATTACAGGCACTTTTGTTGTTGTTCTGATCTGTTCCTGTTAGTAATCTTTTGGTCATTTATTTCTTTCAAAGTAGTTATTACTCAGTACACCTTACTTGTTCTTGAGGCTTTGCAGATTCTGTCATGTAAAAACCAAATTAATTGACATTTCCTGAGGGCCTACTGTGTGCAGACACTGCTACTTGTATTTAGTGCTGTGGCAGGTGCTTCCCTTCCAAGTTTAGAATTCTGCAGTCAGAACTGCTTTGAGGGAGGTTCTGATTAAGATTTATTCCATCTTGTTCCAAAAGAGATTCAAGATGACTTAAACTGTGTTCTATGAACAGAATGATAAGACTCTTTTTTTTTTTTTTTAAAAGCAGTGAGAGAATTAGGGCCAAGGGAAAAAAAGGTAGAAAAAACACGAAGTAGCCAAGCAGAGACAGGGAGATGGAGTGAGGAGGGGAGGGCCTCTTGACTCTCACAGTTGGCACAAGTGGGCACAAAGGGAATGTGTTTTAAGACTGAGACCTGTCCTTTTCATTTTTGTTGGTGGTGTTGAAATGACCCTTTGTTTTAAGTTCTTGCTTAAATGGCTGTAGCATGGAAGGAGCTCCCATGGTGCAACTCACTCTGCAACCCCCTAGGGTGGGAAACGCTTTTTTATCTTTTTCTCAATAGAGATAGAATTGGAAAGAAACAGAGGTGAGATACACTCATGAAGTGTGGGCGGCTGCATGTAAACACTGAAACAGTCGCCTCCTGCTCCTCTTCCAAAAGTCAGTATTGATTGAGCAAGTAATTAGCTGTGTATTTCCTGTGCTCTGAATCAGATCATTTCCCTGTTTTGGGGTGGCAAGTGTAATCAGGGAGAGAGGAAGTCTTCTCAGGGGCTCTCTGTTCCCATAGAACTCCAGAGTGGCCTCATTTCACACCTCTCAGGAAACAGTTTTCCGAGTGACAGATTGATTGGTGTATGGGTGGTTACCAAAAAAGATTCTACTTTATTAGCTGTTTGTCTTTTTTTTTTAACTTTATCAAAATGTCATCTTCCTGGGGTTTAAGAATGTGCCCTCTGGCTTTGAGGGAAGATTTGCCGATCCACAAGTGAAGAGCTGTCATGTCAGGGTCTCACTCAAGCCCTTGAGTGATGAGCTCAGCCAAGGCTGCCCAGCCTGAGGTGCTCTCTCAGCGGGGTGGAGGGAACCCAGGGGTAGGCAGGCACCAAAGGGATGTTGCCAAGCCTCATCCTGGTGCCTGAACTGTCTTTTTTTTTTTTTCTTAGATATATCAAGGAAAAATCAGAATCTCAAGATTCACGTACATGAATTCTCATGTTTAGGTAGGTTTGCTTTTCTGTTTGAGGAGGGAACAGAAAACACTCCACTTACTCATTTTTAAAATTAAATACAAGGAAATATATTAAACAATTAAAAACGATTTGGTTTCCTATTGGTGGCAGTTAAAGAAGAGAGAAAGACAGAGGGGAGGTTGAAAGCAGTAGAGGGAAGGCAGGGGCCAGAGTCCCATCCCCAGGGACCAGCCCTTACCTCCCTGCTCCAGCTCCAGTGCTCCCAGGCAGACGATCTGTCCTTGGCCCCTTCTTCACCCTCAACTTGTCCTATCCAGACCCAATAGGACACTCCCAGCTCTTCAGTCCATTTCTGGTCCCTGGTCCCGCTTCCTTCCCCTCTGGTCTCCTCATTTCTTGCCTGCAGGGTTGCACAGCCACCCAGCCTGCATGTGGCCACTTCCATCATGCTCCATGTCCAAGCCTGTGATTCCCACCACAAGCAGCTCTAAGTTCTTTTGGCCCTTGCCCAGCATCTCCAGATCTTCCTCCATGCACAGAACAAATCCTCCTACCTTGCCTGCTGGGGGCCCTTGGTGATGGGGCCCTGCCTTCCTCAGTCTCACTTCTGACTTTTTCTTCCTCCCACTGATTCATTCTGATGGCCTTAACCTCTAGCTTTCCTCTTTCCTGGAACATGCCATGCTCTTTCACGCCTCCGTGCCTTTGCACATGCTGTCCCCTGTGTCTGAAACATTCTCTCTGGTTGATCCACCTGGCAACCGGCCTCTAAGGCTCAGCTCCACAGCTGTCAAGCCCCTCCCTTCAATCATACACCCACTGGGCTTTGTGCTGGCAGCCCAAAGCCCACCTGCGCCGAGCACAGAGCCTAGTCCCTGAGAGGCACTCAGGGAACCTTGGTTGAATTAATAAAATGGTTTCTAGCCAGGCCAGAGCATCAGTCATCAAAAGTTTCAGTTCCTTCTGTACATATCAGGTGGCACAGCAGGAGTTATAAGAAAACTGCTCCCAACTCTTTGAACTAGTGCGTCAGTGAGGCTGCCTTGTGTTAAAGGAGATATACAAAAATGTAGTCTTAAAGGTGAAAAGACTTGTGTGAACTCACGTATGTTGTGGTAGCCCCTGCAGCTGGCTGAGATCGTCACTATCATCATTAGTGTGTTGGGGGCACCTGTTGTGTGCCAGAAACTGTGCTAAGAGTGTTGCTTGCAGAACCTCTTGTTTAATTCTCTAGACAGCCTGGGGAATTTGGGCATTATTGTTCCCGTTGTCAGAGAGGGTAACTGAGGCTTGGGAAGGTTAAGCGATTTGCCCAAGTCATACAGCTAGAGAGTGGTAGAGCCTAGACTCTGTGGAGAAGACTTATTCATGGCCCCATCTTGGCTTACAGGGCTCCCTACTGTTCAAAAGGCACCCACGGGCCAGAGAGAAACACCCCAGGGATCTGGGAAGGCTTGTATGTACCACCACCCTCCTTTGCTGCCGCCCTCCTCTGCCCCTGAGGGATTTGAGATGGATGCTGCCACTCTTTGTCCTTAGTACCTGAATGTGGGTTTGTCCAAGGGCTGTTGTCTTGGACAGAGAGCCGGTGAGGCTTGGAAGGTATGAACCAGCAGGAGCCAGGTAGTGCTGTTGCTGGGGGACCCACAGAGCTTTGGAGGGACACCCTGGCCAAGTCCATTGTCTGTCACCAGCCCTTTAGCCTTGCCCCCATCTGTTCTCCACACAGAAGCAAAAATGGTCTTTCTGCATGTCTTTCTGAGCACCTTCCAAGCTTAAAACACTTTCATTGCCCCCAGAATCAAATCCATGCCCTGGATCCACCATCCTCTCCCGTCTCAGTCTTTGCCAGTCTTACCCTCCTCTACTTGTGCCCTCCTGTGTCCTCCCATGGTCCTGGTCTCTCTCAGGGCAGGCCTTTCCTCATGCTGTCCTCTCACACTGTCCCCTCTTGCTGGAATCCCCTGCCCTGCCTGGCTGGCTGCCCCTCACCTTTAGGTCTTAGCTGAAAGTCTCTTCCTCAGGGAAGCCTTCCTGATCTCCCCTGGTGTTCAGTATTAGGGCCTCCTGCAGGGAGGTGAGCTCTGGAGGGGCTGGGACCTGCAGAACATGTCAGACAGTCCTGGCCACCTGCGTACAGACAAGGCCATGGGGACTGACCCCAGGGCGGGGGAAGCCACATACCCCAAATGTGACTCTCTAAAGGGAGACAATGAATCTGGTTCCAGAATGCTGGCCTCATAGTGGAAAGGGGGCTGTCCAAGAGGCGGGCAGGTGCCTGGAACGTGCCAGGCCTGTGGCCCCAGGGACCTAGTGCTAAAGCCACAGCTGTGGACACCAGTTCTCAAAGAGGGCAGGTGGAGGGGAAAAGGGGTCAAGGATAGAACCTTGAGGCTCATCCCATTTTTGGCTTGGTGAGGAAAGAGGAGCCAAAAAGAGCACTTGGGGAAAGGCGAAAGAATGCAGAAAAGGTGGCTAAAATATAGCACTGTTTTTATTTAGTTCTCAGATAATCTGACTTTTTTTCTGTTTCACTTAGAATAGCTGGAACAGGAGGGCCCTACGTGGCAGTCCCTGGGATGAGAAACCCGTGTGTCAAAGCTGCTGCTGAATCCCTCTCTATTTTTACCTTCCTGACACTACTTCTTTGAGCCCCGAGGAGGCATCTTGGCCTGAGGTGGCCGGAGCCGGCGTCTCTGAGGCAGAGATGGCTAGCCCTCACCTCATTCTCCAGAAACCACCAAAGAGCCGGTTATTCACTTCTCTGGACCAGAAATAAATGCATTAGACAAATGTTCTCAGGCAATCTCGAGGGATGCGAACACAAAATCATCCCCTAAATTACTTTTGTTTCCTTTCTTCAGTTCAAAGTTGGGTTATTTGTTCGCATTAGTTACGTTAAAATTGGACAGTAATTAACGTTCTTAAAATAGAAGGTCTGTATCCCCAAGTTTAGAAGGAAAAACCACCCAGGGAAGAAAAAAAATGTGGACATGTGTGAAATGCCATTCCATTAGCCACAGCCTTTTACGAGCCTCTGCGAGAAGCGCCTGTCAGGTGGGGACTGTGGCTGCCCGTGTCTGCGGCTGCTTCTTGTTCTGTCCCTGGCTCCAGGTCAAGGCAGCCTTTGACATCCGTGGTCAGGAGCTCTGGGGGTTCGCCAACCTCTAATTACATTTCTTTTTTTAAATATTGATAAACAGTCCCTCTGTTGATTCAGACCTTTTCTAAACACTGAGCCTGTAGCTGTTGGCTCCAAACAAAGAGAGCAGCTCCCCCAGGCCTCATCAGGCTGTGGAGCTTCTACCCAGGCCTCCTCTGGGCTCTCAGATTCTCAAACACTGAAGGAAGAAAACTGTCCCTCTGGGTGGGCATTGGGGGAGGTCACTTCAAGATTCAGAATCAGGCCTGGCTGGGCTGTGAGGGGAGGCCCCGCTTTCCCTAGGTGGGGACTTCTGGTCTCTCCTACTACCCGGGTTCCTACTCTGGGTTCACGGTGGAGGTGCGGGGGGTGAGGCAGGAGGGGCCACCATCCAGCTCCACTGCCCTGTGGCCTCATGCCCCACCGCCCATGTCACCACCTTGCTGCATTTATGAATATCAGTTCCTGGTCCCACGGGCTTTGGCTGTAAACAGGACAACACTGGTGTCCTCCCCTTCCCTTTTCCCCAACACGGCTGCTAACTGGGTTGGATGGGAGTGGGAGTGGAGGGGACTCCTTCTAGTCCCAGGGGGTCCAGAAGAGCTAAGTGCCACCCATCCCATCTTGAGGACAACCACACAGAAGGACCCTCTGGACCCAGGATCCCCCAGACATAACTAATGGCAACATGATGGGGGGGTTCCCCTTCCTCCTGGATGACTCAGAGCCCAGTCAGCTGCGTCTTGCCCAGACTGCCAGGTTCCCTGTCCTCACTAATTAGAAGACTTGGCCAGTGGCCAGATATCGACATCGCTTCTGTAGTGACCATGTCCAGAGAGGAGCGCCTGGTGTGTCAATGATGTCCGTGATGCCCCAAAGCCCTTGGCTCCATGGGACTGAGACCAAGTTCCTGACATCATCATACCTCTGCATTCTACACCACAACAGGGCAGCTGCTATTGTTGTTACCATTTTACAGATGGGGAAACTGAGTCCCCGAGAGGTAAATTGTACTGCCCAAGATCACAGTGGAGGAGTTGGGATTTGAACCCAGGTCCATCTGGCTCTGAAACCAGAGCGCTTCTCAATCTACTTTGTCACAGAGCCTCCTGGTCCCCCTTCCTGCCTTTGGCAAGTGGCCTCTAGAAGGGGCCACCCTCAAATATATGCAACAGAGGTGATGTGGTCTGGGTAGGGTCAAGGTGCGGATGCCAGCAGCCATGGTGCTTCTTGTCAAGTCTTGCCCAGCATTGCCTGGGTGACCCCTTAGTTGGAGGACCTGTTGATGTGACCCATTTGGGCTGCAGTTTAAGGGGCAATTATAGATAAACTCAGTGACCATCAGGCCCTTCTGCTACATCCCAGGAAATGGACCTAACCCTGTGAGAGGGTGAATCAGATGTAATCAGCTCCTAATTCAATATGGTAGCTCTATCAACATTTATCGAGATGTAGAGGCTGGTCCAGTGAGTTAGACAGCAGTGGTGGTCAGATTAGACTCAGACAAGAAGAACCAACCAGTACTTTCTGACAGCTTTTTAAAAAGTAAAGTGGAAGAATGAACTTTTTCAGTACTATACATTACAGGTACACACACTCATGTCCCAGACACAGATGAGAACAACCTTCAGACTGGCCATGTGCACACCTGCAGCCTCGTCCTGCTACGGGCACATCTTTCAAGTCCAGCCTAGACACCTGGAACACTGCCCTGTTCAAAACCGAAGCTGGGAGGTCAGCCAGTGGGTGAGGCTGGCCCTGCCTTCCCTGTCTCTGCCTGAGGATCATAAAGCTCTCGGCCGCTGAGCTTATGTACATGACAAACTTCTCACCAGCTCTGAGCGGGAGAGAATTCTCTTCTAACTGGTAGTTTGGAGTCACTTAGGACAAATAATAATCAGATTATTGGAGATTGTGATAGGATCTGTTACTTTCAGATTAGATTGAAATTTCTATCCTGCCTCTTTCCCGACCACCAGTCCAGCTGACCAGCAGTGATCCCGGACACTTCTCTGCAGACTCATGGAGGTGGTGACCGCTCAGAGCCAATGACGTTCCACAGACTCCTCCTACCCCAGGCTCCTTGGGCCTGCCTTCCAGACCTCTCCACCAGCTTGACACCCCTTCACCTGTACCAGGGCTGGCCAGTGACCATCCTCTGACCCATCAAGTCCCCTCTTCGGACTGTTTTTTCCCCTTCTCCTCTCACAGTTGGTAAGATCTGACTCCTATAGTAAATTCCTGATGCCATCACACTTCCAGTGGTTCTGCCTTCCCAGCTGAACCCTGAGTGACACGGCTCTCCACTTCTCCAGGCCTCAGTTTCCTTCGCCTATAATGGTGTGAGATACCAGCCTCAGGAAGGAGGCTGCATCCAGGTGCGAAGGACTGTGAGCCTGGGATTGATCCTGGCAGGTACATCTGTCATCATCTGAGGACAGGCGTTAGGCCAGAATCATGACTCAGTCGAGCTTTTCATCTTGACACCAGCCATAGGAGCCCCACAGATGGGGCCCATGTGAAGTCAGCTGGTGGTGGAAGGTGTGGGGCATCCTTCCAATGGTCTGATTGGTTATACAGCATGGCAGGGGCCATGACTGTGTTTAAGGCAATGGCTGGTCAGAGCCTTTCC
The DNA here is from genome assembly GCF_048564905.1 of Vicugna pacos. NCBI lineage: Eukaryota > Metazoa > Chordata > Mammalia > Artiodactyla > Camelidae > Vicugna > Vicugna pacos. Next base: position 41,349,419 of record NC_132995.1, read on the forward strand.
TGATCAAGTCAGTGTCTCAGTCTGGAACGCAACCCCTAACTGGAATGTCCCTCCCCTGGGAAGCCAGCGTGTGGAGGCTTCCGGGAAGATGCTGAGAAGGGCAAGAGTGGCTCTTTGGGACTGAGATCACCCTGCTGACTTGCTAGCGAGGAGACTTGGCTCCTGTGATGATGATGAGCTCGTCCTGCCGCTTTACAGTGGGACTGGGGATTTGTAGACGCTGCATCAGGGTGAGGCACACACAGTGCCTTGCTGCCTTGGTCCAGGGTCTTTGCTCCTCCTGAACATTCAGAGACCCTTGTGGCCCACTTGTTCACTTTATTCAGGTCCCTGCTCAAATGTCACCCCCTTGGCATAGGTTGTACCACCCTGTATAAAATAATGCCCCTTTCCACCACACTCTATCCCCTTACCCTGCTCCATTTTTCTTTCCCAAAGATCACCACTTCACACAGTATGTATTTCTGTACTCTTTCCCCCTCCACTGGAAGGTAAAGCCCATGAAAGCAGGGGCTATATCTGTCTTGTTCACTGCTGACCACCCAGAACAGTACTCTGCTCAGAGCAGACACTAGTGCAAATTTGCTCCAGGTGAGAACTGACCTCTGTGTAAAGTGTCCTGACCTCACCTCTACCTCTGTCTTTATTCATGCTTGAAAATGCCGAAGCCAGCGCCCCTAGCCTAGAGGAAGGCTGCTTCTCTATGTCAGGAAGGCTGGCTTGATGAATTAAGTATCAAACACAAGTTCCCAGCATCCAAAGGTTTTAAATCTTTTCTTCTAATCATTATTCTGGACCGTGGGCTCTGTAACCATTTTGGAAGTGGATTTGGGGTGATTAAATTCTTTCCAAGCCTAATCCTTTATGGAAAACCGAAGTTCTAAATGAAATGAACCAGAATGAATGTGCTGATGTTTGATCGTCTGCACTGGTTTACCCCAGCTCATTTCAGCACTGGGGCTGGGCAGCGCCCTGAAAAATTCTCCACGGCATCTTCCTATAATGGAGGAGTGAAGGCCCCCTTTTTTACAGAATGCCTGTGACTTAAGAGGCCGAGGCCCTTGAGGAGACTGTTGGAAAGCCCGTGTGCCTTCTGCAGGGAGCACCCGTCCTCCCCCGTGAGGCTGCGGTGTGGCTGGGCCGATGGGCAGCACCATACCCCCGGCCTGCTTTTTCCACTTTCTTCTGCAGTCCCCACGACCACAGCTTAGCAAACACATGGTGGGGGTGTGTGTGCAGGGTGGGCCACAAGGAAGGTCTGGCAAGGAACCTTTAGTAGCAGGACTGCAGGGATGAGTTAGGGTCCTTCAGGGATGGGAAGGGGAGGCCCCTATGTCCCTGACCCACCTACCATTGAGGCTTCAGCCCCTAGAGGCTGTTTGCAGCCCAGCCCAGCCCAGTACAGAATCTGGGGGTATCATGATAGCCTAAAAAGCTGTTTCCAAGAATATAACATAAAAAAGAAAGCTTTCTACCCTCATTGGAAATGGAAAGGTACTGGTTCTTGGCGGGGACACTCCAGTGACTTGGAACACTCTGTAGGAGACTTTGTTCTTGGCGACACCAGAAGTGGGGCAGCCTCTGTAACCCCAGTCACATGTGTCCAGACTTGCCAGGCTCTGTGGGCCAAGGAGGGGTAGAACCTGGATCTTACCCAGATGCTTAGTAACTCTTGGAAAATGGGGTTTTCCTCTTCTGCTGATTTGATTGTCAATTTGGGGAATTTATCACTTGTGAAATCTGAGGCTTCTGGTGGAGACCTTTTTCTGAGGCATTATGAGAGGCACCAGCAGGGCTTCTTCCCCTAACGCAGGTGTTCTGATGAGAGTTTGGGGTCACAGCGATGGGACTCATGGTTGCCCTGTATCTTCTGTCCTACTAACCTGGACTGCATCACATGGTCCCCAAGACTCTGCCTGCTGCCTGCCCGCTTTCATGGAAGGAGATGCATAGAATCTTCTGCCTGGGAGGCCTTATGTTCCTCTCCATCATGAAGAACCTAGCTACACTCAGATGAAAACGGTGACATGGGGTAAAACATGTAGCCTGGAAGCCCTCTCCCTCTTTCAGAAATGTAGGTAAACACAGCCCGGGCCCTGGAGAGATGCCAGCTCAGCCACAGGATGGCACGCCCCAGGCGCTGCCCTTATGATAAAGCTCTTGGTTCCTGCCCCCTCCTTGCTGGGGACAGTTTGGAGACTATTGCGTGCATGTGCCCCCTGCTCCAAGAGTGAAAATCCAGAGTCATCCCTCTGCCCTCAACCTGAATGCACAACAGCTAACACAGGTGGGGCCCATTCTTTATGCTGGACACAGTGCCAAGTAGTTTACCTCCCTCCATACCCAACCCTGTACCCGTCGAAAAGCCATCAGCAGTCACAGCTTTTGCCCTTGGTCAGCAGCAGGGCTGGGATTTCAAGTCCTGTGGGTCTAATGCTGGAGCCTGTGCTCTTAGCCAGCCCACCATTCTTCCCATGGGGCCTGTCTGATGATTCATTTCTTACTCTGTACCCAGAGACGGTGAGGTTTAAACCAGAATAAAAGGGGGCTATTATGATTTCACTATTTGCTGTTTATCTAAATTAGATAATAAATCATGGGCTACTTGAAACAATATACATGTCAACCTCCTGGATATTTAGTTATCACTTAGTGCCATTTGATGGTGCCTGTCGTATAATCAACACTTCTGTCGAGAAAATATGATATTTCAGTGAAATGGAAAAGTGAATGAGAAAATAAATTTAACATGGCCCTTCTCTTCCTTGGAGGCAGGGCCACAGACTCACGGCAGTGGCGGCCGGCGGGGATGGCTTAGGCTGGTGAGGGGATGCGCAGGCATTCCCCACCCTCTCCAGGCTGGGATTCTGTCCTGGGAAGAGGGAAGCCTGTCCCCGAAGCAGCAGCTGGCCCAGCTGAGTGACAACACTGAGCCCCAAATAACTCTGTGCCCATTCATCAGCCTCAGCATAATCGGGCATCTGCCACTGGCATCTCCAGATGTTTGCCTTTATCAGACGTCGATGCGGTTCAGTGTTTTCATTGAAGTCCTCGTAAAAAGCTCTAGCTGGTTGGGGATGCTCTTTGTTCATTTTATTTGAGTTCCTTATCATGTTCAAAATGTTCCAGGCACCATTAGGAGACACAAAAGCCTTAGAAAACACAGTTTCAGGGGGCGGAAGCTCACCGTAGCGTGGAGGAGACACGGCCACCGACATTTACAAACATTTGCGGAACACAATCAGCTGTTAGGAATGAAAGTCACTCACAGCAGCACATCAGGCATGAGGAGTGGGGAGGTGGAAACTGAGGATTTAATGTCCGCCTGAGGGAATCTTCTAAAATCAGATGGGTGTTCCAGGCTGTTTGTTCATTAATGTGGTCTTCAGATTACTTTCCAGTGAGACTGGGCTATAGGGGCCAGACAGGAGGCAGAAGCTTGATCAGGAAAAGATTAAAGGGGATGCACATCGTGGTTCAAGGTAAACATTTGAGGTGCAGGTTTAGGCACATTATAATTATTGCTTAATCATAAATGTAGCCTGGTGGAATGCATTGATTCACACACAAGTTACTAAAGGCATTTAGGGAAAATAAAATGTAGGCAATGAGAACTGTCCCCATCAATTTGCAAAAGTAATGTCTGAGACAGCATCCTGGAAGTGCAGAGAATCCTGCTTATGGGCACAAATTAAATTCATCTTCTTTGGAAAAGGATAATTTAAATGATCAATAACCTCTTTTGAAAGAATATTTTGAGAGTGTACCTTTTAAAAAGTTGACTTCATTTATTCTCCTTTTATCAAAAAAGGACTTTGGAGGCTTATAGCAAAAGATATGACAACGAGGTTATTAAAATAGAAATGGAAAACTAGAACCCAATCAGAAAAGATAATACATGATTTCTGACTACAATGGCTAACCTTATGTCTGTGATCAAGCTCTAAATTTAGCCCTGAGCTTCCTGGAATCCAAGGTGAAAAGGGAAACACAATCAATTACACAGTTCCAGCTGCTAAAATGGACAAAGCATGTCAATTCACAAGTATTTAATTATTTGTGAATTTATAAAAGCAAGAGAGGCAGAGAAAACTTCTGGGGAAATGGGGGAGAGATTTTTAAATAGTTAAAGGGAAAAGATAGATTTTGAAATTTTTTATGAGAAGCAAAGCTTGGGAAACAATGACCGACACATTCACTGAGATCTGGGTGGGTGAGTCTGGGGTGGCTCCAATTCGATCAGTTTATTGCTAAGTGAATCACTTATATGGTGAGCAAACTAAGGCCATGGACCAGGACCCAGGCATTTGGCATGTCTGGCCTATCCTCAGGAAGTGGCTGTGTCTTAGTTCTCTGTACTGGTGCCTGGTACATTTTGCACAGAAAGAACTCAACCATGGCGCTGTCTTGCCTGGGTTGAGAACGCCAGGAGGACAAAGACACGTTCCCAGCACCCCAGAGTGTCTGCCTGCTACTAGTAGCCACTCAGTTAGTGTTGGATGCTAATAGCTCACAAACCAAAAATGGGAAAATTACCATAAAATGACAAACACTATTTGCAACTTAGTGGGAGCATTTTCACAACTCTCAGGGGTAAGGGTCAAATCTGTCAGTTTTTGCTATGGAAGACTCCTGGATGGACCTGCCCATGGGCGGATGGGCAGTTATGACACGCTGGATGAGTGGGTACACGATGTTGTGATGCTGGACTTCTTTTGAGAAGGCTCTGTCATGGCCTTTTCAATGGCACACTCACCGTGGGGCTCTGTGGGCTGTGCCAGGTCTCATAAGGGCCCTGCCAGTGGGGAGGTGATGGGGTAGGGGGAAGTGGGGGAGGGACCCTCAGTGACAATGCTGACTTGTCTCTAGCTGTCCTCCCAGCAGGCTTTAGGGTGGGATTTGAGCAGGCACTGCATTTTACCAGCCAGTCTGCAGTTGCCTTTTGTCCTCAGTTACTCAGTGCAGATTTCTTTGCTGCTCTAAAGATCCTTTGTGTTTCACCATTTAAAAAAAAAAAGTCCCTGGAGGGCTCATCTCTGCCCCACAGAGGGTGCCTTTCCAGAGAGTTGGAGCCCTGAGCTCAGGCGGGCAGGGTCTGCGGAGGTTCCTGAGGTCGGGATGCTGGGGGTCTGTGCGGGGGCCGCGGCCTGGACACGGAGCCCACAGGACGGGGAATGCCTCTGCAAGCAAGACATTGCCTGTGGCCTAGGCAGGCTGTGTGGGTGCCTCATGTCCCCCCAAGCTGGGTCTGTGTTGGGGGCAGTTGTGTCTGGTGAGGTGTTCGGAAGGAGCAGACGCACCAGTCTGGGCACAACAGTGGGTCTAACGCCCAGCAGGGAGGCTCTGCGTCAGACACGTTTCCTCTCTGGGCCTCAGTTTCTCACAACTCCGGACTGAGGCTTGGAGTAGTCCCTCAGGATCACCAGCTCAAGGTGTCCCAAGTGTAAGAGGCAACACAAAGACCCATCACTGTGCCTGGCTCGGAGCATTCCTGTGATCACTGTGCCCATTATTATCCTGCCCTGGAGGCTGAAGGACCCACCAGCTCTCTCCTCCACCCCAGGCCCTCATTTCCAAAGGTTTTACACCCACAGGAGAGGACACTGAGGTCATCACCCACTCAGGCAAGCCTCATGGCCTTCCTGACCCTGTGTGAGAAATGGGGCATCTCTGCCTGTCCTGCCTGCCCCAGAGCTGGGAATCAAGTGCTGTGAAGGCCCTGGAGAGGCAGCCCCTGCCCCCCAATGCACCTCATGAGGGCTGAAGACTTAGTCCCTAGAAGATTTGCAGAACTGAGCCGGCCCGCACAAATGCCCATCAGATGCCTGGGTTAGTATTACAGACTGTGGTCGCTCTGCGAGTGTTGGGGAACTCAGGGCTCAGGGGGCAGATGCCCCTGGGGGAGGGAGGACGGGAGGAATGAGGAGCAGGACTTGCTGTCCACAGACTTCGGATGACTCCCTGCCAACCTGACACTGTTGGTGTCATCAACCTGGATGCCACTCTGAGGTTCAGGCACAAGTGACACATGAATTCCCCTCCCCAGTGGGCCTCACCACTGCCACCCCCTGCCTCAGGGGTGGACAGTCTTATTTATTTTAATAGGTTAAATCTGGCACCGCTAAGTGAAGTGGCTGGGCTATTGGATTTAAATCAGCCTGATTTTGGACACCTAAGACTCATAAAAAGCTGGGAGTGCAGGAGCATTCCTGATTACACATCCTCACACAGATGCAGGGTTTGACTGTGGATCATCTTATCTGTTTTTCCACCACCATAGGTGGGAATACTGGAGTAGATCCTGTTTGTTGTTGTTGTTGATTTTTTTTTTAATTCCAAAGTTTCTCAGACATGGAGAAGAACTTATGAAAGACAGATGAAGGGTCCAACAATTCATTTAGGTAAAATAAACAGTGACAGAGCTAACTGCAGCATTGACGGGCCCTGATCCTACGATCAATGGAAAGAAATTAGGCAGAGTGAAGACTGCTAACGGCAGGACCAGGGCACTCGAAAAGTCAAGTCAGGAATCGCTCAGACTCTGCAGCAGATGCTGGTGGATTCTGCCTAAGTGGGGAATTGGCTGACCATCACTGGCTACCACTGTGGGAGGGTAGGGGTGGCTACCATTCAGCATCAAGCTTGAAGAGAGAGACTGGAACGATAAGGAGAAGCCAGCAGGAGACCATGTGGCTGTACTGGTCTAAGGTCAGGATACCCCCATGGGCACGGGGGAGGGCAGTGTCCAGGCAGCGCAGGGCTGTATGCGACCACTTGGATGGTCAGACCTGGGGGAGGATCAGCCCAGTACCCCTGCCACCTCCTGCTCCCCGAGGCCTAGGCCTGTCACCCTGCCGGGACCACTTCAGTTCACTGATCGGAGACTGGCACAAACTCCCTGGGCACTTGATACTCGGGCATTTCTGTGGGGTTGGAGTAGGGAGCTCCAGTTATGGGGATCCCCCCGCCTGGCCAGACAGGGGCCCAGAATTGGGGTCTGAGGGCAACTCCGTGACACCCTCCACCTTCCTCTGCCAAAGTGACCAGTACAGGTCAGGATGGAGGCTTGGGCTTGTGGGGCCCAGACCAGCCCTTGTCTTGACTCCCTGATTAGTCACCTCTGCAGTCAGGGGTGGAGAGGTGGGGAGTGAGGGGTTGGAGGGGAAGGGATGGGGGATGAACTGAGGCTGAGCTGATTGCCCATAAGAATCAAGGCTGGGCAGGTGGAAGTAATGATGAATGATGATCAAAGAAGTTAAGGCCCATACACAGCAGTGAAGGAAGGTGTAGTCAACGTGCAGAGCATCCTTATAAAACCAGCTGGGTCACTAAAGCAAGCCCAGGCTTTATCTCGGCTTTTGACTCTGTAAAATGGAGCTCCTGATACCCTCCCTGCTTTGCCCTGGCAGCACCAGGGGAAGTGGCTGTGATACCCTGGGGATCCCAGGGCCGTGGGACGGCCATGAAGTAGTGCTGAGGGTGGGAGTCGGGGGTTAGGAATGGAAATGACAGACACAAGGATTTCAGGAGTCTGTGGTCAGGTTTGTAGTAGCTGGGAGGCCAGCGTGCCTTGAGCAGAATTGAAGGCATGGGGGATGTGTGTTTGGTGACATGGTGAGTTTGACAAGGCGGCCGACAGCTGGAAATGTGGGCCTGGACCAGGGAAGCCACAGAGGCACTAGGCTGGTGAGGGTTGGTTGCATCAGGAAGTTTGTAAGCAGCCAAGGGGCCCTTGCTGAACAGAGAAACAAGACAAAAATAGTGCTGTGGGGAGGGTGGGCATCTAGATCCAGCAAGGAGAGGAGGTGGGAGGACACTAGGAAAGTGCACGGCATGGAGGTTGGTGGGGCAGAGGCTGTCCGTCGCTGGGCAGAGCTGTGCCAGGCGAGACCTGGGAAAGGGATAAGGTAGGGGAACATGAAGTGCAGATTGTGAGGAAGGAGTGGATGGTGAGGACACGGAAGAAAATTTTACAGACTGTCCAGCTCCCCCCACAGCAACTTGGTAAGAACCATGAGTGCCTGGTGCTAAGACACACCACCATTCCTGGCTGCCAGACATAAGCCTTGGGAGGAAGCTCACAGCCAGGATGACAGTCTCCAAGCCCACAAGTGATCAAACCTAACACTAAACATGCATAAAAGGTCAAGATCAGGAAATTCATCAGATTTCCAGCCACATTTACCTCCCAAAACATAGCTGTGAATCCAGAAGTAAACAGAGCATCTCTGAGCAGTCCAAGCAGCTGCCACAGCCCGTCCTATTCTAGGGGACTTTGTAAGGAGAGACCCTGGAGTTCTCACTCAGAGCCGACTTGCTTTCATTTAACACACAGTTCTCATCAACATTGTAAGCTGGTTTCAATTTTTAAAGAATCAAAATCAAGAGAAAATGCACAAGGTCAGTGGCTCTGCAAATCTTAAGTGTGTGAGACCATCACAGGGAGGGCTTGGCACAGCCAGGTGCTCGGTTCCCTTTGAAGACTGTTGTTCCCACATTTTCTTAAAGGGAACCCCTGAGTTATGAAGACGTTGTGGAAATAGTAGTCCCTCTCTTTTGTTTAAGAAGGCAGAGCAGTGTATGTTGCATATCAGGAAGTGGTGTTTTTAAGTTTAGTCTCTTAAGGAGGGGATGGAGTCCCATTTATTGAGCACCTACTATGTACTCACTAACTTAACCTCCTAACAATCCTGCAAGTAACTATTATCTTTACCGTTTTGTAGAAAAGACAACAGACTTGGAGAGCTATGGTAATTTGTCCCAGTCACACTGTGAATGCTTTTTCCACGTCACCCTCTGCTTCCCTCTGATTCTCAGCAGGGGCCTGTGTGGAAAGCCTGCTCCCTGACAACAGGTGGATCCACTGGGCCGGAGCCCAGATGATGCCCTGGAGGGCAGTGCTGATGCCAGCCCTGCCTCACTGGCTCACTGTGGGGCCCCATGTTCCTGCTTCGGCCTCCACAGCCTTGGCCACTCTGAGGAGTCGGGGTAGGGGTACCAGACTCACTCCTGCCTCTGAATCCAGGACGAGCGTCCCCTCTCCTCATGGGGAGACCATGAGGGGTGAAGTCCTTGCAGCTGGAAACAAATAGCTTCGAGAGCCCCATCACCAGGGTTAGTTTTGTGAACCCCGTCCTCCAGGAAAAATCATTCCTGAAGAACTTGGATGCTGACAGTCTGTTTTCCATTCCCTAATCATTCAGAAAAATACATCCATTTCAGTTTATTCAAAACAGTGGAAAATCATTGAGGTTTTTCCTGTGTAAAGGTCAAACTATAAAAAGAAAAGTGGACTCAGAGAAATCCAGGCTAGTCATGAAACCGTGGCAGTGTATTAAAATGGATCCGAAAAAGGTTTTAATCCTCCTTTGGAAACAGCTCATAATAATCTCCTGTCTACTCTCCCCTATGTGTGTTAAGTTTCTGTTTTTAAGTTCAAGGACACAAAGCAAGTGACTTTGAATGGGTGAAGCTCGGGCTGTGCAGATCTAGTCCTGGCTCAGAATCCCTGACCAGCTGTTACACACCAACTGTGAAGCCTGCAGCAAGAACTCTCAGGCCCTGAGCCTCAGTTCCCTTGCCTGCAAGATGGGGAAGATCCTGGTCTTGGGAGCTCTCCTAGCCGCCTGGGGTGCTGCCTGACAAGGTGCAGGCCTAGGGGCCTCTGAGAACCTTCCCACTATCCAATCCATGCCGTCCGCCTGAGGGACACACAGGTGTGGCCTGGCTTGGCCCATGGCGAAACGGACTCTGAGGACCATGGCCTGGCCCCAGAGACAGATGCCCTGCTCTGGCCTCCTGCCCTGCCTCTGGCACCTGGACATCCCCAGACTCTGATGGGGCTCTGGCCCATGGACGTGGGTGACCTGTGGAGGCCTTGCAGCTGAGAGACAAACAAGTATCTGCAAGATCCCCATCATGAGGACATTTTAAAGGGCTCTCAGTAATTTAACTGTTTTTGTGAAGCTGAGCAAATGATGGGGGAATGATAGAGTATTTCAAAAACACAGCCTGGACAGGAAAAATCCTGGCTTTCTTCTTTGTTAAAAACTTGGAGAAAATCTTTAGGAGTCTCTTTGGGAAGATAAGGAACAACTGTGTCGCCTCTTCTTTATCAAATCAAGACTCCAAGTCTGCTCAATTTTGTGCGGCCCTGCGGTGGAGGAGGCCTAGCCCAGTCTCCGCCACACCAGCCCGCTCACTGGTGCAGAGAGGATGGGGTCCAGAAGATGCAGTCAGGTTTCCTGGTGGCAGTCCCTCCAAGACGTAGGAGGCTCCCACAAATGGGAGCTGGCTTCTGTTTCTTGATTTGTGTCCAAGTAGGAACAGGAGAAATGGCATGGGTAAAACTCTGTAGGGGAGAGTGCCAGCTCTTGGCTCCAGCCAACAGGGGCGGAGCGGGAGATGAGGGAGGCTGGCAGCAGCCAGATCCCACAGACATCGAATTGAGAGAGTGACAGGTTTCATTTGTGTTCTACAAAGGTCGCATGGGCTGCGGGGGCGGTGGGGAGGGCTCAGGGGCGACAGGGCCCGATTGCCTTGGTCACCCGGGGACATGGTGGTGGGAGGCACAGGGAATGATGCATCAGGAGAGCTCGTGGACTGGGGTGGTGTGGAGGACAAGGAAGAAGTGAGCCTGGGGGGAGGCCTCGCAGGCCTGTGGCCTGGGCACCTGGGTGGATGTGAGGCTCAATATGAGATGAGACGAGGGAGGGGTGGTATGGATGTGTCTAGTGTGAGTCAGAGCTGGGCAGGTAGAAACCGAGGTACTTGAGGACATCAGGGTGGACCGGGGTGCTGTGGGACATAAAAGGACTGTTAGGGAGAGAATTAAGCCAGAGGCAGAAAAGTGGGTGAGACCGCACACAGGTAGCTGGTAACTGAAGCCAGAGAATGGAGGAGGTCCCACTGGGAGAGTGTAGGGTGAGGCCCCAAGAGGGCCAGGAAAAGCTCCAAGAATCATGGACATTTGAGCTTAAGGAAAAGGACTCCATAAAGAAGCCTAAGGGGTGGGCAGAGGGGTGACTGGGAGAGCGCAGAGTCAGGGGTCTGCAGAGGTTAGGGCCCTGAGGAGGGTTGCCTTAGAGACTGGGCTCCTGGCCGGGTTAACCTGGGTGAGTGAGAGGGATTTGGCCCGATCAGCGATGCTGAGTTCCTGCTCTGCAGGTTTGCAGATAGTCTGTTTTCCTGGAGAGAAGGTTCAAAGAGGGCTCCTTGGGCATTTCCGGGAGATCTGTCTGTGGAAACTATCCTACATCTTTAATTTCCTCCCTGACAGGACCTTTTCAATTTAGGTAAAAGTCTAACCAAGGCTTCTGTGTTTATATTATTTTCATCTTGACTTTAAAAAATATTTATAGCAAATGCTTATTTTAAATATTAATAGGAGGTTCTGTTTTGTTATCCTTCATGCTCTTCAAATGAAGAGCCTAATTTTAAATTACATAAGTAATTTGTAGACTCCACCTCTTCAGCGTTTTTTTCAGGTCACAAGAGACCTGTCTTAGACCGTTAGGTATTTAATGTGACATGTTCTGCTTTGCAAAGTAAAAGAGAAAGGGTGGTTTTTGGCTCAGATACAGCAGCCTTGCCCCCAAATGTGTCCAACAGCCTAATTTAGTATTAAAGCTCTGAAGTGATTGATTATCTATTAGGGTGGCTATTTAAAGAGTTCATCGAATAAGATTCAAACCAACAACGCCTGCACTGCAGGGGCAGTGAGGCGAGGCCAGGCAGAACCAAATGGAATCTGAATGGAGCCGTGGATTCTGCCTCCCTTGAGGCTTGGAGAGTGGATCTCTGTTAAGAAAATTAACAGGTTGCTGTGGTCTGTGTGCCTGCTGATCAGGCAGGTCCCAGCTGCTTCCTGCTGAGCCCAGATCGAAGAGGACTCCTCACTGTGAATGAAAACTCATGGGGCACAGCTCGGACTGGACCCTTTCCTCTCTCTTTGCCTCACCCGTCCCTCCCTCATCTCTCCCTTGTGCTCTGCAGCCCCTTCCCACCCACCCCTCCCTGGGGCCTCAGACCCTGAGCAGTCCCAGGCCTACGCTCCCACCCCATCTTCCCTCCCCAGGTTGTTGCAGCCATCCAGCAGGGTTTGCCCCCAATCCTTCCTGACCCTCCAATCCAGCTCATCACCGACAAACTGCAAAATCAAGGTCTAAGGCCGCTGTCATCTTCTCCTAACCCTGGCAGGTGTCCTCTTATTGGCACTACCCAACTTTTCCCCTCACCCTGCCTCCTCCTCGTGTGCTTAGCAAACACTTTACCTTGGCAGGTTCACCAGGAAGCAATAACACTGCTAAAACTGGGTGCTGATGGACCTTTCATTTCTCAAGTTGTGTGTGTAGGTAGGTGTGCCTTAGGTGGGTATTCAGCAGTTTCCAGGCTGAAGTTAATGCTGCCCACGCTGACCAGAGCAGCCCTTGGGGCTTCAGCACCATCTATGTGGTGCATCAGAGCACAGGCAATGCTGTCCTCCAGGGGCATCTTGGCTGGTCCTAGGCCTGCCTTGTCCAAGCCCAGGTGGGAGGCCTGTGTCCTCGGAGGATGCCTCAGTCCCCACAAGAGCTCCGTGGCTGAAGAGTTCCCTGTGGATTGCTAGGGCACTCAGTCACAAACGCTGTACCCGAGGGCTCTTTGTGGTGGCTGCTGTGGTGTCCACCCAGACCCTGCCTTCGGGGTCAGCGCATCCATCCCCTGGATGCTGGGACTATCTCACAGCAGAGGCCCTCCCTGGAATTGCCCTCAGCGGAGGTGAACTGCCTCCATCAGGGTAAGCCCTCTCCCAGAGGTTGGCCTGTGGCCATGACTGGCTGACGAGGAGGAAGCACCAAGGCCAGGCCCTTTGGCCTCCATGTGGGACAACCCTGAGGGGCCATCTCAGCTCTTGAGCTCCCTAGAGATCTGCTGAAGCCCAGGTGCAACCACAATCTGGGTCAGTTTCTCCTCTGCCCAGTCCTGCCTTCTTTACTTCCTTGCACTCGCCATCAAGTCTGCACACAGCTGGAGGAGCCCCCCCTAAGACAGCTGCCATGGCTGAGCTCAGAGAGAGGTGGGGCCGACCTGGAGCCCCTCCGCCCTTCCAAACTCCTGATTCAGAGCCACCCTGGCCATGCTGCGCTGGGGCTGCTGAGGTCTCAATTGCTCTGTTGTTACATTCAAGCCTCCCTAAGAGGTTGCTTGGAAGACATTTCTTTTTGGACTTGAACTTAGGAAAAATTGTGCTTCTTTGGGCCTTTGGTCTGTGTTTGATTTGTGTTTATACCACCGACACTAACGGTTGGGGAAAAGATTGGGCTTGCTTTGCTTTGACTGCTAGGAAGCTTGGAGCCCAGTTGATGTGCTGCAAGACATCGTGGTGCCTTCTTAGTTCCCTTAACACACCTTCCTCACTATTGTTATTTGTGTTGCTTTGCTGTATCACTCAGCTCCCTCCGAGCTGCCCCCAAGTCTGATTGGCATGAGGAGGGGTATACATGAGTAAACACCTACATACAGCGTCAGGGGTGGGTTTTCAGACAGACCTGGCTGCTGGTTAGCAGTGGGGACATTTGCCAAGTCACAACTTCTCTGAACCATAGTTTCTTCAGCGAGGGAATGGGCCTGATGCCTGCATCACAGAATTCTTTTGAAGTTAAGTACAGTAAACACATGGTTTATACGTAGCAAGTGCTCAATAAATGGAAGATGTTAATTTTTTCATGAAATCTTGTTGCTCTCATGAACCTGCCCTACCAGGTGGTCTGATCTCCTTCCTTCCCTCCTTTCACATGCCGGCTCTTAGCCAAGATGCATTTCTGGGTTGTTGGGTTTCAATTTCTCTGGGCACCCAGGCACCCACAGCTCACAGCTGACTGTGTGGACCAGCAGCAGGGCCAGTGGAGATGTTCACAGATTGTTAATCCAGGCAGATGGATACACAATGAAAACACTCACGATATAAATGAGCACATACTTGGCTGGAGAAAAACTAAAAATTAAACTCTTTATGTAAGCTGAGCCTTCAGAAAATGAAAAAAAGGTTGTAAATGAGAGATTGGTGATGAGTAATTTAACCAAGATGATGTAAATCTAGGCCTTTGAATACTTTAAATATAACCATCTGATATAAAAAGAATTGCACTAAAATTTTTAAAGCTGAGATCTTTCCTAGGGTGAGAGACTCACTTTCCTGTAGGGACAAGTTCCCCAAAAGGCAAGTGGAAAAGGCAAAGAATAACATCCGTGCCGGCATCACCCCCTGCCCCGGGCAGCTTAGGAGGATTCTACGCACTGTGCAGTCTGCGCTAGCACCCCGTACACCACTCGCTATCTTGCAAACCAGTTTGGAACCCTAACTGGAACAGAAAAACCCATTGCAAAAGGGTGGTGGCTGGGAAAAAGCTATCTTTTATTCATTCCTAAAGTCAACAGGTCCCTGGTTCTGGCCTCTTGTAAATGCCACATGGTCCTGAACCTTAGCCTGGAGCTCAGCTAAAGATGGGTGTGAAACTGGAGTTGCTGGTTCTTTTTGGGGATGAGACGACTGGAGCAAGGAACCATCTGCAGGCAGCTCTAGAACAGGCCTCCTGGGTGCATCCTTTTTGGGAGGACAGGGATGGCGTGAGGGCAGGATGGAGAGGCAGTGGGTTCAGGGGAGGCCCCGGCTGGTCTGTTTGTAGCAGTAGGCCTCAGGAGGGGCAAGAGAAGTGAAGAAATGGTGGGAGGCTGGGGCAGAGCAAGGACCTGGCTAGGCATTTATCCTGGCGGTGGAGGGGGTGCGTCGCTGGGCCACAGCCCTGGGGCTGTCTTGGGAGGGGTGGGTGAGTCAGGGTGGAAGATGCCCAGGGCTGTTATGGGCACCAGTGAGACAGGGAGAGGCTTGAGCCAGAGTCCCTGCAGGGCCTACTGAAGTTCTGGGACATGGACTGAGCACGTGAATCAGCCTCAGGGCTTTGGGTCAGGCCTCAGGAGCCTTCCTTTCTGGGATCAGCCAGTGAAGAGGGGCAGTCAATGTCTGGAGAATCAAGGACCTTCTACTGTTATTCACAGGGAGCCCCTTGTCTACCGCCTTTGGAAACAACGGCCCCCTCAGTGCACAGCCTGAGGAAGGAGGCAGGATGGGGCTGCATTTCCAGTCTCTTTCAGCATCTAATGACAGTTCTCCCTAAAAACCTGTTACCTACACATTTCTTTGCACCTCCAGACTTTGATGAGTGAGAAAGCCCACATACTTCACCTCCATCTCAGGAAGTTTCTTCCCTTCCTGTGGAAGACAGAGGGTCAGAGATGACCAGGGACCCCTCACCCATGCCCAGCGCAGCACGAGGCCTCAGGCTCCAGTTTCCCAGCACTGGCTGGTGCCTTTACCCTGTGTGGTGATGACGATGATGATGAAGCACACAGCCTTTTTCCTAAAATGAGGATGATGACAGTGATGATAAAGGCGGATTGGAGAGTCAGGGAGAGAATAGACTTTGGAGCCAGGCTGCCTGGGCCCCCATCCCGGCTCAACCTCTCTCTGGCTGTGGGAAACTGGAGGTCACTTGACTTCTTTGTGCCAGGCTCCCTCATCTGTAAAATGGGACTCAGAGTAGCTAATTATGGGATGTGTTTAGGTGGGTGCCTGGCACGTGGTAGCATCCTTAGCAGCTACTGCTGTTATTATTACTGTTCTGACTGTCGATGTCATTACCATAGGTTCAAGGCCTTTTCATGTACTACGTCATTTGAGTCTCACAATCCTATAAGGGAGAATGTATGATTATTATTACCCCACTTTACAGATGAGGAAATTGAGGCTCAGAGAGGTTGAGGGACTTGCCCAAAGATACCCAGCCTGATACGGAACCTGTATGTTCCTCCACGTGTCTAACCTTTGCAAGGCTGTACGGCCTGGTTACCCAGGATGATAAGAGGAGCTTCACCATTACCGTCAGGCCTCCCTTTATCCCTGCCCAGGGGGGTGGGAGGCTCTACCACTTCTATGTAATGCATGGAGATAATGGCCAGGTGAGTTAAGTGGCTTCTAGACAGGCCTGCCTCCCCCAGCAGAGCTGATTTTGAGCCAGCTGATCAGGACTATGCTTCAAAATCACAATTTAACTGCTCTGCTGCATCCATTGTTCTGTGCGTGGAGGCAGCTGCCCCACAGGCCATCCTACTTGGCGTTGTGGCAGTGATTAATAAGGATATTCTGGGTTCACGGGAGGCCTCTCAGGCGAGGCCTCAGAGTACTTTGCAAGCATTAATTAAGCTTCATCATTGTGGCTCAGGTACGTGGGGCCCTAGATCCTCTTTACACTTTTTAGCTGATGCAGAAAGAGACCAAATCAGTCCCCCAGCAAGCCATGGCATTCCACCCGGCCAGGCCCCCGTGGTCATTCCTCATCCTTGGAGTTTGGACAAAATCATTTGCAGAGAAAAAATTCCTACTTTTTCTTTGAGACCAACATAATAACCAGCACTCAGAAGCCATTTCCCATTCGAGTTAGGACCAGGCCAACAGCTCCAGGCTGGGCCCTACATGGTGCCTGCTCACTGGCCCACCTCAGGTAACCGGGAGCTGACGGAGATCATGACCTGTACCTGCCTGTGTGTCCGAGCCTGCTGCACCCAGACGTGGGGCTTTGGGGTCAGGCTTGTCCCTGCAACACCATCTGCACAGGGTCCCCCATCCTCCATCCCTCATCTGCTTAGCATCCATTCCCAGTTCTGCCCTCACACATCTGCCACTTGCTGGCTGTGGCTCTGACATCCTGTGGCCCTGACATCTCATTCAGCAGATCAGAATTAGGAAGAGGGAATCTAGAGGTCTCAGTAGCGGTGAGCAGCCCACACCAGGGTAGATGTGGCCAAAAGCAAGAGGGTAAGAGGTTGCGGTAACCAGCCACTCAGGCTGGGGACATCCTGGTGGGAGGTGGGAAGAGACCGCATAACTCAGGGTAAAGAACTTGGGCTTCCACCCAAGGATGTGGGGGAACCACAAAAGGAAGGGGCATGCTCAGATTTGTGCTTTGGGATGAAAGTTCAGGGAGATATGTACGTGGGGTGAGGGATGGGGGAGGCCAGAGGCAGTTGGACCAAGAGGAGGCTGTGGCATTGAGCCAAGGGAGCACAAATGGGGCTCCAGTTGGCTGTGGCAGTGGGGTGGAGAGAAGGGGCTTGAGGGGCATTTAGAAAAGAGGTTGACAGGACATGGTGACCACCACCACCTGGTGACAGGACGAGGCGGGCATGAGAGAGGAGGAGCCCTAAACAACCCTCCTGGTCATTAGACAGACCCACTCCACTGGGCTTGTGACCAACCTGGCAAAGTCATTGCAGACCAGCTCCCCCAGCTTCCCCGGAGAAACCACGTCAGGTAGAACAACGAAGCCCAGACCCCTCACTCTCAATTCCCATCTCCCAGGCCCTATCCTTTCTGTTGGCCAGAAATGACATTGAGAGCTCAGCTCCATTCCTGGGCTGCCACTGAGTTGCCCCACATGAGCCTGGGGGAGGCAGCGTTTGTTCCCTACTTGGCTGATGAAACCAAGACTCAGGGGTTAAGCGACTGAGGGAGGTTGAATGGTGGCCCCTGAAAGATGTCCAGGTCCTAATCCCTGACAGCTGCGGACATTTTACCTCACGTGGCAAAGTGAACTCGTAGATGTGATTAAGGATTTTGAGCTGGGAGAGTAGCCTGGGTTGTCCAGGTGGGCCCAATATAACAGCAGCGGTCCTTACAAGAGGGAGGTGAGAATGCCAAGGGTGGGGAGAAGGAGATGGTGGTAGAAGCAGAAATGATGTGCCCTGAAGATGGAGGAAGAAGGCACAAGCCAAGGAACTCAGGCAGCATCTAGAAGGTAGGAAAAGCAAGGAAACGGATTCTCCTCTAGAACTTCTGGGAGGAATGCTGTACTGCTGACACTTTGATTTGAGCCCTGGGAAGTTGATTTCTGGCTTCTGACCGCCAAAACTGTAAGATAATCATTCCTCAGCATCATCCAGCTGCAACAGAAGCCTTCAGTAGGAGGGATAATCTACTCTAGGCATTAGAAGAGGTTTATTTGGATTCTGTGCAGGCCCTCACAAAGTCAGAATTGGCCTCTTGCCTAGAGCTGGGGACCCATAAAGGCTGGGCCTGGCCCTCATCTGAGCTTTGACCTGGGTTGGGTGCTTGGGCGAGACAGGAATGAGCCCCTTGAAGAGAGGCTGGGAGAGTGTGGGAGGCAGAGGACAGGAAAGTCAGAGGAGGAAAACAGAGTTCTGTTGTCATAGAAGTATGAGCCCCGCTGCTTGAGGTGTCCAGGGAGGGGAGGACTGATGGGGAGGAATCCCGCCCCTCCTGAGGGTTTCGTTGCAGGTGGATGATGTTGAGGATTTGGGGAGAAACGGGAGGGAACCTTCTCCTTAGGGACAGATCTGAGATGACTGCAATTGGCTTCTCCTCAGTTTCACCTCCAGGGAACAGAGGGTCAATCTCTGCCTCCTGTGGGAGTCTGCCACAGAGAGGGAGGTGGAGCAGGGAGCCCTGGGCTGGGCTGTGCAGCGCCGGTTCCTCATTAAGATAAGGTGGTTAAAGTTAGGATTTCTGCGGCCCCTCTGAGCTTCAAATGTCGGATTCTCCTTTAAAAGGAGCAATTTCTTTAAACATCATACGCGTATACCGTCCCACCCTGGTTTACACGACTTCAGTTATGATCGTTCGCGTTCACACCATCTGCAATGGGGGCTTTGCAGACATTTTCAGAGTTGTTAGCTCATTGTCTTCACGGCCTCTGAGGCAGGTATTGGTATCGTACCATTTTGCAGTTGAGGAAACTGAGGCTCAGAGAGGTGATGGGATTGGTTCAAGTTAGTTGTCAGAAGCAGAATTTTGACCTAGTTTTTCTGGCCTCTTCCTACCTCCTTTATGACACAGAAGGGAGCTCAATGATCATGCTGTTCACCCATGTTCTGTGTCTGTGACCGTGCTCTGTGAGGCTGAAGACTTTTTCTGGGATACCACAGGGAGTTACCAGCAAACTAAGTTGGGCCTTTCTACCTAGGTATCTTATCCCTGCACCCTGGACCCCTGCTTCAGGCCTGGGCAAGGGGCCTTGGCCCACCCCACTGTTTACCCACTGACAAGGATTTCTTAAACTTGGTGCCATGGCAGGCTCTGTGGGGAGCTCTGAGCATGGATGAACACGTGGACACATGTCACACAAGTCATAGAAGCTGGTGTGGGTGGCTCTGGAGCTCCGTAGTGCCCGAGGGGGTGCTCACATTCAGCAGATCAGAATTAGGAAGAGGGAATCTAGAGGTCTCAGTAGTGGTGAGCAGCCCACACCAGGGTAGATGTAGCCAAAAGCAAGAGGGTGAGAGGTTGCGGTGACCAGCCACTCAGGCTGGGGACATCCCCTGCTCAGCCAGGCCCTCCCTGCATAAAACCAGATGGTCTGGTTCCCCCTTCTTTTGGTGTAGCTGTCCTCACTAGCCCTTCCTCTGCTGCATCATAGGAAGCACCTGCGGAGTCCTGGCTGCATCCTTCAGGGTTTCGGTGTGGGTTAGGGGTTGGGGGCTGCCGGACCAGCATGTGTAGAATCATGGCAGATTGGTGCCCAGGGGCGGGGAGTGGTCACAGCCCTTCCTGTCCTGGCCATTAGGACAACTGCCCCTTGTGATTCCTCTTTTTGGCCAGTGTCTTTATACCACTGCGGTGTCTTTATACCACTAGAGAGTCCCCATGTGCACACTACAGAAAAGAATCATCCTACTCATGCCATCTCAGGGCTTTGAATCCTGAGCCTTCCCCCAGGGCATCAACCTGCTCTTCTGCCTGTTTCGCTCATCCCTCCACATGGTGTTGTGGGGGCTGCAGGGGATCACATCTCCAGAGACCCTTGTGGCTCCTGGGCACTGTCTGTAGAGCACTGGTACTGTGTGCCAGGGACGTGTGGCATCGTGGAAGTCAAGGTGTGCTTGAGTCCACCATAACTAAGAGTAACCCCATTTGTGAGCCCCAGTTCTCTCATCTATAAGAAATGAGAAAATCCTTACAGAATGTTTCAGCACTCTGTGGGGCACCCGAATGTTCAACGGATGCTGTGTGGTTCTTCAGAGCTGTGGCTCTGTGTTCTTTAGAGCTGTGGCTCTAAACCAGAGGAACATCCTTAAAGAAATGGTCCCCAATAAAAGGTGCAGAAACATCATAGGAAGATGTGGAGGAGAGGCCTGGGCCTCAACTGATGGAATGGTGCCTGTCATGGCACCCACCCCCCGCTTGCCATCAGATAGTGGGCTTACAAGGCCAGAATCAGAACCTCTGGCTTCGGATCCTTGGTTGTCAATTTTCAGCACATGGGGAATAAAAAGTTAACCTCGTGGATGTCCCTAGAGGTGCCCTGCAGTCAAGGCTGGAACTGATGAGGGAGGACCCCCTCCCGTAAAAGAAGTAGGCTGCTTGGGGTAGAGCTGGTGTGGGCAGGAGCCCTGCATGCCAGAAGGGTCTCCTCTAGCTGGAAGGTTCAAAGACTCCATGTGACGAGCCAGCAGCTGGGTTTCTCCCTTGGGAGATGGAAGAGCCCAATTTCTTCATACTAATAAAGAGTCTTTGGATCCTGGGGCACATGGCAGGAGCTGGTGGCAAACTCAGCTGGGTTCTATGAGGACAAGAGGCCCCTCAGGAGCCAGAATGGCTCTGCTGGCCGCTGAACAGATGGAGGATGGGAAGAAGGAATAACAAAAACCAGGAGGCTGGAGGGACAAGGCAGGAAGGTGGAGGCCCCATCGAATCCTAAATTTTTTGCATTGTTGTTAGAGCTGGGAGATGAGGCTGGGTGACCCTGTAGGCTGGGGAGCTGATGGATACTCAACAAGATGTTTGGCCCGGGCTGATACTGCGTGTGGGGATTTGGAGACGAAGCAGTCCTGCTGGGAGGTGGTGAGGTATGCTATTCGGAAGGGCCGGCACCTGGGTTGCCAGCTCTCCTGTCTCGCCTTATGCTGCAGGGAAGCCAATCACACGTGTTTCCCTGAGGTTGATGACATACCCTCAGCATAGAGCCTGGCATTAGGGGTCCCCAGGGGAGTGCTAAGTGAGTGGGTTTGACCCGAAGAGGAACAGGGATCCCTGGTACTGACCATGGAGAAGGTTTTTCTTACGGAAAACAAACTTCAGACTTCAGAGAGTAGAATAAACATAAAAAATAAAATAGAGCCTCCATTTTAGACTATCTTATCTATTGCACTATTAATAATCCTGCCCCATTTTTGCAAAGTGCAGAGCAGGGCTCTAAACTGGTTCTTTCTATGATCAGCCATCCAGTCAACATGTTTGCTGAGTGTCTACTAAGGTCTCATGCAGAACTAGGTCCCATGGGTGCCAGACACAGGTGTACCCACAAGGAAATGAAAGCTGATTCGATAACCTGCTTCAGTCTAGGACAACCCTGTCCGTTATGGGGACTGGGCACTGGAAGAAGAGAAACCAGTGGTGAGCTGGCTGGCCAAGGTCACACTGATAACCAGTTCATGACCACACCAAGAATTTCCTCTGGGTTTCCCCAGGGTGACCTCGAGCTGACCCCCAGCTGGCCCAGCAGCTCAGCGCTACTGTTTGGCTACAGTGATG
Organism: Vicugna pacos; assembly: GCF_048564905.1. Taxonomy (NCBI): domain Eukaryota; kingdom Metazoa; phylum Chordata; class Mammalia; order Artiodactyla; family Camelidae; genus Vicugna; species Vicugna pacos. The sequence goes on from NC_132995.1 coordinate 41,371,002, forward strand.
ACTCACGGATGGGAGTTTCCAGTGGCAGCTACTGAATGTCTGAGGGAGAGACATGCTTCAGAAAACTGTGAAACAAAGAAAAGCTCTTAACAATTGATTCAAAATCAGTATGACGAGGAAATAGCCCCAAAACAGAAATATCCCTGAGAGGCCAAGGGACAGATGGACACCCCTTAGGGCTGCTCCTGTCCCTGCGCTCACTTCCCAGTCCTGACCATGTGCATGTATTAAATCCCTCATGCAGACTCAGGCCTCAACCCTGTGCTGTTCCACGCTTTATTAATGACAACGATAACCACATTTATGGACTGCTTCTTGCCAGGTACTTAAAATGTGCTCATATAATTCTCTCATCAATCCACTTAGGTCGATACGATTATTCCCAGTTTACAGACAAGGAGGCTGAAACTTCCTAGGGTCACTCAGCTCCCAAGTTTCAGAGATTTAAACTCGGGTCTGTCTGATTCAAAGATAGTCTTCCTACTTCTCTGTGGTCATCAAACTTGAAGATGGCAGGGAAGAGCTGGGGAAACTAGTGAATGCATTCAGTGACAAATTCAGGACCCTAAAATACCTTGACAGTAGCACTGTCCAATAGAACTTCTGCACTGATGGAAATGTTCTGTATCTGGGCTAGCCACTATGGTAGCCACTAGTCACACAGGGCTATAGAGAACTCAAAATGTGCCTACTGTGACTGAGAAACTGGATCTTTAATTTAATTAAAATAGCCACCTGTGGCTAGCTGCTCCTGTGCTGGACTGATACTGTACCCAGGGCTCTGGGCAGCAACCAACAAGATGATTTTGGGTCAGGATCTGTGTAACCCTTGCATTTGGGTCATAGGAACAGGATAGGGAATTGAAAATGGGGCCCAAGCTGAGGCACTGTGAGCTCGGGCCTCAGTAGGTGACGCCTCTGCAGTTACCTCTAGATGTGGGAGCTGAGACATTAAATCAGATAAAGGAAGGAGGCAGGGAGTAGGCAGGGCAGAGGGAAGAGGAAGAACTTGGAAAGTGGGGGCAGGTATAAGATGGGTTCACCTGAGGCCGCAGTCCCTTGTTTTCTGAGCTAAAGCCCCATAAATGTGAAGGAAAGACATCTCTAGAGAGAGGAGGGCTTGATGCCAGTTAATGGCTCTGCCCAAAGGGAAGTACCATCCTGTCCCTCTGCCGGGACCCCTAGACTTCTTGTGAGCTGTGTCCACCTCCATCTACATCCTTTTCCTTTGTTTGCTTTGGAGCATCCGGGCAGCCTGTGACTCCTCCTGGGAACAGGGAAATAAACATCGCTGTAGAGACAAACTCACTTGACTCCACTTACAGTGGCTAACAGCCCATGATTTTCTAGCTCAAAGGCCCTTTTGCTTCTGTGAGCATTGCCTAAGAAGATCTGGCATGGGAAAAGATGTAGGGAAGCCAAGGGCAATGAAAACTGCTCATGATCAGAAAGACTTGGGACAAATCCCTGGTAGGGGCATGGGAGGCGACGCTGAACAGGACAGCCACTGGGTTACCTCAAACAGCCACTCCACTCCTGACTTGCACCCCCTCCCGCCACACCCAGTGTATTTGCGGAAGCGGTCGCAACAAGAGAAGGGCCTGGACAATTTGCTTCAGGGGGGCATCCTTGCCTTGGGGTTTCAAGGGCTGGGATGGGTTTACCCTTTGTCCTCATACTGCCTTGAGTTTGGACTAAAATAGCAGGAAGTAGATAACAGAACTAGTCACAGGGAGACAAGGGCCTTTCCAGGAAGTCATGCTGACACTTGGGACATTTAACTCTTTTCTGTTCTGATCATGGAAGAAGAAATGGGGTACTTGGGAAGTTTGCGAGACACGGTCCTTCAGGTCCCCACACCACACAGCCTTCCATGTGCACCTGAACCTGGACTGTGGGGCATGAGGGGGTCAGACAAGAAACAGGTGGCCATAGTGCTGTGTACAGATCAGTCAGGTTCTTAATTCTGGGAACTACAGTTATGTCAAAAATCCCAGTGGACAGTGGTGGCTGGGGCCAGAGCAGGCCAGCCTGCCTGCCTGATCCCAGGGAGTCTCGATGATGTAACCAAACTTGGCTGCCCTGTGGGAGGTGACCCCTCTCTGATGGCTGCACATTAGGTGCCACAGATGAGGTAGACATCGGTGAGGGTCTAGGTCACTGTAGGCTGTGGATCTGGAGTCAGTCTGGCCCACCAGGGACCCTGCGGTAGGGTGTATAGAAGCTATTACTGGTGATATGGGCTCCATTGTGGCAAAGCCAAGGCCTGTCTGCTTTCCTGCTGGATATAGTGGGCTTAGTCCAATCAGTCTGCCTGCCAGACCCTGCACTTCCGGGCTAAGGGTCAGTGTAATAGGGGCTGCCAGAGCCAGGCACCAGTCAGAGCTGTGAGGGGGCAAGTTTGTGCTCTGTGCTGGAGCACAGTTGTCCTGAAAAACTCAGCAAGCTTCTATGTCCGGTGTCCAGGGAACTCTGACTTCCCTGGAAACCTTGGTGCTGGGCTGAATTTCCTGAGAAGGATGTGGCTGAGTTGGGGGATGCTGGGCCTCAAGGCTACTACACTGATTCCAGGAGAACGGTGGTTTCTGCTCTCAGCAAAAGCTGGAGTTAGGAGAAGGGAGCTTGGGCCATTTGTGATGGGCCTTTCCGTCCTGGCCTATGCTGTAGCGTCATCAGTTGCAGCCTGTTTGGGGAGGAGGGGGGCCGTGCAGCCCAAGGCTGGCACGGGCCTGTCCTAGTTACCCTTGTCCACAGTGAGTCTCTATGAGCCCTCTGGGCTGGGCCCTTCCCTGTTCTTTTCCAGATGAAGAACTTGAGGACCAAGGGAGGAAGGAAACTCTTCCTGGACCAAGGTGTCTGGGGCTGTAGCGAGGAAAGGAATTTAAAGTGGGGCCAGGCTTCTAGTGCGAGTGTAGAGGAGGTGACAGTCAAGGTCAGGTTTTTAACTTTTAAATTTTTATTTATTTATTTTTGGGGGGAGGGGAGGCTTATTTATTCATTTAAAGGAGGTACTGGGGATTGAACCCAGGACCTTGTGCATGCTAAGCAGGCAGTCTACCACTGAGCTGTACCCTCCTCAAGGTCAGATTTGACTCGACAGCAACAGGAACTGCCCTCCCACCCTGCCTGTTGGTCCCCCACCAACATAAAGCCCACCTCCCACCTGTCCACCTCCCTTTCCCCCCTCTCTCTCTCCCTCTCTCTCTTTCTTTCCAGGAATGCACAGGAATATTTTCCAGAGTGAACACATAAGCCTCAGCAGAGCCCCCCGTGGCGCCCCTCTGGCAGTATCAGAGCAGATGCTTTGTCCTGCCTCCCTAGTCACGCTTCTTATCGACTGCAGTGCCCGGGCCATGGGCTGTGATTCTGGAGCGAGAATCAATTTCATAGATGTCAACATACTAAGAGGGGGATTAATTCAGGCTCTGAGGCTGAGCATGACAGCAATTTTGGGTCAAGTCCACATTTCATTCCTGAATGGACTCTGGCTTACCTGGCCTTTCCCCGCTCCAGCTCCTCAGTCTTCATTTTGAGTTTACACACTGAGTTTGGCCACCAGCCTATGCAGAAGCCCTGGGTTAACTTACAATCTTGGGGGCCTTTCCCAACCCCCATCACCTCACTGTTCATTATAAAAGCCAAACAATATAGAAGAGAATTTGGAGACACATCATGCAGAATCATGCCCTCTCATAGCAACAGATTCTGTTAGGTTTTTCCCTTTCATCTGGGTCCATGTGTGTGATGGCTGGACCTGGACATTCTCTTTATGGTCTATTTATTCAATTACCGTTAGATGTGTCTCTGTGTGGCCTTTGAGTCTTCGAGAGCATCATTTCCAGTGGCTGTAGAATGTCGTGTCAAGTGGGCAGACATGCATTATTTAATCATTTGCCTTCTGTGCATGTTATTGCTGGAAGCCAGGTCACCTGACCTAGTTTTGGTTCATAACACATATTTGCCAGTCCCTGTGCAGGGAGGTGCAAAAGTGGGGCCAGTGTTCAGATGCATCTATTCATAAAACATTTATTAACTGTCAGTTAAAGGCAAGAAACTGTACCAGGAGAGGACAGGGTTTGGGGGAGTAAGAAAATGTGGCCCTAGAGCTTGAGAGCCTGACTGGGGCAAGGAGACAGACCCCAAGGTCTCACGTGATGGGGGGTGGGTATTAGGGCTTCTGATCCCCAGAGAAGTTAGGATATGCCTGTTTCTGAGAAACAAGGTTCTCAAATAACTGAGACTTATCTTTTAGACATAAATGTATCCCCATTTATTTATTACTGATGATAAAGTAGTAAAGTTTGGGATTAATTTACCTTAAAAAAAACTGAGTTGGAATTCTAGGGGCTTTTCCTATAATAACTTGCATTCCAGTCATATGCCTTCTGATGTTTCTTTCTTTCTTTCTTTTTTTCTCCTTTTGATGTTTCTTAAGCGGGAGGAGAAGGGATATGGAGGTGGAGCGGTACTTGGGGGAACTGCGGGAAAACTGGAACTCTCATCTGCCATGTGCCTGGGCCGGGGTGGGGAGGCCGAAAACCAGTGTTTGACATGAGAATAATAGTAACTGCTGTTTACTGAGCTCCTGCTTCAAGACAGACACTGTCTTGAAGGGAACATGATTTTCTTTACAACAGTATTTTATGGTAGGGTTGATTCTCTTCTTGCTTAAGAAGAGGAGTTTGCAAATTTGAAAAGTTAAATGACTTGCTACAGATCACTTCTCAGTATCTCTTCTCCAAAACTAGGTAGCTGCATAGTAATTTATGAAATACTTTTTCTAAGGAGTGGTCTCATGCAACTTTGCCTTTCAAAATAAAGTGGTAACTGGATAGCAATCTAGACCTAGGAATGCAAGGGAAATTATACGGAATAATTTTAGAAAGCTCTCTTAAAGTAATTAACTTTCCAATAAGAGTATGTACTTAGAGCTGAAATTGGTAAGCATGTATGTTTAGAATTAGTACTTAAGTTTATTTTGGTCATTTTGAAAAGAAATTGTACCTTTAAATTAACATACCACATCAGTGGGCCAACAACCTAATCTCATCCTTACTCTTTTTTGCGGGTAGATTAAAGACGTTAGGGTATTTACAGACTTTCTACTCTGCCTTGAAAAGTCCGGAGGCCAGACCAGAAACCACTGACCGGCAAATCTCAGTGGAGGACCAGAGTCTGTGCATTGAACCAGTGGCTTAGATTTGTGTGGTGGGCAAAGAATTGGAGGGACCCGGCTGAGCATTCCCAGATCCAGCCTGGGCCTGGTTTTTAACGTTTGACTTTGTTGTTTTTCTTGATTACTGCTGCAACCATCATTCATTGTCCCGTAAGTCAGAGCTATAGGTTTTGTTTTCAAACAGTCTAGAGAGGGCCTTATTCAAGGTGATGATTTATTTTGATTCTTTCATGGGAACTTCTACGTCTGACTGTGGATGACTAACCGCTCTCATCACCACCACTTGGGGCATACTGCCCCTGAGGCATGGGGTGACATCCAGTCCGCAGGCTGAGGTACACCTTTGAAACTCTGTGATCAGTTTGGAGCTGGAGATAAATTCGGGAGTTCTTGGCAAATAGAGGGGAGCTACATCCCTCTATGAGAGGTGAGGTCACCAGGGGTGTGGGCAGAGTGGGGAAGGCCTAGGATCTGTCCTAGGGCAACCACGCTAGAGCTGCCAGTGGAGGGAGGGAGGTTGAAAGGCGCAGTAGAAGAGAGGGGAGCTGAGCTGGGAAAACACAGCACCTCTGGGCAAAGAAGCAGAGGGTTTCAAGAAAGGAGTGATGGGGAGGGCCTGCTGAAGCCAAAAAGCCCTGGCTGTGTGCAGCCTGCTAGAATTCCTGTCTGCTGCTGCTGTTTGTTAAATTTTACCCACACCTTAGAAATTATAAATCCTGTGCTATGAGGATGTCTTACTTCTTTTTTTTTCAGTTGTTTCTTTAGTCATGGAATATTATAAGATCATTAAAGAACATTTGGAAGAAAATATGGCAAGAAATTTTTTAAATACTTAATTTCTACCCTTTCTGAATACACCAAATGTTAGCATTTCAGTATCTTTTCTTCCAGTGGCTTTCAGTCGTTTAGAGTTTTAAAAATTATAACTATCTTGTAAATATAAATTTGTACGCAATTTAACATTTACAGCATAAACATCAATCTATGATTGGTCTTTTAGAACATGGCAAACATCTTCAGACTGGTACAAAGTTCAGCACCCACCTTTTAATTCAATCACTTTCCTTTCAGCACTCCTTTCTGTTATGTATATTTTGGCTGCTTGATGTCGGGTACTGACAGTAGTATGTAGAATGATGCCCAAAACTGCCTTCATCTTGTATTTCTAATGGTAACAGGTTTTGCCTTAAGTATTTTGATGCTAAAATACTGAGTGTACAAGTGTTCGGAACAGTTAGGCTTTCACAGTTGCTCCTACGAATATAAAATTACCCCTTTCATCCTGCTTGACGCTGCTTATTGCCTTAACCAGTGCTTTGTCCTATGGAGTCACTCGCCCTTTTTCTTTTGTTTGTGTTTATCTGGTATAGCTTTGCCTACCTGGAGTCAGTTTTATTTTAGGTGAATCTCTTGTGTTAATTTAATCTGGAAACTTCTGTCTTCTAGCAAGGGAATGGTGAAAGCTTACAGTTATAGTCCTAATAATTTCAGGTGGCCTCCTGTCATCTTGTTTGGTGTATTCTGTGTTTCCCTTCTTTCCTGCCTTTTGAGCCATAGCTGATGGTTTCTTTTACCTTCTGCAGTGATTTGGAAGGGAGACATCCTGTTCCTTACTCCGCTGATCTGCATTCTGCAGACACCAATGGATGTTTTAATTTGTGTCTGTGTCCAGTTTGTAAGCAGCTCTGCTTATCTCAGCCACGCCCTTCTCATCTCCTTTGGTGGAGGTGACATCCTTTGCAGAAGTGTTTTAAAGGCCCTCTGTTGATTTTTCTGTGTTTGCCGACTCTGGGAAGGGAGTCCTGTGTAGCTGGAGCAGGACTGCTGAGGGCCTCTCTCCGGAGGAGGTGCCTTGTGCTTCCTGTGGGATGAAGGGACCATCTAGGCTCCAGCCTGAGCAGGAGTGTGTTTGGTGATGGTGACAGCGGAGGCAGGAAGTGTCATTACTGCTGCCCCTGTAAGCCCCAGGAAGAGGTCCCTGTGGATCTCAGCTGAGAAAAGCAGCCTGAGAAGACCTGGTCCCAGCTGGTGGGGCTGAGGTCTCTGCAGAGAGAGGGTCCCAGGGCTAAGGGACTAGAGGGAGGGAGCTGGCAGGGTGCTGGCTCTGGCCTAGACAGGTGGTTCATGCCTGTCAGTCTCAGGTGTGACAATTCCTGGGCACATGAATTATTTTAAAATAAGCTTTGTAAGACTTGTAAATGGAATTTCAGTGAGGGCTTTCTCAGGGCCTCCATTTGTCTCTTAACCAGGTAATGCTCCCATATATTGTATATTAAATCTCTCTCTATGGGGCAATAAACAGATGTAAATGACTTGTGTACATTTAAACACTCTGGCACTTTTTTCATTTATGCAAGATAGTTGCTCCTCTGTAGCCCTTAACACAGAGGTGCCAGTTCTGTGGCACACCCACTGACAGGGGAGGGCTGGGGCCTGGGAAAGGCAGGTGGGGGTGCTTGGGGAGGACAGCCCAAGAAGGTCTCGGCGGGGAGATAGGCTGAGTTCGGTTTTGCTGCCATATTTTTTGCTTTTCCCAGCTTTATGGAGATATTAACCACATACAACATATGTAGGTTTAAGGTGTACAGTGTGCATATTGCAAAATGATTATCATAAGGCTTCACCATCTGCCGGGCCTGAGAAGCAGGGATGAGGCTGGCCTGCTACCAGCAGTCCTCTGCCTGATGAGGCCAAGGCTTTCCCAAGAGTAGCCACAGGTCAGATGACCAGCTGGTGAAAAGGGCGGGGCATGCACTGGTCTGAACTTTGACAGGGCCAGCCTGGCTCCAGGGGAGGACAGTGAGCTAAATAGTTCCTCAGGAGAGCTAGACCATTTCCACTGTCTCCAAAGGCTGACATCTCACAAACACCAAGTTCCTCTGGGGCCAGCACCTCAGCTGATCCTCTGGGAAGTCTTGGAACATTTCAACCAGAATCAAGAGGTAGCATCACCAGGGTCCTGATAAGCAGGTGCCAAGGAGGCCTTGGGGCTGGGACAAAACCAGGACTGGCCACCAGAGTCAAGGTCATCACACTAATCTGCCTGCTGCTCTAGGCCCACATGGTCAGGATGGCCACTGCCAAGCCCTTGGAGCACCAGACAAGGAAACTGAGGTCCAGAGATGTAGATGTTACAGCCAAGGTCATTCAACAGCCCAGTTCCTTACAGTGTTTCAAAATATTCCCACCCATTTGCTTTTCTCCTTCTATGTGTGTTGGTATAAACCCTCTGACTCAGGTGTTAACGTCCAGAACTAACACATATGAATGTGTGCGTATTCCCCTATCAGAGTGAGTCATTCCTCCTCTGTTTCCAGTGCTCTCGCTCATCCCTCCATCATGCCATTTATCTTGCTGCTCTGGAATTATCTGTGTGTGCCCTCCTCACAGGAGTGAGTACCTAAGGGCAGGGACTTTGTCCTTTTCTTTGTATACAGTAGGCATATATGAATTTTGTTAAATGGATGTCAATTAATTCACAACTCTCCATTCCACATAGGTTACAGTGGCTTAGTCCTATTAATTGAGCAATCCTTCTATAATCAATTAATTAGAAACTATATTCTTCAGAAGGTTAAGAACTGAAAAACTGTGCTTGGCTTAGCGTGCTATGCCAAAGGGGAACAGGGCAACTGGGGCCACATGCTTCTGGTGCCCCTTGTGGCAACACTCTAATTGCAGGCAAAGGGTGTCAAGAGTGAGTCTTTCAAACAAAGCATGTAACAGGAAAACATTTTCGCTGACTATGTGCAACAAGCTTCTGAAATACACCAGCCTCTGTTTCCTTTGTCCTCACTCTGCTACCCCAGATTCCATAGCTGCACCATAGCTGCTCAGATTTAACATGAGATAAGGTTGGCAGTATTTTTAAGATCTCAATTTGGCTCACCTGCTGGGCTACAGGGTGAGGCCGCATCTGTGAAACATCATGAAGTGAACATGTTCACCACTTCCTACTATGTACTCTGTGTTCTATTTTAGATTTAGCTAACCACCTAAGGACAGGGTCCGTGTCTTACGCACTTCCATCTCTCCAATACCTGGTACAGGGCTTAACACAGAGTAGATGCCAGGTGCTCAGCTGTGAACACTTGCTGAGCCCCTACCCTGTGCCAGAGGAGGGATTCTTTGCCGGAGGCGATCACATGAATGTCTAAGAATTGGCATGTCAGAGCCTTGGGGCAAAATGGACCTGGCTCCTAAGCTGCACTGAATTAAACACAGCTCTACTTTCTGATGCCCAACCATTTGAAACAGCCATGCCTTTATTACTATTCTGATTTCTCAGTTTGATTTTATTCTTCGGAAGTCACCATTCCAGTCTGTTGCGTTCAGTGTGTGCTGACGTACATTAATCATTACTGGGGTCAATGGCCAGATGAGCCCTTAACATTCCATTACCAAGTGTTTGTCATTTCTCATTAGTGATATGTTTATAATCACTCAGGACTTATCCCTGGACAACTTGTCAAATCTGTGTGGTCTTGTCAACCCATGTATTTATCTTTCCAGAAATGTGGAGGGCATCTGGAAACCTAGCATGACTTTCCAAAGAAAACGCAGGGCAGCACCATGATCTCTTTCATCTTCTATCATTTTGCACATCAAAACTCCCACTTTACTCATCAAGGGACTCTCTCATAGCTGTGAAGTTTCCCTCCCCACTGCTTCACATCCTTCACAGAACTGCAGGTGCCCCTTGGAAGAAGTGCGGCATCTGTGTCCCTCTCCCTTCCTGCCTTTGTTTTCCATTGTTATTAGAAGCGTAGCCATGGAGAGAAATCTGGTGGTCAGTGGTAACTGCAGCCATTAGAGAAGAGTTTCCTAATCAGCCTAAGGAGAATGGGGTTTGGTTTCCAGTCCTTGCAGTTTGCAGAGAAATAGCAGAACAAATTCAAGATGGCAAGACCAGAAAAATTCCCTTTTGTGAAACAAGCTCTCTGTAGGGGAGCAGGGGCCCCTGATTGACAGGTGCTGCATCCAGAAATGCTGTGGGATTTGCAGTGACCCCGACTCAGGCCTTCACAGCAGCCACCCTGGGAGGTAGCCACTCAGGGGTGTCGCTGGAGAATCATGAGCCAAAGGATAATACTGCCTGTCTCCCAGAGCACAGAGAAAAGGTCTCAACCCAGGGGGCAAGACTTCTGCCTCCTCCGTCACAGACAGAGCCTTCCTAAGCTTCTTGACTGGATTTGGACAGTGCAGCTGTGCTTGGCATCTGTGCTTCCTGGCAGCTCATGCTGCCTGCCCCTTGACACAGGCAGTGATCCTTGTAGCAGACCTCCCACCCTTCTACTGCCTAGGGCTTTTGTGGAAACCAAATGAGAGAAAAGTCTTCGCACCTTCTCTGAAGAGCAAAGAGCACTGGTAGAAATGCTGGAAGGTGGTGCTGTCTGGCCACACCCTCCACAAGCTCTGGCTTTGGGCAAGCTTGGTGGGCATGCTCCATACTGCACCAAAATGCCCCCATTTGGTGAGATAGCCCAAACTGGTAGTTTCAGATTTCATATCCCTTTCTTCACCTATGAACTTTTTTGTTTGTTTGTTTTAGCTAACAGTTGTTAGCCAAAGCTTTCTAAGCCCTTCTTTCCAAACATCTATTTCCAACTGAAACCCTCTTCTCCATTTCAGGGCTCCCAGAATATACCACTGGCATACCCAGCACTGTTCATTTGGTGACAGCTTTTCTCTGCCTTTCCTGCCCACCCTCTTTACCCTCCAGAACCTCTCCATATTGTCCCACCCTTGAAGACCAAGTAGAAGACCTCTCCACAAGCTGACCCACAAATCACCTTGCCCTCCTTCAAAATAAGTTCTTGGGTTCCTGCTAACCTTAAATTAGGGAGGCAGTGATCCCAGTGGTTAACAGAAGGCTCTGCAGTCAGACTGCCTACCTCCTACTGCCTATGTGACCTTGAGCAAGTTACTTGAAGTTCCTGAGCACTGCTTTCCTCAGCTATAAAACAGGGATATAACAACAGCTCTTTTGTGCATATAGAGGGCCGAGCACAAAAATGCCTCATGCACTGTAAGCACTCAGTAAAGGAGGGTTAGTATTATCTTAAGAATTTTCTTTATATGTTGCCATATAATGGCCACAAGAGCCCAGGAAAAGTAGATTCTATTGCCTCAGATGAGGAAAATGAAGCTCAGAAAGGTTAAAATGCTTGCCCCAGGCCACACACATTTGGTGATGAAGCTGAGATTGAGACTCAGTTCTGTCTGGTTGGGATCCACAGCTTCCCCACTGCACAACCAACCTGCCTTAATTAGGCCTCCTGTGGTTACTGCAGCGCTTGTTTCCTTGGTTCACGCTGCATGTGGGCATCTCTCCTCTCCCAGTAAGGCTCTGGGCTCCTCCAGAGCAAGGTTTCTCAAAACACCCCTACCCAGCTATGTACCATTCAGCCTTTGTTGAGTGAGAAAGAGTGAATGGATAGGAAAAAAGCACTTCAAGACCAGACTCTATCCCAAAAGAACTTAGCCCTGGTACTTAAGTCCTGGGAAGTCAGGGGCCTCTAAACAGAACCAGGGGTGAGCCCACCTTCATGCTCTTTCCTACTTCAATCCATGCACCACACTTTGACCCAGAATAGCTGACCATGTTTCTATCCTAAAACACTTCCAGGGATCTCTGCTCTTCCTGAAGACTAGTCTGTAGTAAGGAGTTTGGTTCCAAGACACTGTTAACATAAGTCTTCACTGAGCTTAACATGGATTTCTTTGATCCAGAAGGCAAACTTTTGGAAAAGAGAAGGTCAAGGACTGCAATGGTGTGTCAGAGCTGTGCGGGGAAGGGACCACGGGCCACGTTCTCCTGGGGCTCTGGTTTCTAGATTTCTGTCCCTTTATTTTTAGAGTAAAATCACATTAAAGTACTCTAAACACTAAGATCAGAATGTCAGAACTTCAGGATAAACATGACAGAACGATGCCCATTTTGCTGCTTGCCTCATTGTCCCAGGGAAAGAGCCGCCCATGTGTTCATGGGACAGAGAACCTGAAAAGTGGTGTGGCGTGCCCCAAGTTACTGAACCCCTACATTTTGGTGTAGACAGACACACTTGATCAAATGAAATCATCCTTTCAACCTTAAACCGAGCAAGGATGAGGAATGAAGCAGAGGGACTGTAAAAATAAAGAAAGAAAGAAAAGAAAAGAAAAAGAAAAACAAAACAAAACAAAAATGGAGATCCTGAACAGAAAAAATTTCTATTAGAGAACACCTGAAATCACATTTAGTCATAGCTCCCATTTTTTGAGTGCTTACTATGTACCAGGTGTTTTATTTGCATTATCTAATTGAATCCTCACCATAACCTGCAAGAGAAGTTGTGCTAGCTCCATTTTACAGAAAAGGAAACAGATTAAGTATCTTGATCAAGGCCAACCAGTGACAGAGAGGCTTTGACCTTGCATATATCTGGCTCCTGTTCAGTGTCTTTCTCCTAGACTACAAGGCTCTCATTTCCCCAAGGAATCTCAGAGTCCAAGAGACTTAAAGCTCTTGGGTTATCTGTTATAAGCACCCTCTAATCATCCTCTTCCTCAACTCATTAGCAGAGGTCAAGACCTGTGTATAATTCACTTAGCTAATTTGTTTATGTATGCTTATGTAAAGGGCTTGAGTTCTTAGTATCATTAACTGCAAGCAAGTTGGGGCCACATCAAAGTAATTCATGAACTTATACCTGCAAGTGTTTTCAACTATAATAAATCTTAAACCAATGGTAAATCTTTTGCTCGATTTATCTAAGAATTGTCTGCTTGTTCTCCTTCCTGTTGCCTCTCTCTTGTAAGAGTCTATTAGCCTCTTCTGAAAATAATTGTTGAGTAAAAAGAAGTAAAATTAATTTTAATATCTTTTATTTAACTCATGTATCCAAAATGTTATTTTTACCTGTAATCAATATTAACATTATTATTAAATTTAATATTAACATTATTATGAGCTATTTTATTTTATACACATTTTTCAAAATCTGGTATATATTTTATACTTGTAGCACATCTCAATTTGGACTAGCCACACTTCAAGTGCTCAGTAGCCACATGTGGCTACTATATTGGACAACACAGATATAAATGGGCATTCTCCTTTTCCTACATCTAATTGTTTCTATTTCAACTTTAAATTTAGGTTTTGCATTAGAATTGACTCATAAAAGGCTATGTTAATGGAAATGTACCCTTTGGATAATTTAATAAACAGCAGCATTTTAGGACAGTGGAAAGAATATGACTTAGGAGTTATAAAACTTGGGTTCTAATCTTCATCCTCACCACTAAGTGGGGCTGTGGCCAGTAGCAACCCTCAATTTCCCTCGGCATCTTTCCTCATGTTAAAAAAGAGATGATGGCTTATGATTATTAAGTTTCTTTCCAGCTCTAAGAAACAGCTTACAGCACCCATCCTTTTCAGGATTTCTGCATCTGTTTCCTCTTTCCAGTCAAGATTTTGGTATGACAGGGCTCATCCCAAGTTTGAGCAGTATCCCCTGTGCCTAGCTCTGTGCCTGGCACACTATGGGCACAAGAAATGTTTGCTGAATGAATGAATATCCAGTTCTAATCTGAGGGATCTCTAGGCTTCTCAGTTTTTGCCAGAATAACTATAGCAGCCTTAGCAATTAATTATGTTTTAATTTCCTTTCTCATATTGGCCTAAAATCCTGACAATCTAAACTTTCTGAAGTGTTATAGCCAGGATTAGAAGCCATTTCCTCATCCTGTTAGTGAAGGAGACAGTGCTCAGCTATAGGCATGGCTGCCTAGAGACCCCCACAAATGGCCTCCCTCTTATTACATGCTGTTCTGATGCTAGGGAGGTTAATTAATGATTCTAAATAAGAAAACAATCAAATCTGTCTGCAGTCATATGAGTCAGAGCGGACCCAGATGGGAAGCTGGTCCTTGGCCTCTAAGTGCCCTCGGGAAAAGCAATAGAAGCCTTTGCTCCATACGTCAGAGCCATGAAAACCCCAACCCAGAAGAGGAAGGAATTGCTCAAAATGGATTGGAGACCCAGCATGATGTGATGCACTTTCTTAAATGGCCAGGCCCCCTATCTGAGTGTTGTGCACCTGAGATCTCAGGAGAGGAGAGAGAGCACAAGTCTATTTCTCTTTACTCTTTTTAGACAGCCAAACCTGCAGCTATTGAATGAGGAGTTCTCAGGCATAGGCCTCTTGTGTGTGGCAAGATTGGGCAGCTGGTACAGCCACCCTGGGAGGGCCAGAGGATATGCATCCTGAAGCCCATCCAGCCCCCAGCCTGTCCACCTTCAGGACTCCTGCCACCACATATAAAGGTGGAACACTGGTTGTGATGACATGAAGGCAGAAATGTGATGCTTCCCTGAAATTAGTTGAGGCTCACAGCAGTGAAAACTTTTATTTTGGTATTAGAAGCTTTGCTATAAACAATCTGAGAGTGGGAATAGGTAGAAGGAGTCTCTTAACAACATCCAAGTGTCCTCAGCATTGGAACAGGATGCTAGCAAATAAAGATAAGCCCTTGTTCTTTAGTTCTATATGTACTCTCCTGAATAATAAGTGTCCTCATTTTTTCTCTATTCTTGCAGATTTTTAAAGCATATTTTGTTACCATCCAGGCTTGGTTTCCTGTGAAATTGTTCCACTTGGGAAAGAAAACCCCAGGCCTATTGGCTATGAGGATCATTACGCCCCTTTCCTCTTCTTTGGTAATCAAGTTCAGGTAACAAATCCTTTGTTAGGATAAGACGTAAAGTATGTGGCAATATCCTTGCTGAATTTGAAAGGACTCTTTGTGATTTATGTCTGAATCCTAGTTGGTCCCCAATTCTATTCCTCTAAAATCTAGAATCTCATAGGGGACAGTCCAAAATTTCAGTTCTGCTTCTACAGCAGCAGTAGGGGGAAAATAGTAAGGAAGAGGAGTTTAAAAGATCCAGGTCAGAACCTAAACTCTGCTCCTTCTAATCTGTATAACCATGGGCAAGCCCCTTTCCTCTCAAAGCTTCATTTCCTCATCTTGAAAGTAGGAATAACAACACCACCCACCTCATAGGACTGTGAGGATTAAGTAAATTCTTACACGCAAAAAGCCTGACTCAGAAATATTTCTTCTTCTTCTTAACTTGTAATTCTTTAAATAGGGATTGCTGATGGGCTCATTCAAAGTGATGCAGTAGACCCTCTCCAGCTATGTTTTCTCCCATTCCAGTCTGTGATGAGCTTTAGGGAAATTCTCAGAGACTCGTCCTCAGAGCTTGCTTCTGCTCCAAGCCCTAAGGTCCTCCCTTCCCACTAGGGGGGCTGAGGCCAGTGCTCCAGAACCTCGGACAGCTCCACTTCTTCTGACTGCTGGCTGCCTCAGGGAGCAGGAAGGACTTGGGGGATTTTCTCCTAAAGGTTGCACTACTGTGGGGATTTAGGAATCCCAAGGGCTGCAGTCTCACTCCCAGTATGCATGCCATTTGCATGCATGCCACTTGCATGTATGCTCAGATTCTTCTACACAACCAGCCCTCCTAGAAAATTCTGAGGACCTCCTGTCTCTTCCTCAGAAAACCATGAACTCCACACAGATTTACCAAATCTTCAGGGCCTTTCCTTCTCTCCTTTGAACTCCAAGGATTTTTTGGAGCCCAAGAAAAACAGAAATACCACCCACATCTTCCTGTAGCTGCTGATGTTTCATTTGTTTGGCTTCAATACAAGGATGAAACATTCTTGATTAACCTCAAGAATGTACTAATAATGTATTAGCATGAAGAAAGGTTTTATAAGACAAAGAGATTCATGTGTGAATTGAAAGAAACATAACGTCATTGCCTGTAGGTGATGTTAAGCACCATTCTCTAAACAGGATAAGCAGGTCGTTCAATTTATGAGATAATTTGGCTTTTCATTCTCCAGTGCAGAATATAACACACGTATGCAGTCACCTTCCGAACAGGCAAGGAAGAGATTAAGTCCTATTTTTACTTTATGATACTGAGTCATGTAGTTCAATGCAAATCACATGGATGCCAAAGTAAGAACGATACCAGATATTTAAATACCTCCTTTCCTTTGAGGAGCTCTAAAGAGTTTGTGACTGCGTGAAATCCCTTTAGAGCAACTTCAAGAGAGGGGACACATGTCACCAGGTGGGCATTTATGACTGAGCACCTCTCATCCATCTCCCCTACTCCCATCATTAGGCTGGAAGAGCCAGCGTTTGCCAACTCTTTGCATTTAGTAATAGTCTCCTGATATTCGCAATTCTGGGCCTCGGTATTGATGAGAATAATAAACTTATATTTGAAAAATTTGCTATTGACTTATTTAATAATAAGAAAGAGGGGAGGATAAAACTAAAATAGGAAAAAAAAAAGGAGAAGGGAATGTAGAATGAAAAGAAAAGAGAGGAAAGATGCTTAAACATTCCTGAGCTTGATAACTATTTTTTATGCATTTTCCTCATAAATGAATTTGATGCCCACCCTTAACTGGATGGAAACTTGAACAAAGTCCTTTCCTTGCCCTCTTTAAATATTTTTATACGGAGAGGACAGAGGCAGTTCCATTGCTTGAACTAGCTTAAAGAAACTGCAGACAAGAAGATCAACTCAGCACTCTAAAAGCAGTCAGAGAGCTCCCAAATGGAGGGTTTGTGGTTCTTACCTAACAATGCCCACAACCCACCTTGAGCTTCTATACCACAGGCGAGTGTTAGTTGACAAATTTCAGCTTGGTTTCACTTCTGCCCAGCAGAGGTCACTGTGGATACTTGTGGAGGCTGGACCTGGCAGGGCTGGGCTGGATGGTGGCTCCACAGCCTGGTAACTGTTCTTCCTGTGTTTCCACTGGCCACAGTCTAGCCCATCATGGTATGGGAAAGGAGTCTCTGGTGAGGATTATCTCAAAGTTACACAGCACCTTCATTGTAAAAGCTCTATGGAACTGAGGTCACTTGGTGGGAGTGGGCAGGTCAGGGAGGGTCATCCTCATCCTCTAGGGGTGTCTAACCATAGTGGTATCTCTGTGTCACACTTTTGCCCTCTTTGTGAGTGTACCTGGTATTACTGAGAGATCACTGTCATTGACCAGTAATCCCAGCCCCATAGCCCTTCCAAAGTGAGTGACCAAATTTGTTGTGCCACATGATCTTGTACCCGTATCACAAGGGGCTGATAAGCGCCACCCCCAGCTCCATGTGTTAGCCTGTGATGGTGGAAGGCAGAATTCTGGTCCTCAGAGCAGCTCATTACAGCAGGATAAGGTTTCTGAGGGATGGGAAAGGTGAGGATGTTAGGGTCAGACCCAAGGCACCAGAAGGGCTGAAGAGGGCTCCACATAATTGTGAGGTCCCACTTTCTGGGCCACACCACATGCAAGCTAGGACCAGGTGGCCTGAAGCCACCTCCACCCTGAGGGCACCCACTGGAATGCATCATTACTGTGGCTTGGGAGTTGAAAGGATGACCACCCTGCCCCCATCCCCACCATCCGAGTCCAGTAGTAATGATTCTTCTCACACACAGACAGCCAGATGCATAAGCTCACCATGGCACACATTGGCACCTCACCCAGTCATATACATTTACACTTACACTCTGACCCACACCATCATCCATGGAAACACACTGTGACACATACAAACACATTGAATCCTGGAACCAAATCTGACCTAACATGGCTGATGGTGCGTGGGGTTGGGGGGGATCCAGTCAGGATGCTCCTGAAGACCCTGGCCCACTCATGCCTCCTGAACTCTGGGCCCCTCCTCGTGAGGCGGAGCCCCTCTCTTGTCCACGTCCTCGTGGTCACAGGTATTGAATGCCCCCAGAAGGGACCCCGGTTACCATCGCATACACCCCATTCTGGGTGCCGGGCCGGCGGGGGTGGTGATGTGCAGGGAAGAAGGGTGCGGAGCATAGTGCCCTGCCCGCCGCTGACGCCTCCTCCCTCGGGATTTTCCATCCCGGCTCTAGCGGGCCCGCGAGGATCGAGCGTGCTTTGTCTCCCGCCTGGCTTCTGGCACGTTTCCACGGAAGCTCCCCGCGCCGCGCCCGAAGCCCCCCTCCCCTTCCTGGCCGCGCCCCCAGCCCAGCCCGTGGCGCAGGCCGGCCAATGCGGCGATCGCGGCTTTGTCCTCCCGCGGATGCCGGGGCCGAGCGCGAAAGCCCCGCGCCCAGAGCTGCCTCCGCGTGCCCGGGACCCAGGTCTCAGCAGCCGGGTCTAAGGAGCGCCTCGCGCGGAGCAGAACAGCCCGAGGGTCTATGCGCGTAGGGGGCGTCTGCCTGGACCTTAGGGTGCTTGAGGGGGTACTAGATCTGTCCTGCCTAGCACGTGCCCATCCGGGTCTGGCTCCCCGCTGCGATGCATGAGCGGAGCGGGGTGGGGAGGATCGTCTTGACTTAGGACCCCTAGCCTGAATCCAGGAAAAAGAGGGCCAGGGGGATAAGGCCCAGGAGGGGTTCCTCAATTCCTCCTACTTTTCCCCACTGCACACCCCACCCCTAGGCCACTCCGACCTTAGGCTCGGGGGCCCAGATCGCGGAGGACCCTAAGAATCCGTCAGTGCTTTCCTGTTTCGACGACTCCAAGCAGGGTGGGGAAGGGATCTCCAGGCCTTTGCCCCTCACATCCCAATCCCCCCCCTAAACCCCATGACCCAGTTGGCGGGTCCAACTGGGAGAGGGAAGAGTCTTCTGTCTCCATCTCCATCCCGTCCCCCACTCTTCACAAAACCCTAGGTTTGGAGAGGGGGTGGCTACGGGGAAGGGTCTTCCTGACATCTCCAACAGCCCTTCCTCAAAAACCCCAGGAGGGTCTGAACAGGGGAGGAGGAGTCCCGCGGTTTCATTCGTCAAATCCAGACACTCTTTGTAATCTCAAGCAGCCGAGGTATTGTGGGGAAGGGTCCCCGTCTCCTAACCTTTCATCCCAGAACATTCCCTCCCATCCTCAATAATCCAAGCAGCCTCGACTTCAGGCACAGGCAAAAGGAGGCTACAAGCTCTCAGCGCCCTCTCTGGAGAGGTGGTGGGGCAGGTCCCCAGCCCTCTCCCCTCACACTCAAGAGCCCCCTCCACCAAAAGACAAAACCTAAGCAAAGCTGCTCACACCTCAGGCACCGTACCACAGAGAAGCTCGCCAGGAGTCAGTCAGCAGCACTCTGGGACAGGTGGTCTTGAGGATGGTGAGGACAGGTCCCATCAACTCCCCAGGCCCCCTCACGCCTCAGTTCATTCTCCCCCAATAAAACAAAAGCGAATCCAGCAGCACCGACCTCAGAGAGTCAGGAGGGCGGTCAGCACCCTGGAGGGCACCCTGCTCCTCCGGGCTCCTCACGGCCCCGGCTTCCAGGCGATGGCTCTCGCGGCGGCGGCGGCTGGCGACCGCGGCTCTCGCGTCCGGAGCCTCCCTCGGACTCAGCACCTGGAGCGGCGAACAGCTCCGCGCCTCATTCGGCTGACCCCGCCTCCTCCGCGCCACCGTAGCCAATGGAGACCCGGGCCCCGCCCAGGAGGCCGCCCATTGGGGGCGTCGTTCCTACTCCCTTCGGCCCCGCCTGCGGGTTCCTCCGTCTCTCTTGCAAGACCGCATCCCCCAGAGACGGCCAGAGTTTTCGCACAGCCTTCTGGAATTTGTAGTCCTTTAAGGACACGGACTGGGTTCATGCTGCGGGCAGGTAACCGGAGATGGACTGCATTTCCCAAGGTGCATTGAAGAAACGGAGGCGCCAAGGAGGGCGGGAGGACCGTTTCCATAGCAAAGGCGGCTGGTGGCGGATGGCTGAGCGAGAAATGGGGCAGGCAGCGGGACCCTCGAAGGGTTGTGCGTGATTTCCGGCAGCCTCTTGGGAGGCCGTGTCTATTATGTCTTCTCCTCGGTCCCCACCCCAGGACTCTGAGCCTCAGTTTTCTTACCTGGAAAGAAGGGCGTGGAGTAGTCCCCCCGCCCACACTCCATGGTGTTGGGCCAAACCCAGGGCGAGCCCCTTTGGTTTGCCCAGCAGAGATGAGAGAGGACGGAGACCTGCGACTTAAGAGTGGAAGGGGCGCATTCGAACTTTATTCCTTTATTTTTGTCTCTCTCTTGTCATAGAGGAGCGCTTTACTTTTGATCATATTCCTTGGGCCAACAAGGCCTTCCCATCCCGGATTCTGGCCTCCTTCAGACGATGCCGCAGCGTCTCCCACAGCGTAGCCAGAGGGCGCTTCTCCGGCTTAAAACCCTTCACAAGGTTTCCCATTGCCTCCGGAATTAAACACACATTCCTCAATATCACTCTAAAGTCCCTTCAAGATCTGGACTCCATCTTCTTCTTGCAATACTCCAAACTTCTTTGGAAACTGGGAACCCTTAAGCACCCGTTTTCTCACTCCCCTGGGTCCCTCCACCCTGCACTCAGCTAACCCCCCACACTCTTCAAGCTCCAGCCTAGATGCTGCCTCGTCAGTGAAGCCTTCTCAGATGCCTGGCTCCGT
This sequence comes from Vicugna pacos, assembly GCF_048564905.1. Classification (NCBI taxonomy): domain Eukaryota; kingdom Metazoa; phylum Chordata; class Mammalia; order Artiodactyla; family Camelidae; genus Vicugna; species Vicugna pacos. The sequence continues at coordinate 41,391,641 of NC_132995.1, forward strand.
ATGAGGTACCTCATCTTGTGTTTGAGCAGCACCCTCTACTTCCCCTACTTTACCTGCGTGTTCGAGTATTCATCTTCCACATTAGATTATAAGATCCCCACAGAGCAGGGGCCATATCTGTATTACTCATACTTACAGTCCAGTGCTCACAGACACTATAGTCTGGCACATAGTAGGTACTCAACAGATGTTTGTTGAATTGAAAATGAATGTACTGTAATTTAATTTCACTCACTCACACCTCCATGATCTTGATCTCCTAAGGTTAGGTGTTTCCCATTGCTGAGAGTGTTTAACTAGAGGGATGCCACCCGCTTGAAGAATTTATGTCATTCATACAGTGGATTGGAATTTTGCCTGAGTGCTCTGAGGGGCTTTCCAAGCCTGTGACGCTCAGGAGTGATAGATTCATGCCTGTTATTCCTCGGAAGTCTTGTCAATTCTCCCCTAAATGTCATTGGTTCTTCATGTTCCTCCATTTCTAGCTGTTGGCCCTTCTTTCTGTGCCTAAACACCCTAACTCCCACTCCCTTTCTGGGAAAGATCTTCTGCTCCTGTCAGTTATGAAGTGTAGAGTGTTTGAGATCCCTGCCCTTCTTTCAGCCCTCTACTCAGCATCATAGGGCCCTGGTGGTGATACCCTACCTTGCTAGGTTAGAATCTTCTATGAATCTTTCCCTGCTTCAGGCCCTGGTGTTAGCCAGATGGCCCAATTAACCCCACAGATGCTTCATACGTCACTTCATCCAGACCTTTTGAGTGTATTTTAACTAAAGCTTTCTTGGGAGAATGCCTTAATAAACAGGAATAATTAATTCGTGGCCAAAGAAATAACCAGGGGGACTATTACCCTAAACCTCATTCAAACCAAAAAGACAGAGACTGAGAAAGCAACCCTATCATCCTTGCGTTGATGACATCCAGGGAGGGAAGGCTAGAATGGAAGAATGAGTCAAATGGTTTGCATTTAGGGAAGAACTAACAGGACTTACAAGAGGCAAGGCAGAGGGTCTTTGATCTTGGCTAAACCAGGAGGAAGGGCCTTTGGAGCTGGGTGGACAGATGGGGGCCTCATTACTGAAGATGAGAAAACTGGAAGAAGGCGGGGAGAAATGGGATTTGTGCTGACACAGAGTGCCTAATTTTGTGGATGCAGTGAGAGCAGAGGCTGTTGGAAAAGCAAGAAGTGGAAGGACTACACCACAGGGTGGGCATCAGCACAGCATCGGCAAAGTATCAGCAGAGGGCCACCAAAAAAACCACCTGGAGCCACAGTTGAAACTCTGGAGGTCAGTTTAGCCTTTCAGGAGTAGTGCTAGTTTTCAGGAAATTGTTACAAGTATGGTAAAAGTCAGGGTTCCACGGTTCTCCCAGAAAGCAGGGACTAAAATAGCATTGACCCAGCCAAGCAGAGTCAGGAAACCTGGATTCTAATTCTGACTTTGTCTCTGATTAAATGTGTGACCCTGGGCTGGACCCCAGTTGTAAAATGCTATTTATTGGTGGTAGGGAGCAGCTAATAAGGTGGAGGTGGGGGAATTCAGGTCTATTTACTAGCTGTGTGACCTTGCTCAAACTATCTTCTCAGATCTGCAGTTTGCTTATTTAACAATGTTATAATGGATAAATAAGATGCCCATGTAAAGCACTTCATAAATATTAAGCCCTTAATGAACATGTGTCTGTTTCCACATTGTTCATCTTGGATTATCAGAAATTGGTTTGACTGAATAAATAGGCAAAAGGTAATGTCCTGGGTAATCTGGGTTCAAATCCCCATTCTCTCTCTTATTAGTTGTATGATTTTGATCAGGCACATGCTCAATGTATTATCATTTTTAAGGAGTGGCTTTAGAGTAGAGAACCCTAGGAAACAGGAATTCTAGATGCTTATAAGCTAGAGTTCAAAGGATTCCAGAGGAACATTGAGCTGGCCTCCTACCTTGTTAGAGGGGAAAAAGGTCTCAGTGAAGTTCCATAGGTCTTCTAATTCAGTAACAAGGGGATTAACCAGAATGCTGAATCTCAGACATTGGGCTGGAGAGATTAACCAGGGCTGGCTCCTGAAGAGAAATATAACTTTAATCTAATGAAAATGAAAGTTTGTAAGGTGATATGCCTTTTGAAAAGGTCTAGCCCCTTTGTGAAAAATGACCAGGGGAAGATGAGGCTTAGATGTAGGTCAGAAGCTGCTGCAATGATCCAGCCCAGCGTCTTTGAAGACGGGAAGAAAGGGGTAGATCTGAGATGTATTAGGTGGTAAATGTTCAGAGGGCTTTGTGAGTTGTGAGCTGAGGGCGTGGAGGAGAGTGTGAGTCAAGGGTGATGCCCAAGTGTCTGCCTTGTGTAGCTAGGTGGAAGGATGGTGGCATTTTCCCCTGAGTTACAGAATAGTAAAGGAGCAGGTTTAGGCAGAAAGAGGAGGAGGTGAGTTTGAGGTTAGTGGGACATCAGGTGAGATGCCCATTAGGTGACTTGGAACTTGTCTTGGGAGAATGCCTTAATATAAGGGCGTAATTAATGCATGGCCAAAGAAGAAGTGATCAGGGGGACTAGTACCCTGAACCTAATTGAAACCAAAAAAACAGAGCCTGAGAGCCTGTCATCCTTCCAGAAATCTGATCTGGAGAAAGAACCTTAAGTTTTCAAGTTTTCAACATCTACATCATATCTGAAGCCATGGAAACGAATGAAATCCTTTAGCAGAGAGGCTGAAAGAGAAGACCAAAATCCCTTGAGGGGTGCTAGCATTTAAGGGACAAGTAGAAGGAGAGGAGCCCAGAAGTAAAGTTGAGAACAGAGAGATAGGAGGAAAACCAATGGATGGTGTGCCACAGAAGCCAAATGGAGGAAGTGAGGTTATATGATGCAAAACGGTCTAGTCAGCCAAAGTCTGAACAAGTGAACACCAAATTTAGCAACAAAGAACTCACTGGTGAGAGACAGTAGGTTCTTGGAGTAGCAGGGGCAGAAGTCTGACTGTGTGGGAAGTGAATGTAGATAACTCTTGTTAGTAGTTTTGAAGGGGACGAGTGAGAAAACCAGAAAGAGTGTAGAATTGGGAGACAATTTTCTTTTAAGTTGGGAGAGACTAGGACGTTTAAAAATGCTGTTGGGGAAAAGCCAGTATAGGGAACACTGAGGATACAGGAAGGAGAGAGGGATTGAAGAATGAGGTGAGATCAGCAAGAAGATAGAAGGTGGTGGGGTTCAGAGTGAGCCTCAGGTGGGAGAGGGGAAGGAAGGTAGGTCAGCAGGTTGGTAGGTAGGTAGTTGGGTGGTGGGCTCAGGAAACAGAGGGAATTCATAACCAATAGCCATCACTTCTCTTGTGATAAGAGGCAAGGATATGGGTTCAGTGTGAGGAAATGGGATGGGGTGGGAAGCTTGGAGAAAGAGGAAAGTGTTCAAGATGGCTGCTGTGGAAAAGAGGAGGGAAAGCTAATAGCGACCCACAGAGACTGCAGGGCAGCGCTGAGGGTCCGCTGAGGCTGGAGGCCATGTGTTTGTGGAGGCAATAATCTATGAAGCTGTGGACTTTCTTTAGCATCCCAACAGCCCTGAGATAGGTGTGGAGAAGGCTACTGGTGAGGCTGATCCAGAGCTGGGCTTTGCTGTACAACAGAGACAAGAAAACAAGGCAATTGGAGATGTTGACAAGGGAGGTAGAAATGGTAGTCCACCAAGAAGAAGGAGGTGAAACCAGGATGGAGTGGACAGATGGGGGCAGGGCTCTCTGTGTGTGAGAGGATGGATGTGATGGGTGGGAGGGAGGAGCAGAAAGGTTCAGGTAATTTTGGTCAGAGGTACAGGAGCCTTGGTCAGGGGAAGGGGCAAGGTGATTGGAGTAGACAGAGAAGGTTGTAGTTTGAAAGGCAAGCTTGCTGGATGGGTCACTGGCAAGTCTTCCAGAAAGATGTCTGCTTTGAAGGCAAGAGGAACTGTGGTAGCCCTGTGCCAAACTGTACATTGAGTAAGAAGTTAACAGATGATGGCAAGGAGGAAGGATGGGGTGCAGAGCCCTCTGACATGTGTCACAATAATCAACATGTTGGGGAGCTAAGAAGAAGCCCTCTTTCCCAAGGCATGACAGGTAAGGATGCAAAGAAGCCATAAGCTTTCTCATACATTTTCACAGAAGTATCATCTCAGCATCAGCTGCACATGATCAGTTTTACCCACAGCTAAAAGGCAGAATGTCTAGGAATAAAATTAACCAAACCAAAAAATAATTCCAGATTTCATGATGAAGTTGTATCAACCAAATTCAACTATAGTGATTTCTGCAACTTATATTTTGGTATAGTTTGTAGTTTTAAGTATGTGCATATCAACTAGAAAATGTGTTTAAGAATTTTGCAAATTTCATTTCTTAGCAATGATTTGTTTTCTCAGTTTAGAACATAAATTAGAGAACTTGTGTTGATTTTTTTCAAATGTAGAGCTTAGAGCTTAATTCATGCCTTTGAAATGCCATGAATTTGAAATGCAGCCATTTTCCTTTCTGCATCCTTGAAAAGGATTACAAAGATTTTATTAGTTTTTCAGATAACCTTGCCAGCACATACAGACTTCCCACAAGGCTCTCCTATCAATAATGTTGGATTGTGAGTGATGTTGCAGAAGTGTTGTGTGTGAGATATTTAAGATGAGTCAAATAAGCAGCCAACTTTAGGATTTCCTAAACAGCAGCTCAGTTTACAATTAAGGGACTTGGTATAGAATATAAAATGTGCATCTAAATGTTAATTGAGAAAAATCATCTCCATAATTTCTAAAGAAAAAAGGACAAAATCAGTTAATTGCTCTGAGAAATTTGTCTTTAAAAAAAGCATTATTTAAAAATATTTTTGTATGGTTGATATGTTTTTATAATCTTGAAACAGTCTTGCTATTCCAGCCCCTTGAAACAGGGGGTGCTCAGAAAATATTTTGTGAATCAATTCATGAATGTTATGATAATCTTTCCATTGTTTAAAGTTCTTCCTTTCATCTTAAACTTTCAAAAAATATTCTTGTAAAAGGAGTGGTTCTTTTTAAACACAGGTCGAATCGTGTTGTACCTATATTCAGACGCCTTCAGTGGCTTCTTTGTCTCATTGGGCACAAGCCCTAAAGGCTTTGTGATAGCTTACAGGACCACATACACTCTAACTCCTGTAGCTTCTCTGCCTCATTCCCTAGATTCCCTCTGCTTCAGCTCACTGACTTCCATGCTATTCCTTGATTGCTTCAAGCACACTCTGTCTGGCCTCAGAGCCTTTGCTCTTGCTGCTCCCTCTGCTTGAGATATCTTCCTTAGATATCCTCGTGGACATCTCATATAAATTGGCAGCCTTTCCTTTCCTGGCACACTCTCTATTTCCCTTTCATTCTTTTTTTCCTCAATAGCACTTAGTACCATCTGACATATAATAGTTTCTTTTACTTATCTGTTTATTGTCTGCCTCTTCCCCACTCACACTCCTCCAGTAACCCACAAGAATGAACTCTCCTTTAGGATAGAGACTGTCTATTTAGTTTACTGCTCTCCTCACAGCATGTGGTACAGCACCTGATACATAACAGGTGCTCAGAAAAACATGGTGAATGAATAAGAATAACACATCATCTCTAGTATATGACCCTAACATCTATTCTTATTTTTCCATACAGTCTGCATGTATATATAATCTTTCCTGTTCTGGAAATCATAGGTTAGATATAATTTTGAGTTCTGCTTGTTTTTTCCCTTGCTAAGATTGAATTCTTTTGTCCAGTTGTTTATTTCATTCATTCATTCATTCAACTACTGTCTAATGAGGCATTTCTATGTTCCAGGCAGTGCTGGGACCACAGTAGTAAATAGGATGCAGGACTTGCCCTGGAGGAACAGAGCATCTTTATAAACATCATCTGTAATTATTGCCTAATGTTCCATAAACATTATACTATACCTAACCTCTTTCCTATTCAAGACTTTTTGTTTGTTATTAATAATGATGTATGAATCCTTCAAGTATATAGCAATTACCCTTTACAAATTATTCTTTAAGGTAAACTCCCAATTGGGGTGAAGGTTTAAACATGTTTTTGGTTTTTTTGATACCACCTGCTACATTGATTTCAAAAAGGAGAGGTGCCCATTTTTCCCACTTGCCAGCGTGAATGTTCCAGCTTTATCACAACCTCTCCAGTACTGGATATTACTACTTTTCAGTTCTGGATAATATAAAGTATGAAAATGTCTTTCCTTTTATTTTTGCATATAACCGATGTCTAGTAAGAGTGCACATTTTTGGGTTTTTGCTTCTGTCATTGTTTAGTCCAGTACATCCCTAGGAGGCTCTTGGATGGTCATTGTCCTACTTGTAGATCATGCCCAGGGTTTAGCACACATTATTGGTTTACAGCATCTTAGAGTTGGAAGGGACTGCATCAGTTCAACTAAAATTTCTGATAGATGGCTTTCTAGCCTCTGTTTGTATACTCCTGGCAGTGGGGACCTCACCCCCTCACCAGGATGTTTTTGTCCTGTTCTATAGGTATTGACCTGGCATCTGTGGCTCCCATGTGGCCCCACTTCTGCCTTCTGAAGCAGCAGAACCCACGCAACAGATATTACAGAACCTCCCTACTTTGGCTTCCTATCTCTGCAAATATGTGGCCAGACTAGAAAGTTCAACTCCAGGTAAGTCTGGCAGGCCCAGAGGCCGAGACGCTGTCCCACACACAAGTCTCTGCAGTGGCTGTGGGAACAGCCTCTTTAGCTGCGGCAACAGCCTCTTTAGCTGCGTTCGCATGAAGCTTAAGTTCAACTGAAATTCTAAGGCCTTCTTTAAATGACCCAAACCTAGTTCCTCTAATCCCACACTTCTACAATTGATCTTTTTAAACCTCAAAATGACACTTTGCTTTTCTCCCTGTTTTATTTCAATGTGTTGGTAGAGAAGCTGCCCTGGTCTGACTCCTGCTGTCTAAAATGGGGGTAATAAGAGTTATTCAGACAACATCACGTGTTGGTGTGATGATTGAATGAGAGGCAGAGTTGGACATTTTTCGCTCATTTTGGTTGCCCAGCAGCTGAGCCTTCTTCCTGTGCTTAAGGAAGTGGAGCCATTTTCCTTTGCAGCTGGGGCATAGGCATCGATCTCAGGCTCAGGCTCCTCCAGTCAGATAAGCCCCCCGCTCCGCACTAATTTTGAATTGGAAGCTGGTGACACAGCAAAGGAGCAGATCTGCTTCACAGTCCTGTCAAGCATTGGGTATGTGATGGGTACGATCTAAGTTTCCAGTGACAGCAGTTTACTGGCAGCATCCAGTGTAAGGATGTCTGTGGTGTAGGTGGCAGGGACAGTATGCTAGACTCAGTAGTCACGATGATGTCTTCTTAGAGCACTGCTGAGCTGGGGTTTGGGGCATTGCTTCTGACTGTGTGCTTCCAAGTCTGTTCGCTACTCTCCTGGAGATTTTGTGAGCTACATACAGAATACAAAAAGTGCATTGAAAAATACTAAGCACCACACATATATGAGATATGATTGTTTGAGATTTTGATTCTTAAGTAGTGCATGAGGGGAGTAGGGGGAGGTAGGCCTGAGCTCTGTACCTGCGAAGAGTTCAGGCAGGTCTAGGCATGCCTGGAAAGCTGGCTGGTGGGCAGGCATGATGACAGGAACTTGTTGGCTAGACACTGGCTCAGCAGGTAAAGGCTGACTGCCGACCCCAAGGCAATTGGTGTGGAGATGGCAGTTGTCAGAGGGCCTGTTGGGCACACACAAGTGGATTGGCTACTTGCCCTGTCCTACCCTTGGACCATTACCAACAGCTGGTGCTGGGAGTTGAGACTAGGCTATAAAGCAGATCACTTGGCTGTGCAGCTGACCCTGGGGCATCTTCATTGGGGTGAAAGAGGAAACCTGTACCTGAATATGACCCCCATTGCTGGAATCACAAGAGGCTTATGAGTAGGCTGGGATTCCACCCTGTGCTGCAATCAGGCTGCCCTTCATCCCACTGAGCTATGGCTGGGATCTCCAGCCCTGCCTGGCTCTGCCTCCAGAGTCCTGCCTCATAGGTGCCATCTAAGTCCATCAGCCCTGGATGACCCAGAGTAGGGCTGGGGCTGGCACTGTTTCTGTGGTCATTAGTGGGCCCTTGGGAGCTTTGTGACGTTAGCACAGCCTCTCTGGGGACTTCCTGTCTTGAACCCCAGATCACTCCCAAATCAGCCTGGCTCGATGTGTGTGTGTGTGTGGGGGGTGCTTCTGCATTAGTGCATTCCCTGAACACTGGTGCTGGCGTGATCTCTGCCTTTTCCCAGTACCCTAGTGCACCTCCAGGAAGGACAAAGATCATGATGTGTTCAAATCAGCCAGAGGTCATGTAATGGGCCTGAACCATGGTCATATCAGAACTGTGGTAGCATTGTTCAGAGGGATCCTCACAGAGAACTGTAGGTTCTATCCCTGACAGAATGACTGATTTTTTTGTGGTGTTAATATCACAACTATAGGTTTTAATCCTCTTGCCAAATATGACTATATATAATATTTTTGATATAAAATATAATAAAATCCACTATAGAAACAGCATAAAGTACAGGTAAACATCATCTGATCTAGATAGCCTTTCTTTTTTTTTCAGTTTTATTAGGTAGAATTATAGATAGCCTTTCAATGTCTAAGTTATTGTGCATCAGACAGTCCCTGGCACTTAATGTGCTTTCTCTTATTAAATCTTCACCACAGTCCCATGAACTGGGTACCATTATAATTGCCATTTACAGGCAAGGCATCTGAGGCCTATAGATTTAAGGGACTAGCTCAAGGTCACACAGCCAGTAAGTGGCAGAGCGGGGCTGGTCATCCACCTGCAGAGCCTGAGAATGCCTTTCCTTCAGCCCACTCCACTGTGGGGCAGCTTAGGCTGTTGAAATGTTTTCTTTTACACAGAGCTAAAGTCTTCTTTTCCCTAAGTCAGTCTCACTTCTGTTTCTGCTTATCCCAGTAGCCCACTGGGGCAGCTCCTTGTCTCCCAGTCTTCTGGCTTAGTTCGCCACTCCATTCATGGTTGAGTCCTTCATCTTCTTCCTCTGGGAAGATCCAAACCATTTTATATCAGCTAAGTTCTTAGGACAGTCACTGAAGGAAGATCATGGCTGGGTAGCTCTCCAATTCTCTAATTACTTTGATGCCAAAGGTACTGGTATCCAGTCTGTCCCACTTCTGGAGGGGCTATGTCAAGAAATAGTCAATCAAACCACTAGCTGTAGAGGGGACTTGGCAGAAAGTTCTCCTTCACTGAGAAAAATGGCAGACAAATAGCCAAAAGAGCAGGAACAGTATTAATGCTATGGATTACTAAGGACTTTGTTGCTGCATGGGATCTTCTGTCTCCTTGACTGGAATACAGTCTTCCTGAGGGCAGGGATTTTTGCTAGCTTTGTTTACTGCTATGTCCCCGGTGCCTAAAATGGTGCCTGGAACACAGCAAGTAACAAATATTTGTTGAATGAATACTAGTACTGTTCCACATCCGGTGTAACTTCCTTAGGTTGCTAAGTTGTTTTGGAGAATAATGTGATCTCCCAAGCCCATGGTTTTGAACTTGGGTTTCCATTATCTCACCAGTAGTTTTTCAGTTTTTGTTGTGATTTTGATTCCTAACCATATGTAAAGTACATTGGGTAAATAACCCTGCCTCAAAAGCCATTTCCTTTGATCTGATAAACCTAAGTATAAACTGGAATTGGTTCAGCTTGGTAAAGAGCAGTATGCAAGAGTTAACTGGATTTCTAGTCACCTATTCTATGGAAAAACATTCTGAGACATTCTGCCTTGAATTTGGAGCTGGAATTCAGAATGTAAATCTACCAGGAAACAGCTTAGTGAGAAGAATTGTAGTCTTCATATTTTTTCCATTCTCTATACACAAAAAAATACATGCTCATTGTCAGAAATGAGAAAATACGGGTAAGCAAAATGATGAAAATATAAACCACTTATATCCTACCACTCAGAGATGGTCATGGCTACTATTTTTCTATTTATATCAAATACTGAAATTAGCTAACATGGTAATAGATTCAGGGAAGGAGCTACATTTTTCTGATAAGAAAGTGGAAGTGGGGGATCTGGTTTCCAGCCTAAGTCTATCTGTGCTAAGAGGAGCCCACAGATCTGAGTCCACCAAGGCACAGGTAGCAAAGGTAAATGGATGGAGTAGCCACCAGTTACATCCAGAATCTGACCTTGGAGGGTGATCCTGAAAGTGGCAGGAGGCTAGAATGGGAAGTGATTGAGGAAAACAAATTTGATCTGGCTGAACATGTCAGATTTGACATACAGCAAATTTCATGAAGTTTTCCTAGAAATAGGAGTATCTTTTACAGAGATCTGAAGTTGAGATAATCTTAGAAGAGTTGGCCCAAGGATGACTCTAGACAGATTGTGCAAAACAGGGCTCTGGGGTCAGTGAACACAGTGAGCGTGATGGTCCTTGTAATTGGCCGGTTTTCCCTGGACCAGGACTCTTCCACCCTGATTTTCTAGGGAGGAACCCTGTCACTTCTGGATCATGACTCACTGCAGGAAAATGTAACAATGTGTCAATTGGACCTGAGGTAAAATCCTTGGGCAACTTAGCATCTTCAAGCTGCCTGTATGGGGTCCCTTGGAAGCCTGGAGCATGGGCCAAGTGACTCATATTTTTCTTTCAAGTCAATGCAAATTTTGTATGCTTCTCTGTGGTATTTGTCTTAATACTAAAATAGTGTTTTTAAGAGCCTTTAAGTGAAGTTGATGTTCCAGGGTGCTAGGCGTACAGGCACTTTGTGTAAATGTTGGTTGAATGAATGAACATTGTTCACTCCAGTCTCGAGGATGCTCTTGTTCAGGTTGCAGCAAGTCTGGAAAGGCATGGTAAATCTGGAAACCCACTGGGCTGGGAGGTAAAGAATTTAATACTTACTGGGCACCACCTATATGCCAGGAAAGGTGCATGTGTTTTACGTACATAGCCTTGGTTTAATCCTCATAACCCTACCTGGATCCCTGTTTTGTAGGCAGGTAATTGGAGGATCAGAGAAATTAAGTAACTTTCTCAGGATCTGAAATAGGGCAGGACCAAGATGAAAACCATGGACTGTCTGGGACTCTGCTCTATTCATATACAACGTGGCCCTCTGAGGCCTGTTCACCCAGCAATTTCTTGGAAACTGCATGGGGAATGTGGCCCACGGCTGTGTCCTAGAAGCATGAAAGAATCCCTACCCTGTTCTGTCCTCCTGTACTGAACGCTGAAAGAGCAGAGGTCACAGGACTTGACTGTGGACAGGGGAAGGTGCGCCTTTGGAGGTCTGGAGCACATGCCCTCATTCCTGAGAGGGCCAAATTGGGGCACCCTGGGATACTCTGCCAGGAAAAGGGCACACTTGCCATGTTATTTCAGGGTAACAACCACTCGGGATGGTTGTAGACATTTGTAGCACGTTTAATCTTTTGAACTTTGTTCCTAGTCTCCTATGGCTCAAGTTTAAGTTTCACTGGCTCCACTCAGCCATGAGTTGATTGTCCCAGGTTGAGGAACCCACCATGGCTTTGTGGAACTCTCCAAAAGCACAAATTACAAGGTTCCAGATCATTCACAGATGTCCGGCGGTGATTGTTAACATGATTCTTCAGTGAGGACATTGCAGTCCCTGAAGCAGCTGTGGCCATTTCACCTTCCACAGTGAATTTCTCCTCCTCCTTAGCTTGGCCTCATAGCATCTTCAACTCTTGCTTGCAAAACTCCTTTCCTAGGGTGCAGGGCAGGCAGGTGTGTGTGTGGCAATGGAGGACTTGAGCCCTGGAGAGCTGGATTCCTGAAGGCAATTATAAGCAGTTGCAAAAAGTAAATATGGTGGGAACCCACTCTATACAGGCTTAGAGACAGAGCTGGAAGCCACGTTCCTGGGTGTTAACCAGCAGTGGTGTCTCTGGAGGGAGTTCACACATCCCTCAGGTCTCTTACCTGTGTGCATTTTTAACTTTTCTGACATGAATGTGTGTTGTTTTTCTAGTAAGGAAAAAAGAGAACTATAAACAAATCCTATCATTGGATATTTAGGTAATTCTGATTTTTTATGAGTATAAACAGTGCAGAGCAGGAATAATTGGCAGAAAATGAGTTAAAAATTGTAAAGCACAAAAAGACTAGACCCCATCTCAATTCTCAAAAACTGACAAAATTGCTTAAAGATGGTTGACAAGGTTAAACTGCTGCAGTGTTCAGCAGTAGGTCCCTTCAAAAAGCAATGACTAGACATAACAGTTTTCAACCCAGTCATTTTTTCAATCATAGTTTAACAGGTTGACCAAAATACCACATTTTAGAAACTTATAAGCCTTTTTTAAGTACCTTTGGCACCAGTCGCCTGCACAGGGGATGGGAAGTAAAGACAAGAATCTCATCCTGTTGTTACCTCTGAGTTTGTGGGGTGGACCTGAGGCCCAGAGGCATAGGCTGGCAAGATCATGTGCCCAGAGAAGTCACTTGACCCTGGTCAGTAATGCAGACACCAGATGGGGTGCAGATTGCTACTTCAATGTCGAAAACATCAACTCCAGTCATTCAAATGCCTTTTCTATTTAATGTCTTTTAAGTTACAACAGACTATTATCTCTTATGAAATAGAAAACTGATGAAGTCTCTTTTGTCTGCCAACACCAGCTGTTCCCAGAGCTGCTGTCATCTAACCAGCACTCTCAGTGGCCTAAAGCCCCATGTCCTGTACCCTCTCTGCCTACCCCCGCCTGAAAAAAACCAGCCTTCCATCTTCTCCATGGGGCTTCAGAGCTGTCAGGCTCTACTGGGACAAAAGAAAATTAGCACCACCACAGAGATGTGGTTTCCAACTCAGCCAGCTCTTGGCCATTCCTTTTATTCACACCATTTTATTCACACCAGGCCAGACACTCATTTCATTCCCCATGGTGGCTGTTTCCCTCTTGCCCCACTCTCCTCAAATTGTCCACCCCACTGCTGTCTCTGTCTCCCGCGACTGTAATGTCTGCCGCCCCGGGACAGCAGAGGAGATGAGGTTCTCAGCTCCTCACTCCCTTGCCTCTTAACAGGATTCACGTGACATTTCCGAGACCAGCTGTCCTCCTCGGCCCTCCCTCCCACCCTCTCTTGCTTCTTGCAAGACCCAGTTCAATAAATCACCCTCTTTCTCTGATTCTTTGATCCTTCCCTTTCCTTTCTTTCACCACACAAGCATAATTCTTTCCAATTCTAGAAAAAACCTTAACTTAACTTTCTCTTCCCTGGCTCCTCCCACCCTGTCCTTTAAACAAACTTCTGGAAAGTTAGCTTCTTTTATTTCCCCACCAAATCTGGATTCTACCCCCATCAAGACTGCCCTTGCTAAGGTCACCAGCAGCTTTTTAATTGTCAAATTATTAAATGACATATTTTCACCTGAACTGACCTACCTCTGTGATAGGTGATCAGTTTCTGTAATGCCTCCTTAAAACTCTTGTGATTTCATTGACATTTCTTGTCTCTTGATGCTTTCCAGCTGCTTCCTCTGACCTCCCTTCATCCGCCAATCCTGAAATACTGATATGCCCCCAAATTTTGTCCTCGGCCCACTGCTCAGCCTTCCTGTCTTGACTTCCTTCCATGAGCTTCTTAGTGTGAAGGAGTTTGGGCTGTGGCCAGTGGCAGCCCAGCAGAGTACTGTAGAACCAGAAACCTTTTGGTCTCTTTGATCCCCAACACAGTACATTAACCTTGACCCAGTAGATTAAATTTCTAATAATGGATATTCGGGCATTGGACCCTTGGTGGCTATGGTGCAGCCCAGTCTTGTATGTGATTATCACATTCACCACAGGAGGCCATCCACTTCCTGCCCCAGGACTCGGCCAACTTGGGGGACATAGAGCATGGCTCATGAAGGCTATGAGCCCATAGGGTACTCCATGTTACGTCCTAGAGTCTTCTTTGTTGATGCATGTAGCTCTAATTCATTTGTCTTCATTGCTCTGAAGTATTCTACTGCGTGGACATACTACATACCCATTCTCCAGTGAACATTAAGATTGTTCCTAGCTTTTTGATATTTCCTGCAGTGCTGCTGTAACACTCTCATACATGTCTCCTTGTGCACACATGCAAAATTTCTTTAGGGTGTATGTACATCCTGGACTTTACTAATGAATGCCAAGTGATTTCCCAAAGTTTGTACCAGTGTACACTCCCACCAGCATGCGCCATAGTCCCCAACATGTTAAACCAAAGGTAAAGATGAAGGCCCCACCTGCCTCAATCTTGGCAGTCCTCTTACTTAAGCCCTGCTTGGAGAAGTCCCCACGCTCCACAGTGAGGCTGTTTCCAGCTTTTCCAGGATTGGAAATTTCTTCTATGGGTGCCTGCTGCCATGGCCAGCTACATGATTTGTGGGAAGTGGGACTCTTGTTCAAAAAGCAGGAAAATCCTTGTTTCTTTTTTCCACAATTTCTCTCTCAACCTATAACAATGTTTTTAATTTGTTGTTTAATATTTAATGTGCTTCCTCAGGCACAAGGGTTACTCACAGCTCAAGTGCAGCACCTCAGAGTGCCTGGGGTGCACACACCCAACTGTGACCTTTCTTGCCAGACCCCTGCCACTGCAGGTGTGGCCACTGGATGGGAGCGGTGGGCAGGCAGCGGGGAACCTGTCCCAGGGAGGCATGACTTCGAGTGAGTGAATCAAGGTGCCCAGCTCTTGGCGCATGCTCTGTTGTCCCGTCAGACTTCAGTTACAAAACACAAACTCAAAGATAGAATTATTAAGGATTTTGAGACAACCACTGTAGAGCATTAAATCAGGAGTGCAGGGCCCCATTTGACTGCACTGGTCACTGGCCCATGAAGCCAGCCCTGCACGTGACACCCCTCAGACTCAGGTGCCCAAGATCCCAGCACCTGCCATATTCTGGATTAGAGGAGGACCCAGTGTGTGTGTGTTGACTTTTATTAGCACGGGCATCGTGGTTTCTGCAAGATCCCCAAACTGTCAAGTTTGTGTCTGTTTGGAGTCTATGCACATCCCTTTGTCCATCCATGGCTTCAGTCACTTGACCTGATTCTTTTTTTAGTTCTCTTTGTTTCTTAAATAGTATTTTTTTTAAAAAAAAACAAACAGTATTTTCGTTCCCTACAGTTATAGACATATCACTTTGGTTTCAAGTGCCAAAATAATGTTTAAAACTATTCGGTGGAAAAAGTGTGGAAACTCTTTCTAGAGCTGTTTGGCTCATCCAGTGTGTGGCTCCTTGTTTACTCCAGTGAAATATAAAATCAACATGATTATCACCAGTGGAAGAAAGGCAATTTTAACTAACAAAACTACACTCCAACCCAAACGGTAACGAGACATGGTAAGAAATAGCATAAAAGCTAGCTTTGAAATATTTCTGAGCCAATTTGTTTTTAAAATTGTAAGACTATTTTCTCAACAAATATTATTTAGAATAGAAAAATTAATTTCATATTCCATTCAATATGAGTAGAAAGTACTGAAATTGGATTTGGATCAGCATGGAAAATTTGAAAAGAGTTCTGGGATTTCTCAAGACTGAGCAGCAAAAGACTTTTTGAAGGAGAAATCCTTTTTGTGTTTAAGTGTTAATATTCTTGCTGTTTTAAAATAAATATTTGCCCCCAGAAAGGCATTTCTAAAAATAAATTTGGTTTCAGTTTTGTTTCTTCTTTTTCTCCTTCTCTTTCTTTTTTTTAAAAGTTGTGTGGGCTAACATAGTTTTTTGCTATTCCTATCCACTGAAACTTTCTAAAACACTGGATTCTGTTCAACTAGTGGTAGAGTTTGCTAGAAAAAAATAACAAATTATAAAGAAAGCACCCAAATTTCTGTTTATTCATAATGTAGCTGCACATTTTTATAGCTATTCATAAACTGTTTCACCCTAAGCCTGGGGGTCAGGCTCTGAGTTTGTCTCATGATGGACTGCGAGCAGCTGCCTGCCCTGCCTGGAGGTGAGGTGACAGTGGGGACAGAGGGAGAGCAAGGAGAAAGGTTATGTTTATGGGGAGTTTGTTACGTGACACTTGTTTAACACATATCCTTACTTAATCCTCACAACTGAGCTACTTGACAGCTGGGGAAACCAAGGCACAGCCAGCCACTTGGCCAAGGCCGCAGAAGCTGTCCAGCTCGAGCCACTCTGTCCCTCTTAAGAACAGCAGTGAGCCTGGTGCTGCTGAGCCCTGTGGTCTGGAAGGAAGCCGCATGCTCTCTGAGGGACACACACCTCTGCTCTGCTTCTCCTTTCTCTGTTTTCCTTTCAGCTGTCCTTGGTCCACCCCCCACCCCCAGCCACGTGGAGAGAATTGGCTACTTTCTGAGGCAGGGCCCTGAAGTGCTGTGCTGACTGTGCTGTCTACGAGCCACAGGGGTTTAGAGGAGGTTCAGTTTCTCTGATGGGGGAAGAGGAACGGCCCCGACAGCCTTTACCCACAGCTCAGCCCAGTTAGAGTGAGCCGTGCTCCGTGGGCATGGCACCCCTCTGCAGTCTGACACAGGGCAGGGAGGGTTTTGCAGATCAGGAACCTACGGCCAGGAGAGAAGTGATCTACCCAGGATCCCACAGCAAACTGTGGCAGAATCCGGCTCAGTACTGGGCTTCTTCCTGCCTTCGCCCTGGTCAGCGTGTGCCACGTGGTTGCAGCTGATTAGAGATGCACTCGTGGGGCTGGTGGGTTTTGGCTGCTCAGAGTCATTCTCATTTATCAGGAAACTTGGAGCCACATTATTCTTGGGAGTTGATTATATGTCTCCAAAATTGATTTCATTCTTTGATCCTTGTTTGAGATCCTGGGATCTTGAATAGATTCCAGGTAGGAGTAGAAATAGGCAGAGGATGGGGAGGGCAGCTGGACATGGGGCTACCCAGGAGTCAGAGCAAGGGAGTCCAACTCTGATGTGGGTCCACAGGGTGAGCATAGACTGGACACAGGTGACACAGACAAGAAGGCCAAAGCCTGAGAAAGGTGGCTTGGAGGGAAAGTGGCGAGTGACAGAGACTGGAGGCCAGCTGCAGCAACTGAGGGGCTCTGGCTCTGATGCATGTCAGCTGGAAACGCGTGGGAGGTGCAGCCACGGGTCTACAGTACTGACTGGAGTCTACCCCAAGCTGTGACACACAGCACTACCCCATCCTTTACTGTCACCTCTGTGCTGTCGTGGGCTACTCCTCTCCTTCCACCCTTCAGGTCCATCTCCTGAGCTGCTCTGCCCACTTGTGTCCTCCTTGCTGTTTCCCTGCAAGCCCAGCTTTTGCTCCCAGCACGCTGCTGGGCCTCTGGCCCTAGGCTGGTGTGGAGCTGCCCTGCTGAAACCAAGAGCAGTGCCTGAAGCCTTCAGGAAAGGCCTTGGTGTGGCCCATGACTTTCTTCGGATGCTCTTGGCACTCACTGAATGGGCCCGAGATTCACACAGACCTGTTTGCTTTTGCCTGAGGTGTCGGCTGCTTCTGCTCAGTGTTTGTCCCTGCCCTGTCCTGTCCTGAGTTCTCTCTCGCATCACTCAGAGATGGAGTTCTGAGTTCTACCTGGGCTGCTTTAGGCATCTAATCAGGCCAGCCTTGTTCTTACTCCATGATCTTTCAGGACTATGTTTCAGGGCTGAGGCTGTGGACTGTGTGGGCAGGGGCCTCGTCCATCTTGTTAACACCGAGTCCTTGGTGCCAACACATAGTAGGTGCTCAGTAAATATTTGAACAGGGGTCTGAGTTCCAAATAGGGAGGTGGGTGGTCTCTGGGTCAGGGCCCTGATGTCTCTCCACCCTGTGCTGCTTCGATGCACATCTGTGTGTGGTACACGTTAAACACTAGGTGTTCCTGGGGCACTAAAATGGGTCTTAGATCGCAGAGCCCTGCATCCTTCTCCATCTGACTCTGCGGTTGGCTTTAGTGCCCTACTTGTTCAAGCCCTTGTGACCCCAACCCAGTGGGGACAAGAACTCTTCTGGGAAGACTGTGTTCTGTTGAAACACAAGTGCTTTGGGGAAACAGGTGCTGTGCCAATGTGAGCCTTGTGCAGGTGCTTGGTCAGGAGAGAGGTCACTCAGTTTTGCCTTGCTCGCTTGGGTGGCCATTCTGGGCACACGACTGCAATTAAAATTCATCATGAGGATTTGCTGGGTTACCTGATGAGGCTGTGAGTTGTCATCTGATATTTCCTGGATGAGAGATATAGAAAGCAGGCCCTTCCCACATTGAGGAGCTGAGCTCAGTCAGAAGTGTCTGGGGTGTGGGGGTTGCTCCCATGTTCTAAGTCTACAGAGTATTGGACCAAGGGGTGGAGGTAGATGCTGGCCTGAGCTGGAGAGCAAGGTCTGTGGCGCCCACGGAGGTCAGTGGGCCTAGAGAGGAAGTTCAGACTGTTTACAATGCATACACCCTCTCCCCACTACCCCTGCTTCCCCACTGCATCCTGGCCCTTCTCAAAGTCAAGGTGAACTTACTGAGGAAATGGAGCCAAAGAAGAACCCAGAGGAGAGGATGGCCTACTTCTCAGGCTCACCTAAAATCCACTCACTGGCAGTTTCTGCAAGCCTGATTATTTTGTGGATGCTCATGAAAGACTGTGTGATGTACAGGAACACCCAGGACACCTGTCCCATCAGGTGACGAATTCCTTTGTCATTATGATGGTTTGCTTTGAGAAGAAATATTATCTGGTCTTTGTCCCTGGTTCTAGGCACAGAGTTTCTAAAACCCTTGTAGCTTCCTGAGTGATAGGGGTGAGAGGAACATCTTTGGTCACTCATATAAGCCCCTGCAGCCATACCCGAGTTTATGCCAGTGAGATGACTCTTTGAGGCTGGGCACTGGTTGCCAGAGGAACAAACCATGTGATTAGAGGATTGAAACTCTCAGTCCCACCCCTGCCCCCAACCTCTGGATGGGGCTGGGCATTGAGTTAACCACCAAAAGCCAATGATTTAATCAATCATGCCTATGTAAGGAGTCTCCATAAAAATCCTAAGTGAAGGGATTCAGAGAGCTGCCAGATTGGTGAACACATCGAGGTGCTGGGAGGGTCATGCCCCTGGAGAGGGCACGGAAGCTCTGTGCCCCTTCCATGTACCTTGCTTTTTGGATCCCTTTCATTTGACTGTTTGAGTTGTAGCCTTTATCGTAAACCACTAATAGTAAATGTAGTGTTTCCCTGAGTTCTGTGAGCCATGTAGCAAATTACGGAACCTGAAGAGGGGGTTGTGGGGACCCCCAATTTGTAGCCAAGTCAGACAGAAGTGTGGATCTCCTGGGGACCCACTACTTGCAATTGGTATCTGAAGGCAGGTTATCTTGTGGGACTGAGCTCTTAACCTTTGGGTTAGGTTTGCCCTAACTCCAGGTGGTTAGTGTCAGAATTGCTTAATGTGAGGGAAAACCCTACACATTTGGTGTCAGAAGTATTGTGAGTAGAGGAAACAGGTTTTCCTGTAGTCATGTAAGTAGGAATCCCAACATGTATGTTCATTTTGTGGTTGGCTCTTTGAATCAAGCTTTCCTTTAGTGAAGCTGTTATGGTCAAGGAAAATCCACAAGGAGTGAGGGCAGATCATAATTGTTGGCAGGACCGACAGCAGGGTGGAGTATTTCATTCTCGGTCAAGTCCATACTTTGGTTTACACAAATCTGTGGGAACCAGTGCCACTGCCCGCCCTTGTGGTGCTTGAATGCAATAGAATTAACTCCTTCATGTCAAGTTGAGTGTTTCGCCCTCAGAAAGTCAAGACTTGCTGACATGATAGATTTCTGGCTTGGCGTCTAGAGGGGAGAGGGCTAAGAATGTGACTTAGCAAGGTCATCACTTTCTGGGTGCTTTGGCCAGAACAACAGTCTGAGCACAGGACCATGGAGATTTCAATCAGGTCAGCATGGCAAAGATTGGAATCTGGGTTCAGCCAATTTATGGAGGAGTACCTTGCACATAGCATTGGCTTCCTGGCCCCAGAATTTCACAAATCACCATAGGTTATGTAATAACCATCTTGTCTGACAGCCCTGACCTGAACAATAAGCCCTGGTGGTTCAGTTCCTTCAGGAGCCAAACATGGCTCAGCATCTTACCTCTGCCTTATCCAGTTTTCCAGCAATGTTGGAAGTACTCCCCGAGTGAGTTGCTGCACACTCCTAAAACAAGGCAGGAATGACAGAAGTTCACATGCTATACCCGGTTAGGTGGACTCCTCCAGGACTCTGATGTGATCACCACTGGTCCCAGTGATAGACCAACCCTCTGCTGGGGACTGCTCTATCATCGTCATCTTCCTTATCCTTAACAGGAGAGGCTTGATGCAGAAAGCACTGCCCTGCCTTCAAGAAATCTGGAACAGCTGAGGGAGATGCAGCAGAGTAGGTAAAGAACACCTGAATGGCAAAAGAGACACAGATACTGTAGATAAACCCCACACCCATACCTGCACCAATCAGGAGAGCAGAGGAGTGACTGGTCTCCACCAAGGGGACCACCATCCTTCCTCCTCCTCCTTTTGAACAGCTTTATTGATGTATAATTAATGTACAGTAAACCGCACATATTTAAAGTTTACAATTTGATGAGTTTGGCATATGCCTACCCCTGTGAAACCATCACCAGAATCAAAACAATGAACGTATTCATCACTCTTTGCCTTGTACCCCTTTGAATTCTCTCCTTCCTGCCCCTCCTATACCACTTAGCCAACTACCATCTGCTATCAGTCACTATAGATCAGCTTACATTTTCTAGAATTTGATGTATGTGGAATCAGATAGTATGTATACTTTTTTGTCTACCTTCTTTCACTTAACGTCATTGTTTTAGGGTTCATCCACATTGTTGCATGTATGGATAGTTTATTCCTTTTTATATTGCCAAATAGTAGTCCATCATATGGATGTACCATAATTTGTGTATCCATACATCTGTGGATGAACCTTTGAGTTGTTTCTAGTTTGGAGCTACTACAAATATAGCTTCTATGAAGTTTCATCTACAAATCTTGGTGTGAATATATGCTTTTATTTCTCTTGGGTAAGTGCTTGGACAGGGAATAACTGGCTCATATGCCAGAGGTAAGTTAACTTGAAAAAAAATTTTAAAAACCTGCCAAACTGTTTTCCAAAGTGGTTGAATCATTTTACATTCCCATCAGCAGTGTATGAGAGTTACAGTTTCTCCATATCCTTGTCAACACTTGGTATGGTCAGCCTTTTAAATTTCAGCCATTCTAGTGGATGTGTCAATGTATCTCATTGTTGCTTTAATCTGATTTCCCTAATAACTAATGATGTTGGGTATTTTTTCATGTGTTTATTTTCCATCCATGTAATTTCTTTGGTGAAGTGTCTCTTCAAATTCTTTGCTCATTTTAAAATCTGGGTTGTTTATATTAATATAGCATATCAAATAATTATAATATAATTTATAGTATACATTAAAATAATATATAATATTTGGTAATATATTTTATAGGTTATGTATTATATAAAAATATTTGCAAACTATATGTCCACTAAAAGGTTTGTATTTCAAATATATATCCAAATATATTATATTCCCCGCTGAAATTTATTGGCAATTTCTATGGTAAAATGGCAGAAGGTAAAAACTATGTTGAAATATACAGAAGGAGACTAAAGTTTATACTTACTTGTTAAAAAATTTATGTATATACATATATATATGTGTACTTGTATGTGTGTGTGTGTGTGTGTGTATGCCTTTTGGTGGATATACAGTCTGCAAATATTTTCTCCTAGTCTGTGGCTTACCTTTTCATTTTTGTAATAGTGTATTTTGAAGCACAACAGTTTTAATTCTTGATGAAAATTTTTAGATCAGTGTATTGATTTTTATCTTCTAGAGCTTGTGCTTTTTGTGTACTATTTAGGAAATCTTTGCCAGATCTAAGGCCACAAAGAATTTCTTCAGTCATTTTATAGTTTTAGTTCTTACATTTAAGTCAGTGATCCATTTTAATTTTTGTATATAGTATGAGGTAAGGATCTGGGTCCAGCCATTTTCTTCCAAGATTCCTGGTGCTCTGGGTCAGTATTCTGTCTTTTCCCTACCACACTTCCATCGCCAGCTCTTCATGAAGCCAAACTATTCCAGTCTTTGATGTCTTCTAAGCTATTAAGCCTCTGACCTCCTGCTGCAGACTCAAGCACTTGATGGGGACACCACCCTCCTTCTCCGCTGCTCTGGATGCCCTGGAGCACCCCTATCTGGCATTGATCATGGTGGCAAAGACCAGAACAGCATCCCTTTGAGGCCATTCCACTGTTGATGGCTGTTTAGTGCTGGTGACAATTTGCCTTCCCAGATATCTGTCTCTTCTAGTGACAGCCAAAGGGTCTGCAACTCCCCACTGGGAGAAAGAACTTGGCTCTTATAGTTCTAAAAACCAGCTGGAATCCCACTAGCCTAACATCCATGTTGGCATTACAGAAAACCATGTGCATGGAAGGTAGGCAGCCTTCCTGATTTGGAGCATGTTCTGTTATCTTCATATCAGGAGTGAGCAAACTGAGGTTTCATAAGATCCAGTGACCCGCCCAAAGTCACCCAAATGGCTCCTCACAATGAGCCATGATTCCTAGGTCCAGAAAAGACCCAGACTCAGACCTCCTACTCCCAGGGCAGCAGTTCCCACCCTGTAAATGCTACAAGTTGCGTGTGGAATTTTCCTGCCAACAAGACAAACTGCAGCCCCATATTATTTTCTGGTTTCAAAGAAAAGCAACTGCAATGAATGAAGGGTTTTAAAGGATATATTTAAGGTCTTGGATGCAAATCAAAGAATTAGATTTGGGAGAGGTTTTCAAATGGATCTAGGCTTTATTTTTAGTTCTGCCTTTTTTTGGGTCTGGAAAGGCAGTGCTCCTGTAGGGATCAGGGGTCAGCTCACATCACTGAGTCTGTGGAGGACAGGAGGTCGGGGCTGGCTGATGTCCCTCCTGCATACATCAGGCCCTCCAAGAAGCCTCACTGTCTCTATGAAGACCCAAGTTTCTCAGCCTGGTGTTCTCAGTCTGGCCCATTTTCTACCTTGACCTTTCCCCTCCACCCCCCTTTTATCAGCCCTCTGTCTACCTCAGGGACACCCATACCCTTTACCTGGTCTACACCTTTCTTTCTGTCCCTCAGCTTTGCATGCAGGAGTGCCCCTGCACTCGGTCACCTGAGAATCAGCTCAGGTCCCAGATTCTCTGAGCTTGACGGGTCTATTCCTGCCCTGGCACCCTCGGGCCTGTCTGCCTTGTGCTAAGCTCTCTCTGAGGCTCAGTCTTGTAGAACCTCTCCCACTATGGCCTAAAACTGGTAATTCAGCCTCATCTCATTTCCCTTGGCATAGCTTTCCCATGTGTTGTATCTCCCCACCTAGATTGTCAGCTCTTCCTGGGCATGGACAGTTCTGATCCTTCCTCGTTCCATCATTATCTCCTCAGCACCTGGCATCATCCGTGCAGCACTGAATTGACATGGATTGCTTCCATGTGATTTGCCTGGGTTCGAGTCTTAGAAGGAAAGTGGGAGGCTTACTAGCTGCCATGTATAGTTTTCCTATAAATTCTGGAAAGGAACCAGGCCATGGCGGCACAGAGGTGCATACTGCTCTCAGGGCTGGAGGCTTGGGGTTAATAGAAGCTTGCATTCATCTCTGAAGGCAAGAGAAATGAGGAGCCCCAGCCGAGTGGTCCTGATTCTGAACTAGCCCCTACATCACCCAGGAGTATCCCTGCCCACAGATACCTCTCCATTGCTTCACACATGAGAGGGCAGGAATGCTCTGTGTGCCAGGCTCCAGGAGAACTTGCCCCGTCCCTCAGACTGTGCTGCCCGGGAAAGGATCTGTTTGTGTGCAGCTTCTATCTGTCTGCTTGAACTGGATTTAAAGAATTCAGAAAACATGCACACCTGTAGAGGGTACTTCTGGGGCTGAAGGATGAACCAGGCATGGTCTCAGCTCTCAGTAAACTCTCCACCAGGCAGGGCAGGTGACACATGGACACCCTTGAGTGTGATGCAAGTCCTTGCCAGTTACTGAAGGCAGGAGCTCTTTCCTGGAGAGGAGACATTTAGGATGAGACTTGAAGGGTAGGGGGTGGAGAAGGAAATTGCAGGAGGAGGGAATCTGCATGAGCAAAGGCAAGAAGTTAGGATCATGCCAGGCACACTCAGAGGACAAAACTGAATTGCCTGAGTGTAGGCTGAGACTGGAGCTTGGGACCAGGTGGTACGTATCCTTGAAAGCCAGGAGACAGAAAGTAGAATGGTGGTTGCCAGGGACTTGGGGGAGGGGAGAAGGGAGTTGTTGTTTAACAGTACAGAGTTTCAGCTTTGTAAGATGAAGAGTTTTGGAGATGGGTGGTGGTGATGGTTGCACAACAGTGTGGCTATACTTAATACCACTGAATTAAACACATAAAAATGGTCAGATGGTAAATTTTATGTTATGTGTGTTCTACCACACCAAAAAAAGAAAATCCTTGAAAGCCAGCTTAATGTGTAAGGGCATGACCTCTGAGTTAGACAAACAGACCCAGGTTTGTTGCTTCATAGTTGGGCAACCTTGGGCAAGTCAGCTCATTTCTCAAAGCCTCAGTTTCCTCATCAGTAATATTGGGAAGTTGTTAAAACCGCTGTGGGGTGTAAATAAAGATATTGCTGTGGTGTGTACGGTGTGTGCCTGCATCCTTGTTCATGCCAGGTGCTGAATCTCTTGCCTTAGGGAGCCCAGAATTGTGTGTGTGTTGGGGTGGGGGGGTCACTGGTAGGTGCTCAGACATGTGCAGTAGACAAGTAATGCTGGGGGCTGTGTCAGGAGGCAGTGGGGGTGCTCTGGGGTGGAGGATGACTTTCCAAAGCTGCGCAGAGCCAGAAATGAAGCCCAGCTTCACCACACACACACACACACACACACACTGAGATCTTGAATCCACTCTCCTATTTTGTGCTTCCTGTTTTTCTCGTGTTTTTTGTGTTTATTTCTCTTCTGGATTGATAATTTTTTATTAATGTCTTTTTTTGTGGGTAAGGGGTAGTTAAGTTTATTTATTTATGTATTTATTTTTAATGGCAGCGCTGGGGATTGAAGCCAGGACCTCATGCATGCTAAGCACGTGCTCTACCACTGAGCTATACCCTCTCCTCATTATTGCTTTTTTTCTCTTCTATTAATTGAAAATTATACATTGTGTTTCTTACTCTTTTTCCTTTTAGATTTCTTAGAAATTACCACATGCATACTTATCAAGATCTTAAGTTAGTCTATCACTTTACTTTCCTCTTTTGTAATACAAAATTTGAAAACATCTTAACTGTCTCTACCCACTCCTGACTGTAACTTTTTTTGTTATGTACTTTAATTCTACCTGGCTTTACTATGACCTCACAGGGCATTATAATTCTTGTTATATTATACAGCCAATGTTTGTTCAGCTTTACTCATATATTTACCCCCTTTTTGGGGGCTCTTTATGCCTTCTGGTATCTCAGATCTTCAACTGAGATCATTTTCTTTTTGCTTAACATATATCCTTTATAATATCCTTTAAGAAGGATTCCCTGGTTACACATTCTCTCAGATTTTGTTTGTCTGAAAGTGTGTTTGTTTTATGCTCATTCATGGAATGTATTTTTCCTGAATAAAGAATTGGGATGTCAGGTCCCTTCCACTCCTGGCTTCTGTTGTTCCTATTGATAAAATAGGCTGTAGTCTGAGCACATTGACATTTTCTTTGGTTCTCCCTCCCTCTTTCTCTCATGTGTCTTTTGCAATTTACTATGTGTTTAAGGCCGTATTTCTTTCTTTTCTTTTTCTTTTTTAAATTCTCGTTGAAATTCCTTGGTTTTTTTTTTTTTACTTTATTTTCTTTAAATTTTTTTCTTTTTTGGAAGGAGGTAAATAATTAGGTTTATTTATTTATTTATTATTTTTTAATGTTGGTACTGGGGATTGAACTTAGGACCTCCTGCACTCTAAGCATGCACTCTACCAGTGAGCTATACCCTCCCCCTCCTTGGGATTCTTAACATCTGTGAATGTTATCTCTTATCATTTCTGGAAAATTCTTAGCCAGTTATCTCTTCCAAGTATTATCTCTCCCCATTTTCTCTCTCCTCTCCTCCTAAAACTAATCATAGTTCAGTCTTTTCCAAGTCTCTTAAGCTTTATTCCATATTTTCTGTCTTTTGGTCTCTCTGTGCTGTTTTCTGTTGCTTATTTTTAATCGACCTGCCAGTTCACAAATTACCTCTGTAGCTAAATCTAATCTTTAATTACATTTTAAAATTTCAGTTATGGTATTTCTCATTTCTGGAAGTTCCATTTGCTTCTTTCTCAAATTGTTTAGGTGGCTCTTTATAGTTTTCTACTTCCTGCAGATATTTTCAAGCTTTTCTTTTATTTCATTAAACATAGTGAGCATGATGATTTTATAACCTATACTCAATAATTCCACTATCTGAAGGTATATACACCTGTGTCTGCTGTCTGTTGTCTCTGCTGGTTCTTGTTCGTTGTTTCCTTGTGTGCTTGGTTATTTTTGGCTTGTGTACTGCTCAAAATGTACTTGAAAATTTATTATGAAGATACCTTCCTCCAGAGAGGGCTTACCTGTCCTTCTGCCAGGTACCTCAGGGTAACAGTAGTCAGGGAATGCTTTGAACTAAATTCATGACTTGAGGCTTTTTGAACCATCAGTGATGTGGATTTGGGCAGCTACTCTGTATGAAGGCTAGCTTGTGGTTATAGCTTCTCAGGGACATCCCCACCCCACTTCTTCTGCATTCCCTTGGAGGTGAGGCCTTGTAGGGGGCTGGCTTAATCTAGGAAGGTTCCTGGTAGATTGCCCACTTGTGGAGGAAACTAGGTTTTAAAATTTGTCCACATTGCCCATCAAGGCCATTCACAGAGATTCACATATACCTGTATCTGCAAACACCCACAGAGCCAACATGACTGGTACTCCTTACTTTTCTAGGTTCTTGCCTCTCCTTTAATTTTGACCTATTCCTTTCTCTCTTGCCAGTTTTCAGTGCTTTTTAAGAAGGATTTTTTTTGTGGTCCATCTAGCATTTTGGGTTGTTTTCAGCAACACTGTTCTCTAAAACAGAAGTTAGCAGATCTCATTCTGTGTGATTTTTTTTTAATTGAAGTATAGTTGATTTACAATATTATATTCATTTCAGGTGTGTAACATGATTCAGTATTTTTATAGATTATACTCCATTTAAAGTCATTATAAAAATAATGGCTATATTTCCCTGTGCTGTACAATATACTCATGCTGTGTGATTTTGAATAAGTCACTTCTCTCTGGGCCTCAGTATTACCTACTTCAGAGGGTGGTTAGGAAGATAAATGAGAAAATGAAGGTAAAGGCACAGGGCTCTGCACATAGTGCTTATTCTTGACTCTGATATATATATATATATCAAATATATATATATATATTTTTTTTTTTTGTGGGGAGGTAAGTAGGTTTATTTACTTTTTTAGTGGAAGTACTGGGGATTGAACTCAGGACCTCATGAATGCTAGTCATGGGCTCTATCACCAAGCTATATTCTCCCCACTCATAGTGCTTATTCTTGGCACAATAAGTAGCAGCTCCTTTTTCTCTTACTACCTGGTGGGGCTGGATCTCTGGGACAAAGCAGGAGCACAGTCATTCAGTCTGAGGCCCAAGGTCCTGGGGGCTGATGCCCAGAATTCACCATCCTCCTTCAACCCCTGAGGTGCCAGCTAAAGTTTAACCCAACAGACGGAGGTCTGTCGCACAACCCAGCTGGGCTGGGTGCCAGTGACAGGGAAGGCACCTGACCACCAGCTTCAGCACTGGGGAGCATGCAGGGACCCTGGGGAAGTCTGGAGCCATGGCCTCAGCAGCATCCCCAGAAATGATATGCATCAGGCCTGCAAGAGTGTTTGGCTGCACATGGTTTGGGGTGAGTTGGCTTGTGAGCCTAGCCTTGTAAATAATAAAAAAGAAAAACTCTCCCTGGGTCTAGAAGGCTGCTAGTAAGTGTTCATTCCCAGAGGAACCAGTTTTCTGGGGCTAAGAGACCAGGAGGCCAGGAGTGCCCCTCTCTACCTTGTAGAGCTGGAATAAGAGAGTCCCCTGGGTCCCACACAGGCTCTCCCCAGAGTCAGTTCTCACCCCTCCACCCGCCTCCATTACCTTCTCCCCCTCGGCCCCACCCGGCCACCCATGCCAGCCCAGGTTACCACAGCTCTCCCTGATACCTGAGAGTTTCATTATGTTTCCAAGGTCATAACTGCTGCTTTCTGTGAATAACATTTTCTCCCCAGTAAGAATTCCCAAAACTCAGGGTCAGATGACACTGCAGTATCCTGTCCCCTCAGGCCCATTTGGTGTTGGTTGGGGAACCTTTTGTCCTTCTCTGAGCTTAGCCCCAGTCATTTTGGTCCCCAGGGCCCTTATGCCAGTTCCCTGGAAGGTGACGTCTGGCTGAGCGGGTTGGGCAGGCTGGACACGTCCACTCTGACAGTGTGCATTGCAGAGTCCCAGCCCAGAGAGACACGTCTAGATTTTAGAGTCACGTGGGTGGGGAGCAGGTTGGAGATCATTGCATTGGCTATGGAGCAGCCCAGGTCTGGAAGAATGAAAAGTTGTATGATCCTAAGTCATCATAGAATCCTTTTTTTTTTTTAACTTTTTTTATTGAGTTATAGTCATTTTACAATGTTGTGTCAAATTCCAGTATAGAGCACAATTTTCCAGTTATACATGAACATACATATATTCATTGTCACATTTTTTTTCGCTGTGAGCTACTACGAGATCTTGCATATATTTCCCTGTGCTATACAGTATAATCTTGTTTATCTATTCTACATTTTGAAATCTCAGTCTGTCCCTTCCCACCCCCTGCCCCATAGAATCCTTTATAGAATGAAGTTACTTTCTTATCAAACAAGGCACTTTTTAACATCTTACCTGTATACATACCTAAAATAGATAGATCTTTAAACACGCTCATCCAGCTAAAAAGAGGTGCAGGCTCTTACAAAATGGAAAAGAGATTCAAATGCAGATAAAATGTATCAGTTAAGGAGCCCTAGTCCCTAGGCTGCTGCAGTTTATATACCCTTTAGAGAAGGCAACATTCTCAGAAGCTTTGGCTGCATCCTAATTATCCAGTGGGGAATTGGTGTATCTTCCGAGGAAAACATTACTAAGGGCTTTTAGCATGCGCTGTGTCCAAGAAATTCCCTACAGAGGCAGAGGGAGGGAAATTAGGCCAACACCAGACTTGGGCATCCATTCTTGTCTCAAGAGGCAAGCATTACTGCCTCTTTTTTTTTAATCCGAGAAATTCTCTTGAATTCTTTGAACTCTCATGGCAAAGTTTATACTTCTTTTAAGGCACTTATTTCACATCATAAGATGTTTTTCTGAGATTTGCTTGAGTTGTTTCCTTGGCCTGGGCTGCCCTTTCATCCTTTACCTACCTGGCAAACCTCTTCTTGTTAGTCAGAGACTGTTCAAGCAGCACCTCCCCACAAAGCTGCCCCTGACCCTTGATACTCCCCATAGAAAGACCAGCTCATCTAATTCTGCTGGAGAGTGAGCTGTGAATGAGAATGATATAAGACAGATGCTCTTCCCTGTTAGACTTGTTCTGGAACATTCTTTGATCAGTTCAAGAGCCCTCTGAATTGTGTTGGCCTCTTTGTTCCTCCACAGGGCTGTAAGCCCCTTGTGAACAGAGATGAGTGCCCCATCTACCTCTCACTCCTACTTTCCACATCCCAGGGATCCTGGCTGGACCAGATTCTGTAGGCTGTGTGGGTCAGTGAGTGTCTGAGTGCAAGCTGCAACACCCATCCAGTAGGGTGTTCAACTGTCCTCCCCAAGGCATCAAGTACAGGGCCCCAAGTAAAGCACGGCCCCTAAAAATACTTATGAAATAAAAGAAAGGAAGTGAATTGCAAACCTTTGCAATGGAAGATGCTGAGGTTTCGGGAGTCTTAGCAACTTTCCTAAGCCAAAGTGTGTGGGCTTAAAAATGAGTTCTTAGGACCTCACTTTGTGGTGCCGGCTTGAGGAATTTTCAAGCAACGAAACATTAGAAAGCTCATCTCCAAGAGAGGTGCCTTGGGGTATCTTTGAGAACAGGCTGACCTCGAATGAGCCCTTTGGTGGAAAACCAGTTACTAAACCTAGCTCAGAAGGGGCCCAAGAAGGAGGAGCCATAGAACTGAGGACTCTAGAGCCCCAGGGACTGCCCAGGTCAAGGCTGCTGATCAAGGCACATTCCCTGCAGGAAGGAACTGTGGAGCAGTGTCCAGGACCAGAGGGCAAAGCTGATGTCCGTGTCCCTCTGGTCACTGCTGGGGCCTGGCCTTTCTGGATCCTGATGTTTGTATGATGTGAGCCCCACCAGAGTTTGGAGTGTGCTGTTCATTCATTCATTCATTCATTCATTCATCAATATTAATCAGTGCCTCTTTGGAATCAGAGATGACTCAGGCAGGTTTGGGTCAGGTTGTGAAACCCTCCAGTCCCTACCAAGGAATGTGGTTGGTGTTTATGGGAGGGGCACAAACTGATGATTAGATCAGGATTGCATTTTTAGAAAGGGACCCTGGCAGCCAATGTGGAGAATGGATTAGAGTGTGGACAGATCATGGGCAGGAAGGTCAATAGGAAGAGGGAAGGGAGGATCTGAGTGGGTGGTAGCTGTGAGAGGACAAGGGAGGGACCGATGTCAGGGTGAGGGAGTGAGGAGTCAGCACCACCCCATGGCCACCAGCTTTCTTCTGATGGCTTCAGTGATGCTGCTGTCTCCTGATTGCTACCAAACACTGAATGCATAAATAATAAATAAATGGAGGGATAGTTGGAGGGATAGAAGAAAAGCTATTTGTCTCAGAAGTGAGCCAAGGCACACATCTCCCTACCCACCCATCCATCACCTCCTGCCTGAGCAGCCGTCCTTCACTGAGGTGAAGAGGGGACCGCAGGTGTCCTCCTGGTCCAGCAGGATGTCAGTGACTCACGTCTGGCAGCTCTCAGCATGGACTGACTCCTGGAGGCTCAGTTAGTCACCTGTGAAACAAGAGCCCTGTGATTCCTTCTTGCCCGAAACCTAAGGCAGTGAAGGACTCCCTGGAGCCATAAATTTGAACTTCTGGCAAGGAAAGTCCTTAGTTTCCCATGGAGACCTCATCCTTAGAGACAAGAGAGGGAAGGCAGGAGAAGCCAGAGCCTAGTGTGGAGATCAAAGATCTCAGCTTGATGCCTGCCAAGGAGTTGGGTCTCAACTGCACTCCCCGTATGTTGACATCCTGTGACCTTTTTCTGGTTACTCACAGCGAGTACAGCAATGTCTAGACCGGTTATTGTTGTTTAGACTAACCTGTTGAAAGCTCCATCCACAGGTGACCTCAGAATGGCATTCACCATAATCAAAGTTCACGTTCAAAGTAGCGTGCGTGGGGGTAGGAGGCAGGGAGGAGTGGTGAGAGAGGCCAAGGGCAGGGGGAGGAAAGAGCACTGGTGACATGCAGGAAAAGCCTGGAATCCTGGGTTCCAATCCCCTGTGCCACCCTCACTGGGCGACCACAGGAGACGATCATTTCACCTCTCTGAGCCAATCTGATCACAGGGGCTGCAAGGTGGTGTTTGTGTCTGTGTCCCCTTGGTCTCAGTCTGGGTCCTGTGAAGGTTGAGGCACTAGGCACAGACCTTCTGCACTGGGTTTGAGAAGACAGATCAAAGATGATCATTCCTGCTTCTCCTGCTTAAGCTGGAACTTGTGGACCAGTTGATGCCGAGGATTGACAGTAAGTGAATCTTAGTGTATCAGAGCTGGGAGGGCACTTAGAGGCATCCAGTCAATGCTTTGATATTAGATGAAATGAACGCCAAGAGAGGGTGGAGGAGCAATTGAGGCTCTGACCAGATAGAGCTAAGCTTGTCCTCTTGGGCTCCGAGGACTCCCCGGGGGACATCTGTGTTTGGCATTCTGGGCTGCAATACACCAGTGGTCACTGATTCAGAACCAGCCTGTTCCCCACCCTGTGGCACCACCAGCAGGGCCTTCCTGACCTTGCCCATCGAACCCCTAAGAGAAGAGAGCCTGCGCAGTCAGGCCTAATGGGTGAATGTGGCCTTCCTGTCCTATTGCAGTGGTAGCAGCAGCAGGAGTGGGGAAAGTGGTCCAAGCACAAACAACAAAGGTGAAGAGTGCAAGGGCAGGGTGGGAGCCGGGCGGCCCCGTTCCAGGAGATAAGGCTTGTGCTTGTGCTGAGGCAGGCGGTGCCTGGCCCACAGAGCGGGAGCCCGGTGGTGGTGGTGTTCTCAGTCCAAAGCGGTACTCCCCTGGGGTTTGTCAGGAAAGGCCAGAGCCAGGCACTGAATGGCTGTGCCAGCCTGAGAAACCCCAGGAAGGAGGCTTGGCGATGAGGTGTTTAGGCCCTGGCTAGATGGTACAGGCTGGGCATCCCTGGATCCCGGGCATGATTGCTGCCAGTGACTAGGGAACTTTGGAGCAAAAGGCATTCTGTAAATCTCCACAGCACAGCCAGGAGGCCTGCCTACGGTGGCTGCCAGCCCTCCTCACCTCGGGTGAGTGAGGAAGAATGTGGAAAAGCTAGGCGGGGCAGGCCCCCAGGGAAGGAGGCCGTGATCTTTGTGCTGTATTTGTGTAGCAAATACCATCCCAGGCCTCCCAGGTCTCCCGGTGCCACCTCGGAGCTGCAGATATGGGGTACACAGTCCAGAGCGACATGGCCTTTCCTCAAGGCACGAATCACCCCCACAAAGCTTCCTCTGGGTTCTTCAGTGTGTCCTCCAGGCCCTACCTGCTCAGAGGAGAGGAGATGCCCTGGCTGCTTCTGAATGAGTGATGGAAGGAGAGGAGCAAGTGGCCAGACAGACAGGCCCTCAGTCCCCAGGCCTTCCACCCGCTAGCAGAGAGGGAGTGTGATCTGGGGCTTCAGCAGGTCTGGGTTGGGGGGATGGTGGAAGGAGATGAACAGACTGGATAAGCCACTGATCTTGGCCTTCCAAGATGAGTGGTAACCAAGTGCTTTCAGAGTCAAACATTACATCCTTCAGATGTGGACAGACAGTGCTCCCACCCTCTCGCCTCATGTCCTGAGAAGCCCAGCAGTACCTCTGCTCCTGCTCTTTGACCATCCCTTCCTCCCTCTTCCAAACTTCCTCTGCCCCCTGGTCCAGCTCAGTCCTCTGTCTTGCAGGAAGCTTTCCCTGCTGCACCAGCCATTGCAAGCCTCCTGCCTTTATCTGCTCCTGTCCCTGCACCAGTCTCAGGCAGGGCGGGGAGCTGGTGTGAGAGGCAGCAGAGAAGGAAGGTAGGAAGAGAGCAAGGCCTGGGCCCTCTACAGTTGGGCAGGGGCCTGGAGTGGAGGCTGGAGGCCACCAGAACTCCCAGGAAAGGAGGCCTGAGGGGGTGAGCATCTCTTAGGAATCTGAGCCAACATGGGAAGGATAGATGAACAATGGGAGCCCTGGTCAGAGAGCTGGGCTTAGTGGGGCTTGGCAGGTGCATCACTTAGGGTACTAGTTGGGACTGTGGTCAATGAAAGAGACAGGGAAATGGGGGAGGGGCTGGGACCTGGGTCTGGGTGTCTGTGGATGGTGAGGCAAAGTCTGAGGGCCTACCATCTGCAGCCCACCCTGGGACTCTAGGCAGGAGGAGCTGGGTGGTGGGGCACAGTGACCTGATCTAAGTGGAAGTCACTGGAGAGCCCATTTGGGGTACAGAAGCAGTACCCCCATTGGTGGAGCTCTCCTCATTAAATGGGACAGGACCCCTTTCCTGAAGGGGAGCTGGAGTGGAGCTCATGGGAGGCAGCCTTGGGAACTTTGAATGAGCCTTTGCCAGGGGCAGCTCTGCCCCATCCTTTACTCTCACTCCCGATGCCACAAGTGCATCTGTGCCCTGAATGGGGCCACTGTGGGTAGCGGAGGTATTCTCAGCACCAGCTATCACAGCCTGACCCAGGTTACCACCCAGCCAGCCAGCCCATCACACAAGAGGAGCTGAGCATGGTGGGACAGCAGGCATCCACTCATTTTGAGCAAAATATGGCTCTTGGCATAGCCCTGAGCCAGTCTCCTGCCGCTACAACAGGCCTCATGGTGGCCTGGGTGCTCCCTACGCTCCAGGGGAACAGTGTCTGAAGGCCTGGCCAGCCATGCACCACACGCTGCAGGACTGACTGGCAACAAAACATGTCAGTTCAATATCATTTGTCATGAGGGAAAAGCAGATTAAAGTCACAAGGAGATACTACCGCACATCTACTAGAGTGGTGAAAAAAAAAATTGACAAAAAAAGTGCTGGTCAGGATGTAAAGCAACTGAAACTCTCAGATGTGGTGGGAGGGAATGCAAAATGGCACAGCCACTTTGGAAGACACTTTGGCATCCTCTTATAAAAGTAAGCATAGACTTACCAGGCAACCGAGAAATCTCATCCCTGGATATTTATCCAAGAGAAATGAAGTTAGTTTCACACAAAAACTGGTAGGCAACCATTTAGGTGGCCTTATTCGTAATCACCCCAAACTGGTGTCAGTCCAAATGCCCTTCAGCTGGCACATGAATAAACAGATTGTAGTACACCCATATGGTGGAATGCTACTCCTCAATAAAAAGGAATCAGCTACTGGTACGAGCGACAGTAGGGATCAATCTCAAATGTGTTATGCTAATTGAAAGAAGCCAGACCCAAAAGACTCCATACTGTTGATTCCATTTACATTTTGGAGAAAGCAAAACTCTAGGGACAGAAAACAGATCAGTGATTGCCAGGGCCTAGGGGTAGGAGTGAGGTGCCGGGGATTGACTACAGAGTAGCACAAGGGAGCATTTTAGGGTGATGGAAATATTTTACATATTGGTTGTGGTGGTGATTACAAAACTATGTGTTTATCAAAACTCATAGAACTATATACTACAAAGGGTGGATTTTACTGTTTGTAAATGATACTTCATTAAACCTGACTTTAAAAACACACACATATTAATCACAGCCACTATTTCTGAGCACCTAGTAGGCACTGTGCCAGGGGCTTTGCATGTTTTCTCATCCGTCCATTCATTTGATAGCTCATTCAGCAAGCATTACTGAGCTCCTCCACCCAGTGCAGCACAACATCCAGTTAATCCTCCCTAACACCTACAAGGTACACGGGTCCCTGAGTCGTATAGGGAAACCAGCAGGAAGATGTGGCTGGAGCCCAACACTGGGGGGCCTGCAGGTGAGCTTAAAAGTTCTCTATGGGTGCATTTCATGGCAAGAGAAATTCCTAGCTTTGTCAGCCTCTCAGGGGAGTCTGCAGCCCAGAAAGAGAGGTAGAGGTGAAGGAACAAAGAGTGATACCCTTGTTCCGTCTCCTTGGTGCTGGCCCTGCACAGGAGGGCAGGCCGTACCCGTCTTGGCCCTGAGCGCAGAGCCTGCACTGGTGTGGATTGTGGAGGTTCTAGGCCCACTTCTGTGTTCAGCCTTCTTGCTAGGTGGCTTGTCCTCTGCTTTGGAGCCTGTCCGTGTCTGCCCAGCTCAGATGAGAGTGGCCCTGGCTTCTCTTGTGAGACTCCAAATGTGGAAACCCCCTGAATAAAATCACTGTGGGGTACACATGCACAGGAACATTGCACAGCAGGAGAAATGAGCAAACCAGATCTACGTGGACCAACACAGAACCATCTGAAGGATACAAGGTGGAGCAGAGAACAAATGATGAGATGGACAACATATGACACCATTTAAGTATGTTGTAAAGATTCACGATAGTACCATGCATTGTTTTTTGTTGTTGTTATTTATTTAGTTTTTTGGGGGGAGAGGGAGGTAATTAGTTTATTTAACTTTTTTTTTAATGGAGGTACTAGGGATTGAATCCAGGACATCATGCATGCTAAGCATATACTCTACCACTGAGCTACACCCTCCCAGCTAATAGTACTATGCATTGTTATGATGATAAACTTAGGTCATAAAAATATAAAAATATGAACAAGAAAGGTACATACTAACTTCACAACTGTTTCAGCTCAGGGGAAGACATTAGCAAAAAGAGATAAAAAAAAAAAAGGTCAAGAGGCTAACAAACAAATTTAACCAATCAGAGATGTACGAGTTAAATCAAGGGGCTGTATTTCATATTGTTGTCTGTACTTTGGGCTGAAATATTTCATGAATAAATAAGCCAGAATGAAAACATTACAATGAGTGAAATAAGCAAGACACAAAAAGACAATTATCATATGGTTCCACTTACATGAGGTACCTAGAGTAGAAATTCATAGAGACAGATAATAGAATAGTGGCTCCTGTGGGGCTAGGGGGGAGGGGGAAGGGGGAAGGGGGAAGGGAGTCATTGTCTAATGGGTATGTGGAGTATCAGTCTGGAAGGATGAAAAAGTTTCAGAGATGGATGGTGGTGATGATTGCACTATAATGTGAATGTATTTAATGCCTCTGAACTGGATGCTTAAAAATGGTAAATTTTATGTTATGCATATTTTGCCACAATAAAAATAAATAAGCCAGAATAGGCAAATCTATAGAGACAGAAAGTAGATTACTGGTTACCTAGGGCTGAGGAATATGCTGGGAAAATGGTGGAGGGGTGGGGGTGGGTGGGTCATGACCAAGGGGTGTGGGTTTCCTTTTGTGGTAATGAAAATGTGGTTATGAAAATGTTCTAAAATTTGTTGTGGTCATGGATGCATGACTCTTTGAGTATACTAGAAAACATTGAATTGAACACTTTCAAATTTTATTTTTTTTATTTTTGAGGGGGTGAGGCAATTAGTTTTTCGTGCATGCTATGCATGCGCTCTACTACTGAGCTATATCCTCTCCCCTGAATTGAACATTTTCAGTGGGTGAAGTGTGTGGTATGTAACTTACAGCTCAATAAAGTTTTTTTTTTTAAAAAAAAAAAAAGGCCGAAAGGAGGCAAATCCTTTCTGTGTTGGCTCTTCTAGTAGAAGCCATGTTCTGTCTGGTCCCAACCTATCTCTGACATTTGTGTCATGAAGTCATCAGGAGCCCAGGGCCTCCTCTACCCCAACCACCCATGACATGGGGAGGGAGCCCCGCTAGCGCAGCTTCTAGGGCTGGAGCTATTGCCACATCCATGGGGCTCTCAGATGGGAGCAGAGTCATAGGCTCTGCAGAATGAGGTTAATGAATCTGCTCCAGGCTCTAGAGGTTTTGAGCCTTAATTAATACTTGCAAGGCCCTCAGTGACTGTGAAATCAGAGGTTCTGTAAATCTGCACATCAGTGGCCTTATTAGTGTCAGTGCATTATGCAGGAGAAAGAAGCCAGCCTTCTTTATCACTGTCTTAGCTCCTTGAAGAGGCAGGTCCCAAGGTGTTGAGGCTGGGCCGAAGCTGTCTCTCATAGCCCCTTATCTTGCATTCCAGGCCACCACCAGTGTCCAGGTGGTCTGGACTGGTCTTGTGATCTAGGGCAGCCACCCCAAGCACCGTGGCCAGGCTCCAGATGGAGCCTAGGTGTCTGCTTTTGGGGTCTTCAGAGGGCAACTAGGCAGAACACCCCCCTACACACAGCAGTCTTGGCAATTGTCCCTCCAGGCCTAAAGAAGGTGGAGCATTTCCTTTTCTGAAAATCTTAGGATTCCAGTGAGGGCTGTCCCAGGCAGCCATCCTTTCTGTGATCAGTATGTTTCCTAGGATTGAGCATGGGCAGGTGTTGTGGGGCCCTGAGGGCAGGACTGGCTCTGCCCTCCACCCTGGGTTCTCCCAGGCTGCACGCACAGCCTTTCTCCTTTGTTCTGGTGCTGTCTTCCCAGGGACGGATCCTCAGACCACCTGACCCTTTGAGCCACCAACCCAAGAGCACCTCACACTAGCCTCTGGGGCCCCTGTCTATGTTGGCATCTTGAACTAGTGCAGGACCATCCCCACCTGGCAGAGCCTTGCTGCCCTTAGGCACTGTGGCCGCAAACCCATTTGTAACCACTTGGGTGACTCTCTGGCAAGGGAGGTGGGAAGTAAAGGGAGGCATGGGTCGGGAACCAGGGTCTGTGGTCCTAGGTGCCTTCAAAGACCTGGGGACCTTTAAACTTAGGGATCCTGGAGATCCATGAACTTGAGGGTTGGCAGCGCAGGGTATCTGTGGACCTGGGTATCTACAGCCCAGGGGCCCCATAGTTCCCTATACCTCCTGACCCTGGGCCAGCTTCTGGTATGTGAGCCTCTCTAGCCAACCCCTTCGATGGGTACCTGCCACATGCACTGCTGTTAGGAATGGCACAGTCTCCCCTCCATGTAGGTTCCTGTTTCTGATGACCTGTTTCCCGGCTTTCCACATTTCCTCTAGCAATGTGGCATCCTAATGGATGCAGCCTGCAACTCCTGCCAGGTAACTCTGAGGATCATGAACGTCCTCCTTCATGTCAGCTGTCCCTCCTTTCCTCTCTCCCTCCCAGCTTCCTGTCATCCTGTAACATAGTCAGTATATTTCTTATCTCTTTCCTTAACCAGGGCCTGTCAAACCAGAAGGGACTGAGGCCAAAGCCAGATGGCCCCCCTACAAGAGATGCCTCTCCAAGCTGATGTGGGTCTCATCCCCAGCCCTCTCAGGGAAGCAGTGTAGTGTTGTGGTGTAGACCTACAGGCTCTGGAGACAGTTTCCTGGGTTCAAACTCTCTCTACCTCTTATCTCCTGTGTGACCCTGGGTAAGCTGCTTGACCTCTCTGTACATCACCTATAAAATACGGACAATCATAATACAGCATGGGGTTGTTGTGAGGATTAAATGAGATCATGCATGGGAGGTGCTGGGCCTGGCATACAGTAAACACCTAAGGAAGACTGGCTGTCAAATGTGCTAAACTGGCTGCTTCTGAATCTCCTTGAACATCCGTCATCCATGCCTGACAGCATGTCCTGAGAGAGTGGCCAGGCATCTTGCCCAAGCCAAGGTGACCCCTGTCCACAATCTGCCCTCAGTCTCCTGCCCCAGCAGAGGAAATGCTGCCCACAAGAGATGGATGCTGAAACCCCTCCCCAAAAGTGTGTCTGTGCAGCACTCCTCGTAGATTCCCCACACACTCCCCACCCAGCACCTCCCGGGGCCCGAAGTAGGATGGAGGGGCTGCTTAATGAGAGGGCGCAGGCCTCTGCCTAATCAGACCATCCCAGAGGCAGCTTGGAGAGGTCAGCTTTCTTTTATTTATAGTTAAACTTCTCTGCCATTATGGACCATCTCTAATTGGGGAGCTCTTTTATTATGTTTTCTTTATGTTCGCTTCATGTGGATGAATGGAAAAATAAATGAAAGGGAAAATCATGGTGTTGTGGTTAGGAAACACTGCCAGGGAGAATGGTAGGCTTCATGTTTGCTGCCTTGGTGGCATGGCTGGGGTGTCACAGGGCGTCAGAATAAGACATGGCCTTTCTTAGGTATAGTTATGAGGTGCTCATGGGGCAGGGCGCCTGCAGCGATGGGAACTGACTGGAGCTTGAACTCTTGCTTTGCCATTGGGAACCTCTCCAGGCCTCACTACTTACATTTAAAATGGGGCTGGAATGCACAGTCCCCTTAGAGATGACAAAGGAAGCTTAGCAGCAAGTGCAAGAGAGGTTGCAACCCAGTTCCAGCCTGCCCTAGGTGTCCTAGACCCCTGTCCCATGTCTTTTGAAGCCCAGGGAACCACTGCCCCTCCCCGCCTTTGCAGTTACCACTGCTTTGGGAGGCAGGAGAGCCCTGAGTGACCAGGCCAAGATGAGAAGAACACTCCCATCTGCAGTGGGGACGGTCCTGCAGGCCCCATGGAGAGGCAGGAGTTAAGGTGGCCATAGTGGGTCATGAGTTGCAGCCACAGATCTCCCTCTGCACGAGTCCATTTTAGGATGGTGGCCTGGCATCTCTTACTGTGGAACAAGGCCTGACTTATTTTAAGCTGGGTGGAACAAAGGGCTTGGTGTCTCTGTGGTCTGTGCACATGGTGAGGCTGTGGTGGGAGGGACACCAGTGGGCCCAGCTCTCAGCCCTCATCTGACCTCTTGTGGGTCAGCATGCCTGCAGGGGTGCTCATTCTCCACCCAAGGTCTGGCTTGGTTCCCCTCAGGGCGAGTGGACAAGGAAGGTCCATCCTTAGGCCCTGGCATGAGGCACTTGGACAAGGCAAGGCAGATGCTAGGGGTTGGCTCAATGGTCATGTCCAGAGGCTGTGGCTGGGTCAAGCTCACTCAGGCTGAGGGAGTAGGAGCATCTTGTGAGGTGGAAAAGATAGGGAGAGGATACAGGCAGAGCGGGGCTCAGGAGGAGCTTTGGAGGAGTGGGCGGTGGTAGGTGCACAACTGTTACACTTGAGCTGGACTACCTGGGGTCAAGCCCCTGCTTGGCCAGTTACCAGATATTGTGTGACCTTGAGCAAGTTACCAAATCTCTGTTCCTCTGCTCATCTGTAAAATGTGGATAATATCAGTAACTTATACCAAGGAGAACTGAAGCTTGAATGAGTTAAATGGGATACACTGAGAACCATGCCTGGCACTTTGTGGTCCCTTGTGGCCCAGACCTGCCACGGACCTGCTCTGCTCCTCTGTGATTGGACAACAAAACAGTCAGGCACCTGTCACTCTCTTCCCCCATGAGGGGCAGGAAAGGAAGGAGCCTCGCCTTGGGGCTGGCAGTGAGGCCAGTCCTGGCTGCTTCACTCCCCAGGTGTGTGGCCTCCAGCATGTCACTGGGCTTCTCTGAGCCAGTCCTCACTGGCTATGTGGGGATGATGATCCCTACCTCAAGGTTCATTTGAGGATGGGGTGGGAGAACAGATGGGAAGACCCAGCCTGGGGCCTGCGTGCAGTAGATGGTCAGCTCCTCCCACAAGGCCTCAGTGAGTCACTGGGGTAGCAAGGAATCCTAGGACCAATATAGCATGCCCTGGCAGTTTCATTTCTTCATTTCTTCACCAGTTCACCCCCTCCTTGCCAGTGCCACCTCCTTTGACCTTGTTCAGGCCTCTCTAGGCCTCTGTTCTGACCCTCCAAGCCATTCTCCACACTCAGAATGAACCTCAGAACATAAGAGTCAGAGCATGGGACTCCCTGCCTACAACCATCTATGGCTCCCCACTGTCCACAGGGTAAGGTTCAGATGACTTGACCTGACCTATTAGACCAATGTGATCTGTCCCTGCCTGCTACTCATCACCACTCCCACAGCTGCTCCCAGCATCTGCCATGCAAAAACTACACAGAGTGAATTGTTTCCTGGACATGCCTGGCACTTCCTGTCTCTAACTTTTCTGTATGCAGTTTATGAAATGAGCTGGATTGGGCAACCCCCGCCCCCTTCCTCCTAGTCTCACCTCCACCTATTGGAAAAAACCTCTCAGGCATGCTCCAAATCTTTTGCAGCCACCCTCATCCTCACATAATCAATGATCTATCCTATGTAAACCTCTCCCTACCTCAGCACAGAAGCATGTGATGGAGCAGGAGGTCGTAGTGTGCCTGTCTTTTCTTTCCTGCTCCAGCTCATTTGGTAGCTGCTGTGTGGTCCGTCTCTTTGGGGATGGACTAGGGTCGGTGGGGAGTGAGGTGGAGAGAGAAGCAAGAGGACCAAGAAGGACTTTCTTGACCCTGAAGCTGGGATCTGACATCCTGGGCTTCTCCATGGCTGAGGGGTAACTTCTGGGTCTTTCTCAGCTGGGCATTTTCATGGCTCCTTCTCATTCCCTTCCCACTAGGAACATCCCAGTGCAGTTTTCTGGCATGGGGTTCACCTCGTCCATGGCCGCTTGTGACCTGCACCAGCCTCTTTCTGCCGCTGCCCCTCACCTGGAAGGAAGCTCTCTTAGGCAGGATCCCTTTTTGATGACCCCAGGCAAGCTCCTTTCTGCTAGGGATTTGGGGGTGAGTGTGGAGCCCACTCTGTAGGCATTTGTGACCTACTGTGGGAAGTTTGGATGTTAGCAGTCTGAGAATGTGGGGACTCCTCCAGAGGGTTTGAAACAGGGCAGTGAAATGATAGATGTCTACTGTACCCCTCCAGGCAAAAGATGATGGTGTTTTTCCTGGGATGGGAGCTAGGGAGGACGGGGGAGCAGCTAGAAGGTGGAGTTGATGAACTTGCTGCAGGTTTGGATGCAAGGGACAATGGAAGAAGAAGAGTCCAGTGTTTGGGGACTGAGTAACTGGGTGAATGGAGGTGCCAGTCAATGACAAGGGAGAAGTCTAGGGTGGAGCACGTTGAGGGGGGCAGAAGTTGAGAGATCAGGCTTGCTCATGCAGTGTTTGAGATGGAATTGTCAGGAGGCAGATAAATCAATGCCAGGCTTCTACTAGTCCATATGGTGCCCTTGTGCAAATGAGAGGAGGGCATCCTTTCCTTCAGGCAAGTGTAGCCTCCCACCAGAACACATGGCTTGGTGAGCAGAGCACAGCTGGCCCTCAGCCCTATGAGTCCCCTTGGCCATGTACCCTGGTGCAGCAAACAAATTACATAACTCTGTGTGATAGCCCTCGATGTGCAGGTCTGGAGCTCAGGGGAGCATTTGGGACTGAGGGAGAGCCATAGCTTATGGGATGTTTATTTGGATGCTATGTGGGGAAGTGAGTCCCCAGCCAAAGTGGAAAGGAAGGACCAGGGATGAGCCTAGGTGGGCTGAGAGACCTCCCTTTCCTTCTTTTCCTGAAGGTGAGGCCCTGCTGCTTCCCTACAGCACTGAGGAGCTGTGAGCCCCTTGGTCTTGTCTTCTCCAGGTTGATCCTGGGGAGTGGTGCAAAGGTAGGGGTGAAGGGGCCTCGCTCTCTGTCTCTTCTCATTGTCCATCCTTGATGCAGGGATGTTGACCTCTGTCACCATGCTGATGTCCTCAGTGTCTCCGAAGGGTCTCCACAAACAGGCTAAGCACCAGGTTGAGGGGAGGGACATTCAGAGTGCCCCTTGGCACCCAACAGGGGAGGAGCAGGACTAGTCAACCAGGCCGCAGAGACCATAATGGCTGGGGAAACAAACAGCCAAGTGTGATAGAGGGTAGCTGGTGTCAGACTTCCTGGGTTCGAAGCCTGGGGCTGGTTCTTACCAGCTGGGTGACCTCAGCAAATCCGTTAGCAGCTGTAACCCTTAGTCTATCCTGTAAAATGAGGATGATAATAGTACCTACCTCATAAGGCCGTGGTGAGAAATGAATGAGTTTTTTCACATAAAGCAGTTAGCACTGTACTTCAAATTGCAAGCACCCACCCCATCATTATTAGCTCATATGATGTGTTCTAGAAAAGCCCTTCCCAGTGGAATCCCAAAGCCCCCTGTTAGTTGCTGACCAAAGCAGGAGGAGAGGAAGTGGTAAGTGGCCTTGCTGAGCTGGTAAAGCACAGAGCTGCTTCCTGCCACCCCGACCCCAGCCCTCAGCCCTCAAGGGCTCACATGGCCAGAGTGAGCCATGTGGAGGTAGCTCAACGGGGGCTCTCCCCATGTCTAACACTTCCAGTGAGGGCGATGTCACAACTCCTTAGGACCAGTCCAGAGCTGCCCAGCCCCCACCTTCTATGTTTTCCTGTGGTTGTGCATGAAGCCTAATCTTACTGGTGAGTCCTTTTCTATCTTAAGAGCAAAAGGGAAGTAAGCTTGGCGTGGGAGCCTTTGTTATTCCACCACCAGACCTTCTCTTCAGCCTCTATGGAGTCCTGAACCCCTTTAAAAATCTGATGAGTGCCTTAGACTCTTTCTCTAGAAAAAAGCCTCCCAAATACATATGCTCACAAACCAAACTGCAAGATATCCCATCTTTTAGGAAAGGTTCTGATTTTAACTTGATAGTTAAGCTGGCAGACTTTGAAGCTGAATTTCCTGGGTCCCAATGCTGCTTCATTTATTCACTAGCTGTGAGACCTTCAACAGGTCATGTAACATCTCTAAACTTCAATTTTCTTATCTTTAAAATGGAAGTGGCATTAGTGGCTCCTGCATAAGGTTTTGAGAGGGTTAAATGTAGGGTAACTAAGTTGTCCCATTTGGGACATTTTTATTTTTACACCAAAAATCCCGCTTTCAGGGAAATCCCTCAGTAGTGGATAAACCAGGACAGCTGGTCTTCCTAGTAAAATGACATAATGTCCAGAAATCAGTTAGCCCAGTGCAGGCAGTTCGCCCAGGCTCTGTCACTGTCAGCGGATACTGTTGGTCTTTTCCCTAATTAATCCATGTGATAGGAATGTTGCCCTGATGATCAGGAGTCCAGGACTCGGTTTACCACTCTGTCCCCAACCTGCTTTAATGGCTTCCTGGGCAAAACTCCAGCCTCCCTGGGCCTCAGTCCGCTCACCCATCAAACAAGGGAGATGAACTTTAGAGTCACTGGGGATTCCTCCCTCTAAAGGCTATGAGATTTATTCAGGAATGCCCTCCCGGTGCCTGGTAGGAAAGCCCTGAATGTGGATGAATTTGCCTGCTTGGCATGTTAATGAGAAAAGCCTGCATGTGTGCTAGCAACACAGCCTGCTCAGGGAGAAGCCTGGATTGGAAATTTCATTTGCACATCTTCCCAGCCACACCTCCTCACTAGGGCCGAGAAAAGTTGGGAGAACCTGGAGACCCTTTTCAGTGTGATTGTCCTGAGAGTTAGGTGGCCCAGCATTTCGGACCCAGCACCTAGAACAGAACTTGAAACATGGTAGGTACACAACAAACCTTTGCAAGGTGAATGTATACGTTTGTCTGGTGATTGAATCAGAATAGCTTGGGAGGGAGAAGCAATGCCCTCCAGGGGTCCCAACCCCAAGAGTGC
The DNA here is from genome assembly GCF_048564905.1 of Vicugna pacos. Taxonomy (NCBI): domain Eukaryota; kingdom Metazoa; phylum Chordata; class Mammalia; order Artiodactyla; family Camelidae; genus Vicugna; species Vicugna pacos. Next base: position 41,436,450 of record NC_132995.1, read on the forward strand.
CCCTCTTCTGATGACCCAGCTACTTCCAGACCCAAGGGCTCCAGGCGTGTCACAGGGTGAGCCAGCCCCGGAAGGGCTGCCAGTAGTTTCAACAAAAATGTCGGACACGCTCCACACTACACAAGGTTATTGATGCAGTGCCTGTTGCATCTCATATTTCACATGATGCCATATGGCTCTTATTTTATTCTTCTTTTTGTTGCTTGGAAAATGGGAGCTGTTTTTTTGAGGCCACAGGATCCCTTCTTGCTGTCCTAACACCTGACCTGGGCTGTCTACTGGCCCTTGACGTTGAACACGCATCCGCTCTGGAATTGGGCATAGAGATTACAGCAGTTTTCAGAAATTTGGAGCAACAGATTATTTTACTGAAGAAATAGTGAATTCCTCTTACTAAGAAGAGTTCTCAAGGAAGCTGAATGTTGTGGCCAAGGTACCAACTTCTTCATAAGGAGAGTTGGGGAGGCATTCTTTCCTTTAAGCCGTAGCATCTAAGGTGAAAACATGCAGGTTTGGATTGATTTGTCACAAATCATGTGTTTATAACTGGAAAGTGTCCAGCAAACCCAGCAGCGATGTGAGGGCACCTTGGGGCTCATCTGGCTGTGGAGAGAGAGGCCTGAGGTGGTACAGAGGGGGCGGTAAGGGAGCTCCTCCCACCTCTGGTGATAGAGTTCCCGCTGATTCTGTGCTGGCTTTGTCGTTACCTGTATCTACCAGGCTGTACACCCACAGCACGTGGATTAGCTGTGTCTTGTCCCCTTGTTGTGGGTTCTGCACTGCCCATTCCTGGACCTGGCCTAAATAGATGTTCCACAAATGCCTACAGAATTTCACTGAATCTTCCCTGCAGTCCGTAAAGTGGACTGTTTCCATGCCAGGCACACGCAGTTCGGTTGGCAAAAGCTCTGCCTCCTCCTGACCATCTCAGAAGCGAGGCCTGTGGAGAAGGCCATGTGTCACTCTGGGCCCTGGGCGCCCAGCCAGCTGGCTCCATTGATCCCAGGGCTGACTCAACCCATCGACTCACCCAGGGCCAACTGCACCAAGCGCACAGGGAGCCAGCTTTCCTGTTTCTCCCTCCCTTTGATCCCTTCCTCCCACTCACACTAGGGGAGCATTTGGTTGTATTACAAGCAGTGTTGTAATACAGCCAGTATTCTAGGTGCTGGGGACACAGGCACGGACCCTACCTGGAAAGTTCTTTACTGAGGTGCACAGAGAAAGAGGTTCATCTTTGCTTCTCAGACAGATAAGGTGAGGAACTCGAATACAAGTTACCCTGAGAAGTGGTCATTTGCTGTTGTAGGCCTCTGGCATCCATTACTCCTTCCCTTGGTGCCCTATTCCACTTTATTTGGATGTCCATCCTTCCCCCGGGCAGCCTGTGGACTTCCCAGCTACCCCAGCCTCAGGGCGGGCCTTGATTGAGTGAAGCCAGTCAGCACACCCCATCCACCTGGCCACAGTGATTGGCTAAGGGTGGACCTCAGACCCAGGCTGGGTCAGACAGACCAAGGGGACTTTTGAAAGCCCCCTGAGACCTGGAGAAAGATGGTCTCTGGACTCTTCTGGATGGTCACAGCATGAACATGGATTTGGAGCAGCTTTGACCCATTTGCGGCCTTGAGTGTGGCCAGGCTGGGGATGAAGTCCATTGCCAGAGGCCGGCAGGCCTGAGAGAATCCCAGAGTGGGGGAACCAGTGCCCTGCCTGAACCTGGGCCGGAGCCTCAGCCACCTCTGGACTCTGAGGTTACACGAGCCAACCCACTTTATTATTTGTGTTAGTTTGGGTTGGGTTTTCTGACACCTCTAGCTGAGAGCGTGCTAGCTGATCTCACTAAGGAGGAATTTCAAGTCAGGTTGCAAGGTCAAGACAGGCTGCCTGGGTTCAGGGGAAGGAGGGCCAGGCAGCTGGCTGGTGACCCATTCAGGGACCAACAGCCTTGCACCCCAGCCCAGGAGAAGTGGGAAGGGGCCCTCAATGCGGACAGAGGAACCAAGGGACAGCAGTTCTGGTGAGAGGAGGGCTGGTGCCGAGGACCCTCGCTCCCAGCCTGGGCTGGCAGCTCCGTCAGTTTAACTCCACCTGACTGGTAAATGCAGAGTGCAGTCCACTTAAAGAAATCAGAGCAGCTGCCACTTCAAAGCAGGAAAGATGTGTGTAGGTGGGTGGAGAGGAGGCAGGCAATTATGCAGGGAAAATAGTTTTCTTGATATTCTTCTGGAAATGTGCGTGGAGCAGAGGGAGCAGCAGGAGAGATGACAGGAAAGGGAAATGTATTAATAGAGGGTGTGCTTGTGCCTCTCCCAAGGGCCACAGAGATAGAGTGTGCAGTGCTTCCTACGCTTATCTGATCATGGCACCCTTTTCCAGGGAGCATCTGAGAGTCCACGGGACACTCCTGGACGTGGGACTTCATCCACGGGTTGACTAATGGATTTGTTGGGAATGAATGAGTTCTCCTTCTGTGTGTGTGTTTACAACACTGGCTCTTCATCGTGACCAGTGGGGCTGGGCACCATTTGCATTCCGCATCTGGACTTTTCATGCTCAGGGGAAGTGGAGGGTAAGTCAAACCCAGGGGAGGGGGCTGCAATGTGCCAGGGAGAGCTGAGAGCTCTACATGCCATCTCCTTGCCCCCTTAGGGGTCTGCCCACTGATTCCACGTACCCTACATGCCTTGGGTTGGCAGCGGGATGCCACCGAACTCTGAGAAGCAGCTCTGAGTTTGTGAATGCTGGATGCCGATTATTATCCAGCTTCAAGGAAGCTGAATATTTCTTAGGGCTATTTCTGCATAATTATAAATATTTGAGGATATTAAACTCCAAGATTACGCATTGAGGGTATTATTTGAGCAATGATTGGCTGCATAGCTGGAAATGAAAACATCTTTTCATTCCTCCCTCCTGGAGTACTTAGACTATTTTATAGAATTCAAAAGAAAAGTTTCCGTTAAGGAAAAAACAAAACAAAACAAAACAAAACCTGGAAGCCAAGTCAGTTGTTAATATTTCTAAATAGCTCTAAATCAAAAAAAGGAATGTGACCACTTTACTTAATTGTGGGGGGTTTGTGATGCATTTTCTCTATAGGTTAGAAAAGCAATCACCATCAAACAACCTACTTGTGCCTCCATTGTGATAAAATGTTCCCTTTAATGGGGCCGACAGGCCAAGCGGTGGGCCTTTTAAAGCACTAAATGCTTCCGGGAGCTTTCGTGTGTGAGGCTTCTCCATGTGCACTGAGAGCCCAGGACTCCCTCCCTCTAAGGACCTGTCTTGGTGCCAGGGGTTCTTAGTAGGAAGTGGAGCCTTTGAAGCAGCAGCTGAGGTCTGGAGCACAAGTGAGGCGTCCGTTGCCCTGGCTCTATCCAGAGGCCCAGGATGCTTTGGGGCCTGTCTAGCCTCCCACCCTCAAACCCTTGGTCACCTCATCCTGTCCTCTCAGCCAATGAAGTCCCATATCTCCTCACTTGCTCCGCATCTGCAATCCTTCCACCACAGGGAGCATCCCCATAGAAACATGCTGGCCTCTCCTTCCATCTCCAGCTTTGAACTTGCCCCCTCCCGCCACAGCTTCCCCACAGACCCTAAGGGTTGCCACTCATTCTCCAGATCCCCCCCCCAGTACCCCCTGAGGCTGTGGCTACTGTGCCCTTAAACAAAGCCCCCAGCCTTTGAGGCTCCTTCATACTGGCCCACCCCCTTCCCAGCCCTTGCTCTGGTCCCTGTCTCATCCTTTCCCACTTCAAAGACCTGCCTTCATCTTGGGTAACTTTAATGAGGTGTGAACAACCCATTCCACATTCCAGGTCACAAGCTTCCTTGATGCCCCTCCCCTTTCTGCCACATCCAGGCTGCCATGTCCAGACCGGACACTGTGCAGTCTTGGTCACTAGGGTGACACCTTGGCCACACCTAGTTCTCTGTGTCTCTCGCATATTTTGCCCCTGAGCAGGTAGAAGCCTCTGAGCAGCAGCCCCGGGGATTTTGCGTCCCCTCGTTTCCAGCTAGGATCCTGTGGCCATCCCTCCGCCTCCCTTTCTACCACAGGACTCCATCATCTCCATCCTTCACTCCCAGGTGCTGCAAGCTAAGGTCCCTGCCTGGGCAGGGAGCTGCTGCCTGGTGACCCTACTCGCCAGCCCGGCGGGAACACCGGCTCTGGATTCCCTCCCGCTCCCCACACCTCACCCCTGCCTCCATCCTCTGTAAAGACGTGTTAATGGGCAAATTCTTCAGAGTAAGATAACCAGGACTTCGTTTTTCCCGAGATGCGGGCAGCCCGCAGGGGGCGTCCTCCGAGACTCTCGAGCAGGCATCCCCGCTTGCTTTTACAGGGTCGCCGTGGGCGGGTGAAACCATCCAACATCAGTTTGGAAGCTCGAGGTATCACTCACAAAGGTGATTCAAAGCAGGGACAGATCCTGGAGGCTGCGCTCCCCAGACGATGCGTCCAGACTCTCGCGCCAAGCGTCTCTCCAGCTCACTATCCTTGGGTTGGGGAGCGGAAAGAGCATCCGGAACGCAGGGGATGAACCCAAGTGGAGCAGGTCGTGGCTCTATCCGGAGTTCTCTGCCCCTACGCCCGCGGGCCCCGGGCGCCCCCTGGAGGCCGTGCGAGCCGCGGACACGCAGCACACATCCAGGAGACCGCATGCGTGAATGGCCCGTCGGTCAACTGGAAAAATGCCCCCGTGAAAATGGGCAAAGAACAGAACAGAGACATTTGAAATGAAACACAAACGCCTAAGAAAACATTAAGCTGATGTTTACATAGGCAAGATCTGTTGCAAGCCCTTACATGCATCAACTCCTTTAAATCTCTCAACAGTGCTACTAAGCAGTATTCCCACTCCACGGATGAGTAAACTGAGGCACATCAGGCTAAGTGATTTGCTCCAGGTTATACAGTAAGTGACAGGGCCAGTATCTGACCTGGCAGCCTGGCATCAGAGTCTAGGTCCTTACTTACTACACCAGACTGATTGTCAACATCTGAAAAATGAGGGGGGAGGGTATAGCCCAAGTGGTAGAGTGCGTGCTTAGTATGCACGAGGTCCTGGGTTCAATCCCAATACCTCCTCTAAAGATAAATAAATAAACCTAATTACCTCCCAGTGCCTCCCCCCAAACACACACACACACACACACACACACACACAGACGAAAAGAAAACCAACATCTGAAAAATACATTATGGCTAAAAACCAAAGTATCAATTAAAACAATTAATTCAATAAATTAATTTATTCTACAAGTATTTAAGGGATGCTTGTTGTGAGCCAGGCCTTATTCTGGGCGCAGGAATAGATACCAAAACACACAAAACATTAAGCTTACATTCCAATGGAGAGACAAATAATAAACATGAAAGCATATTCTATGGCAGGTGAGATAAGTATGTGGGGAGAAATAGCAGGGTAAGTGGGAGAGGGAGGGCTGCTATTTAAATCAGGTGGTCAGGTAGACCTCTTTGAGAAGGTGACACTTGAGCAGAGACCTGAAGAAAGGGAGGAGGGAGTCCCGTGGTTATCTGTGGGAGGAGCATTCCAGGCAGAGGGCAAGTCCCTGAGGCCAGTGCTGAAGGCGTTGTCTGAATGGATAGGAGGTGGTGGGTTCCTGTCCTACTTCATTGTTAGTGCCCAGGGTCATGCTAGCTGTTCAAGAGGAACACTCTTGCCTGCTAACCACTGAGTGGGGATAACACCTGCTTTTTTTATCCTGGGCATTCCCTGTGACTGGCCTCATGTGACACTTCTCCCCCATGAGCCTCAGCAGAGAGTAGGATGATCTGGGAAGTGGAAGGAAAGCCCCTACTAATATTGGAGCAGGGAAAACAGATCCAGATTCTGGTCCTCTGAGCTGGGCAGCAGTAGAAGTTAGCCCTGTAAAACACGTTGAGAGAAGTTTGATTACCAGGAGGGACAATCTAACCCATACCCCAGACTCGGAGAAGACAGCCCGCTTGGGAGCCTGTGGGAATCGAGGTTGAGTGCACTCTGCACCTACCGATGGCCTGGTGGGATCCTGGGTGCCCAGACCTCTGTGGTCTCTCGGCCTCACTAGATCTTAGAGGCACCTAGAATTCACAGTGAATGTCTCTTCAGTGAGCTCCCTGGGTGTTGGCCTGTAGTAGAAGGGCCAGGCCGTGACTGCTGTCTGCATGGCCTACTTCCCTCCAGAGACAGAAGCCCCGAGTAAGGTCAGAGGGAGACCAGGTGGCCCCGGAGGAGGCGAACCCAATTCTTCCCCAGTGCCTGCCACTCTCCTTGCTGTGGCCGAAAGGCCGTTCTCTTCCCCACTGCTTTGGCCTCATCACATCTCTTTGAGATTAGATGACTCACTCTCTAAAAATTGCTTATGTTTCATATGTTGAACTGCCCTGTTGTTCAGTGCTAAAAAGTTCTGTTGATTCTTGTGTTCACCTGGCCTCTTTTGAGTCTTGTTTAGACTGCCTTAAGAAGAGGTTTTCAAGATGAGCACAAATTGGGACAGAACCTGGAGTGGAGGGCAGCTGAGAGAAAGGGCCACTCTGGGGGCCCGCTGGTTTCTCCATGTCTCTCCCGGGGTCACACAGTCTCTCTCTGAGCTTGCTTTGCTCACTTCTCTCTCCCGACCAACAGTCCCTTTGTTCCATCTTCGTTCTGGCTTTCCTTTCCCGGTCTTCTAGCCTCCGTTTCCTGGTACTTTCCGCTTTCTCATATCTGAACATACTGCTGATCTGAACATCTGACCTCTCTCCGTCTCCTCCTTTTAATGTCTGCACCAGCTGCTAACCGCCTCATTGTGGAGTTCTTCATTCACGTGCCCAAATTAGTCTGTTTGTTTTGCGCCACGGCACATCATATATTTCTGGATTGGCAGCTTTGGGTCACGGTCCCCTCCTGGTCCAATCAGCAGGGCCAAGAAGGGAGGACACTAAGAGGACCAGCACAAGGCTGTCCCTTCTGTGGTGCCCTGGGTGATTCAGGCACCACTATTAGACTGTCTGCTAGAGCCCCAGATCCAGTCATTGTTTTTATTTATTTACTCATGTTTCAGTTTATTTGTTGACCTTTATTATTGTTGTCCAGAGGTCTTCTAAGGATCCTTAAAAATTCCTTAGGCACCCAGCCTGGTAGACTGTGGAGGCTCCTACCCAGAAGCCTGGTGATGGAGTGGGGAGGTTGATCATAGTAAACACAGTAAAACAAACAGTAAGTCATCTCCCACCCCACCCCCCCGCCACCTTTAGTCTCACCTTTCATCAAACAAGGGAAGAGGAAACATATTTAATAAACACCATCCATTAGATTAGATCAGCACTCTCTGAGCATTGCATTTCTTCCAGAAACAGTATCTCTCTTGCCCTCACAGAAGAGCATGTGGTCTAGAGGAAACTGAATAAAGTCCTTTAATCAGCCGCAGTAGTATCTGAATCATTTAATTTAGGATCTGACAACCACAAATTATTTTTTACGCCAATTTTAGCCAACCAGGAGAGCTGGCTCAGTCCGACCCGGGCTTAATAAATCCCCTCTTTGTCTGATGGTAGAAAGTTTGGGAAAGAGATTTTTGGGGGCTTTTCAAACATAATCAAAAACAAGCTCCCATGCTGTGTGTGCCTGATGGGAGTCCTTGGTCCCACTTCCTTCACATGGCCCTGTGGCTATAGAGTGAGCCCTTGGGCTGGAGGGAGCCAGGGACATGAGGCAGGGGGCTGTCACCCCCACAGCCTGTGCTTTGTACTCCTGGCTGCAGGTTCTCATAGCCAGGAAAACAAGTCAAATCAAATTAGATGCCAGACACACGCTACGTAGCACAGCTCACCTTCTGCTGCCTCAGACTCTTCTACACCTGCTGAAACCCTAGTCACTGGGAAAAAGAAAGAGGAGCTTCAGCTTCAAAATAACACCCACAGGAACTCCCCCCCCCAATGTGGCCTCTATTAGAGTCACGTTAAGTCGACTGTGAAGTCCCAGTAAAGGGCGAAACGCAGGATCACCTCCTTCAGAACCCATCTGACTTCAGCTGCGTCTGAGCCCCTGGCAGATGTCTCCTCCAACTGCCAGGCAGATGAGACTGGGCTGAGGAAGACCCCTGGGACTTCATTCTATCCCTGCCACCAGTGACAGCCACGTGTCTGCCCGAGGGGCTTGCTTGGAGGCCAGTCTGCCCATGTTTCTCCATCTATTCCAAGGAAACAAAATGGCAAGAAGGAAGCTAGGGGACCAAGACAGGGCCGGTGGCCTTCTTGGGAGCATGTTGCATTCTTGGAGATGTAGTACCAACAAGTCAGCAGCATTAAGAAAGGAAGAAACTGGTGTGGGCCAGTGCATGCAGGGAATTGTAAGTTTTTCATCAAATCCAGTTTTTTAGAGTTTTGTAGTTGGGGATGTAGTGATGTGAGAATAGAACCATTGGCAGCCAAGGTTCCAATGGGGTATGTGTCCCTGCTGGGATGCAGGGAAATCCTGGGCTGGAGCCAAAAGTGAGAGCCCTCCAGGCCTCCTGGGAACTGTCCAGTCCCAGGCAGCATCTCCCTGTGCTGGGCCTGGGGCTGCTCACCCATCTCCTAGCTCTGTGTACCCACTTCTCTGTAGATTGGCCCTTGGTTCCTGTTTCCCCCTAAACTTGAATTCACGCAAGCATGACTCTGGGTTCACTAATTCTAGTCATGACACTTGACCCAGTAGTTTGAGAGCCACTATTAACCAAGGAGACCCCTCTCTGGCCCCTTTGTGGGGGTTTACAGGGGACAGAATGGCTCATGCTCTCTTGTCAAAGTCCTGGGCAGCCAGGCCCACTATACTACAGGTGTTTGTCGGGAGGCCTTACCTGGAACGTCCTCGGAGGGCATCTAAACAACAGCTGCCTGTGCTTAAGAACAGGGGTGGTGGTGGAGATCTGGGGGAGGCTGCCAAAGCCCCTCACCCCCCACTGGCACCACCGTTACCAGCACCCCCACCCCAATCCAGGCCTGACTTTTCCAATTAATCTTTGACTCTACCACTTCCTCCTTTGTCCCCTTGAGCTCCTTTCTGAATTTCTGATCCTCAGAAGTGGAACAGGACTAACAAGAGCCCTTCCCTTCCAGGGTTGTTGTGAAAATTAAGAGAGATAAGAGTTTGAGAGCATGTGCTATTTTGGAAATAATAAAGCTAATAGATCTTTGACCTAGATGCAACCAGAGATCATAGAAAATGTATATGAGCATAGACTGGAGATAGGATCTTGGTCTAGAAAGATGAATCTGTTTGGAATTGACACAAGAATGAAGTACACTTCATTAAAGAAAAAAACATTAAGGTAATTTGTGTGTAGCCCTACAAACATGACTCATAAAGTAGAGCTAACTGTAAAACAATTTCTCTGTCTCCCTTTGTTCTTTAAATATACTTATGGAACTACTTTTCCTCTGGCTCCTGGATGACATATAAGCTAAGTCACCTTCTGACCCGTTCTTCACCCCTTGGCCGATGTGTTTCTGTTCCTCCAGGAGGCTTTCTTGATCAGGCTGTAAGATGAGCCCCTGCTGGTTCTCTCATGTCAGCGGCTACCTCTCATCCTCTGCAAACATTTGCTCATCCTTTGCCCTCCTCATCTCTCGGCTCTCAGGCAGATCCCAACGTGGCTACTCCCCTAGCTGCACTGTGAGGCCATCTGGCCAGCCTGTCTCCTGCCACCAAGATTTCTCTGGCATGAATTGCCCAAGTTCACTATGTCCCTGAAGCTCCAAAGGACATGTCTTGAACTTTCTACATGGTCTCACAGAAGCTGCCTTCCCTAACCTTGAGGTGAGGAGCCAGGATTCTTTACTCTTCCCCCGGGAAGAGGAGATTCACAGCACCAACTCTCCAGATCCACCCGCAGAGCCCAGCACAGCCGCTGCAAATGCCTGGTAAGTGGCAACCATCCCGGGCTTCTGATGCCTCCCTGGAGCTCTGTGGCCACTGGGCCTTGACTGCCCCTGACCTGAGCAGTTCCCAGCACTAAGTCCCAAGGGCAATCCAAAGTCCCTAAGTGACACAGTTATAGAGAGGCCAAACTGGACTTCCACTCCCAGCCAAAATTGCCTTTCTGGTCTTTGCCAGCTGTCTCCAGGAAAAAGAATCCTCCCCACCCCTACAGTATGAGGGTGGGTGGGCAAGTGAGAAGAAAGGTGTTCCGACCAGCCGCAGAAACGTGGGGGATATGGCAGTGTCCCAGGCAGGCACCAAACAACCCCTACATTGGCTGCCCTGCTGGATATTTTGTCCTAAGGACTTACTCAGGGAACCCAATGAGAGAAGAATTATGAGGCTTCTTTCTCAGCAGGACCAAAGGGGTTTCAGGAAATAGAAGACTGGAGGCATAATGAAAACAATGCTCCAGGAAACAGAAGAGGAGAAGGCTGGGGAGAGGAAGGCAATAGATCTGGGAGGGAGGGAGGACCCAAGTCAGAGTTGCCTTGGAGAGAAACCTAAGGTCTGAGGGTCAGCCCAGAAGTCCTGGGGGAGGGATCTGGGTCCTGTTCTCAGAGTGGTCCAGGAAGAGACAGATGGTCTGGAAGGCCAGGCAGTGCCCTCGAATGTCCACACCAGCAAGCCTATCTCAGATGATTAAATGGCAGCAGATAAATTTAACTAAACGTGAGTAATGGGGGCACAAAGGGGAAGTGAAGAGAAATAGAATATTTTAGCAACATAAGGAAATGAGAAGAAAATGACTTTGCAATGAAATGTCAAACTTCTGTGCCTGGAGGAGATGTAATCTGGTCATTGCAGGCTCATGGGAGCGGGGGAGTCTGTGGTTATTTCAAGCAAATTTTAATTCACTTTAATTTAATAACATATGGCCAGATTCTTTGGGGACAGTGTCAGGAGATGGAACTGGGAGTCAGAGAGCGCCAGCCCTGTTCACTGGGGTGTTTCTTGTTTGTTGTTTTCCAAGGAGAGGCTGTGCTTATTTTATGTTCATTCACCCATCCATCCACTCATTCAGGGAGTAAATGTTAAAACCAGAGGATTAAGAAAAGAAAAGCCGCAGTCTAGTCTCCCCCTCCCCCCAGGAGATCCTGGTCAGTTGGGGAGATAGACAAATGAACAGAAAGTTGCAACATCAGGACACATTCTGGGCCTAATATTTGGTGCCCAGTAGAAGTTTGTAGAATGAATACCTGATTAGAAGGTTGGTTCTGGAAAGGCACCAAAATGGAGTGAATATCAAGGTGGGTCTTGAAGGATGAGTAAGAGTCCTCCAGGAGGCAAGTCAAGGGCAGTCCAGGTAGAAGGGACTGCATGTGACAAGGTACAGTGATCCACATGTAGCAAAGGGGTGCTGGTTACAATAATGGGGCTGGGGGAGATTCCACAGGAAGGGGGACAGGATGAGAAGAGGAAAAGGACAAGGAAGAAACTCAGGATCCATGGACACTGAGCAAGAATTGCACTCTCAGGAAAGCAGACTCTGAAGAGAAGACCTCCCAGTCTGCCTAAAGCCTACCATCCCTGAAATCTCTACTCCAGCCCAAGTGCCTATTCATCCTTGAAGCATCAACCCAGGCATTGCATTCCCCAAGAAGCTTTTATTTCTGGCTCAGGCTGGGGTGAGTCCCCCTTCCCCATGCATGCTCCCAGCACACCCTGTGCCACCAACTTTGTCACTGCTCATCCCCACTCCCATATTGGGTTAGTTTGTATGCCTGCCCATCTCCCAAATGAGGCTGCCATGCCCAGCTCTGGTGATGCCTCTCATCACACTGGTGCCTTCCTGGATCCTGGCCAGGCTGTCTGTCCATGGGATCCCATTCTCCAGATGGACAAAGTCCATCTAGAAAAGTGACTCTAGCTGAGGTCTGAATTAAGGGCTGCTGGCTGGGGTAGGGGTAGGGGTGGGATCTGGCCAAACGAAGAGTGTTTTAGTTCATATCACATTAGACTTTTGTGCTTTCTAGAGGGATTCTGGAGTGCACTGGGTAAGAGCCTGTCTTAAGTCCCCAGAGGCCTGGCTGGAAGGAGTGAGTGGTTAGGGCTATTGGGCCTGGGCATCAAAGCCAGAGAAATCTGGCCCCAAGGCAGAGAAGTTGAATGGTTGCACAGCTGGGACGGGGAGCGGGCCAGCTGAAGGCACGGCTCAGGACAGGGCCTAGCAGTAGAGAGGCCGGTAAGAGAGCCACCTCCCTGGACAGAGCTGCCATCGGAACAATGGGCTCAAGGGAAAAAATGACACAGATGTAGATGCCCTGGATGTCCGCTAGGGGGCAACGGAGGCTAAGCCAGCCGGCGGGTTGCCATGGTAACCACAGAGCCTGCTGCTGCGTTATCCCTAGATCTTGGCGGCGAGGTGTGGAGAACGCTCAAGCAGGGTGCCGCGAACACTCGCGGGTCTATGGCCATCACTTCTGGGTAAAGGCCCAGCCAGAGGCTAAGGACCCAGCTGACTTTCACTCTCATGTTTTCTCCCCTCTGCACAGGTCACACCTTTGTCCGTTGAACCAGGGATAGCAGTTGTGGGGGAAAAAAAAATGGGGTTTTGAATCAGCCAGATCAGTTCCTTCATTTTACAGATGAAATAGAAACCCAGAGAGGGAAAGACAGTTGCTGGAGACCACACAAAAGCAGTCCTGTAAACAGAGCTGAAGAGAAAATGGAGGGGATGGGGCAGGGATAAAGGAAGAAAACAATGCAAATGACCAAAGACCAATTTGGCGATGTGTTCTATTTTTTTTTTAATTACCATTTTTGAAGTTAAATCGTTTTAAACCCTAGGTTTCACCTGACGAGTTTTAAATATATACATATATTTATATGTATATATATATATAATGCTACAATGTAATTTAAGAATCTCCTTCAGCTGATCACATGCATCTTTGTCTTCTGTACCATCTTCTTCCTTCTCCAATTAGTGTCTTTCCTTCTCTGGGCTTCTACTGCGTCTATAAAATGAAGAAGCTGCCTAGCTGATCTCAAAGCCAGTTACTGTCTATAATAAAGCAAAGACTTCATTTTATTAACTCATCTCAGTTAACTGGACACATCAGTGAGTAAGCACCTCTTGGGGCGAGCACTTGCTTGGCAGTCAGATGTCTCTGTAACTGGACCGCTGGAAGGCACAGCCTCAGGGCAGCCTAGCCCAGGTCCTTTGGGGGTTCATGTATCTAGTTGCAATATTGGAGGACATTAGCCATGAACAAAAACTACCTTGATGAGAATATTTGCAAGTTAATTAACTTGCAAGTTTATTTTAAAAACTCAAAGACATTAAGAAATAGCCTCTAGACATTCATCATCAAAGCAATGATGGGGGAAAAAAACTCAAATCTAAACATAGTTAATTCAGTTAATATGTGAGAATAGTCTTGATTCATTTCTAATCCTTCATTCTTTCTGTGCCCTCCTTCTCTACCTTGTTCTTGACTCATTTTGTCCACATTCTGGTCTCTAGGCAAAGTTCTTTGTTTGGCTGCAAAACTACTCAGATGCCATTTGCATCTTGGAGAGCCCAGTAAGATAAATCTCCCCACACAAGCAACCACATTTCAGGGTCATTTAACATCCTGGCCTCAAGGGGCGCAGAGGTATCTGGGGAAAGCCTTCCTTGAGTGGACATTTTTCATGACTCCAATCCCATGAGTGAGCCTGGGGTCAAACAGACCAGGCCACAGGGTCAGGGCAAAGATGGGATGCTAGGATGCTCTTGGGGCCCATCCACTGACCAATGAGGAGACTTGATAGACAAGGATGCAAGTGATTGCCCTTAGGATGGCCTGTCTGGGAGAGCCTGGTGGGTGAGTGAGAAGCCAAAGTGAGGTCTCTGGACCCCTGATCCTTGTCACCTGCAAGGACTTCATTTCCCCTAAGGTGACACCTCTTGGCTCTGAGTCACCACAGTAGGGATGGAGCAAGAATCGGTGAGTGGGTCCCTCCAGCTTGGCTCAAGGTGGCAGGAGACCACCAGGGAGGTTTTGTGAGGAAATCTGGAGCAACTCAGAAAGCTTGGGCTGCAGGTAGTCGGTGAAATTTGTTGAACTGAAAACATTTTCTGGAGCTTGTGGAAGCTTCAAAGTTGACTTGAGGGTAGACTGGCAGGGTCAGTAGTGGTCAAGAAATTGACTGAGATCAAACCTTATCAAATGTCACCACGGGGTGTCTGTGACAAGGCCCCAGGTGCTCACAACTCTCTGTGTGGGTCTAGGGGACTGAATGTCCAGTTTTTTTTCTTTTCTGCCTTCCCCACACAATATATATGGATAAAGACTTTTCATAGACTGAATCAGTGACTAACTGGTACAGCCATACCGAAGAATAGTACTCAGCAATAGAAAGGATTCAACTATTGATACAGTGACCTAGATGCACTTCAAGGGCTTTATTCTGAGTGGGGGGAAAAAAGCCTGTCTCAAAAGGTCACGTACTGTATTATTCCATTTTGTAACATTCTAGAAATTACCAAGAATAGAAGTGGAGAACAGATCAGTGGTTGTCATGGATTAGAGACAGATGCGAGAAAGGTCACTATGCCAGCACAGGGAGTTCTTTGTAGTAATAGTAGTTTTGTGCCTTGAATGTGGTGATGGTTATAGGACTCTATACATATGATAAAGTGCCACAAATTACACACTAGGACATTCAAAAATACATGCAAAATAGGTAAAATCCAAGTAAGGTCTGTAGACTCATTAATTGTATTGTGCCAATATGAATTTCCTGTGTTTTTTTTTAATGTTTCTACAACCAAAGTAGTTCATTTCTTTTTATTTGGGGTGGAGAGGTAATTAGGTTTATTTATTTACTTATTTAACAGAGGTACCAGGGATCGAACCCAGGACCTCATGCATGCTAAGCATGTGCTCTACTTCTGAGCTATACCTTCCCCTGCCCACAATTTCCTGATTTTGACAATGTATTATAGTTATGTAAAATGCCACTATGGGGGAAGCTGGGTGATGGGTACATGGGACCTCTCTGTACTATTTATTGTACATTCTTTTAAGTCTATAATTAACTCAAAATAAAAATGTGAATAAAAACTGTACAAGTTGGGGAAGGGTGTAGCTCAGTGGTAGCATGTTTACTTGGCATGCATGAGGTCCTGGGCTCAAACCTCAGTACCTCCATTTAATAGATAAATAAATAAATAAACCAAACTACCCCACCCCCAAAAGTAAAAAATTTTAACACACATTAAAAAAAACTGTACTAGTGAGTGGCTTTATTCTGTTTTGAATGTTTTGAGCTTGGAGGTGGTTAGCATAATGTATTATCTAGGACTCTGGATGCAAGAGTCGGAGAAGCCATTTTTTAAATTGGCATGAGACAAAAAGGAGGAAAGTTATCAGTGTATGTGATCAAACTATGGGACAGCAGGGCCAGAGCTGCACACACAAGTCCAGCTAATGAGGACTCACACAACAGCCTCCCTCTTACTTTCTCTCTCATCTCCCTTTCCTATCTCTTTGTAGAGGAGGGAGAATACCTTTCCTCAAAGAAAGGGGATGCTGTACTGAGAGATGAAGGAAGGCATGTTGGGCATAGGGGGAAAAATTAGATGTCCATTACAACATATAAAATGCATAAACATATGTATTAATTAATGAAAACATTGCCCCTGTATCTACTGGAAATAAAGAAACAATTTGGTGGTACATTTTAAGGTGCCAGTGTAGTGGCCTGCATGCAGGTGTTGGTCATCTGGTGGGTCTCAGTGCCAGTGGGTGGGTGGTCCACAGAGGGGCATGAGAGCCCTGGGGAAAAATGGTGCTGAGCCCACAAGGTCAGAGGCATGCCAGAAGGGCCCACGGGAGGGTCCTCAGGGATCACCAGGGACGCAACTTTAACATGTGAGGACACATGCACAGGGGTCAAGAGCATGCCTGAGACAGAGGCCACTTGAATCCAGGATATGACACATGGTAGCTGAATGGCCTTGGCAAGTTTCTTCGATTCTCTGAACCTTGTTTCCTTACATGTAAAATTGGGATGAGAGTACCTACTTCATAAGTTGTTAAATTCAGTTGATATAGTGTATGTAAAGCCTGGTCTTGGCAAGTAGAAACCGCCAAATTAAAGTTCGAATGATCTTTTTGCGGATGGCTTTACAGCTGTAGAGGGTCGCAGTGGCAGCAGGTGGCGCTCGAGCCCAGCTCTCTGCCCGCGACGCCCTGCAAGCTCCAAACTGAAGCAGGTGCTTATTTGAAGAAGGGGACCCGGGCGCTAAGAAGGGCTTCCCCGAGTTCGACTCGAAGCTCGGCCAAAGATCTCTGACTGGAGGGCTGAAGGCACGCAGACCCCACGCAGTGTCCCTGTCTTGTCCTCCTGGCCCGAGTGTGCACGGAAGACAGGGGACCAGAGTTCCCTGTTGTTCTAGGAATCGCTAGTTCTCTGACTTAGTGTCGGATTTGGGCAAGCTACCTTCGCCGGGACCCATCTCCTCTCAAGAGTTTTCATGGAAGCCAGAAGGTAAACCATTTTAATGAACGTTTTACAGTGACTGGAACTTGGATATTCGTGTGTTATGGGAGAGGCCTCAGCGGGAAACCTGTACCCACGGCGGGCCGAGTGAGGAAGCGAAGGTCAAATCTGCGTGGCTATTAAAGGTAGAACAGGTGGCATAGAAAGCATTTCTCCTCTGCCCTGGCTGGGACAAGGTCCCGCTGAGTCCCGCATCATATGCTCCCCAAACCAGGTCGCAGGGTGTGAAGAGGTTTGGGGACACCACCTGGGGCACCTGCAGGCCTCTTCTGATGTCCCTGGCCTGGTCCGCGCGCCCAGAACCTCGAATGGACATGCGAGGCGGTCTTTTCAGCGGCAGAACTGCGAGTCAAGAGCAGAGACTGAGGTAGTTATCAAGAAGACAGGATGGCGCGAAGAAGAATGCAGCTCTTGATTGGCTGGGAGGCTTGTTGGCGCCCCGTGGCGCCGCGGTCAACCCGAAGGTGTGAACCCGCCTGCAGGAAACTGGCCGCTCGGCTGTCTGCGCCTGGCGGCCAGTCTACAACCGCCTCTTGCCCTTCAGCAGCAGAGCCGGGCCAGGTAGCGTTTCCACTGCGAGGTGTGCCGACCCTCCTGTCCAGAGCGCGGATCTCAAGGGGAAGGAAGGGGACCGGACCTAGGACACGGGGGCGGCCGTCCAGAGCCGCGCGAGGCTGCTTTTGGACTTCCCGCGGACCATCTCCCCATTCCTTGGCGGGCTCGACTTCCTCCCCAGGGCTCAGAGCCCGGTAGGGCCTCCGAGGCGGCCTTCAGCGGACAGGCATCAGGTACATCGTCTACTTCTGGTGGACCCAGGCCTTGGGTGCACGGCTTTGAGGGAAGGGGTTAGCGGTAGTTCTGGTTCAGGGCGGCATTTCGGTACTGTGAAGAGGAGCCAGTGATTCCTCCCGAGTGCATCCGTCTGTGAATCCGTCTATGCAGAAATTCAAGTCAATCACCAGAGCTGTGTGAATCGAGGGGCTTCGCCCTCCAAAATCTCCAGTTGTTTCTCTCTCCAGGTTTTACAAATAATCCTTGAAATAGATAATTGAAAAAATTTAAATCTTCGGTTAAAAAAATTAACGTCTCTTGGAGCATTTTGCTGTTATTGTACTGCTCTTGAGTACGGAAGGCTTGTGCACACTTAGGTCTGGTCTAACTCGGGTCTCCCTCCTGTCTCTCCAGGTCCCTTCTGAGCCCTGGACCTTGTGATGAGTGACATCTCTATACACACTTCATTCTTTCAAAGGTGATCTGTCTTTTCTCTCGCTGCTTTTAAGATCTTTGGTGTTTTTTGGTTTCACTATGATGTGTCTCAGTGTAAATTTAAAAAAAAATTTTTCTGGCTTGGGATGTTGGTATTCCAGAATCTGTAAGTTTGTATCTTTCCTCAGTTCTGAAAATTCTCAGCTGTTATCTTTTCATATATTACCTCAGTCCCCTTCTTTTCTTCTTCTGGAACCCAGTTAGATATATTATAGTTCTGTGCTTTTTTTCATCTTTTCCATCTCTTTGTCCTTTTGTAGATACTTTCCTGAGGGCCACCTTCTGTTCACTTTTCATTGGTTTTCTCTCTAGCTATGCCTAATCTGTTAACTCTTGTGTATGAAGTTCTAAATTTTGCCTACTATAGTTTTTCATTTACAAAAATTCTATTTGGTTCTTATTCAGTTCTGTTTCATACTTTAAAAATCTTGATCTCTACTCACATACTAAACTGCTGCTTGAGTTTATTAAAATAATTTTTTGAAACATATTGGAAATGTTATTGTAAAGTCTGTGTTTGAGAATCCTATATGAAGTTGTTATAAATCTGATTATGCAATTTTCCCCTACTGTCTTATCATTCATGGTTTCTTGTTTTCTATATGTGTTTTGTGATTCAAGGCTGTGAGCTCATATTTCTTAGGATCAAATTTGGGGAAGCCTGGGCTAAAGGTTGTTTCCTCCAGGCAGAATTTGTGTTTGCTTCTGCCAGATGCCTGGAAGTACCATTAACCTGGGACCAATATAAACTAAATTCTAAGCCTGCATTTTTTCAGAGCACCTAGGGACTATGAATTTAGGTTGCAAATCCACATAGGGACCAGTTTGTGGTTCTCAGGGGAGATGTTTTCCACCTTTTCCACTCATTACCAAGGTTTGAAACAGGCAATTTACCCTGCAGCTTCCACCAGAAGGGTGTTCACTCTTGGAGTCCCAATGTGTATTTCTGTGTGTGTGTCCATGTCCTATTTGATACCCTACTTTGGATGGGACTGGAGTTTCATCACCTGCCCCTGTGATCACAGGACCATGAAAAACAACTAGCTTTCAGTGTCCTGCCTACTACTCTATGTTATTAATTTTGCTTTATTTTTAGCCTCTGTATATTCCTTACCAATTTTCTAACTCACCAATGCGTTTTAAAAGATTTTTTAAAAATATTTCATCCAGCACAAGGTTATTTAGTCACACTGGCAGAAATGGAAGTGCATTTGTGAGTTCTTTAGAGGAAACCCACGAATGCCTGACTTGGGAGATCTGGCTCCAAGGCACCCTCCTCCAACCTCCGCAGCTTCTTCTCAAATCCAGTTAATTCCACAGCCTCTTAGTGTTGTGAGCTGCACCCCCCCAACGGAGGCTGAAGCCCAATTGTTTTCCACTGCATCCACTTACCGCAAACAATGAAAATTCAGGCTGCTCTCCTTACACTCAGCCTGTTCTCTAATTCCCCTTTCCCATGTTTGGCAAGGGGAAGGGGAGTTGGGGTAGTTTAGAACCTCTCCCCTTCTTCTGGGTGGTCTCCATGTCTGAGTGCTTTTCTTTTCACATTCATCTTGGAGTGAGGGTAGAACCTCACATTCCCCACTAGGTGGAGGGCTTGCCATTCTGAAGAATTCTTCCTTTTTTCCCATCCTAGTCTCCTTATATAGCCTGGAAAAGAAGGATAGCATTCAGGCAGTGGTTAATAGAAGCAGGGCAACTTCAGCACCTGGTCCCCCTTTGTAAGGCCTGAGGGTGTCTAGCTCCAAAAGTTTTGTCTTTTTTAAAAATTCCAGTTTTACTGAGAAATAATTGAAATACAGCCCTGTATAAGGTGTAAGCATAATAATTTGACTTACATACACCATGAAATGATTATCACAATAAATTTAGTGGACATCCATCATCTCATACAGATAGAAAATGAAATAGAAAAAAAATTTTTTTTTGTGATGAGGACTCAGAATTTACCCTCTTAACAACTTTCATATATAACATACAGCAGGGTTAATTATATGTATCGTGTTGTACATTACATCCCTAGTACTTATAACTGGAAGTTTATACCTTTTCACTGCTTTCACCCAATTTCCTCTCCCCTCACCCCCACCTCTGGTAACCACAAATCTGATACCTTTTTCCGTAAGTTTGTATGTTTGTTTATTTGCTTTTGAAGTATAATTGACCTACAACACTATGTTTGTTTCCATTACACAACATAGTGATTTTTTGTATACACTTCAAATGGTCACCATGATAGGTCTAGTTACAATACATCACCACAAAGATCTTACTTTGTTATTGACTATATTCCTCACACTGTATATTTTATATCCATGAAATTTATTTTGCAACTGGAAGTTTGTACCTCTTAATCTTCCTCACCTATTTCTCCCTGTTGCACGCCCTACTCCACCTGCTCTATCTTCTGGTAACCACTTGTTTGTTCTCTGTATCTATAACTCTGTTTCTGTTTCATTATGTTTGTTCATTTGTTTTGCTTTTCAGATACTACATATAAGTGAAATCATACAGTATTTGTCTTTCTCTGACTTATTTCACTTAGCATAATACCCTCTAGACCCATCCATGTTGTTGAAAATGCTAAGATTTCATTCTTTTTATGGCTGAGTAATATTCCATTGTGTATATATACCACATATTCTTTATTTATTCATCTGTTGATGGGCACTTGGGTAGCTTCCATATCTTGGCTATTGTAAATAATGTTGCAATGACCATAGGGTACATGTATCTTTTCCAATAAGTATTTTGTTTTCTTTGGATAAATACCCAGGAGTGGAACTGCTGGCTTATGGTAGTTCTATTTTTAATTTTTTGAAGAATCTCCATACTGTTTCCCATGGTGGCTGCACCAATTTACATTCCCATCAACAGTGCATGAGGATTCCCTTTTCTCCACATCCTCACCAGCACTTGTTATTTGTTGTCTTTATAATAGCCATTCTGACAGATGTGAGGTTTTGATTTGCATTTTCCTGATGACTTGTGATGTTGACCATCTTTTCATGTGTCTGTTGGCCATCTGTACGTCCTTGGAAAAATGTCAGTTCAGATCCTGTACCCATTTTTTAATTGGGCTGTCTACTTTGTTGATGTGGAGTTGTATAAGTTCTTTGTATATTTTGGATATCAACCCCTTACCAGAAATATCATTTACAAATATCTTTTCCCATTCAGTATGTAGTCTTTTCATTTTATTGATAGTTCCTTCATTGAGCAAAAGGTTTTTAGTTTGATGTAGTGCCATTTGTTTATTTTTGCTTTTGTTTCCCTTCCCTAGGGAGACATATCAAAAAAAAAAATTACTAAGACTGATGTCAAAGAAAGTACTGCCTATGTTTTCTTCTAGAAGTCTTATGGTTTCAGGTTTTCATTTAAGTCTTTAATCCATTTTGAATTTATTTTTATGCATGGTGTGAGAGTATCCAGTTTGATTCTTTTGCATGGAGCTGTCCAGTATTCCCAACAGTATTTATTAAAGAGGCTGCCTTTTCCCCATTTTATATTCTTGTCTCCTTTTTCATTGATTAATTGCTCATATGAATGTAAGTTCATTTCTGGGCTGTCTCTTCTGTTCTATTGATGTATGTGTCTGTCTTTGTGCCAGTAACATACTATTTTGATGACTATAGCTTGAAATCAGAGAGTGTGAACCTCCAGCTTTGTTCTTCTTTCTCAAGGCTGTTTTAGCTCTTGTGGGTCTTTGGCGTCTCCATACAAATTCTAGAATTATTTTTCCTAGTTCAGTGAAAAAATGCCACTTTATCTCTCTTTGAATGCAGAAGAATTTAATCTCAACTGAGTCCCGGTTACCAGTTCTAGGCCAACAGGAAAAGTTTCTCTTATCCCCTCATAGTAGTAAATGACTCAGAATTGCTGCTTCTAATCCAATGGCTCCCATCACACTTAAAAGTAGAATCCACACTACTTATCACAGTCTCCAAAACTTTGCTCCATCAAACCCCAGGCTACTTATCCTATCTCTACACCACTCACTCTCCCATCCTTCACTCTGCTACAGCTACATTAGGCATCAGTTTCTAAAACACATCAAGTTTGTTTCCTCTTTGGGGCTTTGGCACCCTCAGTTCCTTCAGCCTAGAATTCTTTTCTTCCTCATGTTCCTGCAGTTTCCTCCTTAAGTCTCAGTCTACTGTCCCTTCCTCAGAGAGGCCTCCTTATACCACTTGTTCATATTTCAGAATTATGTTTTCTGCTTGTTCCAGACCTTATATTCATGTGGCAGTGGTGGAAAGCATTGTTTTTTAATGTCCATCCTCTCGATAAAGCATGTAACAAAAGAAATACTTATTTGCAGTAATTTTGTACCATGTGACTATGTGATACTCCAAAGTTGAGAAATCAAGTCTAAGTTGAGGAAAATTTTAAACTGATTATTTGTGATATAGAAAACATAACTATATAAATCTAATCCTTTGTGTTGAAATTTTCCATCATTTACTTCCCAAGCACAAATTCCTTAGCAATCGGATACCAAGTAATAGAGTAACATGGTAATGGCAGTTTGCTTTTGAATACTGTTCAGGGGGCCATGGATTTATCAAAGGCGTTTTTTCTTTCTGTAGTATCAACTATTTCATAAAGTATCTTAGTACTTAGATACAAGTAGGGTACAAGTATCACTTACCAAATCTTTGGTAGTGACCCACAGGTGAAGACGGCATAGAAAAGGCAAGGTTGCCCCACTCCCTTCACTGCCTTATTCCTATAGCTAAAGTCAGTACTTGAAATCATCTTATTGATGGGTTTTTTTACTGTCGGCCTCGGGCACAGGAGTGCACGGTTGCTCCCAGAAAGCAGGAGCTTTCCAGCCCTGTCTACCGCTGTATCCCGCCCCTAACAACACGCCCCTGGCACAGAGAAGGCGCTCAGTGATTACTACGGGAATAAGCAGACGAAGGCGTACTCAAGCCCCACTCTCCGACTAGTTCGGCCCTGACAGCAGTCCTCACCAGCGTGCCTCGGAAAGCTCTGCGTCCTCCACGGCCACCACGGTGGAACCCACGCGCGGGGGCGTCTGGGAAGTGTAGTCCCGCGCTCGCCGCGGCCCCGCGGTTGCGGGAGCAAGGCTCCGCGTGCGCAGGCGCACTTCCGGATCTGCCCCACCGCTGCGGCCATTGTCCGGCCCCAGCGCGGCTAAGCCCGCTTAGGGCCGCCCTTCGTACTTCAGAGTTGGAGAGGACTGAGCCCACAGCCGGGGCGGGAGGAGCCGGCCCTAGCCCAGGGTGGGCCTGACGTCGCGAAATCCTGAGCCCCCAGGGGGCGGTGATTCCGAGTGCGCGGGTCGGGGCGGTACCTCCCACGGTTTTGGCGTGTGTGTGTGCGCGGGGCCGCGCCCACCATCCTGCGGGCGGGACTGGGCGTGGCCGGAGGAGGGTGTCCGGGAGGCCGCGAGCCTTTAATTTCGGGGAGGCAGGTCCAGGCGGGGCCCGCGCACCTCCCCACCTCTCTCTGCCGGAGAAGTGGCAGAGGGGCGGAGGCGGGCCCGGCTTGGCGCTGCGGGGTGGGGTCGGCTGTTCCTGCCGGGTGAGTGGTCCTCTTCTCTCTCCCCAGACCCTGTATGGGAGCCGGGCTGGTGACGGAGGAATGGCCCCAAGGCCTCCGACGACCAGGCCCCAGGTAAGCAGCCCGTCCCTACCCAGGGGTATATTTAGAGCAGTCATTGTTCTCTGCTTGAGCGACTCCTTTTCCTGGCTCGGTTGCCCCCTCGGAGCCTCCTAACCGTGAGGAAACCCAGGGTGTCCGGAGCAACGAGGAGCAGGCTTCCCCAGGCAGGGGAGTGGAGGGTTCGGGGGCTGCACTGTGGGGAGGAGGGGACGAGGGCAGTGTGGTCTTGTGGGAGGAGTTAAGAGTGGATGCGTTGCGAAGTGTCAGTGTTGAGAATCCTGAGTGCCAGGCCAATTCCTTGAACTCTGTCAGTAAGGAACTTAAGAGGGTAGGGTGACAGGACACAAAACTGTAGAGGAGAAAGTGACTGTCGGTGAATGAAGGAGAGAGGGGGCCATGGAGAGACCTTAAGGGGTCTGACCAAAGAAGCCTTGTCCGGATTTGCCTAGAAAGAGGCTGGAGGTGGGCTTTTCCTGGGCAAGGAGGGAAGAAAAAAACAACAAACAAGGGAGGACTTGTCCTGTAGCTTTTCATGTCCTTTTCTGCTTTAACAAAGGAATTATTCCTTTAACAAAGAAATAATAGTGCACATCCCCAGACGGCCAGCCTTCGACTTAATTAATATGAAGCTTATTTATTCTTGTGAGGTAGGAGGCATTTTCTAGAAGCATCACAACTCTGAGGTTACCCATTGATTTACAGAGGCTATCAGTGAAAATATAACAAGGTCCAAATGGTATTTTAATCCACACTCTCTTTACAATTAAGGAAAAAAAACCATAGATTCTAGTTTCTGGGTGTGATACAGTCAGGATCAGTACAGATAAAAATACCAGTGTTCTTTAAAAGCAGTTTACAGTAAATTAAACAGTATATATAATGCCTTTATATTTTTTACTTCTTGTTTCCTCATGCAGGTGAAGATCCTTTCCACAGGTGGGGTAGGGTTGCCTTTTTGATGGTGACAGTGGATTTGTGTTCAGGGCAGTGAATTTTAGGGACCTCTTTAAACTTCACTTTAAAAGCTGTGTTCCCTGAGTACTCTGGTTAAGTTATATTCTCGTGGAATGGCCTGACAGTCCACTTCGGTTACCAACTCAGGCTGCGGATGTTGACTGGGAACGGAGGACAGGACAGAACAGAACAGTAGCCCTAAAAATAGGGCTTTTTAGGCAGAAATTTCCCTTCGTCACTGGTTCACTTTCTTTGAGCATGGCTGTCAGAGGAATGGAGAAGATGAGTAGTTGAGTCATGTGGCTGCTTATCTGGGAAGTTAATTTAATGAGGGAAGATAGCCTCAAGCAGCAGTATAGCACAGGAAAGGTGTCGAGTGTCCCCACAGAGATCAGGAGGCTGCTGTGAGTACAGAAGGGAAGGGAAACTCTGTTGGTGGGAAGGTCAGTGGAGGTATTGCCTTTGCATAGGAGTAGAGTCTCAACAGGTGAAAATGAAGGGGATGGGAATAGAGCCTACTGACTGTGAGTCAGCGGGGTTGGGAGGCAAGAAGATGAGGGGCCTGTACGTGAAACCACTGTCCTGTGTGACAGTGGGTGTGGGCTTTAGGCAGTGGGTAGGTGTGTAAGAATAGAAAGGAGTTTGGACTTCTTTCTTTTTGGCCTTGTTAACCTATTCACTTATTCATTCTTTCAGCAGATAGTCATTGAACCCCTCTGATGTGTTAAGACACTTTTCTAGGTGGTTGGGATACATAAGTGAACAAAATTTATAATGGTTTCTCCTTCCATGGAGCTTGCATCCTACAAGGAGATAGAAAAATTCAGTAAGTAAGGAAATTGTATGATATCATAGAAGACAACAGTACCTCAAAAAAGATAAAAAGGTAGAGAAAGGCAAAAGAGATTGAGTAGGGAAGTGTAGGGGCTTGTGGTAGGCGTGCAGTTTAAATTGGGTGGTCAGAATAAGCCTTTTTGTTTTTGAGATGGTGCCATCTGAGCGGACTTGGAAGAGATTCTAGGAGTTAACACTGTACAGGTCCAGAGGGAAGTCCTCTGGATAGAGGGGACAGCGGAATGTGTGTCTCGTGTGTTCAGGGAGCTGCAAGAAGGCTAATATAGGGTGAGCCAGTGTTTTTGAGCAGAGAACTTTACAACTGTTTGGTTTTAAAGATTGCTGTGAATGATGTAGTACAGGAGCAAGAGTTTGAAAGTTGGAGCTCCTGTGAGTGAAACCTTCTACCAGGGCTTAGCTAACAGATAGCTAAAGTGGCCCCCATGGTGAGAGGGGAAAGGGAGCAGAGATGGGCCGGCTCCTGATACCCTGAAAATCCTTGAGTTCTGTGGATCCTTAGTAACTGTGTCTGTAAACACTATGCATCCTTTTCATTATATGTGTACTATGTTTTTAGTTACAATTTTTGAAAGATGTTTGCCATTCTTTTTTTTTTGAGGTTTCAGTATCTTTTATTCTTCTTTTATGTTTAGTAATATGTATCTTTTTAACTTTTTTTTGAGTAATAGTCATTTTACAATGTTGTGTCAAATTCCAGTGTAGAGCACAATTTTTCAGTTATACATGAACATATATTCGTTGTCACATTTTTTTTTTGCTGTAAGCTACCACAAGATCTTGTATATATTTCCCTGTGCTATACAGTATAATCTTGTTTATCTATTCTATGTTTGCCATTCTTAAAGTTGAAGCTATTAGTGGACAGAGAGACCCCTCAATTAGGGAGTCCACGAAAGTGTAGGTCCTTGCCACTGACTGTGAAGGAATTTACAACAGAGGCAGAGGGACAAAATGAATGGCTGTTTTATTACTCAGAAGAGGAAGAGGAAAGAAAGCTCTCCAGAGTGAGGAAAAGGCACTCCAGTGGGCCAAGATGGCCCGTAGAGATAGCTCCAGCTGTGGCTCGGGCCACGTGGAGTTTTATGGGAGGCTTCTGCCATTATGTCTTCTTCCCTCTGAGTGTGATGGAGCCTTGTCTTCTGGCCTTTCATGGACTTTTCCAATTGTTGTCATGGCAACTGTCACTTGTCTTGGTGCTGGTGGGTGTGTCACTTAGCATGCTAATACATTTCAGTGAGAGTATAATGAGGCTCATCGGGTCCGTTGGAAGTCAAATCCTCCACCGTCTTGGGCTTCTAAACAGTTCTTGTTTCTTCTCTTTGTAGCTGCCTCCTGAGACTTAGATAAGAATAACTTTTTTTCTTAAGGGGCAGGGGTATGATCCTGGGGGCAGCAGCCTTGGAAACAAAAAGGAAAGTTGCTTTTAATCAGAATGCTAACAATCTGGTGGACCCAGTGTCCCCCAGAAAAAACTGTCTAAGGCCCAGGAGACTTCAACTCTACTATAAACAAGAGGCAAGGGTTGGGAGGGGGAATCTTAGTTCCTACAGAAAAACTTAAAGATATTGTTATGTATATTCCTTGAACTGGAACCAGGACCCAGGACCCTGTCTAAGGCTGCACTATTGTTTCTGGACTGTTCCCTCACTTCTGCATTCCCTCTCTTCCCTGATTAACAACTGAATCTGCCCGTTGCAACTCAGGGAAAGTCAAGGAAGCTGAATGAAGCTTATTTCCTTCAAACTAGTAACAGGGGACAGGGAAGTGTTTTGTACCAGGAACCCCATAGGGTCCTACTTGGTATCAAAGCCACCAGAAAAGTAAGAAATGGGGAAAGTTTTATAAGA
The DNA here is from genome assembly GCF_048564905.1 of Vicugna pacos. Lineage (NCBI taxonomy): Eukaryota > Metazoa > Chordata > Mammalia > Artiodactyla > Camelidae > Vicugna > Vicugna pacos. The sequence goes on from NC_132995.1 coordinate 41,463,448, forward strand.
AAAGGCTGCTTGTGGAGACCAGGTTTCTTGGTGTTCTATCTTGAAGGGGAGGAAATGCAGAGGGACCAGGGCCTGGTCTCTGTTGACTCCACATCCCAAGGGAGCTCTGTAGTCATCAGGATGAACAAATCCAGCAAAAGCTGGCTTAGGTCATGGAAACTCAGAAAAGATGCTCTGGGGAAGCGAAGCCACTTGCTGAACCAGGTCAGGATGTTTGTGGTCAGGGATGTTCGAGCTAACCTCTGTCCAGAGGTCCCCTTTCCCAGCCTGAGCTGACTGGAGCTGGTCTTTAAGTCCCAGCTCAGACCTTCCTTCCCCTGAGTAAGGTCAGTTGCCTCTCCTGTGCATTCCCATAGCACCTGTGCACACCTGTCATAGTACTGTCTTACGTCATATGCGGTGGTGTGCTTACCCATCCATCTCTGTACTGGGCTTTCGGCTTTTTTAGAGCTGGGTCACCTGACTCCTTTCATCCCTTGTTCAGAAGTACACACACAATAAGTGAGTGTCACATGAGCAAACATTCATAACCATTTAACCCCAAGCAGTAATTTTAGACTTTCCTGCATTTTCTGTTCCTAATATAGCAAAAATACGATTTTTCCAGTTGCAGTGATGCTGATTTTCTGATAAAACAATTGCATGAAACAATGTGACTTTCACTGAACAGTTGTAAGAAATTTTGTTTTTGAGACAATGTTAGAATGTCAAAATCTGTTCCTCTAAGACCTATTTCAAAAACATGATTCTTTCCCTGACTTTTCTATGCCTTGTACTACTTTTATTAAAAAAAAAATACATATATATATACGCTTTTTAGTAGAAACAAGTCACTTATGATTTCTCTTCTTTAGCACTTCTGTATTTGTTTTGATGAACTTTTTCTCCCTATGCATATTTTTCCCTTAGACATTTTCAATTATAACATTTAAGAATTTTATATAATTTTTATGAAAATTTGTCTTTTTTTAATCACTTAATGGCTATGTTATATTGCTTTGCATGATACACCAAAATTTATTTAACTTTTTCTCATAGAACATTTAGGTTGTTTCTAAAGTTTCTACTATTACAAATAATTCTAAGATAAAGTCCCATTGGTTATAGTAGATAATTAAATTTTTTTTTACATCTGTGTTCTTAAGTGATGCAGCCCTTAGAGCAAGAGAGAGAGATCTTTGGCAGATTTTGATGGCATGTTCATCGTTAATGTATAGAATCATTCAGATCTCTTTTCGTCTTTTTCTGTCTTTTGAAAAAATTTACGTATAAAACATTTAGATCTAGGATTTTTTTTTTTAGAGAGGATGAATTTGGAACAGTTTCCTCTATTTCCTGCTCAATTATTAAGATTTTTCCCTTTATGTGTCAACATTGGTGATTTAGGATTTAAAAATTATCCACTTCGCAAAGATCTTTCACATTTCTTAACACACGTCTGGGTATTTTACTGATTTCTTTATCCCTTTATCTTTAAATTGATTTATTTTAAAATTTCTTTTCTTACTAGATTTGTCAGAGATTTTTCTCTTCAGCCGGTATTTAAGAGGAGCCAGCTTTTAGGTTTGACTATTAATGCCATCATTTTTTCCATTTGTCCCTGCTTTTTATAATCCAAGAATATAACTCACGAATCTATCATTTTTGGTGGGGGGAGACATTGGCAGCAGGCAGGGGAGGGGCCGGGCCATGGCACCTTTTCTTCTCCCTACTTGATCTTGTGCCTCTACCCTCTAGCCTCGTCCTCTATACTCTCTATAATTGTTTTTTTTTTTAATCCTCAGAATGGCTTTTCCTTCAGTAAGAATTACCCAGACTCTATATTCATTCACTCAGCAGACATTTTTGGAATTCCTGCTCTGTGCCAGGTGGTGGTTCTCAACCAGGGGCAGGCCACAGAACCAGTCAGGAGAAGGTACCTGCTTCCTGTGGGGCAGAAATAAGGATTTAGTGAGAGGGTGCCTGGCCTGCAGTGAGTGTTCAATAAATGTTAGTTGTTGCTTTTTTCTAACAAATCACCTGAGGAGCTTTTAAATGTGGTTTGGTAGGGCCCGTCATGCATGAACAATTTTTTCCATATTGCCCATGTTGTTGCCGGTGGATGCAACCAGTGTTCCAGGTTCTTGTCCCATCCCAGAAAGAATTCAGAGACAAGACGCAGTGGTTAAAAAAGTAAAGTGAGGATTTATTAAAGGATGGATAGTACACTCTCAAGGGGAGAGCAGGCAGGCTCAGGTGAGCGGCTGCCCTGTGTTTTTTTGGAAAGTTAGTTACATAGGGTGTAAAAATGAACAGGCAGAATATTCACTGGGGAGGGAAGGGTTTGGGGTTGTATTCCCTGATTATCATCCCAACTCCACCTTCCCAAAGGGAGGAGGGATTTTTGTCCTTATTTAGTCTGGATTGGAAGTGTCATGGTGTTGGTGCATGATGGGTACTTCTGATCCGCAAGGCTAATTCTATTGAATGAGGGTGTAATGAGCAAAAGGTTACATTTGGACACTGGAGATTCCTGCCTTTTCTCACCTTTCTTTGTTTGTCTCCAGGCCACTCATCACCTCAAAATGTGTGATCCCTTATCAGCCCAAAGGTTCCTGCTTTCCTTTCTCTTCTCAGGGATCCCTAGTGCTTACATGATGTGTGGTTTCCTGCATTTGGCTTGTGCCTCTCCTTTCTGTTCAATTCCTGCCATTTGGTCTGTGTGCCCCTTTTTCTGTTCGTATCTAGCTATTTGCCTGCTCTAACAATGTGATTCTGGACAATTTTAACATACTTTGTTCTGAAAATACTGAAATGAAAAGGAGTTTGAGAAGTTGATGAGGGAGAAAAACATGAAATTATAGCTACAGTTCTGACATGGAGATGTAGACCAAATGCAGAAGGTGGCAGTGGGAAGATGAGGGGTCTGGAAAATGTTCAGAAGGGAAGGGACCATTGAACTGGTTCTAGAAGGATGACTTGGAATTTTTCCTGTAGAGCTGAGGGAGGGAAGTACATGATGGTCAGAATGGACTATATAGAGGCGAAGAGGCAGGACAGAGAATGATGTAAACAGGGCAAAGAATCCACTTGGTGGAAGCATGGAGTGTGGGGCAGGAGGCAAAAATTAAGAGAAAGACAATTCGGTCACCTAGAGAGGATGGCCTGAGGTGGAGATCTAGAACAATCTAGGACAATGCTGGTCCAAAACAAATATAAGCTACATGTATAATTTTAAATTTTCTAGAAGCCATAATGTAGAAGGAAACAGGTGAAATTAATTTCAGTAATACATACTATTTAACCCTATATAGACAAAATATTAGCATTTCTACTTGAATCAATATTTTAAAATTATTAGTGAGGTATTTTATATTTTTTTGGTACTAAGTCTTTGAAATCCCTTGTGTATTTTACACCTGCTGCACATCCCAATTTGGAGCCACATTGCAAGTTCTCAGTAGGCACATGTGAGCTGTGTTTGAAAGATGAAAGGAAGAGACTGAATTTAGGAGACATTTTTGAGGCTCTCCATAATTTCAAGGCATAAAGGAAAAGATGAAGAGCCAAAGGTGAGGTCCAGGTTTCTAGTTGGGAATACTGTAGATGATGATGCCATTAACCTCAATAGGGCGTCTGTGTATGTGTGTGAAGGCTAACAGTAATACTGTTTCTTCTCTCTGTGCTGAATTGTTAGGGATACTGTAAACTCTCAGTTTACCAAACTTATTATTTGATAGCAGAGAGCACAGAGTACTTGAATGAAAACACCATACTGTTTCCCAGCAAATTTAATGTGTTCTAATTGGATAAACTAACTTGGCCTTAGAGGAAGTAGTTTTTAATGTTATAATTGTACACAGTATAAATAATTAAATATTATATTTAATACTTATGTTAAATATAATAAATACATGTTAAATACGCTATATATATGCTCTTTCACCCTTCTACTCTTAAAACTCTTTATTTCTTCAGTTCAGGGAATCTATGTTATAGATGAGAAAACTGGATCCCCAGGAGATCTGTGATTTACCCAAGGATATTACATACTTATTAGTTGTAGAACTTTTTAGGAGCCCATGAAATTAAATCTTCTCAACTTAGTATGCCCTGTTGTTTTGGGTTCCATCATTTGGCCAAGGCTCTCTTTGTGGGGAAGGGGAACATTTTATACTTCTTGTAAATTTTTTAAAGGTGTAGATTATGAGGTCCAGTTATATCTGGAAGAAGGGTGAGCAGCGTTCAGAAGATGTTACTGAATCATTTTATTACAGTCCAAAGTGTGACCTCCATTGGGAGTGCCCTAAAGTTGATCTGATTCAGAGTGGCTAACTCACACCAAGGATCTCAGAGTACATTTTATCTATTTAATCTTGCAAACGGTTGACTGTCTGTTATGTACCAAAATGGTTCTGGCCTCTGGAGATTCGAAGGTGTCTGAGACAAGGTCTTGACCCTCTAGAAGCACAGTGAACAATAGGTAACAGACACCATAATGTAGTGTCTTATGCTCTGTGCTGTCCGTCCCTGGAACGCTTGTAGCACCTCACTTTACTGTATGTCATGCTCTAATAAATAACACATTTTAAAGTAAACAAACCTATTCAAAGACTGCAGTGTTTTTCATTTGCGTTTTTATTCTGCCACAGTACATACGGTAAAGCCAGGCATCTAGTAAATATCTAGTGTCATCTTACCTGGCACAGTCAGAGCCCTGACCTTGATCAGAAAAATCTGCTGTGTTTCAACCCTTCTCTGTTCTTATGGAGACACAGTCACAGCGTTAAGGGAGAAATATTATACAGAAGAGCCATTGTTGTATATGGATGTGGTCGTGCACCTCAGTAGGAGTTGGGGCCAGTCCCCTTTTCTCTAAAATTCAGATCTCAGCCATCTCCTTAAGGCTCAACTCAGTCAGGAAACAGATATTTAGTGTTGGGTCAGGTCATTGCTGGACATTGGTGTTCTAGACTTGAAAAAAGGAAAAGGTACAGTCCCTGCCCTCATAATGCTCACCATCTAACTAGGAAAACAAGCACTAAATAGATTGTTAGGTCTATTTGAATAGCTGTTAGTGTGCAGAGTGGGTTAAAGCACATAACTGGGGGATTGACCCTCCACTGGGGGTTCAGAAGACCTCACCAAAGACCTAACCTACACCTGAAGTATGTAGTGGAGTTAGCGAGGGAAAGACGGATGGGAGAGAATGATATCCTCCAGGAAACTGAAAAGTCCAGTTCAGCTATAGCTAAGCACATGGGAAGAAGGGCATGGAATAAAGCAGAGCCTCCACGTAACTTTCTCTCACTGCTGGGGTGAACTTGCAGCTCTGCTTTAAGTGTCTTTTCATAGTAATTGTTTTTACATACTTTATTATGTACTTCTTGAGACAGAAATCTATCTAGGACCAGAGGAGGTATTTCAGATAGGGCATGATGACAGGTGTCTCATGGCTTAACAAGGCCTCATGAGGCAAGACAGAAATCAACCTGTGAGCCTCAGAACTGACACTTTGGAGGCACAGGAATCATCAGCCAGCCTGGCTGCAGTGTGATGAAGAAGTGACTGGAGTGGGGTAAAGCATGAAAAGACCTTTGATCTGGCAATTCCAATTCTAGCTAGCTACCCTACAGAAATACTAGCATATTTGCACAAAGAATTTGTATTGCAGTAATGTTTGTAATAGCAAAATATTGGAACTAATCCAAATATCTATTAACAGGAACTTGTTTGCTTATTCATTCATCAAGTATTTTTTTAAGCACCCACTATATGCTGGGCATCATTCTAGGCACTAGAGGGATGTATAGCAGTGAATAAATAGATAGATAAAAGTCCCTATTCTCATGGAGCTTGCAGTCGGGGAGACAAAAAAGGCTAACAGGAAATCTCAGATAATGGTTAGAAGTGCAAGTGTCCTTTTTAACCTGAGTCTGTTTGGTTCCTGAGTTCAGGTGGCAGGAATTTGGACAGTGAGAGATACCTGTGCTAGGAGGAAAATTAAACATGGTAATACGATGTGTAGTAGAATGGAGGTGCTAAGACAACTTTTCTGAGGTGGTGATGCTGGACCTGAGACCTAAGTGACTAGTTGTCAACCACATGGTGATCCCAAGGCCAGGGTTAGAAACAAACTTGAGGTGTTCAGGGATCAGCAAAAGGTTAGCATGGCCAGAGCCCAGTGAGTGAAGGAGGAGTATGAATGTTATTCTTAGTACAGTGGGTGCTGTGGGTTTTAGCCAATGAGTATGTTATGGTACAACTGTACTATGGAGTGCTATGAAGCAGTTCAGAGGAGTAAGGTGAAAGTATACATAGCACTGTGGGACGATCTCCAAGATATATAGTTAAATGTAAAAAGCAAGTTGTAAAACAGTATATATGGTATTGCACAAAAGACTCTGTGTGTGTAAAACATGGAACAGGACTATTAAGTGTATACTCCAAACTGTTAACAGTGGTTATTTGTAAGGAATTTAGTGAGACTGGTGATAGGGTTGAATGAAGGCTGTTACTTTTTATTTGCTGTTGTATTTGGATTTTGTAACGAAGTGCAGGGGAAATGAGGAATTGATTGTATACAAGGCTTTGGAGGGAAACAAGAAGAAAGCTAAGTAGGCATATAGGATTGCAGCACATACTGCCCCTCATGACCTTCTTGCCTGCCATATTAGATTCTTTATAAAATTATGTAAACAACAAGTACATTTAACCCGACATTGCCCCCTCAGGATACCAAATGTGTGATCACTGTTTCTGATAGACCCTCCAGTATGTTCCCAGTATCGCATGGGAACATTTGTGGGGTTAATTCCTAGTTAAGCAGGAATGTGATCCTACAGGAATCAGTGACATTCAAGGATGTGGCTGTGAACTTCACCCAGGAAGAATGGCACCACGTGGATCCTGCTCAGAGGCGCTTGTACAAGGATGTGATGCTGGAGAACTATAGCCACTTGGTTTCTCTTGGTAAGGACCACATCTCATTGTCTTTGTATTGACAGGTCTTTTCTTTCTCAGTTGCTAGGGTTGTGGGGCTCATAGTTTGGGTGACTGTGTTCAGAGTCCGAGTTTGTTCATCATTTTGGGACTCAGCTCTATGGGATTCTGAGCCTGTTCTTTAGGTAAAAGATCTTTCTTTCACAGAACTGGAAATAGGCCGTTTGATTGCATGCTCCTCAAGTTGCACCTTTTTTTCCCTTCAGAGTTCCTAAGGATCAAGGCCTAATACTGACTTGTAGAGGGTTCTTTGTCCACTTGCACAGACAACCAAATCTTGTGTATTTACCCATGAGCAGGATATCAAGTTTCCAAGCCAGAGGTGATCTTCAAATTGGAGCAAGGAGAAGAGCCATGGATAGCAGAGGGAGAAATCCAAAGACCTTTCTATCCAGGTAAATGAGAGTCAAGCATGTAGGAATCAGTACGTACAAAGGCACAGTCGAAGGAGAGGGACACCCCTTCACATTGCTGCCTTGGGAGCGCCTAGACCTGGAGAAGAGGCTGAGCCATCTCCTGGATGACCCCTCTGTATGTCTCCCTTTTCCGTGAGGGTGCTCCTGCTGTTCGTAGGTCTTGCGGGAAAGGTATCCGTTTCTCCTTTCTGAAAGTAACCCTTTGTCCGACACTCAGAACACCATCTCTCCCTGTCTTGTAACCCTACTTGCTGGGTTATTTTCTCCTCTGGTGTCCTTAATCTCCCTTCATTATTTAGAGATCTCTTCTTACTCATTCATTTTGTTTGTTTTTTTTTTTTTTTGAGGGGGGAGGTAATTAGGTTTATTTATTTATTTTTGGAAGTGGTACTGGGGATTGAACCCAGAGCCTTGTGCATGCTAAGCATGTGCTCTAGCACTTGAGTTGTATCCTCCCACTTCTTACTCATTCAGACATTGGTTGAACTTCCATGTCTCCTCCTTGTTTTGTCTTGATACTTTCACTGTCGGATGCCCCATACTTGTAGGAAATACCCACAAGCTTGATTCTTCCTTTATAACTTGCCTCCAGACTTCTTTCCCTGACTGCACTTCTGTACCACCTGTCTGGGGAGCAATGCCATCTTCCTTCCGTCCTGTGCTCATGCTGATTTGATTCATTTCCTCTCTCCACAGTTCTTGGAGTATCATCCTTTCCTGGTTTACCTACTTGTTAAATGCTTCTTGGCTTTAACTCTTTGGCTTTTCTTGCTTTTCCCTCTTAAGTGAGTCTACCTGGAGTCTGCCCTCTGGCTTCCTCCTCTTTCTTTCTGTATTACCTCCCTGTTAAAGGGTGCCTGCCTTGTGGTAGTTGCAGGTCTTTATTCTGTGCTGTAGACTCAGAATTGTCCTTACTTGTTCCCTGGTTACTTTTTATTTTCTCAAAGGAGCCCTCCACTTGTAAGTCCCATACAGTTCTTATTAAAGATGTTAAAAAAAAAAGATGTAAAATCTAAATTAATCATTCTTGCATCCCTAATCAGCACATTTTGCTACCTTGTGCATAACCCATTTCTCCCCTTGTCTGTTAGAAATTACCAGGTTTCCATTCCCTTAGGCCAGACACCATAGCTTATTTAGTCTTTTTCTTTCAACCCAGGTTGTTTTCCTGCTTTGAGAAGTATCTTAGATTTTCCTGCCTTTTAACTTGGACTGGTAACATCCTACACGAAGCCCCAGACTTAGATTACTATTATACCCAGTTGAATTTACTTGCTCTGCTTATCTTTTTTTAATCCATATTGGGTTTTCTAAATCATAGTTTTATTCAGATATAATTCATATACCATAAAATTAACCCTTTTGAAAGTATAGAGTTCAGTGGTTTTGGATATGGATTGAGTTATGTAACCATCACCACTATATAATCACAGAACATGTTCACCCCAAAGAGAAATTCTATACCTATTAGTAGTCACTTCCATTCCCCATCCCCCCAGCTCCTGGCAATCATTAATCTACTTTTCATCTCTCTGGATTTGCCTATTCTGGATATTTTCTATAAATGGAATCATATAATATGTAGCCTTTTGTGACTGGCTTCTTTCACTTAGCATAATGTTTTCCAGGCTCATTCATGTTGTAGCATATATCAGAACTTCATTCCTTTGTATTGCTGAGTAATACTCCATGGATATATCACATTTTGTTTATCTGTTCATCACTTGATGGGCCATGGGCCATGCTGGATTTTAATGTTTTATCTTCATAAACCACCTGCCTCTGAAAGAACCTTGCTATTACTCCCTGTACCTCATTATAAGAAACAAAAACTTCCTTGATTTAAGAATCCCCATCATACTGTCCAGTATTTCTTTCTATTTCTGCTGGAAAAAAAAAAGGCTCTACTTAGCTTGGACTTCTTCTTGATGTTTTCTGTAAGTAGCATACACTTTCCCTCATTAGATAATATATTTATTTCTTCCTTCTCTGATCGCAAATACCATTTATATTGCCTCTACCACACAAATTCAGATGGTATGGATACCATCTGATGGGGTTTTCTTTTTAGTTGTTAAAATACTGAATCTTAAAAAAAATTTGAATCTTGTTTTTATTCTTAGATTTTTAACCTTCTGAAAAGTCTACTTATATTTCTATATATTTTCCATCTGTATTACAGAGCATATAAAAGGTAGTCAGAAAGTACTTGATTGATTGTTGTGGAATCTAACTGGGGAGAGAATGTTCTCATTCATTCATTTCAACAGACATCTCTTGAATGTCCCACTGAGAAGTATTCTAAAAGAAATACAAAGCATTCTTTGTCCTTGGGAATTTAAAATTGAGTCTTGTTCCAGGATAAGGAATTGGGGGTTTTAGGGCCCCATAGTTGCTGTTTTTTTCCCTCCTAACATTTTATTATGAATAATTTCAAATATATGATAAGTTGAAAAAAATTATACAGTGAACACTATATACCTACCACCATGATTCTATAGTTAGCATGTTGTTGTATTTGCTTTATCACATCTTTTCATCTATCCATTTGTTAATCTATCTTTTGATGCATTTTCTGGTGAGTTGCAGACATGAGTACATTTCACCTTTAGAATATTTTAGCATTTATTTCATTGACTAGAGTTCAATATTTGTTCATAGTTTTTTTTTTAAGAAAATGTTACATACATTGAAATACACACCTCTTATATGTATCATCCAGTTGATTTTGAAAATGCATTCTCCCATCTAACCCAGACTTCTATTGATACAGAACATTTCCATCACTCCAGAAACCCCCCTCCCTTTAGTTTTTAAAGATTACCATTTTTAGCATCTAGACATTAACTAATTTAATTTTCTGCTATTAATATTCTGAGGTTAAACAGAAGTTTAGAGATCAGTTTTTAAGGCAGATGAAACTGAATCATTTTTGGTTAGGATAGGTGATTAATGGAGAATCAGAACTCAAATAGAATAAAACCACAACTCCAGTTGTAAGGGCAAGGATGATTTGCCTCCTGAAATACTGTTTTTCAGCTTGGGAAGTATAGCCTTTGCTCTTCAAGTATGTCAAAGAATCATTTCAGTTAGATCATTGGCTGCAGATTTTCTCTGTAGGGCTTGAAGATCTGAAGTCTCAGAGGTGACTTTAAAGAAATTATGAAATGGATATATTAGGAAGATAGGTTTTGTGACAGTTTGTAAAATGGATGGGAGGCATGGAGAGCAGATAGGATTCTGCCAGATGGACTGTGATCCTGCTCCATTTGTATCTCTGCCGAATGCTCTCATGCTCAATTATTCCCTTACTCCCTAACAAGCCTCCTACATGGGCTTCCTCATTCTGGACTTATCCTTCACTCTGGATCTGCAATCTGCACTGTCACCTCTCTTCACTCTTCCTTTTCTCCATTTTGGGTTTTCTCCTCAAGCTACAGGACTAATTTCAAAACGAGTGATGTATAATTTATCTCTCTCTCACTTCCTCATTCCTACTGTAGCAGTTTGTTTCAGCAGGAGGGAATAGGGGACTTTTGCACTTTGGATGTCTTTCAGACTGGAAGACCAGGCCTGAAGCCAAATCTTCAAGTCTGCGCCAGAGCATATCCGAAGTATCCCTTATCACGGATGATCTCTCCCATGCCACATTAGAAGATGTTTGGGATGTTAGTAGCCAATTAGAGAGGCACCAGGAAAACTGGAAGAGACATCTTGGGCCAGGTGTATCCACCCAGAAGAAAATAATCACACAAGAGGAAACTTTTGAGCAAAATAAATTTGGTGAAAACTCTGGATTGAACACAAACCTGGTTACACAAGTGAACATTCCTCCAAGGTCTAATGAATGTAATACACTTGGGACCAATTTGGGACATAATTCAGATTTACTCAATCAGAATAATATCCTTGCAAAAAAGAAACCTTATAAATGTAATAAATGTAGAAAAGCCTTTATTCATAGATCATCACTAACTAAACATGAGAAAACTCATAAAGGAGATGGAGCTTTCCCCAATGGTACAGATCAGGGAGTTTATCCTGGAAAGAAACATCATGAGTGTACTGACTGTGGAAAAACCTTCCTCTGGAAGACACAACTTACTGAGCATCAGAGAATTCACACCGGGGAGAAACCCTTTGAATGCAATGTGTGTGGAAAGGCCTTCAGGCATAGCTCATCCCTTGGTCAGCATGAAAATGCTCATACTGGCGAGAAACCCTATCAGTGTAGTCTCTGTGGGAAAGCCTTCCAGCGCAGCTCCTCCCTTGTTCAACACCAGAGAATTCACACTGGAGAGAAACCCTATCGTTGTAATTTATGTGGGAGGTCTTTTAGGCATGGCACATCCCTCACTCAGCATGAGGTCACACATAGTGGAGAGAAACCCTTCCAGTGTAAGGAATGTGGGAAAGCCTTTAGTCGATGTTCTTCCCTTGTCCAACATGAGAGGACTCATACAGGAGAGAAACCTTTTGAATGTAGCATATGTGGGAGGGCTTTTGGTCAGAGCCCATCCCTTTATAAACATATGAGGATTCATAAGAGAGGCAAACCTTACCAAAGCAGTAACTACAGCATAGATTTCAAGCACAGCTCCTCTGTTATGCAAGATGAAAGCACTCTCACTGAAGTGAAGTCCTATCATTGCGATGATTGTGGGGAAGACTTCAGTCATATTACAGACTTTTCTGACCATCAGAGGATCCATACTGGAGAGAACCCCTATGATTGTGAACAGGCCTTCAGTCAACAACCTATATCTCATACTGGAGAGAAACCCTATCAATGTAATGTATGTGGAAAAGCTTTCAAAAGGAGTACAAGTTTCATAGAACATCACAGAATTCATACTGGAGAAAAGCCTTATGAATGTAATGAATGTGGAGAAGCCTTCAGTCGACGCTCATCACTGACTCAGCATGAGAGAACCCACACAGGAGAGAAACCCTATGAATGTATTGACTGTGGGAAAGCCTTCAGTCAGAGTTCATCCCTCATTCAGCATGAGAGAACACATACTGGAGAAAAACCCTATGAATGTAGTGAATGTGGGCGAGCCTTCCGGAAGAAAACCAATCTGCATGATCATCAGAGAATTCATACTGGAGAAAAACCCTATGCTTGTAAGGAATGTGGGAAGAATTTCAGTCGAAGCTCAGCTCTTACTAAACACCAGAGAATTCATACACGAAATAAACCCCAGGAACCCTGACATAAAGGAATGTGCTGAAAGCTTTAGCTAAAATATTGTTCCTACTTAGTATCAGAGGATTCTTACTGGAGAGAAAGCTTGGGAATGTAATGAATTATGTGTGTGTGTGTGTGTTGTGTGGAGAAAACTGTGCTAGTAGTGTTTTTTTTAATAAATAAAAGCTACATTCTCAGATCTGATAACAGACATGTAAAAACTATAGACATCTTAACATAACCTGTTAGAAATGATATGCCTATATATTAGACTTTGTAAAGATTTTGAATATATGTATGTAGGAGGTCACCAACTTTCAACAATTTAACTTGTAACTCTCACTGTTTACAACCTTTTTTAAAAAATAAATAAAACTCCTGCTATAGTGACCAAAACTCATTTTTAAATTACTTGAAAGCTGCATTCAACTGTATCTCTTACATTAAATTTACCATAGAAACCAATTCCACCTCCAAGAATTCACCATTCAAAGAATTAGATCAACTGGTCCAGCCACTTCATTGTACAGATGAAGAAACTGAAAGCCAAAGATGCGAAGTGGTTTGCACAGCATGATACGTTTATAACGGCAAAGCTGGGTGAATATGCAGGTCTCCTGGATCTTTGGCCCTGTGGTCTTGCCACTAAGAAGATATTTTGGAATTCAGGGCTTTAAAATAAGTTTTGAAACAATCAGATGCACAAATAGTCAATGCGCACTCTGGAGCTGAATACTTTGGGAATCATAAAAGCGTAAGAGGCAGCAGGACACATGCAAATTTATCATACACTTATTTACAGCAACTTATTGGAAGCTTACAAACCAAAATGTTAACAGAAATTGTTAATAGTTGAACTACTGATGACTTTTTTCCTTTTCTTAAATATCATACTTCAGGTAACATAAGTCATAGAATTATTGTCTCCTTACTGTGCTTCATGTCTCTCCCATGGAAAAAAATAAAAAGCACTGCCCCAAGCTTCCTAGGTTGGATCAATGGGAAAACAAAACAGAACTAAGAAAAAAAAAATCCCCAAATTAATTTTACTGTTGGAGAAGTGTAAGTCCAATTATTTGGATAATAATAACTTGCCATTAAGTCAGTTTAGAGAATTGGCATGTAATGAATCATTTTGTGTGCCAAAGAAGTTTTCACCATTAAAAAATTAACTTTTTTTTCAGCTCTGTGGTGCTTTTCCATCAGTAAAGCATGAGGGAAGCGTCAGTGATCCACTCTAATCCTTAATATCCCCTGATACCTCCCATGGCTATCCTAAAGGAATTTCCAGAATCTTTGTTGGTTCTTTGGCACCAAGAGTGCAGATAAGTTTGGAAGCAACTATGAAAATTGACCTCTTTGATAAAAGATCCTCTGCACCCCCCGCCCCCAAGAAGAGCAAATTTTCCCACCCTAATGATTAAGCATAGGGGAGGAGTGATATGGGGTGGTGTTGGTGAACCTTTCCTGCTGGCTGCTTTGCATGTCAGGTAACAGAATCTATAACTTTTGTCTCATCCTGGGTAGCATGAGGCAGCTCCCAAATATCCTTCATAATTCTTCGCAGGAAAAATGTGCATGGGGCCTGAAATGTGGGCTGTCTGGCCCAATGAGTTTAGTACATGTGGAGCAAGATGGGATGGGATACTCTATAGCAGATCTGCCCTTCCAAAACATTAAGCATTCAAAAATGCCTTGTTTATGATATTCCACGTTTAGTGCACACAGTGCCAAGACCATGCTTTTGTGATACACAGTTTAACAAGGGGTAATTCTACTTGGAATCTCCTCTACTAATTGTCTAGGATGCCTAACAGGAACTCATTTTGCTGCTGAATGTTTGGGGATCCCCATAGTGGACTGTTTGCAAGAACGGCATGAATTGTAACCAGTTGAGTGCTACACAACTGTTATGGAAGTTAATAAAGACTTAGTTCCAGAAGACCTAAAGGAGACCACTGGTTTGTGTGTGGAGCCTGGCCTTTATCTACCCAATCTCTGAATCTCAGCACATCTTCATTGACAGGGAGGGAGCCCAGGATTTATGTATGGCTGATTTAGCAGAGGAATCTCTAGTCCCAGCAACCATGCACCGTGCACTTACGAACACCCAGCTTTCTGGGCTATGTGAAATACATCCTTGTAACATCATTGTATTATTTCAATAAATAGCCTTCTTAGTTGAATGGGAGTTAGTTTGTCTTTTTCAATTTTCAGAACTTGGCTAAGATTAAAGAGTGACGCATCAAGGAAGAGGGATTACCTGCTAAACTCATCACAGCCAGGTGAGTTAATAGCTATCATTTGTTGAATGCTTACTACTTGTAAGACGTTGTGCTAAGTACTTCATAGCCATCATTTCATTTGATCCTTAGAGTTCCCCATTCTAGGTCTTGTGGTATCTCTGCCCAGCTTTCCCTCCCTTTTCCTCTAGTAACAGTCCCTGCTTCACTCACCACAAAAACTCAAGTCAAGACATCTTGGGGCTCAGTAATAGATCCAGGGACAAACAAGTGACCTAGTTGAGCCATTCGGGGTCTTTTGACAGGATTTTTTCAAAATAGAGTTAGCAAGGATACTTTGGGTTGCTAGACTCGAAAGGTGAAGGCCTAGAGTTGCCTGGAGCTGGATTCCTTACCAGAGAGGGGAGTTCTGTTGTAGTAAGAGAGGATGCAACCGACATGATGTTCTCATTTCTAATTCCTGACATCCTTGGACTTGGCTTAATTTGTGACGCTCTTCTTGGGATTTTATAGGCTCCCCACTATCCGATGATTCTCCCTTTTTGATTAAGCTAATTTGTTACATTTCTGTTGCTTGCATTAAATAAACCAAATGCGAGTATTATATCTTTGTTTATAATGTGGGGAAAAGCCCAAGGAGACAAAGTACTGCCCATGGCAGATTCAGACTTGGAGCCCAGAAGTGCTTGGCTGCAAGGGCATTGCTCTTAACCTCATGTCTCCAGAGCCATGTTATGTTCAAGGAGCTGCACGTAACAGTCGTTTGGGGGTGAGTGGATGAAGGGATATGGTGCTAGATTAGGTCAGAGACCAAGTGGAGATAAAATGATAAAGGGCCTTGAAATGTTTTCTTGACTATTTCAGGAAATTAAATCCCCTAAATTCACTCAACCCTCACACCTTAATATATCAGATATTTACAATTGCCTATATTGTAGATAAAATCTTGTATAATCTTAAATAAAAACCTTTCTCATAAATATTTCTTATATTACTACACAGTCTCATGATCCCTTTAACAAATTTCCTATTGTTGCAATAATATTTAGATTGTTTTGGGCACTGATTTTTATAATGACGTTGAATACTTTTATTTTTAAAAATACTCTTACCTTTTTTTCTATAGAATTTTTTCTTAAAATATCCAGAAAGAGATAAAATATCCAAAATGGGATTACTGTGTCAGCGTGTAGAGGTAAGTATAACCCGATGGTGTGAGGCTCATAAAAGAATATACTAGATATGATAGCACAAGAGTAATAGTCTGGGAATTGCAAAAGGGAAGCAGGAGAAAACCATTCTCCCACTCCTAGTGCCTGCTTGTGTCTGGGGAAGGGCAGCAGGGCAGGCGTGTCCGCCAGTAACACTCATGTGTGCCAGGTAGAGAAGAAACCACTTCTGCAGTGATTAGGCGTGATGGTGATGCTCGGTTCTTTATGGCTGCAGTGGGCTTTTGTAAATACTGAACTAGTTACCTCCTAGGTTAAAAATGCAAATGTCACATCAGGGAAGAGTTAAAGACTGCCCTACTTCAACAAAATTGGTCTCCTTTTACATTTTCATGGGTTATTGTTAACGTCCTTTACCTTACCGCAATTTGTATTTTAGATTATTTCATTCTCTCCCCCACCCCCAACACACCCCACAGTTGATTGTGAATTCCAGGAAGACAGGGTCCACATCTGTTTTGCTAACTTTTTGTCCCACTGCTTATCACAATGCCAGGCATGTAATAGGTACTCAGTGCAGTCTTATTCGTGAACATTACTATGGAGATATGTTGACAGACAAAGAAGACTGGCTTGTAAGTGAAAGAGTGCTCAGTCTTGAAATTAGAATATTGCAGAAGAAAGCAGTGGGATCATAGTTCATATCCACTAGGCTGGCAGAAATTTAGAAATCTGGCAGGGGGTATAGAAGTGAGAACTTCTATACACTGTTGGTGAGAGGGTAAACTGATGTAATCATTTGGGGAGTAATTTGGCAATATCCAGTAAAATTGAAGCTAAGCATACTTCTTAACCCAGCGATTCCATTTGTAGATATATGTGGTAGACTAGAAATACTCACATGTGAGCACAAAGACATACAAAGATGATCACTGCAGCAGTGTTTGAAATAGTAAATATATGGACACAACACAGATGTCTGACAGTAAATGAATGGTTAATAAATCATAGCATATTCTTGTTTAATACAATACAGTAAGTACATAGAGGAACCAGGGTATCAGGCAAAAACAACAACAACAATCCAAAAAAGCCTTTCTAGCTCACCTTTTCCACTCCTGGACCCATGTGAGTAAATGTGGCTGGAGAATAGCAGCCACAGTGACTAGTTCCACTTTAAATTCCTGGCTGCTAACCTCAAGCATTTGTTTCCCTAGTCCAGTCACTGTCCTGGTCTCCTTAGGTGCTGTTTTATAGCTTGTCTTCTCAGCCTCCAGCTCTTTGTCCCAGTCCTTAGTCAGCTAGCGACCTTGTTTCCTAGCTAACTGAGAAAAATAAGAGCAATCAGAAGGTAACTACTGTCTTACATGCATCTTGTCCATGCACTCTTTCTTTATATCCTGATTCTGTGGTTGACTCTTTCTTCTCTTAATGTCTTCTCAACTTCTCCTCTGGTGTATTAGATCCTTTTCGTAAACTAGAACATCATTCCTACAATTGTCCTCTCTTCTGCATCTTTTTTTTTCTTGTCTACTGTATCTTTCCCATCAGCAAAATAACAGGTAATTTTTCTCATCTTAAATATATGTATATATTTATTTATACATACATACATACATAAACTACATCTCCCTCCACCTGCCACTCCATTTCCTTCTTAATAGTATTCCTCAGTAGAGGTGTCTATCTAATACTCATTGTCTCCAGTTCCTCTCCTTCCAGTCTCTCTTGCATTCCCTCCAATTAGGTCTTTGTTTCTGCTCTTGTCAGAGGTCACTGATGGACTCTATGTGGCTAAATCCAGTGGTCTTTTTTTCAATTCTTTTTCTTGACCTGTCAGCATTGTTTGGTACAGTTGATCACTTCCTCACCCTTGCACATTTTTTTCATTTGGCTTTCAGATTATCACACCTAGATTTCCTTGTACTTTACTGACATCTACTTCTCCCAGTTTCTTTATGTCCCCTTGCTTTAGACATAGGAATTCTAGGGCTCAATCTTTGGACCTCTTTTCTTTTTCTACATTGGGGCTCTCATCCTAGTGTGAGGGCTCTCACTGGGGCTCTCATCCTGTTTCAACTTGCTGACAACTTAAAAATTTTTATCTCCAACCCAGCTCCATACTCATGTAACCAACTGCCTACTTGACGTCTCCACTTGGATGTCTAACAGACATCTCAAATTTAATATGTCCAAAGATAAACTGACTTATGATCTCCCCCTCCCAGTCCCATCATAAACATATTCCATCCTCAGTCCTCCCATCTGGGAAAAGGCAACCCGATCCTTCCAGTTGCTCTGCCCCCAAACTGGGGAGCTATTCTTGATTCTTTTGTTTCACATCCCACATCCAAATTTCAATAAGCTCTGTCTGCTAACTTGCGGGATATTTGAGAATGGCCACTTCTTGTTGCCTCTACTGCCCTAGCCTATGTCACTATCATCTGTGGTCCAGATGTTTGCAATAGCCTCTAATTGGTTCCTCTGCTTCCATCTATGCCTCTCTGTGTTCGAAGTTCAGCAGCCAGAGTGATACTGTAAAAATCTAATAAGATTGTGTCACTTATCTTCTCAAAGCTCTCTAATAGCTCTCCACTTCATGAACACAGGCTAAAGCAGAAGCCCTACTTAGTACTGGCACCACCTGCTGCCCTGTATTACCTGTGTGACTCACCACTCCTCTCCTTTCTTGATCACTATGCTCTGGGCCCACTGACCTCTCTGCAGTAGCTTTTTTTTTAACATTTTTTATTGATTTATAATCATTTTACAATGTTGTATCAAATTCCAGTGTAGAGCACAATTTTTCAGTTATTCATTGTCACATTTTTTTCTCCATTAGCTACCATAAGATCTTGTATATATTTCCCTGTGCTATATACTCTCTGCAGTAACTTAAACACCCACAGCAAGCTTCCACTTCAGAACCTTTGCATTTTCTATTCACTTTTCCTGGAATCCTCTTCCCCTAGATATCACCTGGTTTGGTTTCTAACCTCCAGTAGATCTTTGTTCAATGAACTCTTCGTTGACTATGCTATCAAAATAGCAATCAGCCTGCGTGGCATGCTCTAATTCCCTTCCCAGCTTCATTTTTTCCATAATACCTACCATCAACTGACACTCTAAATAGTTTACTTATTATATGTCCTTCTCTAGAAGGTAAGCTCCGCGAGAGTAGAGATTAGGGGGGATGTAAATTTTATTGAAGCATAATGTTCTTACAGTAAAGTACAAAAATAGCAAGTGAAACAGCTTGATGACTGAGGACAGCAACTTATGTATCTTTTGTTCAGTGCCCTGTCCCCAGTACAGGAGATACTCAAATATTAATAAATGGTTGAACTGGATGTACATATATTAACAAGAAAAACACTGAAAATAATTGAAAATAAAGTTGCAGAAGGGTTGTATATAGTGTGATGTAACTTTTTAAAATCCATAACACGTATTTTTTTAATCAACACACATGAAGTAAAAGTAGGAAATTAGTGAAACATCAGCTTCAGAGTGGTGGTTTCCCCTGGAGCTAGAGGGAAAAGGGATGGGAAGGGATAAAAGAAGGCTTAAACTTTCATATTTTTTTAATAAAAGCTAATCTAACAAAATATTTGTTTAAATATTTGTTCAAAGAGGGTGATGCATATTTGTTGTATGTGCCTCTGAGTGTTTAAACTCTTTTACAATTAAAGTCTGCCTCCTTGCTCTTATCTGGTTCCTCCTTGCCCAAAGCCACCTGCTTGGTTTCTCTTGAAGCATTAGCCTGTTTGACCTGTACATTCAGCGTGACTGAAGGACTTAGGAGAAGGAATAATGGGCATTCATGCTCCCAAGGGTGAGAAGCTGATCCAAGCCCAAGAAAGGAGCGCCTTGGCACTGTCAAATCAAGCAAAGCATTCCCATTCTCCATAAATGCCATTTGAGGGAACAATTAAAAAGAAAGGAATGGCAGGGGAGCAGAAGGCTTCCTGTAGATGAGGAACATAAGAGATTATTGGCAGGAGTTGGTGGAAGGAGAGAACTAATTTTTGCTAATTGCAGTGAAAGCCCTATTAATTTTGGAAAAATACTTTTTGGGGGGCATTTTAATGGATAAAGGAAACAAGAAATTTGAACCTGATATATAGATGGTGTTTTATTCTGCTATGACCAGACAAGTATAGTTGTAGTAATTAGTGGGGTTTTTATTTCACTATGTGCATTAAGAAACTAGCAATTACTAATTGTTCTTGAATTTTAATACTCATTTTCAAAAGTTAAGAGTTGTCACAGGGTTTTGGCAGGGAATTTTTGTTTGTTTGGCGTTGCTGATAAAGCCCCAAAGATGAAAACAAAGCATCATATTGCCCTACCTTCTAAAAGGTACCACAAGAACTGGGCACTCTGTCCCACCGCATGCACTCGGAAGTGTGGGAGTCGCACAGGCCCCAGTGACACGTAACCATGCAACAGGGTCAGATCCAGAGGAGAGGGTACTTGTGGTCTTAGGGTGAGGCCCCTGCCTCTCCCCAAGGGGCTGTGGGACTCAGGTACCAAGAGAATGACTGGAAGTATTAGAGGCATCTGAAATCGCTGGAGCTTGGTGTCTTCATCCCCAGCAAACCCACAGGCCCACTACCCAGAATTCTTGCGATAGCTTACCGTGTGCCCCTGAAGAGTGTGTATTCGGTGGTAAGGAGGTGGGGAGGAATCTAACGCAGACAAGTGCCTGTAACTGGAGATTTCTGAAGGGAGGAGTGTGCTGTTGGGATAGCCTCTGGGTGCAGAGTGTGAAGTCCTCTGAGCGTCTGCCTTTGTGTTGTGCCTAGGAAGAAAAGAACAGGACGGCTTTGTCCGATTTCTTTGCCGCCACAGATCACAAGAAAGGATTTCAATAGATCTTAGGTGGAGTGACCAGATATTTATAATTGGTCGGCTAAACCGGGACGTTGAGCTCATTCTCAAGGGGGAGCTAACCAGATGGGAAGCTGGGACTGTGCTTGAGGGACATAGGTTTATCGTGTCCCTGAGTTCCCTGTAGGAAAGAAAGCAGAGTGGGCAGGAGGCATAGTGCTGTGTCCCACGGTCTGTCCGACCAAACTAGGGGGTGACCCACCTGGAGAGGGGTTGGCCCACCTGGAGAGGGGTTGGAGCTGAAGACTGAACGAGGCCACCCCGCTAGGAATGAATACAGTGAGCTGGGGTGAAGCTGCACATAGGCCCCAGACCCGTGCGCATCTCCCTGTGAGGAAGCCGCCAGCCCCGGGACCACAGGCCTGACACAGCAGATGCGCGCAGGGCATGAGGGCATCTAAGAAGGTATAAATTTGGAGTCTTAAACTGGTCTAGACTGAATTTTAATAATTCTAAGTAAGCACAAAATTGCATTACCTCAGGTTAAGGGCTCCTAGAGGATCTGACAGCGGTGTGGTGGAGATGAGAAAGCCTTTTTAAATGGTAACACCACACAGATTAGAACGTTTATACCAATTGTAGACTTAACAGGAAGATCTGGGTGTGCCTTTTGAAGAGGTATCAAAGGAAGCCCACTTGGGTCCCCCGATACTGTACGAGCGCTGGGCAGGCAGTGCAGTCCTCCAAGTACTGTCCATCCGAGCACGGCAGGGCTGGAGACTACATTTCCCGAAAGCCTTGGCGGTAACGCACTTCCGCTTCCGGCTTGACGTCTTCCGCTGCCGGCGCGGGCGCTCCAGGGAGAACGAGGCTCTGGCGCCTTGCACTCTCAGTTTCGGTCTGCGCAGGCGTGTACGCATCGCTTGGTGTTCGCTCTTTTCTGAGCAAACGCAGAGGAGGCAGGGCCTTGGGCGCGCGACTTTTGCACCGCACCCTGCTTCTGGGGCCAAGCTGCCTTCCTCCCGTAGCCACTACCAAGCACCCCCGCCCCACGGCTAGAACAGCCCAGGCCAGGACCCCTCCCCTCTTCCTGCACTCTGCCCAGTGGCTGGAAACTGCCATCTCCCAACACGAGACCTACTGGACAGTTTGGGGATACGGTGAATCATATGAGATGGTCTAGGTAAGTGGAGAAACTTAAGATAACAATATCTCCTCTCTCTGAAAAAAAAAAAAAAAAAGCGTGGCTTAACCTGAGGAGCTGTAAGTTTCTACTCCCCCCGAAACAAGGTCGTAAAAACAGAAACACCATCTCTTCCTCTCTCCTCCTGCCTGCTCCATTCCTAGTGAAAGGAAAGGTCCTGTGCAGGTAGGCTGGAGGGGGAGTAATGAAGTCTTGAGTGAAGCGTTACACTCATGGTAATTGTGGTCTACGTAACTAGGGCCAACTCTTCTATGGAAAATGATGTAAGCTGGATGAAATGTTGAAAAAAGAAAAGCATTCCAAAGAGCTAGCAAGAGAGTGAAGAATTGGGGATTAAACGCTAGGATAAGCAAAAGACTAAGTAATAATCCTAGTGCTCAAAGCTGCTTTTGCTTGAAGGCATTTGCTGGTGGAAAGAAACCCCTGTGAAACCCAGCTGTGAGGCTGGTAGACTTGCAATATAAGGGGTATAAGTGTAAAAGTCCTGAAAGCTGTGAGCCTAAATAATCACCCACATTTGAACTGAGACCCCAAGTGAAGACACCCTCAAGAAAATGTTGAACTGGAGGTAAGCCCTGGCATAGATGTGCTCCCACATTCAGGTTGACTTGGAGATGTAGAGATCCTCAGCCTTCAGACTCTATAACATTGACCTAGTGGTGGGCCCCAGTACCTGGCAAAAGCAAACAAAAATGATCCTTAGAGAATGGTGTTATCATCTCATACCTCAGAGTATTCACACATACTTCCTTTTTTAAAAAAATAACTTCCAGCATATTCTCAAAGATAACCAGATACATAAGGAAATAAGACATTATGAAAGAGAACATGCAGGAATAATAGACAATAAATACAGACACAAACATTTCATATATTGGAATTATCAGAGAAAGAGTATAAAATAGCAATTCTTAGTATTTTAAAAGAGATAAAAGACAAGGTTGAAAATATCTACAAAAACAAAGCTTAAAAAACTGACAGCAGATTTGAAAAAAAATAGAACTTAAAAAAAGATATAATTTTAAAAACAATAGCTATGTGTTTAACAGCAAATTAAACATAAAAGAAGAGAGAATTAATGAATTGGAATATAAGTGAGAAGAAATTGCCCAGAAACTAGTGTGCAGACAATGAGATGGAAAGTACAGAAGATAAAGTGTAAAACATTAAATCATTGTGTAGGAAGCCCAACGTAAATTTAATCAGATTCCCAGAAGGAAAATATAGAGAAAGCTATAAGAAAGACATACCAAGCTATAGATTTAAGAAACCCAATGAAACTCAGAGGATAAATAAAAATAAGTCCACAAAAGATACATCATGGTGAAGGAATAGTATATAAAAGGAAAATAAAATTTTAAAAGCAGTTAGGAGAAAAAGATCAATTGACTTCAAGTAGTAACAGGTGACTTTCCAAAAGCATTCCTGGAATTCATATGAATGAGCTATGAAATCTTCATTGTGCTTAAAATATGTGTCAATCTAGAACTCTGTATATAGAAAATATCTTCCAAGAATGTATCTTTTACTTTTTTTATTTTTTTATTTTTTTAATTTATTTTTTATTTTTTAACATTTTTTATTGATTTATAATCATTTTACAAATGTTGTGTCAAATTCCAGTGTTCAGCACAATTTTTCAGTCATTCATGGACATATACACACATTGTCACATTTTTTTCTCTGTGATTTATCATAACATTTTGTGTATATTTCCCTGTGCTATACAGTGTAATCTTGTTTATCTATTCTACAATTTTGAAATCCCAGTCTATCCCTTCCCACCCTCTACCCCCCGGTAACCACAAGTCTGTATTCTCTGTCCATGAGTCTATTTCTGTCCTGTATTTATGCTTTGTTTTTGTTTGTTTGTTTGTTTTTGTTTTTGTTTTTTAGATTCCACATATGAGCGATCTCATATGGTATTTTTCTTTCTCTTTCTGGCTTGCTTCACTTAGAATGACATTCTCTAGGAGCATCCATGTTGCTGCAAATGGCGTTATGTTGTCAGTTTTTATGGCTGAGTAGTATTCCATTGTATAAATATACCACATCTTCTTTATCCAGTCACCTGTTGATGGACATTTAGGCTGTTTCCATGTTTTGGCTATTGTAAATAGTGCTGCTATGAACATTGGAGTGCAGGTGTCATCCTGAAGTAGATTTCCTTCTGGATACAAGCCCAGGAGTGGGATTCCTGGGTCATATGGTAAGTCTATCAAGAATGTATCTTTTATACAGCTAAAAACAGGAATTTCATCACGAGCAGACCTTAACTAAAGGAAATTCTATACGCTCTATTTCATACAAAAGGAAAATGATCCCAGGTGGATGGTTAGAGATACAAGAAAGAATAAAGCCCAAAGAAAGTAGTAAAATGTGGATAAATTAAATAATTAATTGTATAAAGTGTTATAAAAAGGTCTTTAAATGTACGGACTTAAAACCCAGGTTAA
The DNA here is from genome assembly GCF_048564905.1 of Vicugna pacos. NCBI lineage: Eukaryota > Metazoa > Chordata > Mammalia > Artiodactyla > Camelidae > Vicugna > Vicugna pacos. The sequence goes on from NC_132995.1 coordinate 41,487,941, forward strand.
TGATACTTCCATTGCTAGATATAACAGAGTGGCTTGTAGTAAACTAACACTCCTGTAGAAATAGCTAGAAGCTGTATAAAATACAAATGTATAAGCTTGAAGGCATTGGAGAGCTACCAAGGCAGCTCTGGACTTGAGGATCCAAGATACCAGAGAGAAAGGAAACTCACTGAGGTAAACCGAACATTCTGGGTGCCTCCTCTCCCAGAGGGACAGATGATCATTCCTAGGGACATCATTCTAAAAGGACTGAAAAACATTTTTAGAACTAGAAAACATCAAAAGCAGCCAAAGAAAAAAGACATTTTACCTTTAAAGAGTAAACATTGGAAGAATGGTAAAAATTAAAACCCTACAAGTATCTAACTAGGTCATGAATAAAACAAAAAATATTTTGTTAATTCAAAAGGTGGAGAAGAACATTCAAGGGGCCCCCCAAGCACCCACAAATGCAGCTGGATTTAAGAGACCTGCTCTGGAGTTCTCCCACCCAGTTGAGGAATCACAGTGGGCAATTTGACTCTCTTTTTGAGGGGTCAATGGAGGGGTGAAGGTGCATCCGTGACCCTGGCTTAAACCAGAGGACAATGGGCCAGGGTCCCCACCTTCTGCTACTGAGGGAACAAGAGAGAACCTGATGTCCTTTGGAGCTTGCAAGGAGGCGTGACCTCTGTGTCCTTCATGTTGATGAGTCAGCAGCCAGAGATGCAGGAGCTGTAAAAAGGTGAGAAGTAAAAAGCTGGAGCTGGAATTAATGAATTGGAATATAGGTGAGAAGAAATTGTCCAGAAACTAGTGTGCAGACAATGAGAGGACAGTAGAAAGGGATGGGGAGAGGAAGACAAAGGACAGAGAGAGGGGCAGGAGCCAATAAAGCACCCCCTTCCTGAGAGCTCAAGGGTGCTCAGTTAGGAGGAGTCCCACACAAGCTGCAGGAACCCTTTCCTCCATGCCCACCCATTCCCACCTCCAGCCAGGCCACATCAGCTGTCAGGGACAACGTTTTTGGTCCTTTTCCACTGTGGAGTTTATTTTCTAATTTCACCACATCCTTTGATGTTGGAGGGGTGGAGAGGCTAAGGGAGCCTACCCTCAACATTGCCCACCCCGTCTGGATGCCTCTAGTTCATACTAGAGGCTGTTACCTCAAGGAGAGATGTTGGGTGGGAAAACTCTGTCCCCATACCAGGCATTCTCCAGGCTCTTCTTGCTGTTATTTCTCAAATACAAGTTGAGGTTGTGGCTAGGGAAATAGACATTTGTTTTTAATTATCACTGAATTAGTAGGAGATTTTGTCATTGTGTAGTACAGTGGTTTTCAAAATTGAACTGGCATGCATCAGAATCTCTTAAAGCACTGTTAAAACACAGACTTTTGCGCCCTAGCCTGCTATTTTTCTGTTTCAGCAGATCTGATCCTAGAGCATTTGCAGTTCTAAAAAGTTCCCAGATGATGCTGACATTTCTAGTCCAGGGACCACACTTTTGAGAACCACTGATGTAGACTGTCAAAAATACAGCTACTTTCAAGGAATGCTCTGTTTTGTTTTTTAATCTAACATGCTTATCCAGTTTGTTCAAACTCAGCCATCCTACTGATCTCCCGGCCCTGGGCACCCCATTCAGGCCGGTGGCCACCAGGGGGCAGTGCCGCACCGCAGAGGGCGCCCGGGAGGCTGCAGAGCTTGCACCAGGAGAGCCTGCTGCCAGCCTTCCTCTCTTCATTTTCCTTCTCTCCTTTAAACGATGCTGGAATTTCTGGAATTTCGCAGCATCGAAATGATGAGATACTGACTCTCCGGGCCTCCACCCATGGTTCCTGCACTCAAAGGGTCTTTTAATTTCAAACCAACAGAAACATTTTAAAACTGTGCAATCAACAAACCTTCATATACCTTTCATCTGGATTCACTAATTGTCCTTTTTTTTTTTTAAGTTCTGTTTTTTTTTAGGGTGGGGGTGGGGGGTAATTAGGTTTATTTATTTATTTTTAGAGGAGGTACTGGGGATTGAACCCAGGTCCTCATGCATACTAAGCATGCGCTCTACCATTTGAGCTATACCCTCCCCCTGAATTCACTAATTGTCAATACACGTTGCCAGATTATTTTTACACGTATTTTATTTTTATTTTTATTTTCGCTTAACCATTTGAGAGCACTTGCAGACATCCTAACACTTTATCCCTAAATACTTCGGCTTACCTCTCCTAAGAACAAGGACATTCTCCCCTGCAGCCACAATGCCATTATGACATCTAAGACACTCAACACTGATGTATTTAAATACAGTTTAATTATATACTGTTCCATATTTAAATTTCCCCAGTTGTTCTAGTTCTTTCCTGTACAGCTGTAGATTTGTTTGTGATCCAGGACCTGATCGATGTTTACTTCATTTTTTCTTTCATTACATTTTTGAAGAGTCTGGGCAAGTTGTCTTGTAGAAGTTTCCAAAACCTGAATTTGTCCTATTCTTCATGATTAAATTCAAGAAAGTCACTTTTGGTTAAATACTGCATAGGTCATGTTATCTATTTCCTATTACACTGTATCAGGGGGCCCATCGCATAGGCTTGTACTCTGTTGGTGACACTAAATTTGATCACTGGGCTCCATGTGACATGACAGCTCCTGTCCTTCCCTTTCTCTCCCCACTGAAAAACAGTCTGATCAAGACATTACAGGAAGCAACCAGATAAATCCAGTATGTAAGGCAAATAGCCCAGTTTCTCCAAGATATCTGTGGTATGGGTGGAGGGAGAAGAAAGACTGTTTTAGAATAAAAGAGATTTAAAAGACATAAGGGCCAAATCCGTTGGATAGTCCTTGTTTGAATCTTGACTTGAATAAACTAATTGTAAAAAGGCACTTTTGAGACAGTTGGGGAAATTTTAATGTGGACTGAGTATTAGATAATATTAAAAAACTACTGATAATTTTTTGGGTGTGATAATGGCATGATTATTTTAAAACATTTATTATGTTAATAAATTGTAATATATTAAATGCAATGGAACATTATACAGCAGTGGAAAAGAATGAATTAGAGCCTCAGAGCACACTGGAAAAATCTCAGAAATAACATGTTGAGTGAAAAAAGTAAATAGTTTATATAATATATGACATATGATAGATTTGCTTTTTTCTCTTTATTGTTAAATACACATAACATAATATTTACCATCTTAGCCATTTTTAAGTCTATAGTTGAGTGGTATTAAATATATTCATATTGTGTGCAGCCATCATCATCTTTCATCCCTATAACAGCAGGCAATCACCTATACTTTCTGTTTTTATGATTTTGACTATTCTAAATGTTTCATATAAGTGGAATCATATAGTATTTATCTTTCTGTGACTGGCTTATTTCAGTTAGCATAATATCTTCAAGCTTCATCTATGTTGTAGCATAGGATTTCCTTCCTTTTTAAGGTCGAATAATACTCCATGGTATGCATATGCTGCATTTTGCTAATCCATTCATCAGACACTTGGGTTGCTTCCATGTTTTAGCTGTTTGTGAATAGTGCTGCTGTGGACATGGTTTCACAAATATCTCTTCGAGTCCTTGCTTTCAGTTCTTTGGAGTACATTCCCAGGAGTGGAATTGCTGGGTCCTACATTTAGTCAATTTTTAAGTTTTTGAGGAACCGCTATACTACTTTCCACAGCTGCTGTACCATTTTACATTCCTACCAACAGTGCACACGGGTTCCAGTTTCTCTGCATCCTCACCAACGCTTCTTGTCTTCTATTCTTTTGATAGTAGCCATCCTAATGGGTGTGATGTGGTATCTTGTTGTAGTTTTGACTTGCATTTCCTTAATGATCGGTGATGTTGAGTATATTTTCATGTGCTATTTGCAATTAGTATCTCTTCTTTGGAAAAATGTCTCTTCGAGTTCTTTTGTCCATTTTTGAATCAGGTTGGTTTTGTTGTTGAATTTTAGGAGTTCTCTATATAATCTGAATATTAATCCTTTACCAGGTAGATATATCTGAATCCTGAAAGTGGTGCCAGAGATTGTTTACGTGCATATAGAGTAAAAATATAAAGTCATGTATAGGAATGATCAACATTATATTCAGTGGATAATGTTTGGGGCAGAGGGTTGGAATAGCAGGAGTTACATAGGAAACTTCAACCATAGCTGTTGAGTTTTATTTATTAGAGTGGGTCGTGGTTAAATGGGTATTCATTATGTTATTTTTCCTTTTTGTGTGTACATATGAGATTATTTCACAAAATTTTAAAAAACAAAATAATTTCTTAAAGAAAAAAAGCTTTACTGAGCAACTACTAGGTTCAAAAATATTAACATGCATCATCTACTTTGATCCTCACCTCATCCCTCTAATCACCTGCCACCACTCTGCCCTTTGTACATTCCACTCCAGTCACACTGACCTGCCAGCTGCCTTTTTGAAAAGCTGGGCATGGTCCTGCCACAAGACCTTTACACTTGCTGATCCCTCTACCTGGAATATTCTTCCCCATGAAGAGTGTGATCTCCCTCCCTCCCCTCCTTCAAGTGTTTGTTCAAAAGCACCTTTTCAGCAAAGCCCTCCTTGACTAGCCAGTCTCCCTTACCCTGCCCTACTTTTTCCCACAGCATTTGTCACCTTCTGACATAACATATGACTTACTGACTTATTATGTGTGCTATCTGCCTCCCCCAGGAGTATGTAAACTTCCTAAGAGCAGGGATTTCCCTCTGCTTTATTCACTATTGTGTTTCCAGCACCTCAAACAACTCGGCACGTAGTTAATACATGTTTGCTGAACAAATGAATGAATCTACTTGTTACCTATTACTGCATTACAGATTGCCCCAAAACTTAACACTGTAAACCACAAACATTTATTCTCTCACCTGCTCTCAGAGGTTCAGGATTCCAGCAGCTGCTTGGCTGGGTGGTTCAAGCTCAGGTTCCCCATGTGGCTGCAGTTAAGCTGTTGGCCAGAGCTGTAGCCATCTCAAGGCTTGGCTGGGGCTGCGAACCCTCTTCCAATCTCCCAAACACAGTTGTTGGCAGACCTCAGCTCCTCAGTGGCTATTAGCCGGTAGCTTCAGTTCCTAGTCACATGGGCCTCTGCACAGGGCTGCCTTGTGTCATGACAGCTGGATTCCCCCAAAGTGAAAAGAAAGAGGAAAGAAAGAAGGAAAGAAAAAAGAGAAAGAAGTGAGGCAACAAAAACACTCAAGACAAAAGCCACAGTCTTTTATTACCTAATTGGAAAAATGATGTACCATCTGGGCAGACAAAATTATGGCCCTCGAAAGAGGTGTATGTCTTAATCCCTAGAATCTATGTTAACCTTACAAGACCAAGGCAGATGTGAGTAAGTTAAGGATTTTGAGATGGGGGATGTTATCCTGTGTTGTCCACATAAGCCCAATGAAATTACAGGGTCCTTAAAAGGGGAAGAGGGAGGCAGGACTGTAGGTGACAAAAAAGGAGAGGTGACAGTGGAAACAGAGGTTGGAGTGATGCACTTTGAAGTTATGAGGAGGGGACCATGAGCTGCGGGATGCAGGTGTCCTCAGGAAGCCAGAAAAGACAAGGAAACAGATCCGCCCCTGGAGTCTCCAAAAGAAAGAGAGCCCTGCCAACACCATGATTTGCCCAGCGAGACCCATTTAGATGTCTGACCTCCAGACTGCAATGTATTGAATAGATTTGTGCTGTTTTAAGTCACTGGGTTTCTGGTGATTTGTTACAGCTGGAAGAGGAAACAGTTACACCATCACTTCTGCCACAATACATTGATTAAAAGTGAGTCAGCCCACATTCATGGGATGCGAATACCAGGGCGCACAATTGTTAGGGGCACTTTAGAGGCTGCCTACCACAATGAATGAATTATTATTAACTCTGCTTTATAGATAGGTAAACTGAAGCTCAGAAGCCATATAGCTGATAATGGAGTCAGTTCCACCTGACAATCAGAATAAAGCCCCAAATCTTTTGACAAATAGCTACAAGGACCTATCTGATCTGGGCCCTGCTTGCTGCCCTAATCACCACAAACACAAGTTTATTCCTACCTCAGGGCCTTTATACCTGCTGTTTATTCTCCAGAACTGCTCTTCACTGGTCTGGCTCCTTCTTACCCTTCAGGTCTCGGTTCAAATACAAGACTTCCCTGATAACATAACTTTTATCTCTTTAACCTATTTTAATTTATATATCACATTTTTTTTGTTTACTGTCTAATGTCTGTTTCCACTACTCCTATCCCTCATGAGGGCAGGGGCTTCACCTATTTTGTTCAATGCTCTACCCCTAGTAGTGGCACATAGGAGATGTTCAATAAGTATTTGCTGAAGAAATGAATAAGTGATTGAATGACTTTACAGGGAGGTAAAGCAGTTAAAAACAGTCTATTCAACTCACTTCTCTGGGCATCTTGAAATAACAGTTTTTGCATGGTGAGCTTATGAAGATTAAAAGAAATCAAAGAAATCACAAGGCTGAGAGCCAGAGGATGTATTTTTATTTTTTTTAACTTTTTTTTATTGAGTTATAGTCATTTTACAATGTTGTGTCAAATTCCAGTGTAGAGTACAATTTTTCAGTTATACATGAGCATACATATATTCATTGTCACATTTCAGAGGATGTATTTTTAAAGAAATGAGAGTTTTGATTCTCCTACCACCAACAGGCTAGACCTGGGTGTGTGCCCAGGGCTCTGTGCTCTGAGAGCCCTTTATCTCCAGAGAAGGAAGAACCCCGGCAGGATGGGTGAGCAATCTTCCAGCACCACTATTTCAGTAATAACTAGGTCTTTTCCTCCCAAGCTTGTTTTGCTTGTCCCCACACCCCTTCCCGTAGGCAAAAATCTTCTCTACTTAGCCAGGAACTGAAGCTCTCTGAAGACCCTGCAGGTCAACCATAAATTGAATGAGGCGTGTCAGCCAGAGAGAGCAGGATTTGATTAGCGAGACTGGGTTCTTGTGATCTTGGACAAGGAAACTGTTTTCTCAGTCTCTTTCCCTTTGTTGGGGGGAATGGGGTGGGATCTTAAGTAAAGAGAGTTGAATTAATCATCTCAATTCACAGCCCACTCTCATAGTTGGTTTATGTAAGACTTTTCCCTGGGTTTATTAATTCACTCATTCATTCATTTCTTTTTATCTATTTCCTCCACTCCTATTACCCTCCTCCCCCACTCTGTTCAATAAGTACCTTTGAGTTTGTATGTTACTTTGACAAACGTGTGGTGGTGTTTCATGTGAATGTGAATTTAATTTTTTAATTAAAAGAGATCCTGCTGTAGATCACATTCTGTTTCTTACTGTAGTAGCCAGCCTCCAAGATGGCCCCCAGTGGATCTCCTGGTATTCACATCTTTGTGCAGTCCCCTCTTGCATTGAATGAGCTGACCCTATTCAATAAATAGGATATTGCAAGGATAAGAATGTGCAAATTCCCAAGCTAGCTGATAAAAGACATTGCAACATCTTCTTTGCTGCCTCATGGATCACTCACCCTAGGGGAAGTTAGCTGCCATGTTGTGAGGACACTCAAGCAGCCCTATGGAGTGGTCTGAGAGGAACTGAGGCCTCTTGTCAACAATTAGTACTAACTGCCAGCTGTGTAAGTGAACCATTTTGAATGCTTCTCCTGCCCAAGTCAAACCTTCAGATGACTACAGCCCTAGCAACATCTTAACTGCAACCTCAGGACAGATCCCAAGCCAGCACCTCTTTGTCAAGCCATTCTTGAATTCCTGACACACAGGAGTGGTGTGAGAGAATAAATGTTTATCTGATTTTCATGTGTCATAACATATTCTCTCTCCCCCACCATTTAAAAATGTAAAAATCATTCTCAGCTCATGAGCCAAGCTGTTAAAAAAAAACAGGTGACACGTCAGATTTGGTCCACAGGTTTTGTTTGTTGACTTTGGTCTGTTTCATTGTTTTGAATTGCTGCATAATTATTCCATAGTGTACTTTCACCATGTTTTGCATATCTGTTTCCAGTGAGGGGCATTCAGTTTATCTCCTGCTCCCAGGTACCCCAGACAACAGCTACAGTGAACATCCTGGGCTGTGTGGGAGGGTCCGTGGGATGTTTGCCTAGGAGTGGGATTGCTGGTTTTCAGGGTCTTGGTCTATACTTAGCACTGGTGCATGAGAGCCCCATTTCCCCACACCCTACTGACACTTGGTGCTAACCAGCTTTCTGATGTTTGCTAGTCTGTGAAGTGGTATCTCCTCATTGTTTGGCTTGCATTTCCCTGATAACTAATGAGTTTGAACATCTCTTTTGCATACTAGCACACATTTAGGTTTCCCCTCTAAATGGCCTATTCATGTTCTTCACCCATTTTTCTGTTAGATGTTTCTGACTTTTCTTCCTGGGAAGACTTCCCCCTCCTGGGCCTGTTTCCCCATGTGCACCACTTACCTACAGGGCTCTCCTGAGATACCATCCTTGTTTCTGAAATCCCTCCAGCCATTTTCACATAATGAGAATGTGGCCTGGGGTTGCATTTTTACATGTATTATCTTATTTAAGAAATCCAGGTTTTGTTTGGGGATTATAACTGAGACTTTGGGTTCAGAGAGGTTGGTGACCAGTCCAGGGCCACCCAGGGAATCATAGGTCTGAGCAGATGCCTAAACTGAGTTCCTTTAGGAAGAGTTTGGATAGCAAAATCAGAATAATACAGCAAATAGTACTTCTCCTGGGTCAAGTTGGAAATGATATTTCTAAATGATAAGAGGAGACAAGGCATTGGAGAGCACGGGGACTTTTCCAAGTTGGTGAAAGTGAGACTAGTTGTAAACTTTCCTGAGGTGCAGGTTGACAGTTACGTGCCAAAGGCCTTAAACACCTGCATACCCTTTGAATCAGCAAATTCCCTAGGAATTTTTCTTGAAGCAGTAATTGGTCAAAGACAAGGAGAAAAGAGTGTGGGAGGTGGGGAATCACACCCAAATGTCCCATTTCAGGGGCTGGAATACTACATGTGCTATGTTAAGATGTTCTATAGAAGGATTTCTAAGGCTATGTATGGAAAGATGTTAATAATTCAGTTAAGAGGAGGGGAGAGATCCATGTTATAAAATGGTGGATATGGAATGATCTCTCCTTTTTTTTTAAATTGAAGGATATAGTCAGTTTACTGTGTTGTGTCAATTTCTGGTGTACAGCATAATGCTTCAGTCATACATATACATATATTCCTTTTCATACTCTTTTTCACCATAAGTTACTACAAGATACTGAATAGTTCCTTGTGCTGTACAGTAGAAACTTGTTGTTTATCTATTTTATATATAATAGTATCTGCAAATCTCGAACTTCCAATTTATCCCTTCCCACTCCCTTCCCCCACTGGTAACCATAAGTTTGTTTTCTATGTCTGTGAGTCTGTTTCTGCTTTGTAAATAAGTTCATTTGTGGAATGATCTCTTTTTTGTAGGAAAAAATATATATGAAAGAAAACATTGGGAAAATGCAGCGATGTATTGCGTGCTTACTACAGGCCATGCACTGTTTGTAGTGCTTCTTATGGCCTCATTTAATTGTCACACAACTCTTTGAGTAGGTGCCATTATAATTGACACATTACAGGTGAAGAAACTGAGTTTTGGAGAGGTGAAATGAGCTGCTGGAGGTCCCACAGATGGTTAAGTGATAAAGCCAGGATTTGAACCTAGGCAGCTGGCTCCAAAGGCACCCAGAATTGTCCCCATGGTCACCTCCATGTTCATATCCAAGGAGTGAGACCAAGGTGATCCTGATTTCCTTTATCTGTATTTTCTGATTTTTCTGCTATTAATATTTTAAAAACAGGATCCTCTATCCAAGCCCTCTTGTAGAGGTTGATGCCTTTGAAGATATGAAAGTAGGAGGAAGTTGTAGGGGGAGGCATTGTGTGGAGAAAAATCAGGAATGGGATGCAGCTGGGCTCACCTCAGACCCTGCCCTAGCCCCAAACCCTCTCTCTCTTCATTCTCAAAAATATTGAGGAAATCAAAGGTCAGATATCAGCTGTGTGACCTTAGACCCGTTTCTGACCCTTTCGGAGCCCTCTTCCGGATATGTCCTGTGGACTGAATTTCTGGAGAAGCCGCCCTGTCCTTCTCCCTCCTCCCTCCCTCCCTGCACCCTGAGTAAGATGTGGGCAGGGACAGCCTTGCTCGGTGGTTCTGAGAAGGGAAGGAGCGAAGAGGACAGGGAGGAGCACGGGGTGGAGAGGAGGAAGCTGGCATTGGGAACAGCTGGGTGTAGGCACAGCAGGGAGGAACAGGTCTAGAGAGGGACAGGTCTAGGGAGGGGTCCCCTCCTGTCATCTCCTCTCCCCTGGGGCTTTTTGAGGAGTGGCTTGCCTGGTCTCTTAATGTAATTCTGAGAAAGCCAGTGCTGCAGTGAGCACTGGACAGGGAGTCTGAAGACCCGGGTTCCGCTTACACCTCACCACTGGTTACCTGTGTCCTCGAGCAAGTCAGTCCTTTCTCTGAGCCTTGGCTTTCTCAGCCATTAAAGGGGCTAATTGTGACAAAGGGTGGCTGGTTGTGACAACATGAGGAAAGGTGCTTTGTGGTAAAGAGGTGGCTGGTTGTGACAACACAAGGAAAGGTGCTTTATGAGAAACTGAACAGCTGTGTGCCATGTCAGGGGCCAGCAAACTATGGCACCCCTCCTGCGGTTCCTTTTTAACAGCTTTATTGAAATATAATTCAGATGTCACACAATTCACCCACTGAAAGTGTACACTTCAGTGGATTTTAGTATATTCACAGAGCTGTGCAACAGTCATGATCAATTTTGGAATGTTTTCATCATGCTCCAGAGAACCCTTTAGTCATCATCCCCCAGTCCCTTCAGCCCCTTGGCCCCCGGTAACAACTCCTCTGCTTTTTGTCTCCATAGACATTTCACATCCGTGGAATCATACAATGTGCCATCTTTGTCTGGCTTCCTTCACTTAGCATGTTTTCATGGCTCATCCATATTGTAGCATATATGAAATTTTCATCCCTTTTTATGGCTGAACAATATTCCCTTGAATGGATGTACCATATTTTGTTTATCCATTCATCAGTTGATGGATATTTATGTTTTTCTCCTACTTTTTGGCTGTTTTGAATAGTTGTATACTTTGATGTATACATGTTGTGTGGACTTATTTTTTATGTCTTTTAGGTATATGCTGAGAAGTGGAATTGCTGGGTCAAATAGTTATTATATTTAACATTTTGAGGCAACACCTGTTTTTATATAGTCCAGTTTTATATAGTTTTTATATAGCTAAGAATGGTTTTTATGTTCTTAAGTGGAGGGCAAAAATCAAAAGAAGAATATTTTATAACACTTGAAAATTACACAGAAGTCAAATTTTAGTGTCCACACAGAAAGTGTCCCTGGACAGCTGCATTCATTCATTTACGTGTTGTCTCTGCTGCTTTCACATTACAATGGTAGAGTTGACTAGTGTGATAGAGACCATTTGGCCTGCAAAGCCTGAAATATTTACCATCTGGTCTTTTATGTGAAATGTTTGCTGACTCTTGAACTCTCTGTTGGTGTTACTATTATTAATTATTGTTTGATGGAAGCAGCTTGAGTATGTGCTGCCTTAATGGGAACAGGACTCAGATCGCCAGCCTCTCTCTGCCAGGTCCTGGCCTACGAGCAAAAAGGGTGAGAGTTCACATCTGGTCCCATTTTCTGGATTGAGAGACTGCATCCTGCAGGAGGGGCTCGGGCTCGTAAGAGCTGAGAGGGAGATGAGGGCCTTTCTTTTACTCCTGGGCAGCCTCCTATCCTCCAGATGAGAAGAGCCAGCCATGAGTGATTTATTGCTAGTGTTTGCAGAGCACACCATCTCATCAGAGCACTTTGATCATCATTAATTAGTCAGAATCTGGCTCCAGTTGTCACCTCATAAAATAAAAACAGAAGTGGCTCTGATGTCTCCATCCCTAAAACCAGAAGTTTCCATCTCCATTCCAAGGCTTTGTACCTGTAGAGTCCTTCTCTCTGCCCATCACCCCATCACCTCTCAAAGCCCTAACACCGACTGTTTTAGCCTGATAGTCAAGTTTCCTGAAGGAAGGAGGGCAGGCCCAGGGTTGGAGCCCAGCCCTCAAGCTGGGTGTCTTGTGAGAAGTCACGTCCTCCCTCTGCCCCTTAGTGTCTTTGTCAGGAAGACATGAGTAATGATCCCTCTCTATGGGCTTGTTTGTATTTGTACAAGTGTTCTGGAAGACGCCCTCATACAGTTCTGGTGAGAAGGTAAAATGGTACAGCTGCTGAGGAACTCTCCCAGTTCCTCTAATGATTAAATATAGAATTACCATGTGACCTAGTAATTCCATTCCCACGTGTATACTCAAGAGAAATGAAAACATTTGTCCACAGAAAACCTTATACACAAATGTTCATAGCAGCGTTATTCAAAGTAGCCAAAGAATAGAAACAACCCAAGTGTCCATCAACTGATGAATGAATAGATAAAATGTGGCAAACTATATAATGAAATATTATTTGGCCATAAAAAGGAGTGAAGTACTGACACATGCTACACAATGGATGAAAACATTATGTTAAGTGAGAGAAGACAGACACAAAAGGCTGCATATTTTACGATTGCATTGATGTGAAACGTCCAGAATAGGCAACTCCATAGACACAGAAAGTAGGTGAGTGCTTGCCAGGGGTTGGAGGGAGGTAGGGTGGAGAGTGACTGTAAATGGACACAAGGTTTCTTTTTGGGGTGTTGGAAATATTCTAAAATTGAACGTGGTGATGGTTACACAACTCTGTGAATATATTAAAAACCATTGAATTACAGGCTTAAAGTGTATGAATTTTATGGTATGTAAATTATACCCCAATAAAGCTGTTTTTTAGAAGTGCTCTGAAAACTATAAAGCGATGAGCAAAGTGGACTTACATGCATAATGGATAACCTGTCGTCATGAATGGAGCCGAGTGTTCTGACCAGTCTGTTTAGGGTAGTTCCTAAGACTTTTGAAATCGGAGACACCTGGATATCTTGCTATACTTGATCTCAGGAGAGTCATTTAACTCTCTGAGCCTCAGTTTGCCCATCTGTGAAACTAGGACAACGATCTCTGTCTCTTAGGATTGCTGTTGACAATTGAATGACTATTGTAGGAATATGCTGAGCTTGGTACTTGGCACCTAGGTGATGCTTAGTAAATGATGATGACTCTTTCCACATGGAGTTACCTGACTCCTCCCAAACAGCCCAAGGAGCAAGTCCATGCTCTTCCACTTTCCTCAGAATCTACTGTTTCCAAATCTTGCCTAACCATAAGAATAACCTACAGCATCTGTTAAAAATACAGATCCCAGGGCCCCACTTCAGACCCACTGATAAGAGTCTGTATATTTTTTTAAACTGTCCAAGTGAGTCCCAGAATCAGACAAGTTCAGGAATAGGGCTGGTCAAACTTGGAAGCATTTTGCTTCTTATTTATACCCTTTCCCACAAACCCTTATTTTCCGTTGTTTGCTGTTTCACCCTAACCATCCTTCACCAAAGATCCCTCTGTTTAAGATCTCATGCTCTTGACTTCAGTAAAAACACCCAGCACTTGGGAGTTTATAATTTCCTCATACTTTAATTCAAGGCAAAGTTTGATAACAATAATAAGAACAGCAATAGCAAACCTACATATGCTTGGCCCTTTGTGTGGATTTCCCAGGCACCTTTATGTCCTCACAGCAGCCTTATGAGTGTGTTTAAACAAGTTAAATAACTTATCCAAGGCTTTTAGGAAAGTAAGTGGTAGAATCAGAATTGAAACCCAGTTTTGCATGACCCCAAAACCAGCCTAATAACCTTACACTAAAATATTCAGTGGCTATTCCAATTCTTCATATGAGGAAATAGGGCCTTAGAAACATCAAGAGACTTTTCAGAGACACACAGCAGCCCCTTAACTAACAAACCAAGGCTGGGACCCAAGTTTTTATACCTTCCAGTCTGGGACTTTCTCACCTCATCATATTGTGACATAAATCCTACTCAGTAACTTTATCAGCAGATGTCATACAAAAAGGAAAAATTGAATGCCTTTTAAGGTCAACTGAATATGTTCTTTTTTTACTTGTAGGAAGTGGTTAAGTTATTGAGCATTTTCTCTGTGCCAAGCATTGTTTTAAGTGCTATATTTGTATTAACACATTTAGATCCTTGTAACAATAGAAGTGACATGGGTACCATTATCGTTGTCATCTCATCACCCCCACTTTACAGAAGGGGAGACTGAGGCATCGAGCCCTGAAGCGGTTTGCCTGAGGTCACATAGCTAATGACTATTAGATCCAGGATTCAGAACCAGGTAGGGTAGCTTTGAGGCCTGTGCTTTAACCACTGCCTTGTGCTGCTTCTCACTTGAGAGGATGTTCATGCAGGATGGTTTATAACACAGAAAAATGGAAAACAAGCTGCATGCCCCACAGCAGGGCAGATAATTTATGATTTACTTTTTGGATGAAATGCTCTGAAGCCATTAAATACGATGCTAGGGAAGAACTTTCAATGACACTTCAATAGAAAAGCATTCATGACTTTTTAAGTGATAAAACCAGGCTCAAAAATAGTATTACTTATTCACTGTACAAATCCACTTATATAAAGCACAAAATTAGGCAAAACTAATCTCTGTTTAAAAAGTTGAGGTGGGGAGGTATAGCTCAAGTGGTAGAGCACATGCTTAGCATACATGAGGTCCTGAATTCAATCCCCGGTACCTCCTCTAAAAATAATAAATAAATAAATAGACCTAATTACATCCCTCCCCCATACACACAGATAAATTAAAAAAAATTTTTTTAAAGTTAAATTAGTGGTTACCCTTGGGTGGGGGTGTTCGGGACTGGCAGAGGTCACAAGGATGCTTCTGGGGCAGGTCCTGTTTTGTCCCTTATTCTGGGTGTTGGCATCACATGTGTTCAGTGTCACTTAGGATCTGTTCACTTTTCTGTATTTGTGTTATACTTCAGTGAAAAGTTTGAAAACGCAGCAGTACTGTATGATCCTAATTTTAAAAGTAAGTACATATACATTTGCATAGAAAAAGAATAGAAAGACCCTAAATCAAGGGACATTTTATAAAATAACTGATCTATATCATAAAAAATGTCAAGGTCAAGAAAGACAGAAAGCAACAAGTATATACTGTATAGCACAGGGAGTTATACCCAGTATCTTGCAATAGCCTGTAATGGAATATAATCTGCAAAAATACTGAACTGCCATGTTGTACATGTGAAACTAACACAATATTGCAAATCAACTATACTTCAATAAAAAAAAGAAAGAAAAGCAAAGACTGAGACACTCCTCAGGGGCTTAAGTGATGTGACAGCTACAAGCAATGCAGGATCCTGCTTTAAATCCTGGACTGGGAAAAAAAAATTTACACACACACACACACACACACACAGCTGACTGATTTATTTAAATCTGGACTATTAGATAATAGTATTGTTACAATATTAAATAGCCTGAGTTTGCTAATTGTACTGTGGTTGTGGATGCGAATGTCTTTGTTCTTAGGAAATACGCACTGAAGTATTTAGGGATTAAAGAGCATGGTGTCTGCAATTTAATCTCAAATTGTTCTGGCAAATGGATGAACACATATAAATAATTATATGAAGGGAGAAAATGAGAAAGCAAATGGTTAACAACTAGTTATTATAGGTAAAGTGTTCTGGAAGTGTCTTGTACTATTCTTTCAAATTTCCTATAATTTTTGAAATTACAATTGTGCCCTGGTATCCACAGGGGATTGGTGCCAGTACCCCTGCTACAGATACCAAAATCTGCAGATGCTCAAGTACCGCTTGTGAAATCGCGTAGTATTTGCATCTGATGTATGCATACCCTCCAGTATACTTTAAGTCATTTCTAGATTAGTTATAATGCCTGATACAATGTAAATACCATGTAAATAATTGCTTAATGCATGGCAAATTCAAGTTTTGCTTTTGGAACTTTCTGGAATTTTTTTTTCAAATATTCTCAATCTGTAGTAGGTTGGATCGCTGGATGAGGAACCCATGAATGTGGAGAGGTGACTGTATATCAAAATTACAAATTATAAAAAAAGGTGGAGTGGGTGGGGGTATAGCTCAGTGGTAGAGTACATGCTTAGCATGCAGAAGGTCCCAGGTTGAGTCCCAGTACCTCCATTAAAAAAAAAGGGAAGAAAAAAGAAGTTACAAAATAAAAACGCAATACCATTTGAAAAAAACAAAAGGCAGCAAGGGGAAGACAGCCACACAAACTTTAACTCTTCTGGGAATAGTACTAAAAATAAAATTGGAGAAAGACAAGTACTAATTTTTCAAATAGCCTTTTAGAAAGTAATAAAATTGTGGTATACTTTCCAGAGAGTGAAAGAAGATGAAAGGAAATATAGCAAGCGTCAGCTATGCCCCGCTGGTGATGTGCAAGACCTCTGGCACTAGGTAGCTTGGATTTGAATCTAGACTCTGCTACTTACCAAATGTGACAGCTTGGGTGAGTGAGTTACATTATCTGTGTTCCTGTTTCCGCCCCTCCCCTATGCAGTGGGGCTAGCAGACCCTGCTCATGGGGTCGTCACATGAGTCACTGGAGAATAAAGCGTCTGTGAGAGTGTGTGCACACTCTGAATTTCATGTAAATATCAGCCATAATATCTGGTTGGTGGGATTCTGGGGGAAAAGGTCTATATTTTTGGGTTTGGTTTTTTTTGTTTTTATTGACATTAACATTATATTACTTTCAGGTAAACAACATGATTCGATATTTGCATGTATTGTTAAATGATCACCACCATAAGTCTAGTTGATATTCATCACCATGCATAGTTACACATTTTTTTCTTGTGATGAGGTTTTAAGATCTACTTTTAGCAACTTTCAGATATACACTACAGTTCAATCAACTGTAGCCACCATGCTGTACTTTACATTTCATAGCTTACTTATTTTATAACTGGAAGTTTGTTCCTTTTGACCCCTTTTACCCACTCATCCAACCCCCACCTCTGGCAATTACCAATCTGTTCTCTGTATCTATGAGTTCAAGTTTTTTGTCTTGTCTTATTTATAGATTTCACATAAGAGTGAGATCGTATGTTACTTGTCTTTCTATGTCTAACTTATTTCACTTAGCATAATGCCATCAGTCTGTGTATTTTTTAAACTCCATAAAGTCAACACAGTAATTTTGTAATCAAAGCAAAAACAAAACATCAAATAAAAATGTCATTAACATTGTCTTTTAGGTGATGAGGGAGACTCCTTTCCAGTGGCTCAGCTTTTCCTTCTTGGGCCTCCCTCTGTCTCTCCCTTACCTCCCCCCCCACCATGCACCTCCCCAGCCCCATCCCCTCTGCCCACCAGATTGCATTCCTCACTTCTTTTTCCAGAGAACTATAATTAAGCTGTTACTCTGTAATTGCCATTTCATGGTTCCCCGTCTGAAATCACGCTCCTGCTTGGTTTGGTTTCCATCTCAGCCTTGGGAAGCAGAGGCAGGATTCAGCAGAGCCCAGGATGAGTCTTGTGCTCTAAGGATGAGATGACCTCTACTTGTTGAATATTCACTCTGTGTGTGCCATGCACATTGCATATGCTCAGCCCCTTCCCTGCATTACCTGCTTTGATCCTCACAACAATTCTATGAGTAAACTAAAGCTTGGGGAGGTGGAGTAAATCACCCAAAAGCCTCACAGATAGTTGGTGGAGCTGACATTTGAATCCAGTTGGATCTGACCTCAAAGCTGGGAGGTGATACTCATAATTTCTCAACTGACAAATCTATTTTGAGCTCCCCACCAGGCATCAATGCTCCAGTGGTAGTTTAATATCAAAACTGGCCACCCTCATCCCTCCCTGTATCCTCATCCTTTATAATATGACTTTGTAGCGCCTCCATCTGAAAGGTAGAGTCTATTTGCCCAGGCCTTAAATCTGTACTAGCCTTGCTTTGGCCAGTAGAATGCAGCAGAAGTGATCGTGTACCATACCTAGGCCCCGAGAAGCCTTACAACGCTTCTGCTCTTCTCTTGGCACACTGCCTTGTCCATGAAAACAAGCCCAGATTAGACTGTGGGAGCATCATGGCCCACTCACCCCTGCTGCCCAACCAAAAGCCAGCCAATTGCCAGTCATGTGATGAGACCATCCTAGACCTGCCAGCCACCAGCTGACCTGCTGGCTGACTATAGATACATGAATGAGCCCAGCTGAGATTAGCCAAGCCTGCTCAAAACAGCAGAACTGCTCAGCTGGACCACAGACTTATGAGCAATTGTTTCAAGCCACTGAGTATTGGGATGGTTTATTATATAGTAACAGCTAACTATTATAGCCATTTAAAGAGGAGACAGTGTGGGAGGCTGGTGAGATGACACCAGTGTTCTAGAAGAAAGAACATGGCTTAGCAAACATCTGCTTAATGTTTACTCTGTGCTGAGCATTTTAATTTACTCCTCACAACAACTTTATGAGGTAGGTACTTCTTTTGTCCCCATTCTACAGATGAAAAGACTAAAGCAGAGTGGTAAATAATTTGCTGAGGACCTCATGGCTAGTAAGTGGACGGCATCCGCCAATTAACAAGTCAAAATGTGGGGAACAGGAAGTAGAGTCCAGAAAACTACCTTGTGAATCCACTGGGGGCAGAAGATGGGCATTCAGAAACCTGATGGTGGAGGCACTTCCCCACTGAACTCAGTCAGAGGGTGGTACTCTGGGGAAATGGATTGTTTAAAGAGACAGAATAATAATAATAATTCAGTGTACAAATATTGGTTTATTTCTTAAATTTTATTTCTATTTATTAAATAAATAAGAATCAGGAGCAGACCAAGGAGTGCAGAGTTAGAAGCTGTGTTAGTCAGCATTCTCCAGAGAAACAGAACCATATGATGTGACTATATAGAGAAAGAAATTTATCTTAATGAATTGGCTCACACGGTTGCAGAGGCTTGGTGAATCCACAATCTGGTAGGGGAGGCCAGATAGCCAGGGACTCAGGAAGGAGCTGCAGTTTGAATCCAAAGGCAGTTTATTGCCAAACCAGGAAGAAGCAGTGTTGCAGATGAAGTCCAACTGCAGTCTACTGGCAGAGTTCCCTCTTGCTCAAGGGAGGTCAGTTATCTGTTTCTTTCTATTCAGGCCTTCAGCTGATTGGATGAGGCCCACCCACAATATGGAGGGTAATCTGCTTTCCTTAGAGTCCATCAATTTAAATGTAAATGTTATCCAAAAACACCCTCAGAAACGTCAAGAGCAGTGTTTGGCCATATGCCTCGGCACTGTGGCCCTGCCATGTTGACACATAGCATTAACCATCACAGATGCCAAGGGAGATGGTTAATGCCACTGAGAAGCAAAGTCAGAGCTGGCAGATAAGTGACCTCTGAGGGGAGGGTATAACTCAAGTTGTAGAGTGCATGCTTAGCATGCATGAGGTCCTGGGTTCAATCCCCAGTATCTCCTCTAAAAAATAAATAAATAAACCTAATTACCTACCCACCCCACCAAAAAAAAAAAAAAGTGACTTCTGCCTTGGCCACATGGGGGTTGTTGGTGACCAGAGGGTAAATAAGGCAGTAAATAAGTCAAGATTAGCCAGAAAAAAGAAGGAGAAGAAAGGAGGGAGGAGGGACAGCAGTGTGGAGAGAAGCTCTCTTAGGGATGGCAAGTGTGGCATGAAGCAGTAGCTCGAGGAAAAAGTGGGGGTTGAAGGTGGGCTACTTAGTTTGCTTTTTCTAATGGAGATAATTCTAGAGCAGTGTGTTTTTCAGAACGTAGGTTTTGATCGTTTATCAGGTCAGTTCACGGGCTGATGACCAGCACTTTAAAAAAAAAAAAACAGGGACAAAAAAGAAACAATAGAACACATCATAAATAGTAAGAGTAAGCATTGTTTCATGAAACTTTTGTATCCTGACTTCTAACACCATAGATTAGTTTTGCCTGTGCTTGGGTTTATGTGAATAGAATCACAATGGTATGTACTCTTCTGTGTCCGGATTCTCTGACTCAACTTTATGTCCATGAGATTCATCCATGTTATTCTGTGTTATAGCCCATTCATTCCCATTGCTGTGCAGTGTTCCACTGGGTGAATATATCAATTGATGTATCCATTCTACTGTTGATGCCCTTGAAGAGTATGTAGTCTTGGCAGTGGTGCAGTAAATGAATGCAGTAATGAGCAGCAGGTGCTTTTTCAGTGTTGTTATCTGAATCACCAGGACCTACCTACCCGGGGGTAAAGATAGAATCATGATATGTGCAGGATACAGAATAGGGAGGATTTGGATGAGAGGAGATGAGGACGTGACCAGAAAGGTAGATGCTTTCTCAAGTTCTAACAGCATGTTGGGATTCCCATTATCCTGCTGTTACCATGCATTACAGAAAATGTCTTTTCATTGTCTCCCTCCCCACTAGATGGTGGAGAAGAATAAACTCTTAGTGATTGTCGAATCCCTATCCTTTTGCCAAGCCTGAGGCTGGTACACAGTTGGTTGCTTGGGAAATGCTTGTTGAACTGGACTAGATTTGGGTCCATTAAGGAGAGACATTTCACTGCCAAGCTGAAGAGTTTGGACTCATTACTCAAGGCAATGGGAGGCACTGAAGATTTTTGAGCATGAGATCAAAATCCATAGAGTGTTATAGAAAAATTAACCTGAGCAGCAGCAGCAGCAGCAATGAGGAGGAGGATGTTCTGGAAAGGGTGGGGGGGGAGCTTCAGGTGGGGCAGAGGGAGGGGGACTGGTTATATATAAAAAAGACAATTAAGAAGCTGTTGCAGAAATTAGTAATGACCTGAATTAGGGTCGTGGAGGAGGGGACAGAAAGGGAAAGAACAACTTGGGCCACGTTTCTTATTTCAAAATAGGGAATATGATAATCTTTTTTATAAAACCATGCATTATTTGTGTCTTAAAATATAATATATGCAAAAAATCTTATAAATTACTAGGCTTGATACTAGTTGGCCAAAGAGGCTTCTGGGGAGATGGTGTTGAATCCATGTGTGTATGTGTGTGTGTGTTTTAATAAAATCATGCATTATTTTTCATCCTTACAAAAAATGCCGTGAGGTAGGATATTGTTAGTTCTGCTTTACAGATGAAGAAACTGAAGCTCTGAGAGAGTTTGGCTCACTTACTCAAGGTCACACAACCAATGCTCTTACCACTCCAGCAAGCCTTCCCCAGAGATGCTCTGAAGAAATAATTATAAAGCCCTCATGATTAATTGGATGAGGGAGAGGAGGAAGAGAAGAAGAGAGGAAAGGATTAAAAATAACTAGGAAACTTTGAACCTGACCAAGTGAAAAACAATCAGCAAGTCAGGAGGGAGTGCTGGTTTACTGGGGGAAGGTTTAAGCCGAAGAAATTAGTATGTAATGATGGAGTTTGGTGCATCAGATCAGGGCTTAAAGGAAAGTCCATACATACACTCCTTGCTAGCTGGCCTTGCCACTGAGCATTGAAGCCTCTTAGCTTGGACATTTTCAAAAGAAAAAAAAATTTTACCCCACACTTCCAGTCAAGTGGTGTGTTCTTCTGCATACTTAGGTCCATCTGAATCAGCAGCTTGTATTTTCTGTGCCTCTATATGGCCTGATTGATTGACCAGGCTTAAAAGGCTTGCTGTTGAATTTGAGATCTTAGGCTTCCAGCCTCTATAGGTCATCAACAAAGACCAAAAGGCCTGGCATGAATGCAAGGTTATTATTCACCCAAGAAGACATTATAAACCGCAAGAACGCAAGCCCAGCAGGCAGGAATGGCTGCCCAGCTCACTAGGCACACTGTGTCCTCATCCATCCATCCAGCATTCATAATTAAATCTGCAGCAGGTAGGAGGCAAACTAGAATTTCGTGTAAACTTTCGTGTTGGAGAAACACTTTGAATACAATTTAATTTTAAAGTTCTAGAGCTCCAGAACTTGAAATGCTTGTGACAGTTTAAGTTGAGGTTATTCCTCCCTACCCTCCACAGGGACCATCCCCTGGGAGGAAGATGACACAAAGGGGAAAAAGTTGTTGAGTCACTAAGTGTATTAGTCTGGGTTCTCTAGAGAACAGGATCAATAGGATAGATATAGGTGTATAGAATGAGACTTACTATGAGGGATTGGCTCACATGATTACAGAGGCCAAGAAATCCCACAGTCTGCTGTCTGCAAGCTGGAGGCTCAGGAACGCAAGAGATGTAATTCCAGTCTAAACCCAAAGGCCTGAGAAGGGCAGCAGGGAGGAGGGGCAGTGGTCTAAGTCCCAGTCCAAGTCCAAAGGCCAAGAACCAGGATTGCAGATATTTGAGGGCAGGAGAAGATGGATGTCCCAGCTAAAGCAGAAAGCTAATTCACTCTTTCTTTTCCTTTCTGTTCTGGATGTGATGATGTCCACCAGCATTGATGAAGGCAGTCTTCTTTACTTAGTCTGCTAATCTCTTCAGATGCTAATCTGATTCAGATGCTAATCTCTTCCAGAAATACCCTCACAGACATACTGAGAAGTAATGTTTTCCTAGTTATCTGGGCATCCCTTAGCCCAATCATGTTGACACAAAATTAACCATCATACTAGGTAAGGTGTAGGTTTAGAAAACTGTGGCACTGGAGATGCCATATGTTCAAGCCCCTTGTGTGTTTCCAGTTAAATATATCGTGGAAAAAAAAAAAGAAAAAGAAAACCAGCATATGGGCAAAGGAGCTGAAGAATTCACAAAAGGAAACTCATGTTGTGTAACTATATTACAGGCTCACCATGTTACACAACTCCTAGGGGCAGCACTCATATTGAATTTTGTTCACAGAGATGCACATTGTAATCATCTGTAAGAGAGGATGCTCAGCCTCTCCCAAAATTAGAGAAATGCCAATTGAAAAATAAGGTACTGTTTTTCATGTACTGGATTGTTAAAGCTCGAAGAGGTGATAAGATCCTGTGTTGCTGGAAGTGTAATTTGATCCCATCTCTGTGGAGGGTGTAGTGAATACTATGGACTAGCTCTCTCAGCCTGGACCACTTCACCCTCTTCTAGTTGGAGATGTAGGAAAGCTGAACCTTACACATCCCAGACTCCCTTGCAGTTAGGCTTCCGCCTACAGTGAATGAGAATTCTTGTTGCTCCACATCCCTGTCGGCATTTGGTGTTATCAGCATTCTGGATTATGGGCATTCTAATAGGTGTATGGTGGTATTTCATTGTTGCTTTAATTTGCATTTCTCTCAGGACATATTATGTGGAACGTCTTTTCATATGCTTATTTTTTTGTCTGTATATTTTCTTCTCAGGTTTTTTGCCCATTTCTTAATTGAGTTATTTGTTTTCTTGTTGTTGAATTTTAAGAGTTCTTTGTGTATTTTGGATAATAGTCCTTTATCAGATAGGTTTTTTGCAAATACAGTCTGTGACTTGTCTTCTCATTTTCTTGAATGTGTCTTTCACAGAGCAGAAATTTTTAATTTTAATGAAGTCCAGTTTGTCAATTCTTTCTTTCATGGATCATGCTTTTGGTGTTTTATCTACAAAGTCATTGCCAAACCCAAGGACATCTAAATTTTCTCCTATGTTATCTTCTGCTACTTTTATAGTTTTGCATTTTACTTTAAGGTCTGACATCCATTTTGAGTTAATTTTTGTGAAGAGTGTAAGGTCTGTGTCTGTATTCATTTTTTTGCATGTGGATGTCCAGTTATTCCAGCACCATTTGTTGAAAAGACTGTTACTTTCTCCATTGTATTGCTTTTGCTCCTTTGTCAAAGATGAGTTGACTATCAGTTGACTGTATTATGTGGGTATATTTCTGGGCTGTCTATTCTGTTCTACTGATCTATTTGTCTATGCTTTTGCTCATACCACATTGTGTTGATTACTGTAGGTTAATAGTAAGTCTTGAAGTCGGGTAGTGTCAGTCCTCCAACTTTGTTCTTCTTCTTCAATATTGTGTTGACCATTCTGGATCTTTCATCTCTCCATATAAACTTTAGAATCAGTTTGTTAGTATTCACAAAATAACTTGCTGGGATTTTGATTTGGATTGTATTGAATCTATAGATGAAGTTGGGAAGAACCAATACCTTGACAATATTAATTCTTCCTATCCATGAATAAGGAGTATATCTTCATTTATTTATTTCTTCTTTGATTTCTTTGATCAAAATGTTGTAGATGGCAGGGGGAGAGTATAGCTCAAGTGGCAGAGTGCATGCTTAGCATGCACGAGGTCCTGGGTTCAATCTCCAGTACCTCCTCTAAAAATAAATAAATAAATCTAATTACCTTCCCCCCAAGAAAAAATTTTTTTAAAATTTTTAGTAGCTTTCCTCATATAGACCTTGTACATATTTTTTTAGATTCATATCTAAGTATTTCACTTTGGGGGTGCTAACAAAAGTGTTATTGTGTTTTTAATTTCAAATTCCACTTGTTCATTGCTGCTATAAAGGAAAGTGATTGACTTCTTTAAAAATAATAAACTTATATCCTGCAATTTGCTATAATCACTTACTCCATAATTTTTTTTTTTGGTTAATTCTTTCTGATTTTCTACATAGATGATCCTGTCAACTGTAAACAAAGACAGTTTTGGGGAGAGGATGTAGCTCAAGTGGTAGAGTGCATGCTCAGCATGCACAAGGTCCTGCGTTCAATCCCCAGTACCTCCTCAGAAAATAAATAAATCTAATCACCTCCCCCCACAAAAATTTTTTTAAAAAAAGATTTTTTTTTAAGGGCAGTTTTATTTCTTCCTTCCCAGTCTGTATCCTTTTTATCTCATTTTCTTGTCCTATTGTATTAGGACTTTCAGTATGATGTGGAAAAGCAGTGGTAAGAGGGAACATTTACCTTGTTCCTGATCTTAGCAGGAAAACCTCAAGTTTCTTACCATGAAGCATAATGTTAACTTTAGGTGTTTTGTAGATACTGTTTATTCATTTGAAAAAGTCCCCCACTATTCCTTATTTACAGAGAATTTTTATCATGAGTGGGTGTTGAGTTTTGTAAAGTGGTTTTTCTGCATCTATTGATATTATCCTGTGATTTCTCTTCTCTAGCCTGTTGATGTGATGGATTGCATTAACTGAGTTTTGAACCAGCCTTGCATACCTGGGATAAATCCCAATTGGTCATGATGTATCATTTTTATACATTTTGGATTTGATTTGCTAATGTTTTGTTGAAGATTTTTGCATCTATGTTCATGAGAGATATTGTTCCATAGTTTTCTTTTCTTGTAAGGTCTTTGTCTGTTTTGGGTATTAGATTAATGCTGGCCTCATAGAATGAGTTAGGAAGTATTCTCTCTGCTTCTATCTAGAGATTGTGGTGAACTGGTACAATTTCTTCCTTAACTGTTTGGTAGAATTCACCAATGAATCCATCTGGGTCTGATGCTTTGTTTTGAAAGTTCATTAATGACTGATTCAATTTCTGTAATTGATATAAGCCTATTCAGATTGTCTACCTCTTCTTGTGTGAGTTTTGATGGATTGTCTCTTTTAGGGAATTGGTTCATTTCATCTAGGTTATCGTATTTGTGGGTATATAGTTGTTCATAGTATTCCTTGATTCTTTTTTTAATGTCCTTGGGATTTGTAGTGATGTCCCCTCTCATTTTTAATATTAGAAATTTGTATCATCTCTCTTTTTTCCCCCCAGTTAGCCTGGCTAAAGGCTTATTGACTTTATTGATCTTTTCAAAGAACCAGCATTTGGTTTTATTGATTTTTCTCTATTGATTTCCAGTTTTCAATTTCATTTATTTCTGCTCTGATTTTCATTATATCTTTTCTTCTCCTGATTTTGGATTTTTCTTTTATTTTTCTGGTTTCCTAAGATGGAAGCTTAGGTGACTTTTCTTCTTTTCTAATACATGATTCAATGTTATAAATTTCCCTTTAAGCCTGACTTTCACTGCATCCCACAAATTTTGATGAGTTGTGTTTTCATTTAGTTCAAAATGTTTTAGAATTTATCTTGAATTTTGACCTGTGTGTTATTTGGAAATGTGGTGTTTTTTTGTCTCCAAGAATCTGATCTACCTTGATTGTAGTTTCATATGAGCTTAAGAAGAATGCATATTCTACTGTTGTTGGATGAAGTAATCTATAGATATTTATCTTATTGGTGGTGATTGGTGGTATTGTTGAACTTAACTATGTCCTTACTGATTTTCTGCCTGCTGGACCTATTTCTGATAGAGGAATGTTACTCTCTAACTTTAATAGTGGATTAATCTGTTTCTTCTTGCAGTCCTATCAGTTTTTGCTTCCCGTATTTTGATGCTCTTTTGTTAAACATCTATAAGGTGAAGATTGTTATATTTTCTTGGAGAATTAACCCTTTTATCATTATGCAATGCCCATTTTTATCCCTGAGAACTTTTCTTGCTCTGAAGTCTGCTCTGTCTAAAATCATAACTACTCCTGCTTTCTTTTGATTAGTGTTGGTATGGTATATTTGTCTCCGTCCATTTACCTATAATCTATATATGTCTTTATATTTAAAGTGGGTTTCTTGTAAACAACATATAGTTAGGTCTACTGGCAACAGATTCTCTGTTTTTGTCTGAAAAATCTTGATTTCTCCTTTCCTTTTGAAGGATAATTTCACGGGGTACAGAATTCTAAGTTGGTGGAATTTTTCTCTTAACACCTTAGATATTTCACTCTATTCTTTTCCTGTTTGAGTGGTTTCTGAGAAAGGGTTAGATTTGATTCTTATCTTTGATCCTCTATAAGTAAATGACTTTTTTCCCCTCTGGCTTCTTTCAGGATTTTTTTCTTTATTTTTGACTTTCTATAGTTTGAAAATGATATACCTAGGTGCAATTTTGGGAGGCATTTATCCTGCCTGGTGTTCTGTGAGCTTACTGGATCTGTGGTTTGGTGTCTGACATTAATTTGGAAGAAATTCTCAGTAACTACTGTTTCATATATTTTTTTCTACTGCTTTTTCTCTTCGTCTCTTTTTGACATTTCCGTTACACATTTATAAAACCTCTTATAGTTGTCCCACAGTTCTTGGATATTATGTTCTGTTTTTTCAAGGTTTTTCTGTTTGCTTTTCAGGTTTGGAGGTTACTACTGAAGTATCTTCAGACTCAGGGATTCTTTCCTAAACTGTGTCTAGACTGCTAATAAGCCCACTAAAGGCATTCTTCATTTTTATTACAGTGTTTTTGATCTCTAGCATTTCTTTTTGGTTCTTTCTTAGAATTTCTAGCTCTCTGTTTATGTTGTCCATTTCATCATGCAATGCTGTCTGCTTTATCCGTTAGAGCCCTAAGCATATTAATCAAAATTGTTGTAAATTTTCCTGGTCTGATAATTTCAACATCCCTGCCATATCTGAGTCTGAGTCTGATTCTGATGCTTGCTCTGTCTCTTCAATTTGTGTTTTTGCCTTATAGTATTCTCTCTCTCTCCCTCTCTCTAAATATGTATGTATTTCAGTTTTACAGCCAGACATGAAGTACTGAGAAAGAGGCACTGCTGTGAACAGGCTAAGTAATGAGTGATGAGGTATTGGGGGGAGGAGAAGCATCCTGTAGTCCTATGATTAAGTCTCAGTTTTTTCATGAGCCTGTACCTCTGGGCTGAACTTCACATGTGTTTCTCAATTGTTTTCCCCCTTAGCCTGATGGCTAGGATGGACAGGAGTTGAGTATTTTCCTTCTCTCATGTGGAAGGTTGACACTGGCTGGAGTTGTATATTTTTTAATCATAATACTTCCTAAAAATAAAATAAAATTACCCTCAAACACCCCACCCCTGCCCCAGATTCAGAGAGTCCTTTCCTTTGCTCTTATTTTCCTCTCTCTTTGTCTTCTCCATGAGAATCAGCTCAGGAGCCTTGGTAAAGTTGTGGTTGGACTGACCTCTTTTTGACACTGAAGTTTCCGTGAAATGAGAGGGAAAGGTCTCAGCGAATCCCCAGCGCTGGTTTGTGAGAGGAAAGTGTTTTCGTCAGGCTTTCTCAGGCAGCAAGGCAGGATCCTGCCTGCCCAGATGACTGTGTGAGAGCAGTGAGGATTTATTGGCAGGATAGGTGGGGAGGTGTGGAAGAGCCAGGAACTGCTCCCCAGGCTCAGGGAGCCTGTGGGTGGCTCGGAGCACTGAGCTCCACCGCAGCAGCCCTGGGGGGACATCCAAGCACAGATGCCCTGGCTTCTTTTCTGTGCTTCCTGGGGGAGCCAGTCAGGCTACTCCTTGCCTCCTCGGTCACATCAGTTTTGAGAGGATCTGAACCCACTGCCTTAGCTGCCATCTTGTGTCTCATGACCCCACCACACCAGCCAAGGCTGGGAGTGGACAAAGACCCAGGTGACACCAGCTCTCAGGCTGAGCCAGTCATATTCCCTGTCCCAGAAATTTAGGATCTAGAGATGAAGTCAATTATATAATGACATAGCGTGCATGACAGGAAAGACTGTGGAGTGCTGGAGCTTTGGAGGCCAGTCAGTGAGGTGAGGGAGAGGGAGGGAGCGGGGAGAGGAAGGGCAGACATGAGAGAGCCTGGTGGTCCTGGGGCACAACCTTGCTTCTTGACTTTGTGGTTCTAGGTCCTTATAGCCAGCCTTGTCGTCTCCTTTCTTTGGACTCCCCAGAGGAAACCTCTCTTTATTGGAGCTGACTTGGGCTCTTTAATCATTCTGATTTCAACAAAGAAGGTGGCCCTTGAAAATTTCATGCTAAGTGAAAGAAGCTAGTCACAAAGGACCACATATTATAAAATACAATTGATATAAAGTGTTCAGAGGCAATTTCATAGGTACAGTAAGGGCTGTCTAGGGCTAGGGAACATGGGGAAATAGGAATTCATGGCAAAGGAGTATGGGTTTCTTTGGGGAGTAGTAAAACTGTTTTAAAATTAACTGCAGTGATGGATTGGCACAACTCTGTGAATATGCCAAAAACCATTGAATTGTACACTTTCAACAAATGAATTATATGCTGTGTGAAGTATATCTCACTAACACTGTTAAAAAAAATTCCCTGTGCCCTTGTCTCTTCTTCCCCAATAAACTTGTCCTCTACCTCACCTCGGCCACTAATTCTCATGGCCATAACCTTAACCTTATCATTCCAGTAACTGCAACCCCTCCATAATCTCAATTTCAAGCATCCTGCACACCAATTGCCACCTCCAACTCCAGCCCACTCTTCTGCAATTCCAACTCCAGCAATTCTTTGACCCTTTTGGGATCTGCAGTCCATTGACGCCACCACCTTTCCATTGTCTCTTACTCTTGTCATTCCTCACCTCCCTCTTTGTGTGGGTTGAATTCCAGGGTCCAGCATTACAGTCATTCTTTTATATACATCCTAAACTTCTTTGTAGTCATTCTTTTATATACATCCTCTGCTGTATTCACTTGGAAAAAATTATTAAATCCAACTCTTCTACTCTGTACCTGCACCCACGCAGCTGAAGGGGGCTGAGGAAAAACCAAAACCATGTTGAGTTGTTTCAAATGCCTGACCATTAACTTCAGATGGACCCCCAGGGTTGCTTGGCAACTGTCCTGTATTTCTTAGACCATTCACCCTCCCACTCTCCTAGAAGATTATTTCACATCTTTTTCCTCTCTCTTCTAATTTACAACACTTCCTCTGCCCCCTGTGTTTACCTGATGATTTCATTAGAAGAGAACTTCCACAAGCTCCCACACCCACATGCACCTACCTTCCGGCGTCTATGCCCACGTGCCCCACCTTCATTCCTGTAACGATGACAGTTCCGTCTGTGCTCCTTTTTGAAAGCCAGCCCCTTATTTGGCACTAGATCCTAGCCCCTGTTTCCCACTCAGCCCATAGTATAAATAATCCTCCCTGCAACTTTCTTCTGCATCATCAGTCCCTACCACCCACTTAATTTTTCCCCAGAATCTTCAGTCATGCTGTAATGAATCAATGTTCAAAAAAACCAAAAACCTATCTCGGGGATGGATAGATAGGTAGATAGATGGACATATATGTGATAAAGCAAATATAGTGAAATGTTAGCAGAGGAATCCAGTTGGTGGATCTAGGTGTTCAGTATAAAATTCTTTCAACTTTTTGGTGTGTTTGAAATTTTTCAGTAATAAAATGTTGGGAAAAAATTCCCATCTTGATCCCATATCTCCCTCTTACTGTTACTTAGTTTCTCTGCTCCCTTTCCCAGTAGAACTCCTGAAAAGCGCGTCTGAGCATGTGTGTCCCATGCTCTGTGCCCCATCCTTTCTCATACCAACTCCAATCCTTTCCCCTAGTAGTCCACCGGAATGTCTCTTATGAAAGCTCACCAGAAAGTTCCACTGTGGGAAACTGAGTGGTCATTTATCAGTCCTAATCTCGCTCAATCCATCAGCTGCAGAATTTGACTCAGAATTTGACTCCTTGTTCCTTGCAAAACTTTCTTTCCTTAATTCCAGAATGGCACCCTCTCCTCCATTTTCTCTTACCTCCTTAGTCGATTTTGTTGTCTTTCTTCATCTGCCCAGTCTCTTGAAGTTGAAATGCATCAGGGCTCAGTTCTTAAACATTTTCTTTATCTACACAATCCCTCCCTTGGTTATCTCCTGTAGTTTCATGGATTCAGTTACTTAGCATTATTCCCAAATTGATATCCCTAGCCTGAACTCCTCTTCTCTATTCCAAACTCATGTATCCAGCTGTCTACTTGACTTCTCCACCCAGATGTCTAAAAGGTATCTCAAACTTGTGCCCATAAACCAATTACTCATTGTGGTAATTATTATAGTAATAGTCCCCATGAATCACACCTTCCTTGTGTCCATGCCCATTTGCAATGTGAACATTAATTTCATCACCCAGCTTCTTAAACTTGGGCCGGCCTTGTATCTGCTTTGATCATTAGAAAGTGATAGAGTATGAATTCTAGAACCTAGGCTATAAGAGACTTTGCTGCTTTTACCCTTTCGTTCTGGAATGCTGAGACCACTATGGCGTAGTCCACGCTCACCTCATTGAAGATGAGAACCCATATGGAGAGCCAACTGAGGTGTCCCAGCCAGCAGCTAGCCCTGGCTCCAGCCATGTAAGGGAGGCTGTTGTGGACCTTCCAGCCCCAAATGGGCTATCAGATAACTCAACCACTGGACTGATCCCAGGCATGATCAGCAGAAGAACCACCAGACTGCCAACCCATGTATTCAAGAGAAATAATAAAACATTGTTAAGCCAGTAAGTTTTGTTGTTTGTTTGTTTGTTTGCTGCAGTAGACAACTGAAACACTGATCTTCCCCACTGTACCTTCTTCCTTCTCGGTCTTCATCTGTCAATGTCAACTCCACTCTTCCAATTGCTTAGGCCAAAAAACTTGGAGTTCCTTGACTCCTCCTTTTTTCTCCCACTCGCATCTAATCCTTCAGCATATTATATATCATTACCTTCAAAATATATCCAGACTCCTGTACTTATACCACCCCCATTGCTACCACACTGGGTCAAACTGCATCATCTCTTGCCTTCATTACTGCAGGGGCCTCCTCCCTGGTCTCTCTGCTTCCATCCTGGCTCTCCTCCACTGCATTCTCTAACCAGCAGTCAGGATGATCCTTTTAGAGGTTTAAGTCAAATCCCATCACTCCTCTGCTCAAAAGGCTCCAGGGACTTTGCATTTCACTCACCGTAAAAGTTAAAATCCTTACTGTCGCCTCAAGACTTCCTCGTGATTTGGCCTCTTCTCTCTCCTGTATCTATAATCTCACTTTCTGCTTCTCTCTCCCTTGTTCACCCTGTTTCAGCCACTGTAGCATCTTTGCCATTCCTTTAATACACTAAGTGCCTTCCTATCTCAAGGCTTTTGCACCTTCTGTGTAAAATTGTCTCCCATACCTTGAGACTCACCTGTGTCTGCTCAAATGTCACTTTATTGAAGAAGCCTTCCCTGACATCTGGAGCCCACTACTCCATCCTCACTGAAACCCTCAGCTCCATCAATTTCTGGCTCTCTTAATCTGCTCTGGACTTCTCCACAGCACTCAGCACCACCTGATGTAGTCCATTTTTATGTGTTTATTATCTGTTTTCTCTCATTAGGATATAAACTCCACAAGGACAGAGACTCCACCTGGTTATTCACTCCAGGATCTCTTGCACCTATTACCTAGCTAATAGAAGGTGTTCATTATAGTTTTGTTGAATGCATGAAAGTACAAGTGTATTGTATTCATTTTTTCTTGCTGCTGTAACAAATTAGCACAGACTTGGTGACTTAAAACAGCACTGATTTATTGTCTTACAGTTTGGGAAATCAGAAGTCCAAAACAGGTCTCACTGGGCTAAAATCAGGGTGTTGACAGGGCCACATTCTTGCCAGAGAAGCTGTAGAGGAGAACTCACCTGCTTACTTCTGCTTCTAGAGGCTCCCTGCATTTTTTGAGTCATGACTCCCTTCCATCCTCAAAGCCAACGATGATTGATTATCTTCTCGCAGGGCATCACTCTGACTGCTTCCATCAGCACATCTGCTCCATCTCTGATCCTCTCTCTTTCATGAATAAGGACCCTTGTGATTCCATTGGGATGACCTTGATAATCCTGGATAATGTTACCTTTTTGATATCCTTAATGTAATGGCATCTGCAAAGTCCCTTTTGCCTTGAAAAGTAACATATTTGCAGGTTCCAGGGATTAGGATGTGAACCTCTCTAGAGGGGTCGTTATCCTGCCTACCACAGATATGTACCAAAAAACTAATGAAGCTTAAATTCAAGCCCACTAACACAAGCCCCTCCTAAGACCCAGGGAAAGTCCATGAGGAGAACAGACTGGGGACAAAGGCAGAAGCAGGGAGCCAATGGGGGCCATTGCCATAATCCAGGGTGAAAAGGGGTCAGATTCTGGATATATTTTGAAGATAGAACCAACAAGATTTGCTGGATTGTAATGTGAGAGAAAGAAAAGAGGGGAGAGGGATCACCTCGAGGTTTCTGGCCTCAGCACCTGCACTGAGTTGCTGTTACTGAGCTGGGGAAGGCTGCAGTGGGAGCAGAAGGAAGGCTAATTCTGGATGCACTGGGATGAGCTACACCAGCCAGAGGGATTTCCACCTCCAAGATAACTGGGCCTCTGATGTACCAGGGTCTGACTCAATCCAGGTGCAGCTGTTAACAGCCCCTGAAAGCAGAACAGGTGATCCCTGCTTGGGAAACCATTTCCACCTCATTCACACATTTGTAGTTGGTGAGTGAACCTGCTGCCAGCACATTTTTCAGCTGCTTGTTAAAAATGTGTTGTTCTTGAGATTTTTCAGTTCAAAGGTTGAATTGGACATGGGCGGAGATTCTCTTAAAATAAGTAATACTTATATACCTTATAAAAAGCAAAGCATGAGAATTGAAAACACATGTCCACCTAAGACCCTCTTTCTCTATATTCACAGCACCATTATTCACAATAGCCAAAAAGTGTCCATCAACTGATGAATGGATAAACAGTGTGGTATATCCATACAGTGGAACATTACTTGAAAATAAAAGGAAATGAAGTACTGACATATGCTCCAACATGGATATACCTTGAAAACATTATTCAGAGTGAAAGAAGCCAGTCACTAAAGACCATATATTGTATAATTCCATTTAGATGAAATATCCAGAACAGACAAATCTGTAGAGACAGAAGCAGATTCACGGTTGCCTGGTACTGGAGAGTTTGGGAGGAAATGAATAACTACTAATGAGTTCAGAGTTCCTTTTGAGAGTGATGAAAATGTTATACAATTGATTATGGTGAGGAGTGTTCAAGTCTATGAATATACAAAAGATTTTGAATTGTGCACTTTAAACTGGAGAATTGTATGGTAGATTAATTTATCTCAGATAAAGCTGTTTTATTTTTAAGTACTCACTAAGTTCCCTAAGGGACCTGTTACTGCAGAACACCTCACGTGAGCAAGTGTCATGGCCTGACGTTGAGACCAATCAGACCACAAATGACTTCAGCCAATCACACTTGACAATGCTCAGTCACGCGCTGGTCACAGGGAACTGTGAGTACTTCATCCTGATCATGGGAGTTGGGGCTGACAAAGCTAATTACCCATAGCATGTACAGCAGTGGTTAAGGGCACAGGCTCTGCAACGGGACAGACCTGACTTTGAACCTTAGCTCTGTATTCTGACCGTCTGCAAGTTAGCCTCTCTCAGCCTCAGTTTCCTCATCTGTAAATTAGAGCTGATAACATCTACCTTATAGGGAGGTTAAAGGGATTAAATGAAACACAATTTGTAGAACAGTTAGCCCAGTGCCTAGAACTAGGTAAAGGATCAGTAAATGGTAGCTGGCATCATTGTTAATAATGTGTAAAGAGCACTGAGCACAGTGCCTGGCTAGTAAAAAGTGCTCAGGACACAAAATGATTATACTTCTCACGGGAAAAATGTTTATGAGACAGAATAAACTTTACAAACAAAGACAGAGAATTTGAATTCTGTTGCTTAAAGACAAAAGTAGGTGACTTTGGGAGACTGCTGCTTGCCCCACACGTAGCTTTCACCTGGCTCCTCTGTAGCAAATACACACCCTAAAGCACTAGGCTTTGCCCTGGAGCCTCTTGGTTACCACCACCCCGCCCCCCATCACTAATGAGCAAATCCAAGCTTCTGGAGGCTCCTAGGAGAACATTCAACTAAGAAACTGGAGTTTTTTCATGAGGAGCCGGGCAGGAAATGACATTACCCCTCCAAAGCATGATCTGAGACAGGGAGCTAGAAAAGGAACTCAGAGTAGAAAATAATTGCAATTGGTTAACCCAGGAATGCAGGGGCTTTTCAACAGCAGAAAATCTATTTATGTAATATACCACACTGTGTGGTTTAAAGGAGAAAAATGTGATCATCTCAATATCTGCATGAAAAAGTAGGTGATAAAATTCAACACCATATGGTTAAACACTAGTAAACCAGAACTAAAAGGAAATTCCTATTCCTGGTCCATCTCGCCATATGAAACAAAACTAAATGGTGAAACAACAGAACTATTCCCCAACCAGGAACAAGGCATCATTCTTACTATTCGATATTGTAGTGGTAGCAACTGATATTCAACAAATGTCCCAAGACCACTCAGTGGGGAAATAATAGTCTTTTCCACAAATGGTACTGGGACAACTGGATATCCAAAAGGATGAAGCTGAACTCTTGCCTCACACCATATTTAAAAATGAAATGAAAATGGATCAAAAACCTATAAAACTGTAAAACTCTTAGAAGATGACATAGGTGTAAATCTTCATAACTTTGAATTAGGCAAGAATTTCTTAGCTATGACACCAAAAGCATGAGCAACCAAAGAAATAGATAAATAGGACTTCAAAAAAAAAAACTTCTGTGCTTTAAAGAATACTATTGTGAAAATGAAAAGACATCCCACAGCATGGGAGAAAACATTTGCACATCATGTATCTGATTAGGGTTTAGTATCCAGAATATATAAGGAACTCTTACAACTCAACAATAAAAAGACAAATAACCCATTTTAAAAACGGACAAAGGATTTGAATAGTCCTTTCTCCAAAGAAGACATGCAAATGGACAAGAAGCACATGAAAAGATGCTCAATATCACTAGTCATTAGGGAAATGCAAATCAAAATCACAATGAAATACCACTTCATACCCACTAGGAT
Source organism: Vicugna pacos (assembly GCF_048564905.1). NCBI lineage: Eukaryota > Metazoa > Chordata > Mammalia > Artiodactyla > Camelidae > Vicugna > Vicugna pacos. The sequence goes on from NC_132995.1 coordinate 41,523,621, forward strand.
GGCTATTTTTTTAAATGGCTAATTTTAAAAAAATGGAAAATACCAAGTGTTGACAAAGATGTAGAGAAACTGGAAACTTCATGTACTGCTGGTAGAAATGTAAAACAGTCCAGCCACTGTGGAAAATGGTTTGGCAGTTCGTCAAAAAGTTAAGTATAGAATTACCATATGACCCAACAATTCCAGTCTGATGTATATATCTAAGAGAATTGAAAATGTGTTTGTACAAATTATAATTAAATTAATACAAGAATTGGTGGAGGGGAGGGAAAAAATAAGAAGAAAACAATCATATTCTCAGAAAACCAAATAACCAATGTTGGAGTTTTAGCTTCTATGCTTGCTTCTGGTCTTTTTCCTATGTATAACTTTTTGAAAATGTTACGTCTAGTGTCTTTTTGTATAATAAGAAAAAAGAACATTGTGTTTAATGCAAAAATCCTTGATTTCCACTTAAATAGCCATTCTCATCTTTGCCTTCAAAGAGGCAAATCCTCTGAGGTGGTTTATGTCTTAGAATGGTTCCGAATCCTTCCTTTCCTGACACATCAGCTTGGGGACCTGGCCTTTCCAGGCCAGTCCTGACACCTGTCTTGTCACAGGCAGGCTCAGTCCACGTGCATAGCATCTGGCACTGCTATCCAGGGCCTCCTGGCTGGGGCCCACCCAGGCCCGCAGGTGGCTGTATTCTTGCCAGTGCTTCAGATCTCAGGCTTTGATCCTTAATGTGCTTGAAGAACAACTCATTAGTTTCACTCATCTGAATTTAAGGGGGTTCCCCATCCTCCAGCTCCCCCAGCGAGGGGCTCTAACAGCATCCTGCAAGCAGCTAAGGGTAAACCATGGGGTGGGGTTTGTCCAGAAGGTGTCTGGGAAAGGTGAGGCACCACAGAAGCACAAGCCAGAGGCGATTTCCTTCCATGGCAGATTGCGAATGGAGGACTTTATCAGGTTCTTTAAATTTTTAAAGAGTTGTTGGTGATGTTTTGTCTCGCTGTCACTATTTTATTGAGGAGGGAGGACAAATCGGCTTTGGTGTCCTCAGCTATTGTGTGTGAGGGTGTGAAAGCAAAGGCTACTGCAAGGGCCTACAAAATATAGGTTAGTGGGGGAGGGGAATTGGGGATCAAGAAAATTGTTTGCATCTCAGACAGAATTGTTCCTGGATTCTTCTGTTTGGATACTTCTGTTTTCTCAGTCCTGAGTTTTATATCCAAAGGGAGAGCCTGATTTTTTTTCTGGTTTTGATTGATGGGTTCTGGATTAGACACTCTGGAAAATTAGAGTTCAGATAAGACTAAATTTTAACTCACAAATAACACACTTTCTTTATAGAAAACTAATAGAAAAAATATAGATATAGAAAATCCAAAAAGGAAGAAATAGAGAGACCACCTACTATATACTAGCACTGTCCTAAGCACTCAGTATATCATGAGGAGCAAACTGTAAATTCAATGAGAACACAGCCTTTGTTATGTTTAATGTCTGACACTGTCCTCCTTGCTGGAAAATTCTATATCTTGAGCTGGGTGGTGATCACAGTGGTATATGCATACGTAATAAATCATTAGGCTGTTTAAGATACGTGTATTCAACTAAGTGCAAGTTATATCTTAATTTAAAAAAAGAGAAATATTTTAAGACATGTTCCCCAGAGTAGGCCTGGTATTACGTGCTTTAAATCACATAGAGAAAAAATTATTTTCCTTTTAATTCTCTTTCAGTCCTTGAAGGAGAAGGTCTCACTTTGATGTTGATACATCTTTAGTATCTACCGCTTAATGATTTCCCTTTTTAAACAGAGCTGGTCCCAGGCTCAACCCCTAGCAGGCAATAATATCCAGATAGAATTTAATGACATTGTGTTTTATTCTCATTGTGCTGATTTTTAAATCAGTTACCTTCCATTCATGGCAAGTGTTATTGGTTTCCCATTTGATGTAGTAATATTGCTTTTTAAAATTAATGTTCAAAGTAAATTTGTTTAAATTAAAAGTGAGTTGATTTTAAGAAAAACTTTAAGTATAGAGTACCCATGGTTTAAGGATGGGGCAAAAACAAAGATGATTCTTTGATGACTAAAGATTGGAGAAAATGGCTCTAGTAAATTCCATTAAAAAAAAAACAACAGCCCACACTTGACTCCACACACCTGCAGCTACACCTCATTTCCTTATTCCCATTGAAGGAAATTTTGAAAAAAATTGTCAATACTATACATGCTTCCTCACCTCCAACTCACTCTTCTGTCTAATCCAGGTTGGTTTCTGGGTTGATTCTCCAGTGAAACTGTTCTTCCAATGACTCTGAATAGCCATATTCAATGAACATATCTCTGACCACATCTTTAATGGCCTCCCAGCAGGATTTGACTTAGCTGACCACCTCCTCTTTTCTCAAACTCTTTCTTCTGTTGATTTCAATCTTCTGGTTTTCCTGACAGGTCTTAATCCCTCCTCCTCTACCCAGAGTGCCAGAGTGCCTCGGGGCTAATCCACTGCCTCTGAGTATCCTGTTTGGAGATACCTGCATTTGTATCTCCAACCCAGCCAGACCTCTTAGCACCAGACCCAAGCAGCCCACAGCCAGCTCAACACCTGCACCTGCTGTCTCACAGCTTCTCCAGCTTCACAGTCCAGAGGGGATGCATGATTCCTCTGTTACCTGATTCTATCTCCGTAAATGGCACCACTACCTATCCAAGCCTCAGACCTAAGGGAAAGCCTTTATTCCTCTTTTCTTCAACTTCAGAATCAATCTATCAGCAAGTCTTGTCAGTTTTACCCCAAAGCTCTGTCGAGAATCTGACCGCTTTTCTCCATCTCCTTTGTCACCACTGTCGTCCCAGGCAAGTCTATCGTCTTTCATCTGGATGTAGCACCAGCCTCCTCTCTTGTCCTTCCTTCCATTCCTCCTGCCCCAATTCATTTTCATACAGCAGCCAGAAGGATTGCTATAAAATGTAAACCAGGCCTGCTTAAAATTCTTCAGTAGCTTCCTTTTATCCTTGAATACAAGTCAGACCACTTTCCATGGCTATAGAACCCTATATGGTCTTTGGGTCTCACCTGTTTGCCTAATCTCACTTCACCTCTCTTTCTCTGACTCACTTGGCTTCAGCCACACTGTTCCTGGTTTCTAGAAGTTTCCTACCTCAGAACCTTTGTGCATGCTGTTCCCTCTGCCTGGAATACTTACTCCTAGCTTTTGCATCATTAGCTTCTTCTCAGCCTTGCTCTTAGCTTCACTCTTGCTTCCTCAGAACGTGTGCTCTGACAATTCTATCAAAAATGGGCCTCTCTAGTGACTATCTTATTACTTTATTTTTTTTCTTAGCACTTTCAATAGTCTGTAATTATCTTGCTTATTTGCTTCTCTACATTTTTAATTAATTTTATTTTATTTTGAGGGAGGAGGCAATTAATTTTTTTTAAACCCAGGACCTTATGCATGCTGAGCATGCAGTCTACCACTGAGCTATACCCTCCTCTCTCTTCTCTACATTTTTATTACAAACTCCATGAAAGGCAATTTGATTCTATTTGATTCACCATTGCATCCTCAGTGCTCAAAATAGCATCTGACACATAGTAGGCCCTCAATAAATCTTTCTTGAATGTAATGAATGGGGTCATAGGTGGGGCCTAGACCAGGCAGGACCTTGAGAGAGCAGAGTGGGGAGGCATCTAGGGATTTGAATCAGAGATGCAGAGTGATCAGACTTGGCAGTTGTAAAGGATCAGTCTGACAGTAGTGGGGAAAACAGATTGGAGGGTGACTAAGGAAAGCTACTGCAACAGTCCAGGAGAGAGATGATACGATTAAATGGAATAAAATGTACAAAGCGCTTAGCACTGAATAAGGAATGAGTGGAGGTTGCTATTACCAATATAGGAGGCAGGTGAGGACTGCTTGAATTTAATGACAGTAAAGCTAAGAGTCCAGAGATAGAAGGACTTGTGTACCCCCTGGAATCTTTCAATCTCTAATCTCCTCTTCCAGTGATAAGTGCTAGAATTTCTTATCCTTATCGAGTTATTTAACCTCTATTCTGCCTTATTCAGCATCCATATTTGCATTGTTCCACCTGTGTTCTTTCTTACCACCATCACCTGGGAAGAATTTTATGGAGAGAACTTCCAACACTTCTCATTAACTGTGTGACCTGGTAAATCACCCAGTCTCTGAATTCAGTTTCATTTTCTGTAAAATGAGGACTGTGAGATCTGTTCTGTCCATTGTAAGGATTAGTGAGTAATTGTACAGAAAATATTTTCAGAATGCAAGAAAAATTATTATTTCATTCAATAAATATTTATTAAGTACCTACTGTGTGCCAGACACTGTCGTTGGTGCTGGGAATACAGCAGGAGGGTGGCGGAAAGGCAACAATCCAACCCTCATGGGGTTGACGTTATTACAGAGGTCATTCAGATTCTTAACCTTTTGGATTTTGACTGTATTTTCAAAATTGGCAGATCACCTTGGGCCCCTGTTGAAAAATACAGGTTCTTGGCCCAACCACAGTCTTGGTCAGATTGGGGAGGGTAGAATGAGGGAAGGGTTAACTGTCTCCCTGAGATATTCAGAAAGGACTGAAAATAAGAGATTACTTGGATTAAACTGCCTCCCTTTTCCTTTTCCAAAACACTGATCAACCACTCAGCAATCCTGCATACACATCTGTTTATACACTGAATTTTCCAAAACATTTCTAATAAGAAGTGGCTTCAAATGGCTCCCAGGGAGAGCAAGTCCAAACATCAGAACCAGCCATGTGACCTTGAGGGAGAAAGCAGTGGAAGTAGCAGAAAGCACTGTCCTTGGTGGTGTTTTTGTCCGCCACTGAGCTTGCTATGCAACTGTGGGCAGGTCGAATTCCTGATCTGGATCTGTGTCCTCATCACCAAACTGAGGTCAGGGTTTCCTAAATACCAGTTCACAGAGGGGAGCTGGGTTAGCTGCAGCAGAATCACCTGGAGAGCTTATTAAATCTCTATTCCTAGGCCCCATAGTCTGGCCAGTCTTATTCAGTAGGGCTAGAGTGGCATCCATCACCTCCTCTATTTTTAATAAGCTTCCTGGGCAATTTTTGATGTGCCATCTAGATCTGGTATCTCATTAGGGTAGATCAAACTCTCTATGCCTGAGTTTTCTCATCTATAAAAGATAATCACTCCTCAGATGGCAGAATTAAATAAGTTAATTTACTAAATGCACTCAAAATGGTGTCTGGCCCAAAGTAAGTTCCTGTGTAAGTTTTAACTATTCTAATTACCCTGTGTGTAAGTTTTAACTATTCTAACTACCCTGATCAGTCAGGGTCCAATCAGGAAGACAAACCATTGTGAGTATTTACAGCAGAGGGAACTTAATGCAGAGGTTATGGAGAGGCTGAGAAGCCAAACAGGGGACAGTGATAGGACCCAGAGATTAGGCATCAAGAAGTCATCTGCCCCTTAGCAGGACGAAGAAGGGGGAAAGGTGTTGTTTCTGGAGCCCAGAGTCTGCTGAGCCTGGACCCACAGCAGGAGCTGTAGCTGTAGATTAGACACAGCCATTATCAAGACACTGATGAAGGAGGAGGAATACCCTACCTTTCCCCTTTGTCGCACCCCACAGTCTCCCACTAGTGCCTCCTATTGGCTAAACCCAGCAGAAAATCATCTCTCATGTGAGCCTGGGAAACCTCATCTGCAGAGGTCACCCTGCCTTTCACGGGGAGGATGAAGAATGGTTCTGAGGACAGATTATTACTGTTTTGTTCTTATCATTATTTTCTTTAAGGTCCTTTTGAAGCCCTACAGTTCTCAAAGTCTCTAGACCTCAGCCACCCATAGGGATTCAGGGCTTCTTGAGTGCTTATTGATTAATCAATTCCATTCCCTCTATGCATACGCATGCATAAATGCTTAGCTCTGATCCTGGAAACTGACAGCTTAGGCGTTGGCAAAAATTCATCAGTGCTGAAGGCAGCACCGTCCCACCCGTGATTCAGGAAGAAGGAAGGTATATGGACCAGGTTTCTCATTGGGATCAGCTGCCTCAGCACCTTTAAGGATAAAGAAGTGATAGAGGGGAGAGCTGGCCAGAGACATTACTGGGCAGAAAGAAGGGTCCCAGAAAGCTGAGGAACAGACATAGAGAATTAAGAGTGTGGAACTATGTGTTTAGGGTACTGGGCAGGGGAGGGGTGGAGCAGGAAATAGGGCCTCACCCAGTTTTAAGGCTACTTCCTAGAAAAGACTGGAAAACACTTGTTTGCGTTTGGGATACGGCCCTGTAGGAGTGCTGCTGTGTGGGAGTGGAGCTCTGGGAATTTTGCTACCAAAAATGGGCAGGAAAGCTCTTTCTAAATATTTCTTGGAGGACCCAGAATTTAACCTTGGACCAGAGGCAAATATGTTTAAGAGATTCCTAAGAGAAAAGATTGCATATTGTGGAATTCTTCCTAAATATACCAAAAACCTTCTCCCTGAATCAATTCTTCCAGCAAATATTGATGGATAGCAGATTGGCAATTGATTCAAGCAGTGAATTTTAGAGTAAGATATTACTGGGCTACACAGTGGCTTTGCCTCCATCCTAGCTATGTGCCCTTGGGCAAGGGATTTAACCTCAGTTTTCTCATCTGTGCAAAGGGAACATCTGTGTAATATGAACTAGCTTGTAGAATTGTGTGGATTAGAATGAGATCATGCATGCAAATGCTGAGTCTGGATCCAGAGCATGCTCAGGAAATGGTAGTTGTTCATTTTATTATGACTTGTATTATTTGTATGACACTTTGCAGAACTCTTTCCTCTCTGTTAGCTCACTGGGTTTCGTATCAGCTCTGTGAGGTAAGTCAGGGAACCCACATTGATTTTGCGTCTGTTATGCATCTAGCACCTGCCAGATGCATATCAGTTATTATCTTGTTGATTTCACTCACTCAATAAATATTTTAGTATCTATTTTATGCCAGGCTGTTCTGTGCACTAGGGGTACAGCAATGAACAAAGCAGACAGAAATCCCTGTCTCTTGGGGAAGATACACTGAGGGGAGAGTGACAATAAATACAATTTAATGAATACTTTTGTTTACTATGTTCTAAAGTGTTTTACAAGTATTAACTCATAAGCTATGAGAACAGTATTATTATGCTTATCCCATCTTCCAGAGTTGAAAGTTGAAAGTTTCTTGCCCAAGGTCTCACACCTTGGGAGAGCTGGATTCAGGGTTCAAAACCAGGCAGTGTGACTCCAGAGTCCCTTCTCTTAATCATGACTGTATGTTTCTTCTCAAAAAAAAATTATATATGTGCTAATAAATTAGGGTGTGATTAGTGCTATGAAAAAAAAAATAAAGCTGGGGAAAGGGGGAAAGAGGGTGATGGGAGAAGGCTATCCAGGCAGGGAGGTCAGGGAAGGCCTCTGCAAGGGGCCACATATAAGCAGAGACCTGAAGGAGTGAGGGAGAAAGGTGGGTGGACTTCAGAAGGGGCAATCCAGGCAGAGGGAAGCTCAGTGCAAAGGCCCATGCCTGGTGTCTTCAGGGAACCACAGGGAGGCCAGCACTGGAAAAGCAGAGTGAGCAAGTGGTAGATGATGGGTCAGAGAGTGAAAGACAGCTCAGGCTGAGCCACTGTAAGGATGCAGTTGCCTTTGGCCGAGACAGAAGGATTGTGGGAGGAGCAGGTCAATTCAGTTTGGGATAATTCTCACTATCACACACCAAATAGGAATGACTCGTTTCAGAGGACTTTGAGAGATTAAATAGCTCTCTGCCAGGTCACCTAGGCAGTCGTTTTCAGAGGCAAGATTCAGATGTAGGTCTGTCAAACCTAACTTAAATGCCATAGGCCTTTGGCTGGCTGGGTGCTGTGGGGGAATCTGGAGAAGTTATATTCTGATAATCCTGAACCCTGACCTCCAGGAGCTTTCCAGGAGCGGGAAAAGAGGTAGTGGAAAGTCAGGCAGAAGGGTACTGTGAGGAAAGTAACAATGGTGAAGATCCCACAAGATCCCACATGTTTAAAGGAGAAATGCAGACAAGGAGCACAGGGAAGTTGCGCTTCTTTTTGGAAGAGAGAAATGAGTGACAGAGTCCCGGTCCTGTCTGGGTGGAGGGCATTGGGACAGGATGAACATCTGTGCTGAAGATGGTCATGCTCTGGCAGAGATGGGAAGGCCCTAAAGGCTCAGAGTTCTACCCCGGCAATTTTTTCTCCACAGATTGCCCCCAGATTTGATGCTTTCCCTTTGCGATAAATGTATATCCCAGGCCAGACATGTCCCCTGGACTGGTGTCTCCAACCACAGCCTCCTCAACATGCCACTACTGAGCACTTCTCAGCATGCCCCAATTTGAAGTCCTTATCTTCCACTGATCCCAGACTTGCTCTACCTGCAATGAGATTCCAAGAAGCCAACCCTGAGAGAAGGATTCATGTGCCTGAATGACTTACTAAATAAGGAAGGGCTCCCAGGAGGAACTGGTAAAGGAGTGGGAGAAGCAGGATAAAGAGGACAAGAAGCCAGGCAAGGGTGTAATTTCAGAGCAAGTCCATGAACGGTAGCCTAATCCAGCAGGCAAACGCTAGATGTAAGTTACCCCTGAGAGTTTGAGGGGGTGGATGGCACTGGTCTTCCACACTCTGGTACCAGCGGGTCATTGGCTAAGGGCTGGGAAAGTGAACTCCTGGGCATTTCCTGGCAAGGGCAAAAGGACTCCAGTAGCTGGAGGGCAGGCCTGTAGCTCTTCACAGGTGCAGGCTGCTGGGAGCATCAGCACACAGAAACCAAACAAGGGATGCTCAGAAACCATCAAAGGGATCCCAGAGGATCTAAGCAGCGAGTATCCTGACAGTGTCCTCTACCTGTTCCTTACCCATCTCAGGAAATGGCATTGCCATCATGCTGGTTGCTCGGGCCCCAAACCCTGGAGTCATCCTTGACCTTCTTTGTCTCACATCCTCATCCAATCCTTTAGCCAATGTCCTTAGCGGTAACTTCAAAATATACCCAGAGTCTGGTCACTTTTTTTTTTTAGTAACTTAAAAATTGTGGTAAAGTACACATAACATACAGTTCAGTGGCTTTCAGTACAGTCACATTGTTGTGCAGTCATCACCATCATCCATCCAGAGAACTCTGTCCGTCATGCAAAACTGAAACTGTACCTATTAAGCATTTTGTTTATCCATTCACCTGTTGATGGATATTTGGGTTGCTTCCACCTCTTGGATATTACAAATAGTGCTGCTATGAACATGAATGTAGAAGTACCTATTTGAGTCCTTGGACTCAATTCTTTTGGAATATATACCTAGAAGTGGAATTGCTGGATCATGTGGCAATTCTATTTTTATTTTTTTTTGTAACTGCAGTATTGTTTTCCATAGTGGCTGCACCATTTTACATTCCCACTGAAAGCACGCAAGTGTTTCAGTTTCTCCACATCCTCACCAACACTTGTTATGTTCTGTTCTTTTTTTAAAAATCTGGTCATTTCTTACCCCTTCCACAATGACCACCCTAAACCAAGCCATTTCAGTTCTTGCCTGGCTGATTGCAGTGGAATCACAACTGACCTCACTGCTTCTGCCCCCTTCTCCTGAGTCTTCTCAACACCACTCTCCGCTCACAACCTCCAGTGCCTGCCTTCCCACTCAGAGTAAAACTGAAGTTCTTACAATTGCTTATGAGGCGCTGCAAGATTTGCTCCCTCCCAAATCTGACTCATTTCCTACTTGCACACTATACTCTAGCCACACTAGCTTTTTTTTTCTGTTCCAAGTAATCTACGCCTCAGGGCCTTTACGTTCTTTTGTCTGCCTGGAATACTCTTTCTTCAGATATCCTTAGCGTAATTTGCTCCCTCTCTTCCTTCAGGTTTTATTCATTTCTCAGGGAGACCTCTGGGTTTTCCCCATTGCTCATCAGTTGCTCATCCATTTTCTGCCCTTCTGCCTTTCTGCCTTGAGGATGACCTTTATAGACCCCACCACCTGGGCGTTCTTGCCCTCTGGCTTCTGGGTGGGTTTGGTCCATGGGAGACACTGCCAGGAGATGAAGGGCGAAAGGAGAGACGTTGGGTTATTTTCCCCCAACATCCTCCCTGCTCTGCTCTGAACAGTGGCCTGTCCCTCCTGGACCACAGCTGCATTTGGGAGGGGTGGTCCTATGCTCTCCAGCTCCCCTCTAACCCTCCACGTCCAATGATACCATTTCTCCCTTTGTCCTCCAGTCCTCAGAGTTGTAACGGCCTTTCTGCTGCTGCTGATCTCTGGACCTTCAGCACCCCTGTTGGCCCTGAACCGTGCCCATTCCTCTAGTCTCTTCACTAAGACTTGAACCATCTGAGCTGGATTCTGTCTCCCACTACATCCTGACCCAAACACTGTCTAGATCATATTATTCACAATTTCCAACTCTAACTTCTGTCCCATTTATTGGCACTTCCCATTCAGTTCTATGTAGCACATAATCATCTAACATGTTTAGTTATTTGTTTATTTTCCTCGACGCCTCACACTCTGGGGTGGAAGGTCTAAAGATGCTGGGATGTTTGTTTTGTTCACTGTTGTATTTCCAGTGTTTGGCACATAGCAGGCTATCAGCAAATATCTCTTAAATGAATGAATGAACGACTAGAGGAGCTACAGAGAAGACAGCGTTGTGGTCCAAGTTGCAAGCAGAAGTGCTGACTCTCGGTTTCTCCTCTCCCCCTCCCCGCCTCCGCCTGGAGTGCTGCGTGCCCTGCAAGGAGGCGGAAATGAGCGCGCTCAACAGCCCTCCAGCCGGGTGTTTACTTAATTAGGGCCTGTATCCCGAGGCTCGTTCGTGTTTAACTGTCCGCCTAATAGCTTCATCTGGTTCCGGGCGGGCACAAGGGAACCTGCGAGGCGAGGATAGGCGGGGCCACCGGGTACTGTCTGGGGCCAGTACCGCCTCGAAAAGCCTTGGCGCGGGTATCTAGCCTCTTCTCGGTCGCCGAAAGCGCCCCCTGCGGGAGAGCAAGGCGAGGGGGCGAGAGCTCAGCGAGCGGCTTGGGGCTTCTGCGCGATATCGATGCCCAACCCCCAGCTGCCGGAACCAGAGGCCGGGTAACCGAGAGCTCCCCTGAAACCAGATGCCAATCGCTCGCTTTACCACCAGCCGTGAAATTGAACGGTTACAGCGTTTCTCATACTCTTAGTCTGGGGAATGTGAGGGTGCCACAGAGGAGGGAAACGGCTCGCGAGGCGGCAGAGGAGGACGAATGAGCTAGATCCCAAAGCAGTAATACCAGGCAACATTTGGGCACCTCCTTTGTGCCAAGTGCTGAGTTTAGCGTTTTAAACGTGTTAATCAATTTAATCCTCGCCTGCATGTATTAATTCATTCAATCCTAGTACTTTAGAGGGCAGACATCATAATAGCCCCACTTGACTCATGCAAAACTGAGGCTCAGAGGGGTTATTTCACTACCTAAAGCCGTGGCGCTAATAACTGGTGGAATCCGGGTTTGAACGCATGCCATGCGGTCCCAGAGCCCAAGCTCTGCTAGAAAGAGGATCTCACAGTCTCAACACAAACCGTACTCCTCTTAGCCACAGGCTAACAGGTTAGCCCTCGAGGGCCAAAGAATCTATAATTAGAGACTCCAGTCTCCTCTTCAAACCCCTAAATCTGGAATGGGGAGGAAGAAGGAAAGGGATGAGGAGTCAGCCTGGAATTCTCAAGGCAGCGAGGGAAGGTGGGGAGGCCTCAGGGAACAGGAGGTTGGCACTGGCCAGGAAAGTTCAGCTCAGTGGGAAGAGCACGTGCAGGTAGACGTGCAGGGTGGAGTCTCAGGACCGTTTCAGTGCCCAGGGCCCCTTGAAGTGCTGCAAGGAGGAAAGCACTTAAGGCCTAAAGAAGGGTTATGAATCCCGTCTCTGCTGCATGTCTCCCAGGAAGGATGTTGAAGGGCTATTTCAAAAGGAAGCTCACTGGAAGGCTGCTTCGCACAGCAAGCAGTTTTTACTTAGATTATATTTCGTATTTAAGACCAGTAAAAACAGTCTCGATTTTTAAAATGCCTTCACTTACATTTTACGTAAAGTTGAGAAATTGTTAATTACTTATATCTTAACGGGGGTAGGGGCGCGGTTTGCTGGAAATGATGAAGCTAATAACCACCCCTCTACCTCACACCTTTTGGTGTCACCACTGCTTCCAAGTCCTGGAACCTTCTCTCTCAGCCTCCATTTCTTTGGCTGTGCCAGGGAAGTAATGAGTCTTCCGCAAGTTGTAGCAGATTCTGTAACACGGTCCCTCAGGACCTCTCTGCCATTTTTAAACCCTCGGAGTCCTGGGAGCAGGCTGACATGGGAGGTGGGGAATGAGGCAGGAGCCAGCCCCCGCTGTAGCCGAGTGTGGGTCAGACACACCCAGCCTCCATCAAAGCTTTGGATAACTGAGTGCCTCGGGGTAGCATGAATGGGGCGCCTCTGTTTCCAGTCGGGTTCAGATGCGTCTCCACTTTTTTTTCCACTGCAGCCGCAAGGCACAGAAACATTTTTCTTCACATACTGCGGAGGCTGAGGAGTGGATGGGGGTTTTTTTCCCCCTTGAACAGAGTCTGCGAGACAGGGCCTGGGTCCCTGCCGTGAGCAGCTCCAGAAAAGCAGAGAGAACGCAGGAGGACACCGGGGAGGATAGTGCAGGGGTGGAGAGGTTCGGCGTTGTCTCCACCGCGCCAGCTGCAGCCCCACCTGCGAGGGGGCGGGATCTTGTGGCGCTGGACCAATCAGCACCTACCTGCGCTCACCTGGCCCCCCTCCCGCTTGCTCCCGCGAGCCGCGATGCTCAAAGAAGCGTGCTGAGCTTAGCGGAGCACTATCCTGCCGTCGCGGCAACTTTTCACCCTTCTCTCTCCAGCCATGGGGCTCCCTAGTGGGCCTCTCGCGTCCCTCCTCCTCCGCCTCTTCCTCCTACTCCAGGTACTTAACTACCTTCCCCTGACCCGGGCCGGGACGCTCCTCGGAGGGCGGGCGGGGTCCGCACGCGTCAGTGGCGTCGGGGAGAGCTTGGGGCTGGGCTCCTTGAGGGTCAATGTAGTCCAGAAAAGCCTGTGAGGACTCCCCAGAGTGGGTGTGCAGGGCCAGGCATGCCTATGACCCAGCCTCTCTCTTTTCCCCTCTACTCTCAGACGCAGGTTTGCTGGCTGCCGTGCGCGGCCTCGGAGCCATGCCGGGCAGGCTTCGAGGAAGCTGAAGTGACCTTGGAGGCTCGAGGCGCGGAGCTGGAGCCGGGCCAGGCACCAGGGAAAGGTAAGACTTCCGGGGAGCCCGCTTTGTGGAACCGCGGGGCGGGGGCTGCACCTGGGGTGCCTGGACTGGGGCAGGGGACTTCGGACGCCGCCTCAGATACGGGGGAGGCACAGAAAGCATCCCGGGTGTTGGGATGGGGGCGGCGGCTGACGCAAAAGGCCGGAGAACTTGGCGCCCTCTGACGTCCAGCCCCACCTTGCCCCGCTGCGGCGGCTTACCTTGACCCCCTCCTTCGGGGTGCAGGGCTGCTGAGCGCCTCACCCAGCTCGGAGGTGGGAGGCTCTCCTCCGCTGGCCCCAACAGAGGAATGCGCCTTCCACATTCCTCCCCCAGCCCCCGCGCAGGTGTGGGGATGAGCCGTGCCCGGGGCAGCCCCCTTCGCCCCTCTCGGGCCCCCTTTGTGTACCGTGCTTTGTGTCTCCGACAGACAGACCGGGTCTGTTTCTCTTCTTCTCGCTCCCCTCCTCCGCCCCCCTTCTTCCCCGGCAGCTGGAATGCACTCTTAACCCTGCCCTTCCCGGAGGGCCTGTGCCCCTGCAGCCTGCCTGGAAACGGCCTGGCACACCTGGGCTGGGGCCACCACGCACTGGGGACACCTCTGCACCCCAGTGTCTTGGGACTGGAATGTTAGGGCACTTGGGGGAGCGGGAGTCCAGAAGCCAGAATGTCTTGAGCTGCAAGGGCGGTGGATGGGGGATCAAAGCACATTGTTGATCTCTCAATTACTTGTTCTCCCCTTCTTAAAGTTTAAAAACTTTAAGTGGGGGCGGGGTCACTTTGGTGCCGACACCCAGTGTATTATGAGACCCTGGCAGCTGCCGGCTGATGGGGGCCTTTTTCCCTCCATCCAGGAGAGTGGGGGTTCCTCCACTGGATCAAACCCAAGTTCTTAAACAGAGGTGTAACCCAGGATTCTTGGGTGGGGTTCCAGAAGGTGTTTAACCTGTGAAATTGTTTAAAAACTTGTGTATCCATTCTCCTGGGCAGGGGATCTACAGTTTTAAAATTTCAAAACAATTAAAAAACTGGATGCTACCTAGCATTTTTCTAATGTTTCCACCAGCATACTCCTCACCCCAGGTACAAATTCCCACAGCTTGAATGTGGGGGTGCACTGCCTAGGGTACAGAATGGCTCTGCTTTGTTTCTCCAAAAGAGGATTGGGGGCCTTGAGTCTGTGGAAGGATTTTTTTTCCTTCTTTTTTCCCCTAAATAACTCTGCAGATTGACAAAACAATTAACACCCAGGCTAGGCCAAGCTCCTTAAACTCTTGGCAGTAGGGAGCCGAGGAGAGGCATTAGGAGGCCATGCCTCATAAACTTTAAGTTCTTGCACATGGGTTTATTACTGACTGGCTAACAAACTGCAACTCAGCCAACCTGTAAAAATGTTAACTTGGGCATGGCCCCAAATCCAATTCCGGCTCCCTGAGGAAGCTTTATTGCTAATCAGACTTCTGCCAAATCTGTACCCCTCCCCATCATTGTCAAGTTCTCTGACTACAGTCTGGGAGAACAGGCTATGGCTTTGAGTGTTGTCTGTGCCTTATCTTTCTTACTAAGGCAAGAAATATCAGATTAACTGTCACTTCACTAAGCTTGAGGTTGTTGGAGGGAAGCGGTGATCAGGTTTTCGATTTCATGGTCTGGTTGGCAGGTGCTTCTCGGTGATGTCAGGCATTTTAAACCTTTTGAGAAAATTCCACTTTCTCGGATGTCTGGTTTATGGTTGTGAAAATGGTGGGTTCATGCCAGGAGCACACCTGGGTTATAAAATAAAAGGTGGGTTAATGTGCTTGGCTAACCTGCAACATGCCAAGTTCTTAGAGCAGTCTTCCTGTGAAATGGGCTGCCACTTCTTAAAGTGGAAGCAAGTTTCTGGGCCCAGTTGGTCCCCATAAATTGGGACTCCCCAGCAAAAAATATTGGTATTTCTCTCCTTAGTCCTCAGCAGCTGACATCTTTCTATCTCCCTAGCTTCACCCCAGCTCCCTATCCTCAATACACAGGAACCCCAGCCTGGATCCAGCCATGTTGAAAGGGTTATCCTGAGGGTACATACATGCTCCCAAGTTTGGCCAAGCAGACAACAGTTTCTATATAGCTAAGGAACAGTTGCCCCTGTTGTTCACCCCTGGGTTATGAATATCACAGGTGTCTATAAAGTTGAGCTCAAAGAAATTATCTGATATAATTAATACCTTGTTTGTAGGTGCACTTTCTTCTTCAAAGCATTTGCACAGCTCTGAGCTTGCTTTATCCTCCTGACATTCTCTTGAAGCTGGTGAGGTACATTTAAACAACTTGATCTCTTAATCCCAGAGTTGGGACTTCAGAAACCTTGTGTAGCCTTGCTCTGCTGGAGGTTTTAGAGGTGGAGAAATACAGAAACAGCTCAATGGATTCGGTTCCCTAGGCTAAACTCTTGAGGGTCATAGATAGGACTTTTACCTCCAGGTTTATGTCCCGGATCTGGTACTTAATAGGGTGCCCAGTAGGTATTTGTGTGAATTGAGACAATCTTGTAAAGTTCTGCCTATTTTACAGATGAAACCTAAGTGGTTGTGGCTTCACCGAAGTCATCACTGCAGTGACCAGCTGGGACTTGAAGCTTCTGATTCCCAAGTTCCCTGGCATTTTTTACTATCAGAAAGTGGGAGGTGGATGTAATGAAAAAGTGGATTGTTGGAGCACCAGATCCCATCAACAGCAACCCCCTTCCCCAAGGGCACTTAGTCATTTATTCCTTTTCATTGTAGGGGTTTTCAGAAACATTCCTCCAGAGGAAACCACCTTAAATACAGTCTGTAAGTGTCCTAGTGATGGGGGCTTCAGTCAAGTGAAGCCATGCTCACCTAGATTGAGAGTGAGAGGTTAATCTGGAAGGAGGTAGAGCAGGAGTGTTCCCCCACCCGAACCCCACAGTCTGGTGTTCACCTTCCCTCAAGTGTGGTCTAGAAGCAGAGATGAAGGAGAGGTGGGAGGAGGGGCTTGCATGGTATTAGTGCAGTGATTAAAAGTGAGGGACCTACAGACAGAGAAAGACAAATACCATGTGATATCACTTATGAGTAGAATCTATAAAAATTATACATGTGAATTTATGTACAAAACAGACTCACAGACTTAGAAAACAAACTTATAGTTACCAAAGAGGAAAGGAGGGGAGGGATAAGTGAAAAGTTTGGGATTAGCAGATAGACACTACTTTATATAAAGTAGATAAACAGCAAGGTCCTACGGTATATAGCACATGGAGTGTATTCAATAGCTTGTGATAACCTATAATGAAAAAGAATCTGAAAAAGAATATATATATGTATAGTTGAATCACTTTGCTGCACACCAGAAACTAACACAACATTGATGATCAACTATACTTCAGTTAAAACAAATTTTTTTTAAAATGAGTGACCTAAAGTGGTGCATACATGCTTCATGGAGGGCAGTTAAGAGAAGCAGCTTAATTACAGTGAAAGAAATCCAGTACTTCATTATGGCCCCTCAGCAGTTCAGCTCACCCTTAGTCAGCGTTTGGGTAAGATTAAAGCTAACCCTCATTAGCTTTGGTTAGGAAACTTCAAAGTTCAGTAATAAATCTGACTGAGCATGAGTTAACTTCAAGATGATTTTGCTTATTTTGTGTAAAAATTGCCTTTTGTTTTGAAGCTCCCATTCTAGGCTATGCCTTCTATTTACATTTTATTCTTCCAAGAAACATGTATTTAGCATCTGCATGTATTAGTCACTGTTCTAAAACAAGGAACAAAACTAACACCCTGTACTGGGAGAGCTGACTGTCTAATATTATTTTTTATGCATATGAGTGCCTTGCCAAGCAGGTGGTGGTAACTTCCCCTCAGCTGTAAAATGGGAATAATGAACTTGGCGTCAGGTCACTGGGGCAGTCAGCAGTAAGGGCAGGATTTGCACCCAGGAGGATTCTATGGTACCCCATAAATCTGCCTCTGAGGAATGAATATCTGGGAACTGGGGTTTCCAGCCCGCCTGGCTGCCTTCCTGGCTCAGCAGCTGAGTAGCCTGAAATACACTGCTGTTAGCTGGTGCCTGGGGAGCAGGTCTCAAACCTCTAGTCTCCCTTCTCACCTCCTCACGTGGCGCTGTGTTCCTAGGTTACCCATGCAGGGAGGTGAGGGCTCCCTGCAGCGTGAGGAAGGCACTGCTAACAATGAGCAATGGGTTTCTAGGGCTGGAAACGATAGCTCTGCCAAGTATTTGGAGGATGATGGTGAAGGGGAGAGAGAAGGGCCTCCCTCCGCAAATCATCTGAGGCTTCAGTCCTGAGGCTGAACAGTCTCCACTGAAAGAACCACTGTTATTGAAGAGTAACATGTGGAAGAAAGTGCCCGGATGATAAGTGTACGGCTCAGTGAACATCACAAACTTACAACATCCATGTACCCAGCACACATGTCAGAAAACAGCATTATCAGCACCTCAGATGCCACTTCCCTCCCCAGCTCTATCCTCCCCCAAGAAAACCACTCTCCTGACTTCAGATACCATAGGTTGGTTCGCCTGTATTTGAACTTCGTGTGTAAGAATCATAGAGAATATCCTCTTGGCTCTGGCTCCTTTAACTGCACCTCGTGAGACTCTGGCCCAGTTCTGGATGTAGTTGGGGTTGATTCTCATTCTACAGTATTCCTCACATGACCATCCATGGTTCTACTGTTGACAGACATTTGAGGAGTTTCCATTTTTTGGCCATTACAGCTAGTGCTGCCATAAACACCATTGTTCAAGCAAAACTGTAAACTTGGATCAGTCAGGTACATACCTGGGAGCGTCGGTGCTGGGTTAACTGAGGATCTCAGTCCTGTGGCCGAGTACTGAGAAGTCAGCTTTTCTCCGTCTTGAAGTAGCTGAGTCTCTTCTGGATTCTACCATCCCCATCTCCCAACAGTCTCCTCATTGGCATCCCTTCTGGACTCTAACTTCTCACCTGGCCCTGTACCAATAACAGACAGCAGTTCTTTATCATGTACTTGGTCACGTCCTTTGTCTTGGGGAGAAGTCACTTCCCTTTATTTGTCCTTAAGCTATTGCTTGTTACTCTCCTCATAGTAGAAGGGGAATCTGAAAAGGGCCCTGAATTTCTCAAGTGAGAACTTCTTCCTGGGTAGAGAAGTTTATCCTGGGCAGGGTGGGCAGCAGCCTACTAACATGGCCAGGGTGGTCGAGTCCAGCTCCTCCCTCATTATAGAGGCAGTGAGGTGTCTGAGACGCAGACCCAAGGCCAAGCTGACTGGTCATTTAGCCAACAAATGTCTGAGTACCTACTGGGGGCTCTAAATTCAGAGGCAAGCAAGGTCCACAGTTCCTTAACCTCCTTGATCACAGGAGGAAGCAAATCAGTCACCAGGCAATTTTAATAGTGAATCCTTCATTCAGCAAGTATTTACTGAGCACCTACTAAATGCCAGGTTGTGTTCTAGGTGCTGCAAATACATCATTGAGCAGAACATGCACAAAACCCAGGCTTTGTGGGCCATTTACCTGCTAGTGGAGGGAGACAGACAAAAACAAGTAATATATAAATGTAATCTAGAGGGAGGTAGGGGAAGGAAAATATAGTCACATACCAAGGGCTGCTGACATGTTCTGGGGTGGGAGGGGGGCACATGGAGGAAGTGATGTCCAAGTCAGAGGCTGAGGAAGAGTTAGGGAAGGGGTTGGCGCATGAGGGGTGGCAGGGAGGGTTCCTGGCAAAGGAGCAGCCTATGGGGTCCAGGAACTTGAAGACCTTTTGGGGTCCAGGAACTTAAAAACCTTTAATCTGGCTGGACCATGGAGTGTAAGGTGGAGAGCAACAAAAGGAGAGGTAGGCAGGGTCCAATCCAGCCTAGAACATCTCTCCCTGCAGAACAGAGGCAGCGTGGTGTTTGCAGGAGATGGGGCTGGAGCTCCAGCTGTGCCCTCATGGAGGCCAGTGTCTCTGAAGTCTCCTCTGGATCCAGGATCCTGGGCCCACCTCCAGCATCCCTTCTCAACTGCCTTTCTGGACTTTTCCCAGACCCAGACCTGGTCATCCTCAGCCAAACATTTCCCCTCATTTCACTTAGTTACCTGGCATTACCAGGCAGCAGGGCCAGAAAGGGAGGGCTTTCAAACAAAACAAAACAAAACAACAACAACAGCAACAAAAACACATTCACTGAGGGCTTACTGAGTTCCAGAAACTACATTCTGTACTTTATGTAATAAGCCCTTTAATCCTCCTAAAAGCCCCATGAGTGTGGAATTGGCCCCATTTAACTGTATGGAAGCCTAGGCTTGTAACTTTGTAACCTATCCAAGGTCACCCAGCTAGTAAATTGTGAAGTTAGAACTTGAATCCAGGTTAGATTCCTACGTGTGAGGTACTTTGGGAGTCAGGCTGGGAGAAGGAAAGAGGTTGTGGGTCGTCTGGCCCCAGCCAAGCTGGAGGAAGATTGGAAATAGTTAACATCTGACCCAAGACCTTTGAATTCCTGTTCCCTCCGCAGGCCTCTGTTAATCACCAGGATCCGGAGTGGTGGGGGAGGGTCGAGGAGGGGACACTCTGTCCAGGACCCCAGCCTCCCTTTTAGCACGTGGGAGGGTTCAGGTCTCAGGCCCAATAGCTGACAGGGCTCTCACTGTCAGTTCTCACAGAGAATCTACTTCTGGCTGTTCATCCTCTTCCTCTCCTCACCCCACCCCCATCTTCTCCCAGCATCAAGCCCCCCACCCCCAGCCTGCTCTGAGTGGAGGAGCTTGGTAGACTCTGCCCCTCTCCTCCTCTCCCAGTCAAATTTGAGCACCCGTGTGGTGACGGGTTACCTAGAGCATCAGTAGTCTGCAAATTCCTCAAGTGGACAAAATCCCCTCCAGGCTGCAGCTGCTGTGGTCCCGAGGAACTTCAGGGTACTGGGATCCTGCTGCTTGCTCAGTGCGCCAAAATGCCGCATCCTGGGGAAGAAAGGCAAAGGAACACTTTCCTTTCTCCCTTTAACCCATCTCTGAGCTCACAGCTCTGTCACTGTTATCTGAGGAGAGGGCCACATAGCCAGGAGGTGGGAGGGCTGGTGGCTGCTTCCCCCTGCTGAGAGCCTCTCTGGGCTGCACAGAACCTGAGGGAGGAGAGAGCTGTTCTCCCCCAGGACTCTGAGGCATCTCAAGGGCTAGATGGGGGTTTGGAGCTGGGCAGGCACCATCCCAGGCTTTCCTCTTCCTCCTCAAGCTCAGTAACCTCATTTTTGCTTGTGTAAGGGCACATAAGATTAGTGGGAAATTCTCTCTCTTATCAGGAAAACTCAAACCTGTGTTGAAAACTAGCAGTAGATTCTAACCTCAGGGTCTCACATTAACTTTAAGAAGTCATTGCTCCCCTGCAATTAATTGTGTGCATGTGTGTTTTTCTGAGAAGAGGCCTCCCCTAAATTTGGGAACCACAGTGTATTCTCCACAGTCCCCCATCCCACGGTCCAGGTCCATTCAGACGTTCTTCAGACTCCTATCAAACCCAGCAGTGGGGACAGGCCTGACGGTGTGCATCTGGGCACAGAAAAAGGAAAATAGGGTTCTAGGTCTGAGGTAAGTTACTCTGGTCCCAGCTCCTCTGCCTTGAGGCGCTAACCTCAGTGGTCCTGGACATAGGGGTCAGGGGAGGGTAGGTCAGTTAGAGGGCAGGGCTGGAGGGCTCAGCTACCATCCTTGGTGTCTTGCTTAAGGCCAACTGCCTTCTCACAACAAGCCCTATCTTGTTGTAGCTTCAGGCAGAAAGAAAAGACAGCTCCTTGTGGGCTCCCCACACACAAGCCAGAACAAGATGCCAGGCCCCACCCTGCCCTCTCCTTGTGGAGTCAGCTTCAGCCCAGGCTTCCCACCAGGGCTTCAAGACCTGCTATTTTCTTGTCTTTTATGGTCCTTTTCCGCTTCCAGAATTCTTCTGCATTCTCCAGCTGGTTTACCCCTGCCTTTGGCCTCTGAGTCAGTACTTTGCTAGCTTGGCTGACTATCAGAATTGCCTAGGGAGCTTTTTATTTCTATCACTCCCCTCTATATGAAGAGTATATATGATATTATGTATGATATATGATAGTATTTTATATAGTTTATGTAGAGTTGGGCTGGTTGGTTGGGATTTCACATTAATACATGAATATATATTCACTGTAAAGACAATGTTATTCAATAAAATAGCAGCATGTACTGTGTGACACGTACAGCTCTTAGCATTTTATAAGTATTAGCTTGTTTAATCACTATTATATCCCTTGAAGTAGGTACTATTACTATCCCCATACTACGGATGGGGAAACTGAGGCCAGAGAGGTTAAGTAACTTGCCCAAGATCAGGCAAGTAGTAAATAGCAAAGCTTGGATTCAAATCTAAACAACCCGAGCTTTAACCACTGAACGCCACTGCCTCTCAAGAGAAGCAAATCAGAAATAAACACATAAAAGTTCTCTTTCTCATCTACTCTCTCAGGATAAGCACAGTTAATAGTTTAATGTGAATCCTTGTAGATCTTTTTCTTTACAAAGAACTTATGTATGCACAGAGGAATTTTTCAAACAGGGATTGGATTGTATCATGCATACAAACATTATTCTGCAGCTTGTTTTTTTAACTTACTAAATCACAGGCATCTTTCCAGACGAGTAAGTACACATCTGTCTTGTTTTTAACAGCTCCATAGTCTTCTACATGGTAGATATACCATGATTTATTTAGCTGACCCCCTACTTTTATCTTTTACAGATGTGGAAGTGGGGAGGAGTTAGTGTAAAAATTGTGAAGTGTTTGGATTTTAGAAATCCAGCTATCAGGAATCACCTTATTAGGAAAGACTGCTGTAGAAAGATGACTGAATGAACTGTTCCTCTTAACCCCATTCAGATAAATTAACTGTTTATGTTTGAAAAAAAAAATGTTTATGTTTGAATAATACATTAAGACATGCTTTGCAGTTAGCTTAAAAAAGTTACTATACTATTTAAAAATCATTAGCTTTCACACTAACCATTGTTTTAAGACTTAATTAATCTGAATTTTCAAAAACATTTGAAATTTAAAATTTTAAAAATTTAAATTGCATAACTCAGAAGTAAACTATCAAATGTGTTAGCACTTGTGTTATTTTCCTTGGGTGTTGAAATCTTGAGAATGTGACATTCAGTTAAAGCAAAAATGAATCTTTTTTTCAAGTTTTTCTTTAGATTTCAGAATCTAGTTAGCAAGCATCTTGATGAATAAAAGTCGATTTCCATTTTTAAAGAGAATACTCATTTCTGATCTTATTTTCGAAGAAGGGCTTATGGGTTTTTTCTTAAATTCAGACATTGCTGCAGTACCTGTCATCTGTTGCTTTTTTAAAAGCTCCTTTTTTTTTTTTCAAATGGAGAGTTTTGCACTCATGTAGGCTAAAGGTGATGAAGTAAGTACTAAGGGGAGATAGAGATGGAGAGACATGAGTCTTGGTGACTGACTCAGAAGGGGAGTCTGAGGGAGAAATGGTCAGGGAAGGAATGCTAGAAAACCATGTGCTAGGCACTTTGCTAAATACTTACTCTTTTCCCTGAGGTAGATATTACTGGCATCATTCCCATTTTATAGGGAAGGAAACATACTTGCCCAAAGTCAGTCAGTGGAACCAAAATTTGAGTTTGGGTGCTCTAGATCCAGGCTCTAGGCTAGTTCGGAGCCCCAGATTTTGATTTTGTGTAGCTGAGTGCTTGATTTGCCATTCCCTAGGGGAGAGATGTTGGGAAAGGACCATATTTAGGCCAAGAGTAAAGAAGATCATGGATTTGGTTTTTGACATAATGATTTTAAATGCCTTTAAAGCATCCAGGGGGAGATACTGAACAGGTCAGAGGAAGGATCTGGACATTTGAAATTTTAATACATATTCTGAAGTACCCTGCAAAAACAGTACCATTTTACCTGCTTACAAGAAATAAATGTGAGAATCAAGATCTTTAAAAAACAAGAAAACTACCTTCTCTAGATCGATTTCCAGAAACTGTTTCAGTAGAAGTGATAGGTGGGCTGGAAGTAGGGAATCTGGATTTTTAAAAAGTTCTCCAGGTGATTTTATCACTAACATTTGGGAACCGTTGCTCTGTGATATCATGAAGGCCATCGTGGAGAGCTAAATGTATCTCTTAGGATCTAAAAGAAAGTAATGAGCTGGTGAGATGTGAATAAAAGCATGGCATTTTGAATTTAACTTGCCTTCAATTCTTTCCTCTGTAGCAGTTGATCCTTTTTTTTTTCCCCTTAATTTTCTGCTTACATCAGGATTCTGAATGACCTTCACCTTCTTGTCCTTTTGTTTTGCTCTTTAATTCATCATCCCTGTATTTAAATACTTAATTGTGCTTTTAAAAGCACAATACATCTTATTTGGTCCTAACTAGAGTCTGTGTGTACATGTGTGTTCCTATTTTAGAGACTGGAAATTAATAGGGCTTTATATTTGTTGAGTGCTTACTGTTAAACAACTTAAATATGAAGTGACTTGCCCAAGGCCACAGGGCCAGTGTGCAGCACTTTACCCACCAGACCCTTTATTGCCTTCCCAGATGTCCCAGGTTGATCACTGAATCTCTGTTCTGATCCTTAAGGGTGGGAATCAGTGAGCAAGACAGCACACATCATACTGAGCTTTGAGTCAGCCACGTTCCAAACTCCCAGAGTGCTGTGGAGTATAGCCCAGCTTGGGTTTCTCTCTGGGGATTATAAGGGAGGACCCAGCTCCCAAGGATAAGAAACAATCTGAGTGATGTGGCTCTTTTCAAAGAGCTTTCTGCAGAGAGACAAAGCTCTCAGAAAGAACTGCCTTCTCCTGAACAATGTGGGGTTGCCACATAACATTACTAGTCAGAGGGGATAAAAAGTCACATCTCTTTCTGATTGCAAATCAAATACATGCTTACTATAGAAAAACTGGAAGATAAGCAGAATGGAGTTCCGCCACCCATAAAGGACCTTAGTTGTTTCATTTCAAATGAACATTTTCAATTGATCTTCTGGGTCCACTTCCCTAACCAAGCCTTCCTTGAAGATGTCTGATCTGAGGGAGAGGGCCCAAGTCCCATTGCTTCACTGCCCGACAGCTCGCCCTCCTGCCCTGCTTCCCTAACAATCCAGCTTCATCTTCTTCGGTGAGTAGGAGAAGGGCTACAGGCTGAGGGCCTCAGACACCCCATCGGCCCCATCTGCAGGAAGATCCAGGTCTAGGGTGAACGGTGGTAGATGGGGGTGTCTGCCAGGTGTGGCTACACTCTCCAGGGGTCATTCTCTTGTCCAGGAGGTAATTGTCTTTGTAAAGCTGCTTCTTGTGCTGGCGGCCACTTGAGAATGCCTTTCACCAAGCGCTTCAGCACTGTGCTTGTCTCCTTAGTGTCCCTGAAGATGGTGATCTTGTGGTGACAAATCATCATGAACACTTCCATGGCGGAGGGTCCCCTGTGCTGCTCTCAGCATTTAGTAATCAGAGCCTGGCTCCTTTGAGGGCACCAGATGGCTGTGGCTGGGCACACGGACCTGACGCTAGGCACTTTATCTCCCGACATGCCATCCAGTGGCTCCCGTGTCAAATGGCCTTGAGCCCCTTGGGGTCCCAGCATGCTTCACAGGCTCTTTGTGCCCCACACCCCAGCGTGCTTTGTGGCCTCTGTCCATTGTCCTCCTTGGATCAGACTCTGCTCATCTTCCACCATCTTGAACTTCTTTGACCTGAAAAGTCATTGGTTCTGGAGAGAGCTTGTCTGCCTTCCTGGTGCCAAGGCTCAGCTCCACCCCTCACCTTTTTTTTAATGAGTATAAAAATATTAATATTTTATGTTATAATTGTCAGGCTCAGGCTGTAAACTATAAATGGCTGTTTTGTGACCTGGTTTTTTCCCTAAGCTGAGCACTGTTTCTCCTTGATAGGTTTTTTTTTTTATGGCGTTTAAGGCCATAGATGAGACATTGGAGTGACTATAGCACATATAATTAAGTATTCTGTTGCAAGTTAAGTTGTTGAGACTTTGTTTTAACTCTAAGCAACAGTCATGAATGTCTGTGCAGGTATGGTTTTGTCACATCTTGGATGATTTCCTGGCACAGTTCCTGGGTCAAAGGGCTTATTTGAGGCTTAATTACCAAAAAGATTTGTGCCAGTTTACATCCCCCACCCCCTAACAGTTTATAGCAACATCCGTTTCCCAAGTATTTCACAACACTTGTCCTTTTAATTTTTATTTCTTAGTAAGTGAACTTTTTCCTACAACTGGTTTTACTCAGGAAAATGCCAGAATGTTCTTTCAAGGTAATTCCGTATACTTTCCTGCTGCACCTTCTCTTCCCAATCCCTTAACAGAAGGTAGTGACAGCTACAAGGATACATTTGTTTTATGAGCTAGATGTGTCCCTAAACCAAGGTAGAATGGAAATATCTTTGACAGTTTCTCCCCCATTCCCCAGTAAGATGCCTTTTCGCCATAACATTTTCAAACTGATGTTACTCTTCTCATCAGAATGCCCCAAAGATCAGTAGTGGAACTGTCCAAGATTGATGACTTGAAGGACATTCAGCCCCAGAGAAATGAGTGGTTTTGTTTTGCCAGAACATTGAGTAAGGTTGGACATCAAGACTACATAGCACCTCTGTGTCATGGCTGAGAAGACAAGCTCATGACCTTCGAAGGTGTTTCCCTAAGAGTTTGGAGGTATCTAGGCAATTCTAACCTAAAGGCTGGAATGAGTTCTCAGCCGAGTATCCGTCAGTTCTTACAAGTCTATTTAAAAAGCTTTCTTTTTGCGACATCTCTAGTACTCTAGGGACTTGACCCTTCTTGCCCAAGTTTTATCGTGGCACCAGTTCAGGGTCTGAGGCCAGACTTGGCAGGATGGTCTTTAGAGAGGAGCTTTGAGCACAGGCCACAGACTTCTGGTTTCACTGGCTCTTTGTGTCTAGTGCAGATACACAGAGCTCTGATTTTTTTGTTGTTGTTTGTTTTAATATTTCTCTAGAAGCAGTCTTGCGTTACTAACTCTTTCCCAACAATATTCTAGGAATTGTATGTTTGGACTCAGTGCTGAAAGCTGTCAATTTAAATTGGTACCTCTTCATCAGGTATGTTGACTTTGTGATTCAGAATCTCTATGGGAGAAACTGAGTCCAAAGCAGTCAGATGACTTTAAGGTCCCAGTTGGGTGTGGAAGTATGAGCTGTGTTTAGTTCTTGTTTTCCAGCCTTAAGATCTGAAATGCTGCCCCATGTGCTCATCAGTGCTCACCAACTCGCCCCTGAAAGAGTCTGATGCAAGCCCTTTCTTGCCTCCATGTCTTGGTCGAGATTTGTGGCCTTGTGGAGCTAGGCTGCAGGAACAGGAATCAGCTTACTTCGCTAGCTGTGAGAAGGCAGGGTAGAAGGGGAATGAGTGATGGTGAGACCTGGGGTTTTGGATCAGTTTCATTTGGAAACCAGTGATACAAGCTAGTGGTGCCAGGAAGCATCTGGGAGGAAGTTGTAATGATCTGCCCCAGGGCTTACTGTTTACCAGCCTCTCTTTGACTCATGGCTTGCAGAGAAAGCTGCTCATGTTTCTACAGGTGCCTCAGCAAGTTTCCCTGGGCAGATCAGCTTGTCTGTGAGTTCTTCATCCTCTGTCTTTCCCAGTAAATCATGGAAGCATCCCTATGAAACAGTCCTTTCCAAATGCAGACTGAGTCAGGTCCCTATTACACTCTTTGGTCCTGTGTATCTCCTTCTCCCTTTGGAGCTTCAGCCTGCAGGAAAAGCACATGGCTGTAGTTAACCCTGTACCCACTTTGAGAGATGGTTTCTCTACAGTGTAGACAGAGGCCTGGACTTGGAGTTAGAAACCTAGGTCAATTGTGAGTAAGCTAAATGTACATTTTATTGAAGACTTACTCTGGGCCAGGTGCAGACATCATCCCATTTAATCCTCCCAAGTAATCTTATGACATAAGAATTATTATTTCCATTTTCCAGATGAGAATACAGCCTCCTTATATTCACACAACATGGATTTGAATCCAAATCTTTTGGACTCCCAATCCCATGTTCTTCATCACTTACCTGCCTCTGCCTTTAGGATTTGAAATCTGGTCATGCTACTTCCTAGCTGTGGGCCTCGTATACTTTGCTTTCCTCTCTGAAGCTGCTTCCTGAGGCACTTCAGCCCTAGGGCAGCCTCTTGTTTCCTGAGTTGTTAGAATAGGGGAGTTAATATCTACCTTGCAGGCTATTTTTTGAGGCATTGGGTAGGAAAACACTTAGCTGGGTGTCTCAGGCAGAGTGGGTCTTTGAAGCTTGTTTCTACCTGCCTGACTCATGCTCCTTGATTGTATTCTGCATCTAAATGAATGTGGGTGAGAACTGATGGGGCCGGGCCCTCTGGTGCAGCCGGAACATGCAGCCTGAGTGAGAGGCACGTACACATGGAGTACACGACTGTTGACTTCTTGATTGTTGGCACTGTCCCCTCGAAGAATAGAAGGATGGCCCAGATAACTGTGCTACAAATGTTTGAAACCGTGTAACAGTGGAAATGTGCCAGGAAACAGGGTAATGAAATGTGTTGTACATTCCTAGGGGGAAGATTTTGCAGACAGCAGGAAGAGGGTTTCTGGGTTCCTGGCAGTTTTTAGAGTTTGGGGGATTAAGGATCTGAGTAATAGGGAAGTCAATCCATTAGCCTCCTGCTGGGTAACTTGGTAGGAGAGGGTTCATTGAGAGCCTCTCATTAAGGGAAATAGCTGACAGGCTTATCTGCTAGCTGAAGTTCTTCCTTTAGGAAAAAGGCTGTTTTAAGAATAGGAAAGGTGACTTATTTTTTTTTAATCAGTGTTTGAATAGCAAATGCATTCATCTGGGTCACCATTCAGAAGGGTACATGGTGATAAATCTCATTCCTCTTCTTTGGCTCCAGGCTTCTCCACCTATAAGCCCAGTTTTGTGGGTCACTTTCCGGCAGTAGGCTACATAGACTACATTGCTCCATATCTTTTTTTTTTAATTAACAATATGTCTCGGACATATTTCCATATCAATTCATACGAGCTTCCTTATCTTTTACAGCTTTTTAATGGCTATATAGTGTTCTTTTGCATAGATGGTATAACACAAAGTTAATCTCCTGTTGATGGACATTTAGGTTGTCTGGATTTTTGCTATTACAATCAATCCTTATTGATCAGTTTGGTAGATAGCTGAGGAAAGGTGATTTTGGACAGGAGGCAGTATCCTAGAACTAAAAGGTAATTGAAAATAGACATTTTTGTTTCCCTAATATCTAGAATATGCATCCCTAATATTCAGAAGAATGTTGGGCATATAGGAAACCCTCCACTGGTTCTTAAATAAATGCTGTGTTGGAGAGCTTGACTTTAGAAAATGACCAAACCCGGATTCTTGTTCTTATTCCACTCACAAGCTGTATGATGTTGGGTAAGCCATCTCACCTCTGAACCCCCATTTCCTCATGTTGTATAATAGTCTGTATAATATAAGTTTCTGCAGTTTACACATTTGTGATTTGCAGCTTTACCTTATTTGATATTCAGGATGACTCTGTGAAGTCTAACTTCCATCTTCCACATGAGAAAACCTAAATTCCTAATAAGTTAATTCAAATCTGGCACCAACATATTGATGTTTCCAGCTAACAGAGCTTTGAGGGACCTTTGCATGCTTCCTTCACACAACTTGAAGCAACGCGAGATCATTTTGTGAGTTTAGGTATTCCCTTTAAGCTTTTCTTATTCTTACTACATTGAGGAGAAAGTGTGTTTGGTCCCACTACTCTTTAATAGCTCTCTCCATTCAAACCAAGGGAAGGCAGACCACAGGCTCAAAGCTTCAGCAAACAATTGATTGTGGGGCCCAGAGAATTCAATTCAAGTGCCTTACCCAGAATCACCCAGCAAGTTAAGGCCAGTACCTGCACAAAAATGGTGTCCCCGTCTCCATTAATAGTATTAACAGCAGACCCGGCCATAATGCGTCCTGTTTGTCAGTCCTTTACGTTTATTTTCCTTGAATACTCACAATTACCTGTAAAAGAGGTACTGTTATTACCCCCAAGTCTAGTACTTTTCTCCAAATATCACACTACCTCACTGGGCTTCTAAAACTCTATTTTTGCTATTTCAGTAGATAGAGAAGGACAACAGGTAATGGGAGGTGGGAAGGAGAAGAGAAAACAAATTCAGGTTTATCAGAAAGATAGCAAAACCATGGTCGTTGAAAAAATGACTCAGTCTGTGGACAGGTCTGGGTACCACTTCTGGCTCCTCCGTTTCCTAGCTATGTAACTTTCGTGAATTCGTTTAACCTCTCATTTTCCCAGTTTAGAAACTGTGGGTTAAAATCTACTTCACAGGGTGCCTGGTGAAGATTAAATAAGAGAGTATACAAATGTTAGCTGTTAATAACAGTAATTCATTGTGGGAGGGATTCCTGACTGTTGACATTGATGCTTATTGTATTGATTGCTAGGGCTACTGTAACAAAGCAACACGGACTGGCGGGCTCCAACAACACAAATGTATTTTCTCACAATTCTGGAGGCTAGAAGTCCCAGGTCAAGGTGTCAGCAGGCTTGGTTTCTTTTGAGGCCTCTCTCCTTAGCTTGTGAATGGCTGTCTTCTCCATGTGTCTGTAGTCTTCTCTCTCTAACTGTCCAGATTTCCTTCTGTTCTTATAAGGACACTAGTCATCCTGGATTAATGACCACATTTTAGTTCAATCACCTCTTTAAAGGCCCTTTCTCCAAATACAGTCACATTCTGAGGTATTGGGGGTTAGGACTTCAACATATGAGTTTGTGCGGGAGACACAATTCATGTTAAGACATTCATTTTAGACCTACAGAGAAATAGAGAAAATAAGTTACTAGTAACCTCAGTCATTGGGAAGCTTCATTTCCTTCCAGTCTTTTTTTTCTATGATTGTTAAATATACTATATATGCATTTCTACATTCTCCTTGTTTTGTTTTACTTCATAGCATAAGAACTTCTCTAGATAATTTTAAAACTCTACTAATAAATATCATTTTGCATAGCTGAATTAAAAAAATCCATGGAGTGAGTGCCCCACAGATTATTTAACTTCTGCCCTATATTAAGTTGATTTAAACTTTGCCACATATCATTCCTGGTCCTTGTAAGCCCTAAGGCAAAGCAAGATTCCTCAGAAGGTGAGACCACCAAGCTGTCTGCTTGATAAAGGGCAGGATCACCCTGGGAATCTGCCTGCCTCTGGGACCCTTTGGAGCTGACTCAGGCCTAGCTCCCTCTTTCCGCCCCTCCCACTGGCTGACCATGTTGTCACAACCTCACTGACTCCTCAGTGAGGTTGTCGTCAAGGAGGCAGGGCTGGTTTCCAAGCGATCTTCTCTTTCTCACGGACACATTCCAGCCTGCCTCTGTGTGTGAGCTCTGGGGCTCTGGGGAGCGGAAGGCATTCTGTGTGCTTTAAGCCCCCTTGTCTTCCTACCCCTTCCATTCACTAACCACTCTGCCCCAAAGATGGCCAATGTCTTAGGTTCTTTCACCCATGTTAGTTTTACCTGGTTTTGAACTTCTTATGGAATCAGATGTGTCCTCTCTTGTATCTGGCTTCTGTTACTCAGCCAGGATTCAGAAGTTTATAAGATTCATTCATGTTGTCGTATGTCCTTGTGGTTGATTCATTTCATTACATGAATATACCACAGTATTATTTCTACCTTGATGGACACTTGAGCTGTTGCCATTTTTAGTGCTGCTTTGAATATTTTAATACTTGTCTTTCAGTAAATGTATCTTTTGGGGGGGGGGTCTGTACCTCAAAGTGAAATTGCTGAGTCTTGAGTAAATACTGCCCAACAGTTTTCCAAAATGACTGTCACATTTTACACCCCCACATCAGATTTCTACTTTTTTTTTTGAGGTAAAATATGTATAATATCAAATTGACCATCTTAACCATTTTAAAGTAAACCAGGAGCATTATATACATGCACAGTGTTGTGCAACCATCACCATAGTCCATCTCCAGAATTTTTTCATCATCCCAAACAAAAACTATGTATCCATTAAACAATCACAACCATCCCCTCTCTCTCTAGCCTTTGGTAACCTCTATTCTACTTTCTACATCAATTAATCTGACTCTTCTAGGTACCTCAGATAAGTGGAATCATGCAGTATTTGTCCTTTTGTGACCGACTTATTTTACTCAGCATAATGTTTTCAGGGTTCATCTATGTTGTAGCATGTGTGAGAATTTTTTTACTTTTATAGGCTAAATAATATTCCATTGTATGTATAGACCACATTGTGTTTATCTGTTCATCTCTTGATGGACACTTGGGTTGTCTCCACTTTTTGGCTATTGTGAATGATGATGATATAAAAATTTGTATGGTGAGTATCTGAGTATCTGTTTGAGTTCCTACTTTCAGTTCTTTCCAGTATACACCTGAAAGTAGAATTACTGAATCATATAGTAACTTAATGTTTGCCTTTTGAAGAACCACCAAACTTTTTCACAGTGGCTGCACATTTCACATTCCCAGTGCAGGAGGGTTCCAATGTCTTCACATTGTGCCAACACTTGTTATTTACCTTTTTTTTTTTTTTGCTACCCTAGTAGGTATGAAGTGGTATCTCACTGTGATTTTGATTTGACTGATGATACTGAGCATTTTTCATATGCTTATTGGCCATTTGTATACTGTCTTTGAAGAAATATCTTTTTAACTCCTTTGCCTTTTTATTTTATTTTTTTAAATTGGGTTGTTTTTTGTTGTTCTTGAGTTTTAGGAATTTGTTATATGGTCTGGATATTATTTGGAATTCTACTTTTTTATGTTATATTCTTATATACTGTTTGAATACTTCATCATATTCACATTACTTTTGTAGCTAAAAATACCCTCATCTCTTATCCTTTTTTATTTTAGGGATTTAAAAAAATAATTGTCATCATCATCTGAAACTAAAGGAAATTTTTCAGAAAAGGACAGTTGAGAGACCTCACCCGGACCTTTCTTTCCATGGCACAGGACTGCCCCTATGGTCCTTGTTGTGCTGCAGCCTAGAAATGCTGGTGTCTGGGCCGGCATTAAGGGAACCCCTGGGCCAGAGCATGGTGCTTTGTAGCCCCTGGCAGGTTCCCTGATTCCATGCTTTGGCCACAAGGAAGGGCGGGTAGCAACACTGATTTTGACTACTTTCTAGTGTGTGCCTTTGAGTCAGGCTGACCTGGCTTCTGAACCTCAGTTTTCTCATCTTTTATAAGGGGCTAATGCCTATGTTGGTAGCATAGTCGTAAAGATGAAATGGGCCCAGTCTCTGGCTTAAGGGGTGGTAGTTATTAACTCAGAGTGCCTGTTTAAAGGGCAGTCAAGCAGGGAGGATTCAGAAGGAGTGTGACAAACTGAAACAACCAGAGGTCATCTAGAATGATCTGTGTGGGTGACAGGGTAGCAGGATGCATATTGCATGTAGGTAGACTCAGAGCCGTCGGAAATGCTTAATATCTTCTGCCTCCAGCTGTGACCTTGGGTCAGCTCTGTGTCTCATGAGGCTCCCTGGGGCTTATGTCACTGAATGTCTATGGTCTTGGTTCTTTGGTCCACAAACCAAGGAGTAGTCCTCCCTATCAACAGCAAACTTGGAAGCCCCATCTGAAACTCATATTTGAACACACTGCTGGTCAGAGGAAGTTAGCCAAGTTTGGAACAATCCTTGTTCCAGTCAGGGGGCTGCTGTCAGGTCTTGGTTCCCAGGGGGTAGCTTCCAGAAACCCCGTCCTTCCTAATGCTCTTTTTTCCCCTTCCCCACAGTAGTTTTCATGGACTGCCCTGGGCAAGAGTCAGCCCTGCTTAGCACTGATGACTTCAGTGTTCTGAACGACGAAACAGTCCAGGTAAAACGCTTTGTCCCCCTGCAGGACAGAAGAGAGACATTCTCCATGCATGCCTCGCTTGCTGTTGGCCAGGAGTCCGAGGTTGCTGTGGCCTTGTGAGCCACATTAGCCCTTCAGAGGAGGCAGTGTTAGCCCTCAGTTGCCCCCATAGCTGTGGGCGTGGGCACCCATCTAAGCAGAGTAGTGGTTGCAGCTGCCCAGGAGAGGGCACCAGACTCAGGCCAGGGGGCAGAGAGCTGCCTTGTGAGTAATGGTCCTGTGCCCTTCCTCCCGTGAATTCCCTGTCCCACCTCCCATTCCATCTTTCCCATATTACCCCAGTAAACCCTAAATGAAGGTGACCCCTACATAGGACTGCTAATCCTATGAGCCTCTGGGAAGACAGACCTCAGGCTCTTGGCCACATTTCTTTGTTTCTTTTAATTTAATTTTTTAAATAGCTCAAAAATTTTAAATATTAAAAAGTTCTTCAATGAGTAAACCCCCCTTATTTCTCCCCATCTGTCTAATGCCCTCTCCACCCCTCCCAGAGAAGACACAGGTAACCCTATTACCAGCTTCTTTTCTCCTAGAGTTTATTTATATATTTGCTCTATATTTATATTAAATATATTTTTATATATTATATATAGCTATAAAATAACCTTTTCCCTCCTCTCTATGCAAAAGCTAACATATTATTCACTTGTCTGCACCTTCTTTTTTGTACTTAAAAATATATCAGTACACTGCCTATCCCCTTCTCACAGATAATCACTGTTACTAGTTTCTTCTGCATTCCCCAGACTTTGTGTATAAGCAAATGTGAATGTAATATGCCTTTCCTACCCTTTTACACAAAAGATGAAACAGTACCTGCACACATTAAGCACTATGTAAGTGTTGGTTAAATAAAATACTAAACTACATTAAGCTGTCCTGTACTTTATTCTTTTTGTTTTAAGTATGTAACAAAGAGTTTTCCATGTCAGCTCATAGAGAGGGTCCTCAGTCCTCATTTTTCAAGCTACATACTAATTCCACTAGGTGGATGTGTTACAGTGTATTTAATTAGGCCTTCTCCACAAGTGAACACTTAGATTATTTCCAAGTTTTCTTTTGCAACAAGCCCGTCTAGACCTCCCTCCTCACCCTGAACTCCTATGCATGAGAACGTGTTGGATGTGTTCCAGTTGTTTGCATATCTGGGTTAAGGGGTCTTCTCTCCTTGTAGGAAAGGAAAGCATTGAAGATCTCCTCATCCAAACGCATCTTACGAAGACGCAAGAGAGAATGGGTGGTCCCACCAATATCTGTCCCTGAGAATGGCAAGGGTCCCTTCCCCCAGAAGCTGAATCAGGTATGACTGTGCCTTCTTCCTGGGAGTCATTGATGACTGCAGGGACCCCATCCAAAGCCCTGAAGATGAGGTTTCTTGCTGCTGCCCTGGCGTCCGCAGGGGAAAGCCTCTACGATAGCAGTTTCTGATCAGGCAGTGCCTCTGCACCCCTCCCCACAGAGGGTTCTTTGCTATGACCGTGAGATGTTTGTCACTTAGTCAGCTGCCGTTTTCTTTTGCCTCCAGCTTAAATCTAATAAGGACAGAGGCACCAAGATTTTCTACAGCATCACAGGACCTGGGGCAGACAGCCCCCCTGAGGGTGTCTTCACCATAGAGAAGGAGACAGGCTGGTTGTTGTTGAATAAGCCACTGGACCGGGAGAAGATTGCCAAGTATGAGGCAAGTAACCTTTAGCATCCAACGAGTAGTGGGACCCCAGGCCTGGTGGAGAAGGCAGCACCAGGCTGACCCCAGACCTGTGTACCCACAGCTCTTTGGCCATGCTGTATCAGAGAACGGTGCCTCTGTGGAAGAGCCCATGAACATCTCCATCATTGTAACAGACCAGAACGACCACAAGCCCAAGTTCACCCAGGATGTTTTCAGAGGAAGTGTCTTGGAAGGGGTACTACCTGGTAAGAGAACTAGGGAGGGACAGCTATAGAGGTCTGCTGGGCCCAGGTCTGGCCTTGGATCAATCTCTGGAATGATCTGGATGGCAGCCCAGACCCTTAAAGGCTGGAAGAACCCTTCACACCTGATTTCCTGGTCTGTGCATCAGATCACTTGGGATCTCCTTAAAAATCCATCCCCAAATCCCTGAATAAGAATGATTCTGAAATAGAGCTCTGGAATCTGTATATTTGAAAAATTTCCAGACACTTAGGAGGATCAGCCAGGTGTGGGAATCACTAGCTTTGGAGCTGTAAAGACCTAAATTTGAATCTGGATATTGCCTCTTTACCTACTGTGACCCTGGGCAAGGTCCTGACCTCTGAGCCTCAGTCTTCACATCTGAAAATAGGATTAACATCAACATTAATGAACTGTGACGATTAGAAATAACACATGCCTATTGCTGAGTGATAAGAAGCACCTGACAGGAGATTCTTCGGGGAAATGGCAGCTGCAAGGAGGGCAGCACAGGCTGGGAGGTGTTCGAACGTGGTTACAGAGAGTGGAAATGCATTGTCAGGCTAGGGAAGAGGGTGCGAGGGGCTGCAAAAAACCAGAGAACTAGGTACATGTTAATGACCTCGAAGACAGGTGCTGCTGGTGAGGGTTCCTCCTTTTTCTCCTTCTGTGAGTTGTAGAGAATTACAGAGAAGTGTGAATTGGTTAGGCTGCTGATATCAGACATTTCCAGAAGAAAAAACAGTACCTTCAACAAGATGGAGCCTTGTTCTGGCTTGTATTCAGGAAGCCCAGAGGCAGTCAATTCAGGCTGTGGTGCTTTAAAGTGTGGGAGACCTAGGTTCCTTCTATCTCGTTGCTCTGCTGTTTTGGCTTTGTTCCCAAGATTACTTCATGGTTGCTGCTGAAGCTCCAACCATTACATCTGGAAGGAGGGGAGGGGTGGGGAGGATAAGCCCTTTACTCAGAAAAACACTTCCCCCAAAGCTGTATCTCCCACTCAGCAGAACTCAGTCTGATGGCCACAGCCAGCTGCAAGAAGAGATGGGGAACAGTGTTGGTTCCTGGTGGGCCTGTGCCCAGCCTAGAATGATTATGAGTATTGTGTTTCTAAGAAACAAGGGGAGAATGGGAAATGGGCACCAACTAGCAATCTCTGCCACAAATGGAAGATGGGGCCAAGCTGATGAGCAAGGTGGAGCCCCTCAGAGTTCCCGAAGTGAGTGAGGCTGGGATCAGAGCAGGAGGGAAAGGTGCTCGCTCCTCAGCGCTTCTCCCCCTCCACCCCAGGCACTTCCGTGATGCAGGTGACAGCCACGGATGAGGATGATGCCATCACCACCTACAACGGGGTGGTTGCGTACTCCATCCATGGCCAAGAGCCAAAAGACCCTCATGACCTCATGTTCACGGTCCACCGGAGCACGGGTACCATCAGCGTCATCTCCAGTGGCCTGGACCGGGAGGTAAGGGGCCCTTCAGGAAGGTGCTGCCCACCCGCTGGCCTAGGCCAGGGCCTGACACCTAGAGCAGCAGTGCCTGTCCCTGCCCTGCAGAGCCCAAGACAGAGCAGTGGGGACCCTAGTCATCTGGGAGTGGCTGCTGCTCTGTTCCATGTTGATGTCCCACAGCACCATGGGCCGCTGGCATGTTGCCATATGATCTCATTAAGGCTGAGGAGGCAGCTATAAAATGCAGACGTTTGATATTTTCTGTAGGTTTTCTCATTTCCTCTCAGAATGGCTCACTTAGCATGCACATTGTCCAGATTTGTCCCTCG